>NC_141136.1:48023510-48657885 GCF_053477565.2 Lygodium microphyllum
CATAGAATTTTTTGAACAAATTTGAACTTGGTTTATGCTCAATTGACTGTGTTTTTTCATTTTTGGAATATAGTTTACAAAAAGTAGGTTGTCAGGAAAACTGTCATGAATAGCAGGAAACTGGTCCTGAACTGTAGGAAAAGGAGTCAGATACTTACAGGTTGTATATATAATTGAAAACCTAAGTTGAAACTATGGCAAATGCTCAATGCATTGACAATATCACTCAAATTGTGGGAGAAAAGCTGGACAACAAAAAATTTTCTTTATGGCAGTTTTGTATGAATAATTTTTTAGTTGGCAGAGGTTATTGGGACTTATGTACAGGTGATGTGGCTGAACTTGAAATACATGAAAGGAATCTGACAAATGATGAGAAAAGGGCTCATAAGCTATGGACTGAGATCATGCAAGGTGTTACATTGATTTTCCTTATGTATATCAGATGCTATGGTTCTATAGATTATTGGATGCAGTTCTCCAAAGGATGCATGGGACATACTCATGAAGAATTATGGAAATGTAACACATGCAAGAAAGATTCAGCTGAAGTAATAGTTCAATAACATGTCCAGGAGTGAAAGAAGCATTTAAGCCTACACAACAAAGATTAAGAACATAGCGGATCAGCTTGCCACCATTGGATCTTCAATGTCTGAGGATGATATGATTGCAGTGACATTGAATAGACTTGGCAAAGAGTATAAAGCATTTGATACATCTATTTTTGTGAGAGCTGAACCCCCTGATTGGGATGAGTTGATTGCTTTACTGTTGCATGAGGAAGTTAAGCTTGGGCTGAATATAGAATCTAGTATGTCTTAAAGCAGAGACACTATTCTTTACTCTAGCCAGCGTGGTAGAGGTGGTAGAGGCCATGGCTCTTTTCAAGATTGAGGAGACACTCGAAATGCTAATGGATAGCATTAGCAGAATGCCTAGCATGGCACAAATACACAGGGCTAGTGTGGATCTGGCGGCTTTAGAGGTAGGGGGAGATCACCCCATGGTAGAGGTGGTGGATCTGGTTCATGGCAGCCAAATGATCAATCAAAAAGAGATAAGGACTATCATTACTGCGGCGGATATGGACACATTGGAAAGGATTGTTACAAGACGTAGGGAGATATGAAGGCAAAGGGAAAATAGCATGGGTACTATGCATCTTCTAGTGGTGCTCATGATGAGCAGGTTGATAGATTGTTTGCCATGCAGTATGTGTCTAAGAATGCATCTAGACAGAACAAAGATGAGAGATGGTACATTGATTCAGAGGCTTCAAATCATATGACACCCCATGGAGAATGGTTTGATGAGATGGTTACAGGTTCACATGGTTATGTGTGTAATGGGGATGACACCCAACATGACATTCATCACACAAGAATTGTTCTATTGTTGATGCCTGATGGCAAGAAAAAGAGCCTGCATGATGTACTACATGTACCTACAATAACCAAGAATCTTTTGTCAGTCATATCAGAATCTGCAGGTGAGATTTGATAGAGATGGATGCTTTGTTGAAGAATATGGTAATGGCTGCAAATTGATTGCTAGAGGCCAAAGAGATAGCAGAATGTTTACTCTTGATGCATCAATTCGAGAATTGAAAGCATCCATGTTTGCACATGATGATGGTACTATATAGGATGTTGAGATATGGCATAAGAGGATTGACCATGTGAATGTACAAAAGCTGAAATCTATGCAGCAGAAGGAGATTGTGCTTGGACTGCCTAAGTTCAAGTATCATGACTTTGGACATGTATGTGATGCATGTCAGTTTGGAAAGCAAGCACAGTTTCCATTTATGAGACATATACGGAATAGCTCACGACCCTTGCAGTTGGTACATTCAAATGTATGGGGTCTATCTCATAATGCTTTGTTTGGTGGTGCTCATTACTATGTATCCTTCGTTGATGATTTCAGCAGAGGTATACTTAGCTTTACATACTGAAACATAAGGATGATGTGTTTGATGCATTCAAAGACTTCAAGAAGCATACTGAAAATGAGTTGAGCTGTAAGATTTCATGTCTTAGATCAGATGGAGGTGGAGAACATGTCTCTAATTACTTCGATAGGTACCTTGCTAAACATGGGATCGGAAGACAATTAACTTGCAGCTATACGCCACATCAAAATGGTGCATTAGAAAGGAAAAATAGGGTACTAATGGAATCGGCAAGAGCTATGTTGAATGACAAGAGTTTGCCAAATGGTTATTGGGATGAAGCAGCAGTGACTATTGCCAATGTGTTGAATAGAACCCCTACAAAAGGGATTCATGATGTAACTCCATATGAGAGGTTGTATGGTCATAAGCCTGACATTTCACACTTGAAGGTATTTGGCAGCATTTCATATGTGCATGTTCTTGATGAAAAGAGGAAGAAATTTGATCCTAAAGCTGTCAAGAGTGTGTTCCTTGGTTATGCACAAGACCAGAAAGCTTACATCTAGTAGCAGTGGCTACTGATGGATCAGCTATCACTAGTAATGCTGAAAATACACCTACAATGAGTATATCTATGAGTGGTTCTACATGTGATGGGTCACCTACAGTAAGTCCTTAGTCAGGACGCTTGCAAAGTCGTACTCCTATGTCCATTGACACAAATATGTCAGTGAGGGGGAGATTGGATAAGGGAAAAGAAAAGATGCTTGAGGATGTGACAGGTCCACTTACAGCAGGTTATGAGTCGTCCAACAGTGATAGCTTGGATAGTGAGTTGGGCATTCTGTCTGTTATGAGGCCTGGAGCAAGGCACTAGAGCAAGGCAGAGTCGTTATGTACCACCTCATGAGAGGCAAGCTCAGAGTGAGCCACAATTACAGAGATCTAAGAGAGTCAGAAAACTAGTTGGCATGTTTACATACACTGGTTACTCAGCCCACCATTATGCATATATGGCTAGTGTGATAGGTTATAAAGAACTTATAAAGTTTGATGATGCAGTTACAAATGATAACTGGTGTGCTGCCATGGATGAGGAGTATGCAGCCTTGCCTAAAAATTGAGACATGGGAATTGGTTGAGTTGCCTGAAGGAAAAGTCCCCATTGGTTGCAAATGGGTGTACAAGGTTAAGTGCAAGTTAGATGGGTCATTAAAATGCTATAAGGCCAGGGTGGTTGCAACAAGGTATGCACAGCAATATGGCCTTGACTATGATGAGACTTTCAGTCCAGTGGCTAAAATGGCAACAATTAGAACTATCATTGCTTTGGCAGCATGTAAAGGCTGGAAATTATGGAAAATGGACATCAATAATGCTTTCTTGAATGGTGATTTGGTTGAGGAAGTATATATGGAGTAGCCTGAAGGCTATGTTCACCCAGACTTTCCTACACATGTATGTAAGCTGAAAAAGGATTTATATGGACTGAAACAGACACCTAGAGCATGGAATGCTTGGATCAACAGTTATTTATAGCAACATGGATTTAGATTAGGTGATGCAGATCACAGTCTGTTCACAAAGAAGATAGATCATGGATATGTGTTTCTAGTGGTTTATGTAGATGATCTTATCATCACTGGAGATGATGAAGAGGACATTGCTAAAATTAAATCATGTTTACAGAATGAATTCAGAGTCAAAGACCTTGGTGAACTAAAGTATTTTCTTGGGATTGAGGTACTCTCTATGCCTCAAGGTATATGGCTGCTACAGAAGCAATATGCTCATCACATGCTATAGAAGTATGGTATGGTTGAATGCAAAGCCTATGGAGACACATCTTGATCAGAATGTCAAGATGCAGATTGATGTTGGGAATGGCATAGAGAATGAGACCATGTATCGACAGATGGTGGGCAACTTGATATACTTGACTATTACCCATCCTGACTTATGTTATGCAGTGGGGCTGATTAGCCAGTTCATGTAGAAGACTCGCAAATCGCATTTAGATGCAGTCAGGAGGATCATGAGATATGTAAAGGGTACTACAAATTATGGGCTATTTTATGCATATGGAAAATCTCGTGACTTGATAGGGTTTACTGATGCTGATTGGGCTAGTTGTGCCTATGACAGGAGGTCAACCAGTGGTTATGCATTTGGATTGGGCAACAATATGATTAGTTGGCAGAGTAAGAAATAGTCTACTGTTGCATTGTCTAGTACAGAAGCTGAGTACAGAGGAGCTGCCTTAGTTGCTTGCGAAGCAGTTTAGTTCATGAAACTGCTGAAAGACTTGGGAACACAGCTAGAAAGCAGAGTGAGATCACATTGTGATAACCTCAGTAGTGTTATGTTGGCTAGCAATCCTATACATCATGCTAGGTCCAAACATATTGAGGTTCACTACCATTTCATCAAAGCAGAGTGAGATCGCATTGTGATAACCTCAGTAGTGTTATGTTGGCTAGCAATCCTGTCTACCATGCTAGGTCCAAACATATTGAGGTTCACTACCATTTCATCAAAGAAATGGTTCTTACAGGGTAGATTGACTTGATTCATATGAAGACTAAAGGCCATGTAGCAGACATATTTACCAAGTCTCTTGGTAAAGAAAAGTTCATATACTTTAGATAGCTACTTGGAGTTTATCAGATGGTTTGAGCTTGAGGGGGAGTGTTAGAATATCAAGCTCCCGTTACTCTTCAGTTAGTCTATCTTTATGTGTGTGACGAAATTAGCTGGATACAACTGTACACGTGTGTGACATTCAATAAGTCGGTGTAGTCAGTGACTTAACCACAGTTAGTCTTGGTTAGTCATACCTATGTGTGTAAGTCTCTTTCAATTAGTATGATGGAAGAATAATGAAAGAAGAACAACAATGAGCTGAGGCTCATCTTCCGCTCCACTCTGTCTCTCTCCCTCTCTTCCAACAATAGCCTAATGGGCTTATCTATAGACTGTCCTTTGTTGTATTGGCTCACAAATCTCATAGCAATTTGACATTTTTCCTCCAACTTGCTTCTAATGCTTCCATAGGTACTATCCAAGGAAAAGAAAAAAAGAATGGAAGATATTCTTACTGATTACTTGCTTGCTTGAGTCTTTACTTCTTTTCTTTCGTGTTAGCCTTAAAAAGAAGTTTCTCTTGGTGGTGTTGCTCTAATATTATGTCATGAATTACGTGGTGAGGGAATCTACCTAAGATATTGTACTAAACACACAATATATATAAGAGGAAGCTCACTCAAGAAAACACGAAGAGAGATGGAGGCCAAAACGTTTTCTTGCTAGTTTTTCTTCATTCTTTCTTATAGAATGTAATATGCACAAAGTATAAATAATATATAACATAAAGAAAAGTAGCATACTAACTCAAACACTACATATTTTACTGTACTAATTGATTGGATTTCTAACTATATCAGTGTTGAGATAGGTGTAACTAACCAAATATATACTTAAAAGATATATGGTGAATATTATGTTGGCATAGAGAGAGAACAAATAAGAGGAAAGAAAGATGTAGAGAGAAAGAGAGAGAGATAAAGAGATAGACAACACACTAGGGACTGGAAGATGGCCCTCCCCCGCCCCCGGTGGAGTTATATTATTTACAAGGAGGAAGCTCCTTCATTACATTTAAACTAGTCTTAACTTGCAAATCTTGGGAATAAGATCACGGTTCCTTGCATAGTATACAATCAGCTAACACTTGCACAACTTGGAAGTTGGCATCTTTTGATCCTTCTTAGGTCTCTCCTTCTCTCCTACACAATATGTGTAGGGATCTCCTCTTGGAGCATGATTTCAGTAGAGCTTTCGCAACACTTGCACAACTCGAGGGTTGGCAAGCTTGAACTTACACAGATCCTTGCACGGTATACAACTGGCGAGCATTGCATAACTCAGAAGTTGGCTCCTTTGATATTCTTTATTTCTCTTCTTCTCTCCTACACAATATGTGTAGGGTTCTCTTCTTGGTGCTTGATTTTAGCAGAGCTTCCATAGCACTTTGTGAGACTCAAACCACCTTCTCTCCTCCTCTTGCATGCATGAAAAGTGATGCTTCCTTCACCTCCTCCACACCCAAGTTGTTTTTGGTTTGTTTTGTAGGTAACAAGATAAGCTCTTCACCATGTATTTGGTACTTTCATTTTGAAAGTTCATATAAAGCATTTTATCTCACTACAATGCATTCTCCAACATTGATGGTGGATGGTTCATGCCTACCTATATGTACTTCTTACCAAATTGTGTACTCTAAATTATTTGCAAAAGAGGTGTAACCAAGTTTTGATAAATAAATTCACTTAGTTGACGTTTTAGTCAACAATCTACTTTTTCATGAGATACTCATTGATTACACACATGCATACACACATTTAGCTCATGGTGGAGTAAATCTCTATAAGTTAGGAGGTTTATATGACACGATGAAGAAATTTACAAAGATCCTTGATATATATTATATTACTTAATACATGCTCTAAATGGGCCAACCTCTTAGATATCATGTTGGCATCTTAGTAAGTAAGGGGAATGTGATGCGATTCAAGTTTTACCTTAGTGGTATTTATAGCTTCAATGATTTTCTATGTGAACTTTCCATGTAGATGTTATACTTTCCATTAATGCTTTACTATGTAAGCATGGCCTCTAGGTATTATATTGGTCATTGGATTTAATCTCTAGCCATTGGTATATTTTCCTTAATTAGGCATTTGAAACTAACTTTTGCTCTTAACTTGACATGCCCTTGTGATTACAACACACATTGTTAAAACATATCAAAGGAACTGCATGGGTGTTATGGATGTTTTGCATCACCATTCAATGCAACTAATGATCAATTTCTAGTGATACTTGATCATGTAACTTCTAGATATTTAGTTGTTACTTGAAGGCCCGACTTCCTTTGGCAGTCTCCTCACCTAGACAAAATCTTGGGCATTCTAGAAGGTTTAATCAAAATTTTGCATTAAGTTGGACTCTATAAGAAAGAGTCTCAATGAATATTAAATGAGTAGGAGGTTGATACTTTTTAGCACTAGTATTATTGTATAGTAATGGAAATATTTTTAATGTTCAAAAGGACATTTTTTAAAGTATACAAAATTAGAACAATGGGTTTTTACAAAAAAGTTGTGTGTGGTCTATGCATGTTTATTGATGTATTTTTGTGATTTTTATTACTTATACATGTGTATGTGTATGTGTATGGCATTGCTCACACTTTTGCAAGCTTTTGTTAGCAAAAACGAGGATAACTCCAAGGCAGTCACTTTTTATAGATGTATGCTATGAGATATTTTTAAATTTTGTGTCCTAAAGATGCATAGAGATGTTTTATGCAACAATCTCTACATGGTGGGTGGCTGGATTGAAAGATAAAGTATATATGAAGAACCTTTAAATTAAAACAACAAATTTTCTATTAGAGGATATTGAGATTACCAAAAAAGTGTATTTATGGATTTTCTACATAAGGGCTAAGCACTAATACAATGGGTAGTTTCTTAATATGAATACTTTAGGAGCTTCACATTCTTGTACATTTTTAAGGATGCATGAGATATATATATGAACTCGACGATCTCAACCTCAACATGTGTCAATTTGTACGTTATAGTTGTATACGCTTAAACTTTTGAATGGTTATTAACTCTTTTTCTCATGTTCATTAAAAAAATTCAATATTATATATATACAATGAGCAAAAGTGGATTTGGGCTATCGGTAATTTAATCACACGTTAAGCTTGACAAAAGGATAGTAGTTATTTTAAGGAGCTATTTTGTAAGGTTTAATACATATGAATGCATATAAATGCACACACACAGATGCATGTTCCACATAGGTTGGTGAATGCAAATGGTTATCAAAATAAGCTAGACTTTGTTATGTTCCTTTTTTTTGGGGAAGAAAATAAGTTGACCATTCCTAGGTAGAAATATGTCAAGCTAGGTGAAATGTTAACTTCTTGGTAACTTCCTGCTAGGGGTATGGTATATCTACTATCCTCAAAGCAATAGTATATTTTAACCAACTTAGACTAGTTCTTATTAAGGGTAGAGGAATGCATGTTAGGGTCCCTTTTTGCCACGAATTTGTGGCATGTTATAATCATATGTCATATCAATTTATTCCAACTGTATCCACTTGGGCTACTAAGCTTGTAAAATATTACATGAGGTATTCCAAGGGCATTAGTAACTCACTTTTCTCCTCATCATACCAAGACACACTACTAACACATCTTAGAGAATTACCAATGTCATTATCAAACTAAAAAGATTCTATTATTGGTATATAAGCAAGAGTCTATTGCACCAAATGTTCAAGCACTCTCATGTAGAGAGTAAAGAGAGAGATCAAACTCTCATCTCACTCAAAATGGGTTGTATAGTTCTACTATTTGCTATTTTGATTCAATTTTTGGTCACACCTATGCATAGCTTTGAATACACAGTGGGTGATGCCAAAGGGTGGAGCCTTGATGCTAATTTGCAAGCATGGGTGTCTAAGCATGACTTCCATGTTGGTGATGATTTGTGTAAGCCTCTTCTTATACTAGATCACTTGCTTATATGAATAAGTTATATCATTTCAAAGTTTATGTTTGGGTGTGTGTGCACACATATATGCATGTGTGTATGTGCACATGTGCATGTGCATATATATACATAGAAAGAATATAGCTAAGTACACCTACATACATGCACACACAAATTGTGTTTATACATGTACATTAACATTTCACATTCTCACTTTTTATCACATGCACTTGAAAGTAAAATTCATGCTTGTAGCTCTATCTTTCCATTTCTTAGTTTGTCAAAGATTTGTTTTATTCACATTGCATATGCATGAAAGAAATGATTGGCGAAAGAAATGATTGCATTTCATATGTGTGAAAGAAATGATTGGTGAAAGAAATATAGATCAATGGCGAATGTAACATTGTTTTGTAGTAATGCAACACGAAAGGGATTGATAAATAATGGATCTTGATGTTGGACCTTAGAGCTCGAGTTGTCAAAAGACATAGTCTCACTATACATATGTTCTAGAATTTCACATTGTCACCAAATATGTTACACATAATCTTTGGGTAACATCATTTATCAACTAATAGTATTAGGAAGAGAACCATGAGAACACTCAAAAATCAATATGAATTGTGTTGGATGATGAATCAAGTTTAAATTAATTTCATTAAAATAGAAAATAAGGTGAATCATTATTGTTTATATTTGATTGTGTAGATTTTCCATATACTATAGGCCAAAATAGTGTGCTCTTGGTGAGTCAAGAAGATTACAAGGTTTGTAATACAAAAAACCCAGTAGCATCAGATAATGGGGAGGGCAACATGGTTCTCACACTTGTTAGAAAAGAGACATATTACTTTATTTCAGGGGTTCCTGGACAATGTCAGAAAGGCTTGAGATTAGCAGTGCTAATTGATCCCTCTTCTCCAAATGAGGAAACTAGCTCAGTTTATGTAGCACAAGATAGCCCTCCTCCCGCCGACTACAAAAGTTATAGTGCTCTCCAATCCAATCTTGCAACCCAGCCTTACTCAAAAACCATATTCAATTATGCAATCATGGTTGGAGGTTTGGTATCATACAAACTCATTTTCTTATAGCAAAACACATGCTTATGCTTTAAGGATTGTAAATATTTCAAAGTCATAGAAGTCCAGACATTTGATGTATGGCAGATGGTTGCTAGGAAACTAAATTTATATATTTATTTTAATGTATATAATATTTGTTTCCTTTTTGTGTTGTGGAGCAAAATGATTATGAGTTATTGCCTTTTAAAGCTTAATTTGATTACAAGACATTGTAATCTCTTCATTGACATTATGCAAAATTGAGACTCCTTTTTCTCTTGTATTAATGTTTACCCTTCATTTCCATAGTTTATCATTACCACATAATAATTGAAAAATAAATTATTCCTTATATCATTATCCATTATTGCATGGATCTAATGCATGTCAAAGAAGGTGATATAACCACAAGGCTTGGCTTAATAAAAATTCACTTTTTGGATTTAAACTTTTCCATTTTGTAAACGAATTTGAGAGAATCAGAGTATGTTGTTATTGCTAGCCTTCATCACAATAGCCAAATATTGAAAGAAAATAATAAGAGAACAAATTGAAAGAGAGAAGGGAAAATAGACAAAACTTGTATGACACAAGAACATTGGGCATAATCTTCCCTCATGCATGGGTGAGCACCTCCCCCATGCATGTATTTATAAGTTGTATTAAGCTTTTTGTGCTCAAAACACATTGAAGGCATCTTTTGTGTTTTTGGCTTTCCTTGTTTTTTCCTTTCATGTAGGGCTTGCTTTTGTCAAAATAAATATACTATAACCTATTCTAATAGCTTTACATCCAAATATAATATTTTAGACTTTCTAGGCTTTTTACAATAAACATATCCCAAAAAAATTATAAACAAATGCAAAGTCCTTGTGTTTGTGAGTGCCTTAAAAAATATAATATTTACACATGGTATGAAGTGCATAATTTTCAATAAATTGAACCTATTCTAATAGCTTTACATCCAAAAATAATATTTTAGATTTTCTAGGCTGTTTACAATAAACACATCCCAAAAACATTTAATTGCACGTGTACGTATGCAAAGTCCTTGGTGTTTGTGAGTGCCTTTGAAAATATAATATTTTCACATGCTATGAAGAGCACATTTTTCAATAATATTTTCATGCTATAAAGAGTATAATTTTCATGCATTAAAATACACTTTCATAAAATATTTATTGCACATAACTTTGGTTAATAATCTGCTCACCACAACACAAAGCACATTAGTGTCCCTATATCTAATTACTAGGCATAATGCAACCAATATCACATGTGTGCACTCGTGCAAGAAGTAATGGACCATGTGAAAAATTGATGAAATTCATAATAAATAAAATATAAATATTCTTACTTTCATAGCAAATTTCAATAAACACTATAAATATCATGATTTCACAATATTTCTAAAATGTGTAGTAACACACAACTTAATATAAAAATCCATTCGCATAAGTGTAATTATTAGAAATAGTAAAATTAATGTTTTGAAATCTTTGAAAATGAGACAAAAAGTAGAAATGTTTCCAAATATCCAAAGTATATACTATGACTAATTGTTCTTTGTCAAGGTGCTATAGTTTTGTTCGAAAGGTTTTATTTTGTGACTCTTATAGGATAAGTGATATACCATGCATATACCTTAACCCCTAGCATAAGTGATGACAAGAAAGAAAGATTGGGAAAAATTTGGCAATTGAAGAATGTGTGCATGGGCCAAAAAAATGTCAAAAGAGTTATCTTGACTAGGTCTGCAATGAAAAACAATATTCTTACACAATATCATGGTTAAAGGCAGAGTTATCAATGAAAAATTTCAAAGAAACTTGTAGTAAAAACCTACTAATGGAAGGAAAGATTGAACTTGATGCACACTTTTAGGGTTATGTGCCCTAATTCTTTATAGCTTGAAATTTCTTGGAATCTACAATGATACCTTTAATAGAAACTATAGGTTCCAAATATTTAATTTGATTCTGAAAGAATGAGCTATTATTAAGGTTTACATACAAGTAATTCTTATACAATAAGTCAAACACAATCCTAAGATGTTTCTCATGTTTCTCTACTAACTTACTGAAAACATATATATCATCAAAGAAAAAAATAAAAAAACCTCAATAATCTAGGAAAAATTATTCATAATCCATGCAAATGTAGCTAGTGCATTGGTTAGACCAAAATGCATAACAATAAATCCATAATGACCAAATAATGTCTTAAATGTAGTCTTAAATACATAATTAAATCCATACAAATTTGATAATAGCTTGATTTGAGATCGAGTCTTATTGAAAATTTTGGCTCCCTTAAGTTTATCAAGCAAATCATCTATACTTTGAATAGGGTATCGATTTTTAATAGTCATTTTTTAAAGGGCTCTATCATCGGTGCAGGTCCTATGTGTTTCATTTTTCTTTTCAACCAATAGGTAATGTGCACCTAAAGGAGAAGAACTAGGGTGAATTAAACCCTTATTCAATAATTTGGTTACTTGTCATTGTATTTCTTTTTTATGCAAAGGACGGTGCCTATATGGAGCTTTATATGGTGGATTTACCCTAGATAAAAGCTCAATTTTGTGATCTAGGTCTCCTTGAGATGGTGGCAATTCCAGTGGACATTCATCCACAAAGTGATGCTTGTAAAAATCCAAGATCTAACTTGTATGTTTACAAGGATAGTAAAAAGTTTCTAGTGATTATCATATATATTGACGATCTTCTTATTACAAATGACTATGAAGATATAAACCATCAAACTTGAAAAGTTTTGAGTTTTGAGTTTAAAATGGTAGAGTTGGGCTTGTTGCACTATTATTTGGGGATTGAAGTCTAGCAAGAGTATGTGGAAAACTCTTCATCTCTCAAAATAAGTATGCATAAGAGATCTTCAAATAATTTGGTATGATCGAGTGTAAGAAGAGAGTTACACCTATGGAGGTCAATGTGAAGTTATCCATTGAGAATGCATTAGCACTAGTAGCAGACATTGAGTGGTACAAAAGATTGACTTTTGCTATTTGTGTTTTGAGTAGGTTCTCAAATAAACCATGAGAAAGTCATTAGGAAGCTAGGATGCGAGTGCTCAACTACTTAAAGAGAACTCTTGACTATGATATCACATATAGTTTTATAGAATTGCTCTTATTGGGAACTACGACTCAGACTAGGTAGGTGATAGTGATTCTAGGAAAAATTGGTTTCTAGATATTGTTTCTCTTTAAGTTCAGGAATCTTTACTTGGATTAGTAAGAAGCAACCAATTGTGGCCTTTTCCTCTACCAAAGTAGAGCACAAGGTAGCTTGTTTTATTTCATGTGAAGTAGTATAGTTAAGGACAATCCTATGGCATATGGGAGTATAGGATGAAGATCCAATAGTGCTAAGATGCGACAATGGCTCAAGTAAGTTACTCATGAATATATGTTGTATCACGTGGGTTCAAAATAAGGTATTTTTAAAATATAATTTTTATACATTTTTTACATACAAAAGGGCATAATATAAAGGGGTTATTTACATATTGAATAGAAAAGGGTTATGTTTTATTCAAGAAAAAATACAGATAAGGATATTTATAAATAGGCCTTGAACGCACGTGATGTAGAGGATATACATATAGTAGATTCCCCGAGGACAATCCGAGTTGCATTACCATTGCCAAAAGTCCAAATTTTCATGTTTGCACCAAACACATTGAGCTTAAGCTATCATCAACCTTTTCACCCTAGTCAAAGTTCTTTCAACTAGCTTTAAGCTCTTTGCCTATCATTTTTCTAGATTGCCATTTAAGCTTCATAGTGGAATCACACAAGTGGAAAAAGCCATCTTTACATCATTTCATTTGAAATTTTAGCAGTTTCTATTCTTCTCATATTTGATGTGTATTCTTTACTCCTTACATAGATTCTATTCACTATGTCGTGTAAGTTTTACAATCCCATGAATGCAAGGCATATTTGTATATAATGCAAAAGACTAGAAAATCATGCCATGGCTCATTTTGAATCTATATTAAAGTTAATATGAATTATGATTTTTCTTAAGACAAGATTGCTCAAAGAAAAAGAAGAAAGACCAAAACTTTGTCAAACGCGTTTTTGAAAACTAAAAACTGCTAGAAAATTTAAATTTCAGGAGCCTCCATCTCAAGCTCCAAGATTGTAGGAAACTCTAAAAGGTTGTATGTCTCCTCTAGTATTGACGGTATAGACTGGGTAGTGCCTTCCAAGTGGTGGATTGGCTCAGGCACTCCATCCATTGCACGCCCACGAACTCTTCTAATTGGCGCAATAGTTGCACTCCTCCTTGTATAAATTTTACGGTCACATCCAATGTTGTTGTATATGATATTCAATTAGTTTGCAAATATAATGCATGATTGATACACACTTTTCTTACCGTTTGAACAAAGTCTAAGATTGCTTGATCAATGATCTCCGATTGAAACTCACTGAAGCGTCGTTCGTGTTATATAAACAAATGACACTTTCACCTGATTGCCAGCTTGCATTGAGAGCAAGGACACATGCACATTGATTAAGATATGCCTCGCGATCTTGAACATCATGACCTTCATCGTTTTCCATTTTTTCTATGTTACGACAGACAATTTGTTTTTGTTCTCATTCTCTTTTTCTTTCAAAATTTATTTGAGAAGGAATTTCTTCTCTTGTAACTCAATAAAAGTAATGTCAACTGTTATCTTTGTTTTCTCCCCATTTCTTTGATTCTCCCCCTTTCTTTGCGCTCTTCGCTTTGTGTTCTCTCCCACTTCTCTTTCTTTCTCTCTCTCTCTTTCTTTGTTGCCCCTCTCTTTGTTTCTCTCCACCCCCTTATGTTTTCTCCCTCCCGCTCTCCCTCTCTCCCCCTTTGTTTGTTTCTCTATACCCCCTATTGCATGACTACGGTCTTAATAAGTGATTAGTTTAGGCAAGGAAGTGGTGGCTTCTGAGGAAGACACCTCTCGTGCTCCAAATTTGTCATATGTTCGATGTGTCGTATGGTAGGTGCTAAAAAGCTTGTTGCCTAGTTTGTCATTGTTGGCTAGTAAGGCTCATTTAGTGATGTGGTCTCTGTTGAATGGTGTGTAAGCTTTAGAATATTTTTGATGATAAGGTCCATTTTTCACATTGTATTTTCTTTGTCTAAGATATGATTGTAGGGGTTTCTAGAGTCAATCAATATTTGGTCTCTCTATTTCTCAAATTTCTTTATTTTGTGATTTATTTTTTTGATTTATTTCTTTATGTATCTTGTGTTCCTTTATTAGAAATTTGCAATTTTACTAACTTGCAAGTGTATGTAGGTGCACCATGCACAACTAGGCTTTTTTTTCCCCACAATCAATGTAATTCAATATAAATGCAAGTATATTCATGATGATGGTACCCAAACTTCCAATTCAATTATGACATATGCAAACAAGCATTCAGTCACAATTTTTACAACACTACACAATGTGCGAACTCTCTTTTTGATGATCCAACCACTTGTGAGTGATTTTTTAGACTAATTAATGTGAGATCCTAGTCTTCTTAGGGTTGTCATCTCTTAGATGTAGTCACTTTTGATGACCTAGCTGCATGAGGTCCAAGGGCTTGATATCACTATTAGTGCTACCTCCACTCAAGTTGTTCTCACCAAATGGTTCCAGGTGAGCTTAAGAATAGCTTTAGGTTGACTACTCAAGTTCACTTCTCAAGGTATGAAGTGAGACTTTAGCACTTACTTTGGAAGTGAGCATATCAAAAGTGTTGACATAATCTCTTTTGCCTCTATCTAGCATTCTGAAAACACTCCTAAAGGTGTCCAAACAAGTTGAGTTGAGCTTCCTGTTAGTGAAGACTTGGTTACTCCTTCTCAAGTGCAATGGCCCTTATGACGTGTCAAGGTGTAGGGAGTTTCTTTCACCAAGATTTTAACCATGAAATGTCCTCTTGCATGACTACGGTCTATCTTTGTTTTTCTCTATCCCCTTGTGTTTTCTCATTCATTCTCCTCCCTCCCTCCATCCCTCTCTTTCTCTCTTTCTTTATTATGTTTCATGTTTATTACCTCTCTCTCTCTTTTTTTCTTCCTTTTCCTTTCTTCTTCTCCCTTTCTCATTTCCATTCTTTCTTCGTCAATGCACCTCATTCTCAACAAAAACAAACAAAAGAAAATGAGAAAGAACAAGAACAAAGCAAGAGGGAGCAATGTACTCACCGCAAAGGCTCAAAGATGGATTCTTCATCTCCTCTTTGCGATGGCTCCTCTTCGACCTTCATACACTTCCTCCTCTTCTTCGTGAATGGCAGTGAGGCATGGCGGCGGTGATGGCAAGGAGAAGCTCTCCTTCCTTCTCTTTCTCTCTTTCTCTCCCTCTCCTTTCCTCTTTCTCTCGCTCTCATTTCCTCTTTCGCTACCTATTTCTCTCTCTCTTTTGCAAACTCTTTTCCAAAATTTTGCACTCGAGTTTTGACCACGCTTTTTTGTCTAAGTACTGTTGCAAATAGCGACACCACTAATTTGTGTCGGAACTCGGTGTCACTATTCTCCCCTTCCCTTTAGTGTTTGTAGTTAGGTTTGATTTCTGTTAGCTTAATTGTTTGCATGGTTGTTTGTTTTGTTGTTTTGTAGTTGGATTTTTTTGTGTTTATCTAGCTTAGGATTTGTTTTTGTCATTTTGATTGGATTTTTTAGTGTGAAAACTTGATAGCCTTGGTCAAGGTTAGAATTTTTTTGGACAGGTTGAAGCTAGAGTTTGCTAGTAGCTAGTGAACATCATGAAACAAGTATGTTTTCTTATCAAGACACTTGCACATCACGGGGATTATGGGTTCATGGTCACTTCATGTAATATTTTCATGCAATTAAAAATTAGTTGGTTAGTTTGAAAGTTAGTTAGTCAATTAATAAGCTAGTAAGATTACTAACTAAGGTAAAAACTAACTAACATTAATAACTAACAATTTTTATTTAATTAAAAATATTTATAAAAAAATTGAGAGTCGTAATCCGATATTTTTCTCAGATTAACAAGGACCGTAGCCATCCTTCACGGAAGTTACAATATGAACGAGAGTTATGAGCCATATTAATCACTAGTGTTAATGTGTATAATATTGATGGTCCAAAAATATTAGATTTTTGGGCAAAAAAACTATCATATTATTTTAGATATTTTAGATATTACTTATTGTAAATATCCTAAAAAGCTATGGAGATTTCTAGAATAGGATGCCATGTAAAAAAGCAAGTGGGTTTTTCAGCTTGTTTTGGAGATTTAATATAAAAAAGGACTGGCGAAATCATGCGCACCGCGATCACACTTTACAGGCAGTAAACAACACTTTAAATAGGGAGAAAAATGAGTTATCTGAAAGATTTCTAACAAGTGTCTTGTAGTTTTACTCCCCTTTCGAATCTAATAGAACCATCAGATTTATGATTTGAGCATCAGATCACTGATTTATCCAAGGCCCCCTCCACAAAGAGCTCTTCTTCTCAGTCACAACCCGTCCTCTTTTTTAGCTATAAATATGAGGCATGGGAGGCACAAGGAAGCACAAGGAGACCCCGAGAGGTTGCAAGAGAGAGGTAGAAGGATACTTGTCCAAGAGATTGTGAGAAGGATCTTGAGAGAGAGAGAGAGAGAGAGAGAGAGAGAGAGAGAGAGAGAGAGAGAGAGAGAGAGAGAGAGAGAGAGAGAGAGAGAGAGAGAGAGAGAGAGAGAGAGAGAGAGAGAGAGAGAGAGAGAGAGAGAGAGAGAGAGAGAGAGAGAGAGAGAGAGAGAGAGAGAGAGAGAGAGAGAGAGAGAGAGAGAGAGAGAGGCTGCAAGGGAGAGAGTTAGCTCGATTTCCCCTATCTCGATCTTTGACTAAGCCATATTCTCTTACGCTCTTCCATCTCAAATTCATTCCTCCTTTATCTCTTGAATCTACTTGTGGATGGCCCCCAAGTGAAGAATGTCACGTGCAGATAGCAATCCTAGAACCAATAATGAAGCTTCAGGCAAAGGCATCATTGTCAATCCAACTGCGGTACTGGTCGTAAGTAATGTATTTCCAAATTGATAGATGATTGCTTTGATTCTCGCATGAGATATGTTAGGCCCCATATTATGCTACACAAGAATAGGTCATCGAAAATGACAAATTTCATCTCACATATTCAAAAGGCAGAGTTTGCAAAGTGCATCTAGATGTTATATGTAGCAAGAACAACATATAAGGTTCCAAGGTATTGTCGACTTCCTCTTCTTGTGAATTAATAGCTATGTCTTTGCCATATTTAAGGGATATGTTGGAATATATATTGGAAAATAACCTAAAAGAACACAAGTAACTCTAAACCATTTTCTATGTAGTGAAATTAATCCAAAGTAGTAAATTCCTCGGGTTTCCTAGTTATAACTAGCAAAATTGTTGCCGAGAAATTTTACTACATATAACTCAAAAGAATCCTACATATAACTAGTAAACCTATTGCTTTTCCTATATAATTATTCTTTTTTGTATAGTAAAATGCAATCTTCATGATAGATAGACCCATTTGCCATACAATGAAGCCTTTGCGACTAGGAATTACATTAATTATCTGTATAAGAACTAACTGAGTGTAGCACAATTCTGATAAAACATTTGGATCATTTTATGGCAAACCACCATGTGAGATTATGATTAGTTTTACAATGTGCGATACATACCCACATGAGAAAAACACTTCGAGGCTAGTTACACACCAAGCAAATGCCCCCACTCGGCGTCAAAAGAGTCTACAAAAGGTGTGTTTGGTTGATTGGTAAGAGCTTAATGGGACTTGCATCTCATAAATTGTGGGTTCCAGGCCTGTCAGATCCTCCACATTTCTTAATCAAATTTGTGGAAAGGGATTTTGGGTTTAGAGAGAGCTAATCCACTATCTTCCTTGGTTACTAAGCTCTTCTCTTGAGGAAGATAGTATCTGCTTACAATATTACAAGATCATGCACTTTCCACATCAAATCTCACATTCTTTATGATTTCGTGTTTTCATATTTGTTTGAGTGCGATAAGCATCTATCTTGGTAAGTTTCTCCTCCTTTGCACATTCTTGTTCCACCAATTATAGGAGCAATTTCAAGAAAATACTTGATGTATCATCAAGCATAGCCCAAATCACTCAAAAAAAAACATATCTTCTTGAGTAATATTTTACCAATTTATTTGATATTTTTGGCATGCTCATTGTATAGAGATATGCCATGGAGTCTTCCCACAACTATGCCATGTAGGCTACACATTAAAGAAATGGATTTTATCATATCTCCTTCTTCAAATCGTCATCTAAGAATGCTCTCTTGTCTAATCTACACTTTCTATTTGGTTGCGGCTTGCATGCAATGATTCTTGGTATTCTAAAATGCAATAGTCCTTTATTTCAACCCTTTTGTAGTAGTTAAAGCAAGTAGCTTGCAATAAACTTTGCTATCATTTCAATATAGTATCACCACATAGGTTTCCTGCATGATACAACCTTGAGAAATTATGTGAGTATCTTGCATTTTATGTACCGCACTTGATGATAACATGGGACAATATTTCAAAGTTAATGAAGGCAATCTAGCAAGACTCTCTCTCTCTCTCTCTCTTTCTCTCTCTCCATAAGCACCAAGCAATCAACACAAAGGTAAGGCCTTTGATTCCTTACAAGTTGCTATGACAACATAGAAGCTACATATGGATCTTTGGAGAGAACCTCTAATGGAGAAGCTTCCATAGCCATAATTGCATGCACTCCTCACATGTTCCAAGGTAGAGAGGGATAGTGACTGCGTGTAGTGGAGCAAAATATTTCACTGACACAGATATACTCTGGCATGAAATGAAACATTGGAGCTTGTTTCCTCTAGGTCCATGATGAGATGTTCGGGATAACAAGTTGTGTTTCTCCTAGTTGATCTCACATGGTGGCAGACCTCAATAGATGGCTGAAGGTAGGGAGTCCATGGCATGCTATGCTTCTATTGGAGCAATTTGCATGCAAGATAGAGATGGTGTTATGTTCCTTTTCTATGATCAAGGTATGCCTAATAGCTACATTGACATTGGTGCTTCTTTCAAGATGGCGTTTAGCAAGGGAGTAGTTATGCCAACTCGCTCTCTAACGGCTCTTTTGAGATGTTGGCTATATGGTGATGATGAAGCTTCTTTGGTAGTTGTGGTGGCAAGGGCATATTGTGATCATCTTGAGGTTCTTCTGGGGGTGCTAGCCGATGGTAGGTTTCTAAGGATATTTTCCATTTCATTACATCATTGTATACATGTGTGTAGCATCCAGGTGTTAGCATTATGTAGCTCATTTTGGTCCATTGTGCTCATGGAGTCTTGGCGGTTTGGCTTAGTTTGTTCCCAAGCAAGCATGTCTCCTCTCTAAACACTCTCATTTGGCCATACTAGATCATATTGGGCTTGTGCTTACTTTTAGGCAAGTCATATTAGATTTTGGACTTGTGCTTACTTAAAGGCAAGTAATATTAGGGTTTCTCTAGAGAGAAGGCTATTTTTTCTCACAAGGGCTCTATTTATAGTGCCTAGGGTGAGTGTTCCCCTTCCTTTTGTATGTGTGGGTTGTTCTTTTGAATGCCAATTTCCTCAATGTCAATTTACATGTGTGGGTTCATGCCATCCATTGCAAGACCGAGCCAAAGATTCCTTGGCTCTTGAGCAAAGCTTGGGAAGGTAGAGTTAATGTGGCTCCATGCGCGTGAATCCGTTGATATTCGTTGAACTCCATTTATGGACCTATTTTGCGCATGCCACATTGTCAAGCTCGCCATACCGAACGTATGAAACACGTGTTTTATGCGGGGGACAAGCGGAAAGTGTCTGAGAACTTTTTGAGGGATGGTTTGCCCTTGCAAGTCCTATCGATACCTGTGAGCACCACACTTTGGACATGTCTCCATAGTGTCGTATTCTCCTCAAAACAGTATGCAATCGTTGATACATGCATGGATGTTATTGTAGTCTATGCCAAGCTTCTGTAATACATGTTGTGCATCATCACGAGATTCAGGAATGGTATTTGCAGGTGGTAATATATGATATTTCAATAACCTGAAAAAAATCATAAAAAACCTTGAAAAAGCACAAATGTTTGTAATAATAGTGCCGAATTTTTTTTTCAATGAAGCGTATGTACAAGGTACCTGAACAACTCGGTCACACTTGTATAGCTCTACTCGTATTTTGCTTGCACACTTAAGAGTGCAAGCAGTGTCTTCAGCCGAGATACTCGGCACCCATCATATAATGGTATGGATGCTTCCTCTCTAAGCGGATCAAAAGTCTCGACATCCATGGGAATCAATGCATCGATCATTGCCTCCATTTTAGGCTCCAAGATTGTAGGTAGGTTTGGAAGGTTGCCTGTCTCCTCTCGCATTGACGGTATAGATTGGCCTTGCGAGTGGTGGATTGGCTCCTGCACTCCATCCATCGCACGCCCACATACTCTTCTAATTTTCCGCAAAGGGTGCACTCCCCCTTGGGACGAGACATCACCTCCCTGGATAGAAAATTTGCCAGCAAGACCCAATCTTATTGTATATGGTATTCAATTAGCTTGCGAGTACAATGCATAATTGATATTAACTTCAAATTACCGTTTGCTGAAAATCTGCAATCGCCTGATCAATGATCTCAGATTGAAACTTGCCAAATTGTCGTATGTGTTCTATAGACAATCGGCGTTTTCTTCTAATTGCCAACTTGCATTGAGAGCAAGGACATGGGACACGCTGATTAAGATATGCCTCGCGATCTTGAACAACAGGACCTTCTTCGTTTTCCATTTTGTCTACGTTACAACAAACAATTTGTTTTTGTTATCATTCGTTTCTTTTCTTAGATTGTTATCCTCTCATTCCATCTCTCTCTTTTTCTATGACCTAGCATATAGTATCATAGAACACTAGTATTTAGTACCTAGTACTCAATACCTAGCACATAATATTTCGTTTTCTCTCTTCCTCTCCCTCTCTCATTTCCTCTCCCTCCCTCGCCCTTACCCTCTCTTTCTCTCTTTCCCTATTAGGTTTAATGATATTTCTCTTTTTATCTCTCCTCTCTCTCTCTCTCTCTCATTCTTTTTTCTCTCTGCTCTCTCTCTCTCATTCATTTTTCTCTCTCCTCTCCCTCTCTCATTTCCTTTTTCTCTCTCCGCTCCCTCTTTCATTTTATCTCCCTCTCTTTCTCTCTTTCCCTATTAGGTTTAATGGTTTTTCTCTCTTTTTCTCTCTCCTCTCTCTCTCACATTTTTTTTCTCTCTCCTCTCCCTCTCTCATTTCATTTTCTCTCTACCTCTCCCTCTCTCATTTCCTCTCCCTCCCTCACCCTCACCCTCTCTTTCTCTCTTTCCTATTCTCTCTCCTCTTTTTCTCTCTCCTCTCTCTCTCTCTCTCTTTTTCTCTTTCTCTTTTTCTCTCTCCTCTCTTTCTCTCTCATTCATTTTCTCTCTCCTCTCCCTCTCATTCCTCTCCCTCCCTCTCTCTTTTTCTCTCTCCTCTCTCTCTCATTCCTCTCCCTCCCTTGCCCTCTCTCATTCCTTTTTCTCTCTCCTCTCCCTCTCTCATTTCCTCTCCCTCCCTCGCCCTCACCCTCTCTTTCTCTCTTTCCCTATTAGGTTTAATGGTTTTTCTCTCTTTATCTCTCTCCTCTCTCTCTCTCATTTCATTTTCTCTCTTCCTCTCCCTCTCTCATTTCCTCTCTCTCTCTCTCTCTCTCTCATTTTTTTCTTTCCCTCTCCCATTCCCTCTCTCTCCTCTCTCTCTCTCTCATTTCATTTTCTCTCTCCTCTCCCTCTCTCATTTACATTTCTCTCTTTCTATCCCTCTCTCATTTCCTGTCGCTTCCTCACCTTGACCCTCTCTTTTTCTCTTTCTCTATTATTTTTAATAAACTTTTCTCTTTTTCTCTCTTCTCTCCCTCTCTCATTTTTTTCTCTCTTCCTCTCCCTCTCTCATTTCCTCTCCCTCCTTCACCCTCATCCTCACCCACACCCTCTCTTGCTCTCTTTGCCTATTATGTTTAACATCTTATCTCTTTTTCTCTCTCCTCTCATTCTCTCTTTTTTTCTCTCTCCTCTCCCTCTCTCATTTCCTTTTGCTCTCTTCCTCTCCTTCTCCCATTTCTTCTCCCTCCCTCTCCCTCTCTCATTTCCCTATTATGTTTTCGTCTCTCCTCCCTCTCTCATTCCCTCTCCCTCTCCCTCTCCCTCTCCCTCTCCCTCTCCCTCTCTCATTTTCTCTCTCTTCCTCCCCATCCCTCTCTCATTTCCTCTCCTCCTCTCCCTCTCTTTCTCCCTCTCCCTCTCCCTCATTTTTTCTCCCTCTCTCATTACATACAAATTATACAAAAAATAAATAAAAGAGAGAGAGAATACACTCTCCCTCTCTCATTCCCTCTCTCTCTTCCTCTCTTTCTCTCTCTCATTTCCTCTCCCTCCCTCGCCCATTTCCTCCCTCTCCCTCTCTTTCTCCCTCTCCCTCTCCCTCATTTCTTCTCCCTCTCTCATTATATACAAATTATACACAAATTAAATAAATAAGAGAGAGAATACACTCTCCCTCTCTCTCGTTCTCTCATTTCATCCCCCTCCCTCTTCCATTTCCTCCCTCCCCCTCCCCCTCCCCCTCCCCCTCCCCCTCCCCCTCCCCCTCCCCCTCCCTTCCCCATTTCCTCCCTCTCCCTCTCTTTCTCTCTCATTTCCTCTCCCTCTCTCAAAATATATACACAAATTATAAAAGCAAAAGGGAGAGGGAGAGAGAGAATGCACTCTCCCTCCCTCTCCCTCTCTCATTTCCTCCCCATCCCTCTCCCTCTCCCTCTCCCTCTCCCTCTCTTTCTCTTTCTCTCCCTCTCTCAATTCCTCCCCCCTCCCTCTCCCTCTCTTTCTCTTTCTCTCCCTCTCTCTTTTTCTTTCCCTCCCTCTCCCTCTCTCTCGTTCTCTCATTTCATCCTCCTCCCTCTTCCATTTCCTCCCTCTCCCTCTCCCTCCCTCTCTCCCTCCCTCCCCCTCCCCCTCCCTCTCCCTCTCTTTCTCTCTCATTTCCCCTCCCTCTCTCAATATATATACACAAATTATAAAAGCAAAAGGGAGAGGGAGAGAGAGAATGCACTCTCCCTCCCTCTCCCTCTCTCATTTCCTCCCCATCCCTCTCCCTCTCCCTCTCTTTCTCTTTCTCTCCCTCTCTCATTTCCTCCCTCTCCCTCTCCCTCTCTTTCTCTTTCTCTTTCTCTTTCTCTCCCCTCTCCTTCTCTTTCTCTCCCTCCCTCTCCCTCTCCATCTCTTTCTCTTTCATTTCCTCTCCTAAACAAGCAAAAGAAGGAGACAATGGACTCACTGATGAGATATAGCGAGGGTTTGGCGGCTCCTCTTCCTCTTCGTGATGAAGGCTCCTCCTCTCCTTCGCGAACGGCGGCGGCGGCAAGCCTTTTTCCTCTCCCTCTCTCACGACGGTCGCTCTCTCTCTCGCTCTCCCTCTCAAAATGATCGACAAAAATGCGCGAAATGAACCCGCCCTCGGGTTTCGATCTGTTTTTTTTCCCTGTGCGGCGTCGCTATTTGCGTCGCAAATGTGATGCAAATAGCGATACCGCTACCTGCGTCGCTACACGCCGTCGCTATACGTTTAAATCCTTATAGTGTCATGGAGCACAAACTAGGCTTGATCACCCCTCTATTTCAATGATAGGGTGTGTTGGGTATTTGTAATTGTTCTATATCGAGATTGAAGGTGTCCTTATTCATTTTGTAATTATTTTGATAATTATATAATTAGTAATAGAACATTTGAATGCTTTGAATGTCAATGTTAATGAGAATTGCATTTGTTTTGTGGGTATAGTGGCATTTATAATCATGGATAATGATTTTGGGAGCGAGAGAGAGCACGATCGAATAGTATAAGATGTAGTGCAAGCACCTAGCACAATTATAGAATGTGCTGTAAGTCTAGAGAAGGTTCCACATGTTTTGGAGTTTTTAAGAGCATTGAACTCTTGCCATAAGGGTAGAAGGCCATTGGTCCAACCACATGGTTAGAAGACATTTGAGGACTCCTGCAGTCTCTAGATGATATGAAAAGAGTTTACTATACAAAATGGAGCCATTGGGGTTTTGGGAGCATTCCATTTACAAATGGACTATAGGGTTTCTGATTTAGAAAGGTGCATTGTCAATGTTGGGGTGAATGTCTATTCGGCATGCACATTACAAGGGTCTTAATACAAACACTTTGGTCTAGTAGTGTGACATGAGCAAAAGGAGGAACATGATCTTTGGGGGGGGGCAAGAGGAACTACAATGAATAGAATGGAATATGGATAGAGAATAGAAAAGAATAGAAACGAGTGATGTTAATGAGGGTAACTTGCTATTGATCAAGGATTTCTTCTATGGCCTCTTGGGTGGCATATAATGGATTCGCGATTTCATGTGAAAGGCTGCTCACTCCAGTCAAGTGCTAAAAGCATCTCAAGCATGTGAATTGGTCATAGGGAGGATTGTCAAGCTCACAACACTACTTAGGCGGTTGCATAATGGCAGGTCTTGTTGAGGGAGTTAGAGATTTGGTAGTGGTGTCTCTATTAGAAGGCAAGAAACTAAATGTGCAATCAATTTTATACAAAGAAACTAGCCACAAAATAGTCAAAAGGAGTATACTAAGATAGAAAAAGTGATGAAGCTGGAATGACTAATGTCTTAAGAGAAAGCAAGCTATTGATTTTGTAGAGGTAAGATTGTGTTGTAGGAAGGGTAGTTGATCTTAGATATACTTACCATCAACATAGTAGAGGCAAAAGTTATGAGTGCATGTCTTGTAGTAGTGAAGGTAGCATTACTAGATTGTCCAACCAAATTCTTGGCAAGGGCCATAAGTAGTAGATGAGCAATAGTAGAAAAAATTAAGATGATTGATTTGGTTAGCAAGAACTGGCTTTGTTGGGGGTAAAGGTGCCTCCGCCTAGCCGCTCGTGTATTACTACACTGACAGTACCTGCCACTGCACACTGCACGTGGTGGGCACCCATCATAGTCACTTATTCTTTATTCTTTTAGTGATAGTTTGAATAAAGGAAGGCCCAGCCACACGTTGTGGTTGTTGGAGTTCCCATTTCTTGTCTCTCTCTTTCTTGCTCTTGCTCTCCCGCCATAGCTCTCCCGTGCAAGCTTCGATCCTTCTCACCTTTCAATTGGTATTAGAGAAGGTCCTTTGTGAGTGCTTTATGGCCTTCCTTAGCATCTACACGAGGTATGAGAGCTTGCTTCTCACTCAGTTCTCAGCCATTTTTTGACATGAATAGCAGGGTTTCATGAAGAGGTAGCCATAGCTTCCATCATTGAAGCTTGTTCTCTTCACCTCTTGCTTGGAATTGTCCTAGGCTTGAGTAGGTCTATTGTAGGCCTTCATTGGGCTCTTTCTTATCCCCTACCCACCTTGATTTGGCCCCTCAAGTACAGCAGCATGCTCACGCTTTATTTGCGCATGTTTGCAAAAATGGCTCAAAAATCACTCTTTTTGTCATATCTCAGGCATTCGGAACCCGATTCATGCAAGGTAAGTCTAAGTTGGGGTTTTGGCATACTTCAGACGTGATGGTGATGTCGGATTTGCCAAATTCTGATGTCTGCAATAGATTTCAGGTCTGAGACAGCATGTATTTGTATGCCTATGGCTTATGTGATGCTTCTAATGATGTCTATTGATACCGGATCACTTGTGGATGTTATGCATCTTATGTGAGACACATTTGGAGCTAATTTAGCTTACCCATTGATTGCTTTGAATAGTCCTAGATCTAGCCAAAACAGGGAGCACTTATCTCTTGAAGTCTATGCTTACCGGGATTGATCACTTGATGCATATTGATGCCCGGATGATGTCTACATGTATGGAGATGCTATGGTAATGGATTGCCATAAT
This sequence comes from Lygodium microphyllum, assembly GCF_053477565.2. Taxonomy (NCBI): domain Eukaryota; kingdom Viridiplantae; phylum Streptophyta; class Polypodiopsida; order Schizaeales; family Lygodiaceae; genus Lygodium; species Lygodium microphyllum. Next base: position 48,050,006 of record NC_141136.1, read on the forward strand.
TTTGGTACTGATTTGAGGCCTGAAATATTTAGTCTAGAGCAGTGAATGTTGCTATAAACAGTTGGGATGAAGCTATTCTACTCATGTATGCTTATGCCTATGCTATTCGGGTCATGTCTTGGAGATGTACATTGATGTATCAACCATCAGGATTGGAAAAGAGTTTGACATTGCTTCTTAATCATTGGTTGAGCTTGAGCTCCACTTTTCATAGCATTTGGATATTTATCTTGGATGTATCTTGGCACTTATCGGTCTATGCTTAACCGCTTTGGACATGCACTTATGCTCATGTCACCTACCTATGTCAGTTACATTGTTTGAGATTGGATGCTATTAGAGCTTTATGTGGTCTTGAAATTTGATTTTCTAGAGCATATTTTGGAGATTTATTGGCTTTCTAGAGTTTATTTTGGGATATACTTGATGTCTATGGATGCTATATATGGATGTCACACCGCCTCCATGTCCAAGATGTCTCATTGATGCTTGATCTTGGACACTTGTCACTGGTGCTTGTACATGCTTTGTTCGAGCTTTGTCGCTTGATATTTACGGCCTTTATGCCAGTGGAAGCATCTTTGGATGCTTGACAGACATTGAGCAGGTGGTCTATGGTATTTGAGCTTTTGAGACTATTTGGGATTTCTTACCCTTTGGGACAATGCATGATTCATATGTCTTGGTTCCTTCCGATGCTTATGAGCTGACTCTTTGACTTGGGTTCCTTTCCTTGTGAGATGACACCTACTTGTGTCAAGTCTTGGTAGTAGTAGGCACACTTTGCTCCGTTGACTGGGGGTGTGCCTACTCACTGGGGCAGATATTTCATGACATGTTCGGGTGTTGGATTCATACTTATTAACTGTCATATGCCTATGTTATGCCCGCATGATGCTGGTTATGGTCTTGGTAGTATATGATTGACTTGGGATCCGCTTTTAGCACAATTAGCTCTCATTTACTAAAATCTGTCATTTATTACAACAAGTTGAAATCTGTAGATTTTGAGCACTTCTCTGAGGGTAATGCTTACTATTTGATGTTATCTTGGTTATATTTGGTGGACGGGTGCTTCTCTTGGTAAAATCCACTCTTTCAGCCAGTTTTAGTAGTGGTTTTAGTGCATTTTTTGCTAATTATAGCAAGCTACAATTTTGCATTTTTGCATTGATTTGGGATAGTATGGCTAGTCATCTGAAAGACACAACTCTCTTTAACATTGCCAAGCTGGATGGTACCAACTATGGGTATTGGAAGTCCCAAATATGGCAGGTTTTGGTGAAAAAGTTGCAGATTAAACCCTTGCATTTCAAAGGTATCAAACCTGAGGATATGGATGATGATGTTTGGATGGAAGTTGATAAGCTATGAAAGTTTACCATTATTTTGTCACTCTCAGAAGAGGTCCATCATATTTTTGTTGAAGATGAGAGTCAGGGTGTATGGGACTTATGGGAGAAAATTCAAAAGCTTTATGCACAACAGATTCCTGCGTCACAGATGTATTGGCTAAAGCAATTAATGGACCTTTGCATGAAGGAGGGGTCATCCCTATCATCTCATTTCAGTTAGTTTCATGCTATCATGAAGAATCTATTGTCACAGGGTATTGAGTTCAATGATAACTTGCACCCGTTATTTCTACTTGGCACCCTTCTTGAATCATGGGATGTGTTTTGTATCGCCATATGCACGAACAAGCTTGATGGGATGAAAATCAAACATGTTGAGAGTGCTTTATTGACTGAGGAAATCAACAAGAGAAACAATGATGCTTCTCGCTCTTCACATGCATTGATAGTTAGAGGTGGCAGACATGGCAGGCATGATAATGATCATAAGGGTAGGGACTCTCAAAAGTCCAGGTCCAAGTCACATGGTCGTAGTAAGTCCTGTGGATGGAAGTTTGATCTTACCTGTCATTATTGTGGGAAAACAGGACATATTAGGCCGTAGTGCCATAAAATGTGCGATGATAAGCGCAAGGAAAAGGGAAAAGAAAAAGTGCAGGAAAAGTTTTCTGAGCGTAGTATTGTACCTGCAAAGTCTAGTGTGAAGATAGAAGACGTTAATGTCATGCAGGCCACCGATTCAAATGATGATTACGTACTTGCAGTTTTTTCATGCAATGCCTTACAGACTTCTGAGATACATTCTATGTATGCACAGTGCTGGCTCTTGGATTCAGGTGTGTCCTTTCATGTGACACCTTGTCGAGATTGGTTTTCTACCTATCGTACCATGACTGGTTCTGTGTGTCTTGGTGATTATAGGTCTCTTGACATTGTGGGCATTGGAGATATTTGGCTGCTGTAGTTTTCTTCTAGTAGCTCTTTTGTTTTACATGATGTATGCCATGTACCTGCATTGACATGCAACCTTATATTAGTTGGACAACTTGATGATGTAGGGTATTTTGTGTCTTTAGGAGACTCTGCATGGAAGATTACTCGTGGCAGGCTTGTACTTGCAATAGGTGCCAAATCTGGCAGCCTCTATCCCTTACTTGTATAAGGAGCTACGTTGGATCATGTTTTGTCTGTGGGTTCTATTCCCCATGTATCCCTTTGGCATGCTCGTTTGGGGCATATGTCTCTTAAAGGAATGAAAATGCTCCGTGCTTTGCAGTATCTTCTACCTTTTGACTCTTCGCATTTTGATTCTTGTGATCATTGTTTGTATGGTAGGTAGACTAGAAATACACATAAAAATTCTGGTAAGAAATGCATGGGTGAGCCCTTGGCTCTTGTGCACTCAGATGTATGTGGGCCCATGCCCTGTCAGTCACTTGGTGAGACAAAATACTTTGCTACTTTCATAGATGATTACTCACGTAAAGTTTGGGCTTATCCCATAGAGAGAAAATCCGATGTCAGACACATGTCAACGTTGGCTTGCATTGGCAGAAAACCAGTCTTAGAAAATGCTAAAATGCCTAAGATCAGATAATGGGGGTGAGTATGTATCACGTGCTTTTGATCAGTTTTGTGATGAGCGGGGTATTAAGAATCAGTTGACCACCCCTTACACCCCACCCTAGAATGGTATGGCTGAACTCATGAATAAGACCATTCAGGAAAGGGTCCGTAGCATGCTTAGCCAGGTTGGCTTACCGCAACACTTTTGGGCTGAGGCAGTTACTACTGCAGTGCATCTCATTAACCTGTCGCCTAGTAGTGGCATTGACTTTCAGGTTGTAGAGGAGGTATGGGCAGGAAAACCCCCCTCTTATGATCATTTGCATGTCTTTGGCTATGAGGCATTCTACCATGTGCCCAAGGACAAACACAATAAGCTAGATCCTAAGAGTGTCAAATGCATTTTCATTGGTTATGGAGATGTAGGAGAGATGGGTTACCGTCTATGGGATTCATAGGCATGGAAAGTGATCCACACCCATAATGTCATTTTTCATGAGAAAAAAATGCATATGCAGCCTAAGAAAGTGGTTGAGGTACACAGAGTTATCTTTCAAGAGGAGCCACCTACTCCCATTTAACCGGTGATGTTTGACATGATGTTCATTAGGTAGGAGAGCCTGGCTTGAGGTGTTCTACTAGAGATAGACGACCTCCTAACCATTTTGTGCCCTCTATGGATTATGTACTAGTTACAGATGCATGAGAGCCTCTCACTTATAATGAGGCTATGCGCATGGGTGATTGTCACTCTTGGGAGAGGGCTATGTACTAGTTATAGATGCATGAGAGCCTCTCACTTATGATGAGGCTATGTGCAGGGGCGATTGTCACTCTTGGGAGAGGGCTATGTAGTCTGAACTTGACTCATTACATAAGAATAAGACTCGGGATTTGGTTTCCTTGCCTCAGGATAAGAAGGCTTTGCCATGTAAGTGGGTGTACAAGCTAAAAAGTAGCCCTCGACACCCCAAGCAGGCATACAAGGCTCCATTGGTTGCTAAGGGTTTTAAGAAGGAGCATGGTGTTGAATTTGATGAAGTCTTTTTCCTGTGGTCAAGATGACCACTCTATGCTTAGTCTTGGACTTGGTTGCACAGCTTGACCTGGACATGTACCAGATGGATATCAAGACAGCTTTTTTACATGGGGACTTGCATGATGATATTTACATGGAGTAGCCTAAGGGCTTTGCAGACCCTGGCAGGGAACACCTAGTGTGCAAGCTAAAGAAGAGTCTATATGGCTTGAAATAGGCACCTAGGGAATGGTATCATAAGTTTGATGCATTCATGCAGTCAATCATAGGGCTACAGCCGTACTGCTATGGATCTATGCTTGTATACAAAGAAAGCCCGTGACGGTTCTTTACTGATTTAGGTACTCTATGTGGATGACATGCTTTTAGCAGGGACAGATCATGAGGAGCTCGATGCTCTTAAGGCTCAGCTCAAGAAGAGATTTGCATTGAAATATTTGGGACATGCCTCACATGTACTTGGTATGCGCATCACACACAATAGATCTCAAGGATTCCTCTATCTGTCACAGAGGGAGTACGTACATAAAGTCCTTGAGTGCTTCCGCATGCATGATGTTAAGCCTATTGGCTGTCCATTACCTTCTCATGTGAAGGTTTCATAGGCCGATTGTCCGCAGATAGATGAGTAGAGGGCTGAGATGGCCAAGTTTCCCTATGCATCAGCCATGGGCAGTCTTATGTATGCCATGATAGCCACCCATCTAGATATTGCTTTTGCAGTTGGGGTTGTGGCACATTATATGGCTACACTTGGTAAGAAACATTGGGATGCCGTGAAGCATATCATGAGGTACCTGAAAGGCATAGCAGATATGCGTCTTTGTTATGGTAGCCAGGATACATGATTCGTGGGGTACACTGACTCTGATTATGCAGGACATGCAGATAGTAGGAAGTCCACTTCTAGTTATGTGTTCACTTATGATGGAGGGGCTATCTCTTTGATGTCCAGGACGCAGAAGTGTATGGCCCTTTCTACTACAGAGGTTGAGTATATTGTAGCCACAGAGGCTTGCAAAGAGGTTGTTTGGTTAGGCCGTTTGATTGCAGACCTTGGTATGATAGATGTTATGCCTACACTGCATTCAAATTCTATGAGTGCCATTCAGTTGGCCAAGAATCCAATCTTCCATGTGAAGATGATACATATTGAGGTGAAGTATCACTTTATTCACGAGATCGTTGAGGACAAGTCTGTTGACCTTGTCAAGATTCCAACTGATCAGAATCCTGTAGACTTGCTCACAAAAAGCCTCACTACCAAGCGCTTTGCCTTCCTCAGGAGATTGATGGGCATTGGATGAGATGACGTCTTTTTCCTCATCCTGTTGTACATGTGTACATGTTGTACTGTCTTTTCTTTTTTCTCTCTCACTGGAGCAGATTTTCCTTTAAGTGGAAGGTTGTTGGGGGTAAAGGCGCCTCCGCCTAGTTGCCCATGTATTACTACACTGACAGTACCCGCCACTGCACACTACAGGTGGTGAGCGCACGTCATAGTCACTTATTCTTTATTCTTTTAGTGACAATTTGAATAAAGGGAGGCCTGGCCACACATTGTGGTTATTGGAGTTCTTGTTTCTTGTCTCTCTCTTTCTTGCTCTTGCTCTCCCACCATAGCTCTCGCGTGCAAGCTTCGATTCTTCTCACCTTTCAGGCTTTTGGTGGAGAGGATGGTAGATGGGTTGTGTAGCTCCAAGAGAGAGGGTTTTTTTAATGGAAATTTGTTGTGACTTTCCACATAACTAAGTTTATCTTGGGAGAGAGGACAATCAACCACACTATTCTCATCTTGTACTTCCAAGTAACAATCAACCACACTATTCTCATCTTGTACTTCCAAGTCCTTGATCGAGTCCGTGAGAAAAGGACATTCCATTTTGCTACTAACTTCATTATGAAATCGTATTTTCACTTCTTGAAATCCTTTTTTCTTTTGGCAACATGCTCTCAGTTACCCCTAGAAGTCACTAATAGCTAGAAGGGGGCCACTAGTCAGCTTGAGGTCCACTACCTCTCCCAACAAACTTATTTTTTGCATGTCGTGTGGCCAATAGTCACCTTGAGCTTACATTGATGAGTGTGTCATGTGGCCAGCCCAACCAAAATATGACAGTAAGGATCATCAATGATTTTTTTCGACAAGAAGGCAACTATCCCTCTTGCTCTATACACACACACACACACACACACACGTGTTTGTGTGTGTGGGTGTGTATGTGTGAATTTATATATTCCTCTAGAATCTCAAGTTTCTCATATCTAGTATCAAATGACTTATAAACAACATTCAAAGCTATACTCCTTAGGGTGTGGGTGCCCAAATTAATGTCTACATCTGGGTGTCCAGGCATGCCCTTTAGTCCTTTTAGGTTTCTTGTGATTGCTTGTCTCAAGCAATGGATGCTCTGATATAGATGTATTTCTTGCTACCACCATTGATCCAAGCTGCCATGCTACTTGGCTTGGGTAGAGATGGTAGTGATTTGGGCCCTTTAGTGGTGACGATGACAGTGAGCACATTAAGGAAAATGTTGGCAACAAGGATAATATTGATGAAGTGGCTACAAGAAGCAGAGATTGGATGCGGAACAAGATCCACAAAATGTCCTTGGAGACGATGTGATGTGGCACTACACACGTCCCCCAAAGATTGGCAGAAGTATTGATCTCTTCTCTGGCACATATATTTGGGGATGAGTCCATGAGCCTTTATGATGCAAGGGTCCAACTTTTATTTGCCTGCTACTGTAGAGAATCTTATCCTTGTGTTACATAGATGTAGGCAGAGACCTACCTCATTCAATGTCCCTCATCTCTTACAGGCGGCAACATTTGTTGGACATCCACATAGTCCTTGGCAGATTCTTGATCTCCTTTTCTAGTAGATTGAATAGCCTCCTCTAGCAAACACATTTGGGGATGATCCCTTGGGCTTTTTTGATGTAAGGGACTACCATGGATTTGGATATAGCAAAGAACCTCATACTTGTGTGTTGCGCAGAAATGCATAGAGAGGAAGACCTTAGCTCATGCAAGATCCCTTGTCTCTTACATGCAACAACATTAGTTGGACACCCACATAGCTCTTGGCAACTTCCTAATCTCCATGTTGGGAGATTGTGGTAGCTGGTGTGATGCACAACATATCTTTGACAAATTGGAAAATTGAAACGAACGTGCTTTGACCTCCTATATATGGGGCTACATCAAGTGTGGAGATGTTGAGCATGCCTTTGACCCCTTCTGGGACATGCACGATGCTCATATCCAACTTAGTAGCCATACATTTGTTGCCATTCTCCAAGCTTTTACCATGCTCAAAGATGTTCAGGGAGGCATAGACATACATACTGAAGTAATCAAGAGGCATCTGGAAATATATTTTTTTATTGCAAGCACCATGGTTAATATGTATTGCCATTGTAATGACAATGTTGTTTACAGGACTAACCAGTACATTTTACCTCAGCCAACTCATGAAAATTTACTTATCTTTTTATAGGGAACCTCCAGTACACTGATGTACCTTAAATGGTCCAATGCTATCTGATAGTTTCCCTTCGTGTCAAATAAGCTTGATCATGCATATATTCTTTGAATATTGTTAAAGTGATCCAAAATGTCATTGCTCAGTGATAATCATTAGAATCACTCCTGTCATACTGAATAGTAGGACCTTCAATAGTAGACTTGCTAGGACTAGCACAATTGCAGCATTCTTTGCAGCTAGCTCAAGCGGTTCATCTTCATCAACATCATCTTTCTCTTGTTCCACAATTTTGGCAATGTCTTGTCTTCTACATTACATGCTTTTACTTTGACCAAGAAGCTAGCTACTTAATGCATAAATGGCAATCAATGAATTTCTCAATGTACATGTAATTTATTTTCTTAGTGTGTTTAGAGAGAAGTTATGTATCCTCTAGCTAAAAGTTAAGTAGATGTTGAGTATTAGACTTGCTTTTCAGGTCCATGGCCTAGGAGTAGATATCGATATACTTTGTATTGGTCCTTGACATGCCTCTAGAGAGGTAACAACAAATATGTATGTTGTTACAAGTGGTAGTCTAACAAAAGACTTAATAATCTTACTGGCCTATTTTGTCTTCTAGCAGGAAGATTTCTTTGTTACGCTACATGACTTGCTCATGGATATTCCAGAAGTAACAAAGCCTCACCATGTCCTAGATGCACATGTCCTTATACTGAAATTTAAATTTAATGGAATATTAGTTGACCTCTTATATGCAAGGCTGGTCCTATGGGTGACACTTGAGGTATTCTTTGGTTCAAACAATGCTAGATGGGGCAATTAAGTGTGCGTTAATTTTTTTGGTAGTCATAGAGTTAAAAGAGTTGAGTAGCAATTCAAGGGGCAGTTTCATTGATGATATTGAGTTTCCCTCCACTTCTACAGGATTTGGACTTATACTAGGAGTCCATACTTGCTCCATAGTACTCAAAGCTCCGTAGTACTCGTAGACTTGCTCAATGTAAAGTAAGATGTCTTTTAACTCCGTAGTACTTGTAGACTTGCTCAAGGTAAAGTAAGATTTCTTTCGAGACTCTAATTGCCTAAAGAATGCATGTTTAGATTTTCAGGTAGAAGCAAAACTAGACAAGGTAACCATGTTGGGCCTGTATAGGTTTCCTTTCCTATCAAAGAACTAGGTATGATATTAAAACCTTTGATCATAACCCCGCTAGCTCTCACCTACTAGGAGGGAGAACCTTTCTATACAAATGACCAGAGATACCTATGCAATGGTTGGCCACCTTAAGCAGTTTATTTTTGCTTTGCGTAAATCATTTTTGGGCACGACCTTGGGGATAATATAATGCCTCAATCAAATATATGGGTATTATTAAAATCATTAAAGTTTTTTTCTTCAATTAAAATCAACCAAGCAAGATAATTGAATAAAATAGTCCTTTCTAAACAACGTCTAAGATCTTTTCAATGGAATCTTAAAATTTTCCATTCAAATAATAATCAACTCACAACTTGAGTTTAGTCTACATGTTATAAACACATACATTTAAATATTAAGGCGTTTTGATTAATCTTTGATTTACTTGAAAAATAAGAAAAAGAAAACTAGATAATTTACATATCAAGTAAATTATTCAAAATGTAATTAAAATATATGTAATTTATTAAAAATTATTTTTTCAAATATTTTTTATATTAATGTGATTAAAATACTAAAATTACTTGGCTATTTTAATTATAATCTAATCAAAGTGTCTTCTTACAAGAGTTATACTACAAGGATATATTTTTAAGAATTTTAGATAATGCAAAATATATTCTTCCATGTAATATGCCCAAATTTCTCTAGCCAATCATACATGACCACACCTTATTTTCACCTCCATGCATGCAAAGTTCTATATTTTTTACTTTTATATATGTTCATATATCCTTATACAAGCTTATACTAATCTATTTTATCCAATTTTCTATCCATTTAATTAAAATTTTTTAGTTATGATTTTAATGATCTAAATGGTCTTATTTTTAATTATCACAATTATATTTGAATTTATTTATATTTTATTTCAATTATATGATTTATCTCAAATATTTTGATTTATTATCAGATTTTTAATTTATCCTAATTATTTATATTTTTTTTCTACCTTATTATAAACTCTCTTAATCTAATTCAATTTGTTACCAATTTTCTTAACTTAATTTAATTAATTATTAAAATTTTAACTTATTAGATATTATTTGCTATTTTTGAAATTATTATTAAGTTTCAATTGATGCATTTTAGTAGAAAGTTGCAAATGTTTTTTACCAAAAAGTCCCATTTATCTTAGACTTTGCATTAATTTTTGATAAAATTATAATATCATTTTTCAAAATTTTACTTTTTTATAAATTTAAACACACACACACACACACACACACACACACACACACACACACACACACACACACACACACACACACACACACACACACACACACACACACACACACACACACACACACACACACACACACACACACACACACACACACACACACACACACACACACACACACACACACACACACACACACACACACACACACACACACACACACACACACACATCATGACACCTAGAATAGGATATGTGTCATTTGAAGAGACGAGTGCTTCAACACTTGACATTTTTAATAAATACTTATTATCTATAGTCTCTCCTTTCCACTTTTAAGTATCCAAGCTCGAGACCTATATGTTGTAGGTCTCGCTCTTCATTTCAAATAAGATCTCGTGTTGAAATTTCAGCCACATGCTCTATACTCTCCTTCTAGCACTCATCTAAGAAACACTTGTTACATAGCTTGATCTAGTCTAGGCTAAGTTCAAAGTATATATACCATTTTTAAAAAAGGGTATCAAGAAAGCCTTATTGGGGGGGGGGGGGGGGGGGGGGAGGGGAAGAGATTGCTTTTGAGAGTGAGAGGGTGAAAGTAAAAGAGAGAGAAAAAAAGAGAAGTGAGTGAAATTACGACAATATTAAGGAGATTGCAGCCCTTTGTGCATTGTCATCCTTCTTACGAGCATCATCATTCTAGCATTGTTTTCAACTATCATGGAACACATAAGCACATCGATGTTGCAAGATCTTCTTTCACCCCTAATGCCAAAAATACTGTTAAAAACATAAAAATAATCTCTAAAAATAGAGAAATTTTGAGTTTAAATCTCTATCTTTCTTTGCTCAATGTGAGGAGTAATAGAGTGCATAGATAGTTTGAATCAAGAATACAAGTCAACTAAGTGAGAGAGGTAATCGAGCCATAGGCATATCTAGCTCTTGAAAGAATGAGAGTCTTCATCCAAAACCCATTGTTGAGCTCTTATAGAGCATATGTTCATATTCTTGACTTGTGTAAGATTTTACTTATTATGATTTTATTTATGTACAAGCATATTTAAATTGAGTTATTTACACACTATTTCACGAGCGGTGATTGAAGATAATCCTCTCACACAACCCAAAAACGAGATGACAAGGAGTGCCAGTAATGCATATTTCTTTATTTAGTTGCTAAAGCGTAGATCGTGTTTGGCCAAACACCATCTAACCCGATCCTCAAAAACACAACTAAATGCCTCTACTAGCCACCAACCCTCTGGAAATGCACACAACGTAGATCAACTTGAATTTCAAAACAATTGAGCAAGACTTTGAGTTCAAAGCAAACCTCATACATAATCGTCATACCTCTTATTTTGATTGTTGTGATACATCGAGCTCTTTGCTTCATGCTTGTAGAAGTTCAAAGTATACAAAATTTGCTCCTAAGCATGGGTGTGACCCTCCTCTCCTCACAATCAAGACAAAGAGAAGGGCCCCTAATTCTTCATCCTCTATCCTTATATATTGGTTTCTCTCATCTCATATTCCAAAAGCTTTAAGCTTTCTATTTCCTATTCCTTTTCTAAAGCTTAAAACTCTTCAAAAGCGCTTGGACTTGAAATCAGTCTGCGGCTACACACGGCCATCCCTTAGGCTCACTCCACAGCTACTGGAGACCACCCATCATAACTTGTTGACTTGCCTTCTCGGACTCTTCACTCCTCCCATGGAGACCTCCCATCATAACTTGTTGACTTGCCTTCTCGGACTCTTCACTCCCCCCGCCCCCCGCTCTCATGACGTGTATACAGCTCATCGCATTCTGCTAACAACTCTGCCTCACTACGAACCCTCCTCCAGCAACGGCATCACAGTACTGCAGTCCCTTCATGATCGACGATGTCACAGTCTTTGAACAGCTATTATCACAGATATGCAGTCGCCCCCCGAAGACATTAATGATGACAGCTTATTTCTTGCTTCAGCACATCGACCTGCTAACACAACCCGCTGCCCTGCTACACATACACCAAACTAACATGTCGTCTTCTTCACAACGACTCACCAATATCTCCCAATACCACGTCACCCCAAAATATCGCAAGCAGTGCCTCCTTCAGCGCAATGATATTGGCCCTCCATATTCAGTATGGCGCACGGCTTCTTCCTAACTCCTGCTTCGTCAGCCTCCCCCGTGATCTCATATTGTCTGTGCAAGTCGTTCCGTTTCCAGGATGATTTACTGCACTATATGGTATACCTTCTAATATTGCTGCCGTTCAATAAAGATGGCTATTAGCCTTTGAAAACATGAGCCACGGCTACTATGGTGACTGATTCTCCTTTAACAAAAATGCGTGCTGACTATCATGTTAGAATACACTCATCAGCTCCCAGGTTCTGGTATCAGGCGGTAATTGCCCCTCCACAATTAGAATTTCTTAGTACACTTATCCATGGAGATTCTTTACTCAAGACTTCTATGTAACAACAATATACTTGTAATGAAGTACCCATGTAGCTTCACCCAACTCTTGAAACTTCTCAGCAGGTCCTGTTCCTTGTTTTGGCCACTATCATTTTGAATCCCACACAAGATAGCAAATCTTGTTTCCTTGTTTTGGCCACCGTATCATTTTGAATCCCACACAAAAATATAGTGCATCTTGCAAATCTGGCTCGAAAACTAAGTTGCATGACCCTAGAATCCAACCAAACAATGCCTTTCTTAACTTCACAACTCTCCTGCACAAAATTGCCTACTCTTCTCAAATATCCTACAGTTCTAGAAAGTTCTCTTCTAGAGTACATAAATAAACATGGCCCCCACAAAACTTCCTTGGCCTCCTTATACTCACCAGTCCCAAGTGAATCATTATCATATGTCTTCAAAAATGATATTTCTGGTGTGCATGCTATGATATCGTGCAATGTGTTCTAGCCGAAATATGCTTTGAAATTAAACTCCGTGCTCAATCACTCATGATTTAAGAAAGAATGCAAAGTCGATTCCATGACATGCAATCATACATCCAATGCCACACGTGGAAAAAATGGATGTACTGATAAAATAAGTGCCTAGCCTATCTACAAGTGCCCAATATGCATCATGCATTTTTGCAAACATAAGTCCTTAGTTTAATTACGATCCTTAACCTCACCTCTCATCACTCACCAAAGAAGAAATGTTGCACTTTGCTCCACCCACCCAAATCCTCACAATCCCTCGATAAAAAATATGGTCCTCATGATGTTTGACCAAGAAAATAGCTCAGTTCACAACTATAGGCATCCTTAATGATCCTCAAACACACCCATCCACCTTCCCACTCATCTAGCGAATCTTGTTTTGGTGATGGATATCCCAACTCTCGTGTGTGCAAAGAATTATGCTTTCACAATAAAAGGTGCTCTCAAGTGCACGTGTATCTAAGGTTTACTGTATATAGTAAACAACAAGCATCATGCCATGCTAATGCTCAATGACGGTGCAAAAAAAAGTATTAACCCAACCCATAGCATGAAGTAATTAAAAAAATTAGGAGACGACCCCTAAGTGTAGTATATCTGACAAGTGTATTAGGAAGTGCTTGTGAACCCAAAATCCCCATGATGTGCAAATATATCGGTAAGAAAATATACATGTTTCAAGATGTCTAGTAGCTACCATCGGAGTCCTGCTCCAATCTGTCTAAAAAAACACCAATCTCGACCAAGGCCATCAAGTTTTCAAGCTCCAAAAACCCAAATGACATGATAAAAATAATTGCTGATCTAAACAAACACAAAAAATCCAACTATAAAATAACAAAACAAACAATTATTCAAACAACTAAACTTAAAAAATCTTACCTATCTCATGTTTTTCTAGGGTTTTTCAATTTACATGAAACCCTTGACAACGTGCTAATGATGTGTTTACCTACTCTTTGCCAAATCCTCATAGTTAAATTTTGGGTTCTATTAAAGCTAAATTCGATGAATATCTATGTTGCTCAAGTTTACAATTAAGGAGTTAGTGCATGGAAAGGTGCATTTTCCTATAGTTAGCTCATTGAGATGACTCACAATATACAATTTAGTTAAGATCTTACATAGTAATGGATAGATTAATAGTTTATCTAGGATTCAAAGACCAATTTAGAAAGTTTGATTATAATTCAAGGTTTTGGAACCATTTTCTTTTGTCACATGGCATGGAACCTCTCCATTCAATTCACTTTACGATGTGTTTAGCTTGATGTTCCTACACTTGGTCATTTTCAACAAAACACTTGTCATCTGTAGTCGCTACTCTTCACTTTACTAAAGATTTAGCCATATGATTTGTACTCTCCTTTCTACCACTCATCCAAGAAGCACGTGCTATATATACAGCTTGATCTAGTCCAAACAATCACTAAAGAAGAAAACCATCTTGTTGCTTTGAGTATATAGATATTAGGGTTTCAAAACCCTATTATTCAGAATTGCAATAAATTAATCTCTCTCTCTCTCTCTCTCTCTCTCTCTCTCTAAATCCTGATGCTCATGGTGATAATTGATTGAGTTCGCTAAGTTAAAAGTATATACCATTGAAAAAAAAGGGCATTAAGAAAGCCTCTCGGGTAGGTTATTCATGAATATATGTGTACATCACTTGGGTTCAAAATAAGGTATTTTTAAACTACCTTTTTTATACATTTTTTATATATAGAAGGAAGTGATACAAAGGGGTTACCTATAGATTTAATAGAAAATGGTTATATTTTATTCGTGAAAAATTCACATATAAGGATATTTATAAATAGGCCTTAAACGCATGTGATGTAGAGGATATACATATGGTAACTTCCCTGAGAAAAATCCTTATTAAGGGGGTAAGGACCGCCCGCGGGGGGGGGGGGGGGGGGAGACGCAATGACCCCTATAATGGGGGCCATGCTACGTTGGCATCTCTCCCCCTCCCAAAAAGAAAGAAAAAAAAGAGTAGCCCCTACCCAATTTCTTTAATTTGAAAAAAAGAGAATGCTCTTGAGAGTGAGAGGAGGGAGAGAGTAAAAGAGAGAGAAAAATAAAAGTGGGTGAAATTATGCAACAAGGAGATTGTAGCTCTTCATGCATCCTCCTCCTTTTTATGAGCATCATCATTCTAGCATTCTTCTTAAAATACCATGGCCTACATAAGCACATCAATGTTGTAGGATCTTCTTCCATGCCTAATACCCAAAATACTTTAAATAATATAAAAAATAATTAAATAAAATAATTTATAAGTAGATTAATTAAAATTCAAAAAAGTTTTAAAGATACTAGCTAAATTACTAAATAAATCTCTAAAAATTTAAGAAATGTTGATTTTAAATCTCTAGCTTTCTTTGCTCATGAGGAGTAACAGAGAGCTTAGATAGTTTGGCCTATGAATACAAGTCAACTAAGTGAGAGAGGTAGTTGAGCCATAGGAATATCTAGTTCTTGAAATAATGAGAGTCCTCATCCAATATCCCATTATTTAGCTCTCATTGGTGCGCAGATCGGACGCAGTATGCTCACGTAGTGAATCCCGGAAGGTCCCCAAGAACAATGAACTCTACCTTTTTGCACAAAAAACAATGTAAAAGCATGCACGACAAGAAGCAAGAGACAAATTGGGTTCAATCTCCCCCCATGCCTTGTGTGAGCGCTTCACAAAGCATGTATTTTATGTATATTTCAATCTTCATGCTCAATAATAGCCCAATTTACAAAAATATGACAAGCTTTTAGCTTTTGAGTTTGCTTTCTACAAAAATAGGAAAATAAAGCTAATGGACGGTGCCCATAGAGTCTGGCACGCCCAATCTCAATGTCCAAAATAGAAATAACATATCCGTGCGCATAGGCGCATACAAAATAATAATAAATAATCGATGTCTCAATAGACATAACAAAATATAGGCGTGGCGCCTATCAAAATATAATCCAAAGGTCGAATACTCGCTAGACTCCAATGCTTTCCTCCGCCACTGCTGCTATCTCTACACATCAACTGAAGCATTCACAATCGTTAGTAAAATAATACAATTAAACCGACAAAAGTGAATACCTAGCAGTCTTCAGCTACATAAATAAATCAACTGGTTAGAAATAAATCCTAACCTTAAATTATTACGAGTGCGCACTCTAAACTCATAAACGTTTATTAATTTAATATGCATTTTGCGGAATCACCCGCTATGGAATCACCCATGTACACACTAAATTAATGAAATGCTGTCGAAGGGATTGCGAAAGCAAAGTCGCGTCTTCAGAAGACCTTGATATATATCAAGATGGAAGATCAAACAAATAAATAATCCAATGTCAGAGATGGTTCTAACATTCAACTCTGAGACATATATTAACCATACAATAATTCCAGATTTCAATCAATAAGTTCTGTTTTAGCTTCAGCATGTCATACAGGTAAAGTATACCAATAGCATTCTTGTAATCCACTGATGGTATATGACTCTCTTTATAGTGACCTCAATCATCAAGTTTTCAGGGTTACTCCAAGTTGAATGGGATGAATAAGTGATATTATATTGTTATGATGGGCTGTTTCTGTAACCTTTAAAGAACCTTGCAGTTTTCATACATGGTTACCACCTCCTTATGTAAAACCTTGGAGTTTATCTTATCCAAAAATTTAAGGTATGTGTCATGAAAATTGGGCTCAATACTTTGCGAACAGTTTTCACCATCTCAGTTGGTGTTGAGCGAACTTTATCTGCCACCTTCTTCACCATGGGCTTAGCTTGGGGAAGAGGAAAGCTGATGGTCTGGATTTAGGAGAAGCAGCTGCAGACCAAGTTCCCTTTTTTTGAACTGCATCTGGACTATCTAAACCTCTTTGAGAAAATGATGAATCATAACTTTGTCCACCAGTTATATCTGCTCTACACAAGGATGATGTTCTTGTAATCCCTTGAGAAGACAAAAACACTAAATTTAACAGCCACTGTTCTCTTCATGTGCTAATGTTGCAGTGACTTCCTGTTGGTAAGTTGTTGCATGTAGCTAAAGAGAGGTAAAAATGAAAAGCTGCTTCAACTTACATGCCATTGTGAACAGAACATGACAATCAACTTGCACAGCTCGAAGATACTGGCAGTTACGATTGCTGTCTCGACAGCAGGAAGTCAAGGCAGGGCCACTAACATAATACTAGGATGAGAGTAGCAGACCACATTAAGCACCATAAAGATATGATTTTCATCCTGACCTCATAAAATGTATAATAATAGGCATAGCCGTTAACTATAGACAAAGAGCTCATTCATCCATGAAGAATAATTGGATCATAAAGCCACCATATTATGCTAGGGGTGCACTGTGTTGTGATACATCTCCCATCATGCCAAGTCATGAAGTAAGTGGGCTCCATATCTCTTGCTATCCAGTGTGGCATATATGTTATTATGCCTAGCAGCATTGCTTTCATTCATGGCATAGAAACTAGCTGGAGCAACTGCACCTTCTTCCCTTCTTACCAACTGTACTTGCCCCTGTCCTTGCATGTAATGCTGCTGGGCACCTGTCAGTGACAATCCATCACTATGCTGAAGGCCTAATGTCAGAGATACCCCACTATTAGCTGTATAGCTTCCAGCAAAGTTGTATTTATTATGTCTGCCTGAACAACAGAAAGCTTGCAATAAGGTCCAAAGCAGGACGGTGACTGAATCTCCGTGAAATTGAAATCGTTATGTGACAAATTGAATAGAATTCACGACTGCTTCAATCAATTATCATCATGGGAACAGAGAAGGAGGAAGAGGAAAGCACCGCGAGGCTATGGATCTCCTTTGCTTGCAGAATCAGCAGGTTGAAAGTCGGGAGACAGTGCTGTGTCGCGACTACATGAGGTGAAAAGTTTCGAAAGAGGAGAGGAAAGAGTGAAATGGGCAGAGACAGGATTCATTAGGAGCGAATCCCCAAGAAGCATCGTCCCTTCAGGATCCAGCTCCCTGTTTCCCTTAATATCTTCCTGTCTGGGAATTTCAGCCTTTGAAATTACTTCAACCTTTTTATCAAGATGGATGCTACCTTAGAGCAACGCGAAACTGTGAATGAAACGAACAAGCATCATTAAACGCGTAAACCTGCGTAACCAGAAAAGAACTACTATCTTCTATAGTTCAATCAATTCTTGTTTTTTCTTCCTTCTTCGTCACTTCGTGCCTATCTGCTACTCCATACTTGTTGAGAATCCAGTAAGAGTGCTCGCCAGAGGAGGGTAGCGATGGATGAAGGGTCTATCCCATCTCTGTAGGTTGCGAATTTTCTCTCGCAAAGCGCAGATTCTTCTTCTCCTTCCCTGACTTCTTTGTCTCTGGAGGATTTTTCAGTATGAATGTTGTAAGCTTGTCTCGCATGTCGACATTTCTTAATGAAAATTTCCAAAAGCCCTGTCAATTTTGCAGTATCATGCGATCCATTCACAATAGACATCTCTGTTTTATCATCAAACTTTGACTGTGCCCATGAGCTATTCGTCTTCAAGTCCTCGATTTCTTTCTGAAAGCGTGTTCCCTTCTCCGTTAACTGCCCAAACTTGCTGAATTCCACCTCCAGTTCAGAAACTGTCACATTGAGAGGAAAATTTTTGACATACACAACCCTACTGTCACCTTCAGCTCAAGAAAATCTGTATTATCATGTGAAGAACCTCAATTGCCGTTTGAGCTGCGCTTGCATCCTCAAAGTCCATGAAAACCCAAAAAAAACACCTGCCTTCTGATTTCGAAGGTTTACTCCCCTTCAAATTGTCAAGCTCCTTTTTTCTGCCATGCTTTTTCTTCCCCCTGATTCGATTGAGGAGCCTCTCTTTCCCCCAAAATACCTCCTTCTCAAAATAGCTCCAAAAGCTTCACCTTTTTCCCCTCAAAGCACGACTCTCCTTTTCCCTCCTTCTTTAACCTTTCAAAATCCCTTCTTTAGCCTTCGTAGCTCACATATCATTATTTTTGGTTCAAATTCAAACTATCTATTCTAGAGCTTGTAGAAGTTTTAACTTATACAAAAGCTCTTGACTATACTGCATATCTCCAACAATTGTAGTTTGAAAATCACCTATTTTTCACATTCAAGGATCAGCATTAAACCACAACTCATCAGTTCTTAAAATTCAATGATAAGCCTTAGCTTCTTCCTTCTCCTCCGATGCGTGTGTAGTCACATATGCATGCACCTGTGTGTGCTCATGGCCATGGCCACCGTGCTCCCATGGATGCCACAAACCCAGAAGGACAGGGCCATCCTCTTTCGCTCTGTAGAAAACCCAAAACCACATGATGAAGCAGCCTCAGTCATTAAGCTTAAACCATGAATCCGTCCAACAGTCAATGGCTCCTCTTTTTGTTGAGTCTACGAGCAATAGTGCTGATGGATTTTGGCAAGCAATGATTCCAAACCTTTTTGCAGCAACATGTATCAACATAGGCTGAAAGCATCTCATCATGTTCACTCATGCGCAGAAAATAAATGTAAACACAACAACTAAATATGTACAAAGTACCAAATCCCATGCACAACTTTTGGGTGGTTTACAAACCTCGAATGCGCAGCAATACGACATCAAAAGATGTCGAAGGGATTGCGAAAGCAAAGTCGCGTCTTCAGAAGACCTTGATATATATCAAGATGGAAGATCAAACAAATAAATAATCCAATGTCAGAGATGGTTCTAACATTCAACTCTGAGACATATATTAACCATACAATAATTCCAGATTTCAATCAATAAGTTCTGTTTTAGCTTCAGCATGTCATACAGGTAAAGTATACCAATAGCATTCTTGTAATCCACTGATGGTATATGACTCTCTTTATAGTGAGCTCAATCATCAAGTTTTCAGGGTTACTCCAAGTTGAATGGGATGAATAAGTGATATTATATTGTTATGATGGGCTGTTTCTGTAACCTTTAAAGAACCTTGCAGTTTTCATACATGGTTACCACCTCCTTATGTAAAACCTTGGAGTTTATCTTATCCAAAAATTTAAGGTATGTGTCATGAAAATTGGGCTCAATACTTTGCGAACAGTTTTCAGCATCTCAGTTGGTGTTGAGCGAACTTTATCTGCCACCTTCTTCACCATGGGCTTAGCTTGGGGAAGAGGAAAGCTGATGGTCTGGATTTAGGAGAAGCAGCTGCAGACCAAGTTCCCTTCTTTTGAACTGCATCTGGACTATCTAAACCTCTTTGAGAAAATGATGAATCATAACTTTGTCCACCAGTTATATCTGCTCTACACAAGGATGATGTTCTTGTAATCCCTTGAGAAGACAAAAACACTAAATTTAACAGCCACTGTTCTCTTCATGTGCTAATGTTGCAGTGACTTCCTGTTGGTAAGTTGTTGCATGTAGCTAAAGAGAGGTAAAAATGAAAAGCTGCTTCAACTTACATGCCATTGTGAACAGAACATGACAATCAACTTGCACAGCTCGAAGATACTGGCAGTTACGATTGCTGTCTCGACAGCAGGAAGTCAAGGCAGGGCCACTAACATAATACTAGGATGAGAGTAGCAGACCACATTAAGCACCAGAAAGATATGATTTTCATCCTGACCTCATAAAATGTATAATAATAGGCATAGCCGTTAACTATAGACAAAGAGCTCATTCATCCATGAAGAATAATTGGATCATAAAGCCACCATATTATGCTAGGGGTGCACTGTGTTGTGATACATCTCCCATCATGCCAAGTCATGAAGTAAGTGGGCTCCATATCTCTTGCTATCCAGTGTGGCATATATGTTATTATGCCTAGCAGCATTGCTTTCATTCATGGCATAGAAACTAGCTGGAGCAACTGCACCTTCTTCCCTTCTTACCAACTGTACTTGCCCCTGTCCTTGCATGTAATGCTGCTGGGCACCTGTCAGTGACAATCCATCACTATGCTGAAGGCCTAATGTCAGAGATACCCCACTATTAGCTGTATAGCTTCCAGCAAAGTTGTATTTATTATGTCTGCCTGAACAACAGAAAGCTTGCAATAAGGTCCAAAGCAGGACGGTGACTGAATCTCCGTGAAATTGAAATCGTTATGTGACAAATTGAATAGAATTCACGACTGCTTCAATCAATTATCATCATGGGAACAGAGAAGGAGGAAGAGGAAAGCACCGCGAGGCTATGGATCTCCTTTGCTTGCAGAATCAGCAGGTTGAAAGTCGGGAGACAGTGCTGTGTCGCGACTACATGAGGTGAAAAGTTTCGAAAGAGGAGAGGAAAGAGTGAAATGGGCAGAGACAGGATTAATTAGGAGCGAATCCCCAAGAAGCATCGTCCCTTCAGGATCCAGCTCCCTGTTTCCCTTAATATCTTCCTGTC
Source organism: Lygodium microphyllum (assembly GCF_053477565.2). Classification (NCBI taxonomy): domain Eukaryota; kingdom Viridiplantae; phylum Streptophyta; class Polypodiopsida; order Schizaeales; family Lygodiaceae; genus Lygodium; species Lygodium microphyllum. Next base: position 48,071,190 of record NC_141136.1, read on the forward strand.
TGGGAATTTCAGCCTTTGAAATTACTTCAACCTTTTTATCAAGATGGATGCTACCTTAGAGCAACGCGAAACTGTGAATGAAACGAACAAGCATCATTAAACGCGTAAACCTGCGTAACCAGAAAAGAACTACTATCTTCTATAGTTCAATCAATTCTTGTTTTTTCTTCCTTCTTCGTCACTTCGTGCCTATCTGCTACTCCATACTTGTTGAGAATCCAGTAAGAGTGCTCGCCAGAGGAGGGTAGCGATGGATGAAGGGTCTATCCCATCTCTGTAGGTTGCAAATTTTCTCTCGCAAAGCGCAGATTCTTCTTCTCCTTCCCTGACTTCTTTGTCTCTGGAGGATTTTTCAGTATGAATGTTGTAAGCTTGTCTCGCATGTCCACATTTCTTAATGAAAATTTCCAAAAGCCCTGTCAATTTTGCAGTATCATGCGAGCCATTCACAATAGACGTCTCTGTTTTATCATCAAACTTTGACTGTGCCCATGAGCTATTCGTCTTCAAGTCCTCGATTTCTTTCTGAAAGCGTGTTCCCTTCTCCGTTAACTGCCCAAACTTGCTGAATTCCACCTCCAGTTCAGAAACTGTCACATTGAGAGGAATATTTTTGACATACACAACCCTACTGTCACCTTCAGCTCAAGAAAATCTGTATTATCATGTGAAGAACCTCAATTGCCGTTTGAGCTGCGCTTGCATCCTCAAAGTCCATGAAAACAAAAAAAAACACCTGCCTTCTGATTTCGAAGGTTTACTCCCCTTCAAATTGTCAAGCTCCTTTTTTCTGCCATGCTTTTTCTTCCCCCTGATTCGATTGAGGAGCCTCTCTTTCCCCCAAAATACCTCCTTCTCAAAATAGCTCCAAAAGCTTCACCTTTTTCCCCTCAAAGCACGACTCTCCTTTTCCCTCCTTCCTTAACCTTTCAAAATCCCTTCTTTAGCCTTCGTAGCTCACATATCATTATTTTTGGTTCAAATTCAAACTATCTATTCTAGAGCTTGTAGAAGTTTTAACTTATACAAAAGCTCTTGACTATACTGCATATCTCCAACAATTGTAGTTTGAAAATCACCTATTTTTCACATTCAAGGATCAGCATTAAACCACAACTCATCAGTTCTTAAAATTCAATGATAAGCCTTAGCTTCTTCCTTCTCCTCCGATGCGTGTGTAGTCACATATGCATGCACCTGTGTGTGCTCATGGCCATGGCCACCGTGCTCCCATGGATGCCACAAACCCAGAAGGACAGGGCCATCCTCTTTCGCTCTGTAGAAAACCCAAAACCACATGATGAAGCAGCCTCAGTCATTAAGCTTAAACCATGAATCCGTCCAACAGTCAATGGCTCCTCTTTTTGTTGAGTCTACGAGCAATAGTGCTGATGGATTTTGGCAAGCAATGATTCCAAACCTTTTTGCAGCAACATGTATCAACATAGGCTGAAAGCATCTCATCATGTTCACTCATGCGCAGAAAATAAATGTAAACACAACAACTAAATATGTACAAAGTACCAAATCCCATGCACAACTTTTGGGTGGTTTACACACCTCGAATGCGCAGCAATACGACATCCACCCCCTCTAATCCTGCGCATCCTCCGGATGGGCCAACTACCCATGATCATTATCATCAAGATCCACAAACAAATCAATCTCTTCATTATGCATTTCCGGTAGATCAACAAGATATCCAGCCATATCATCTGTCTCTTCCATTGAAGTTTCTTGTCGTTGCTCTTCTCTCGAAAATTCTTCCAATGCGTAATCCTCATCATCTCTTTTCTTGAAAATCTTGATTCTTTTTCCAGCAATAGGCACTCTAAGCACTGTTCCATCCAATTCTGTCAGCTCATATGTTGCATTATCAAAGACATGTCTGACTATGTATGGCCCAAACCATCTTTTCACCATCTTCCGAAGTGCAGTATGCTGATTTTCAAGGCTGCTATCAAAGACCAATACCCAATCTCCCTCTTCTATTGCTCTAGGCCGCAAGCGATGCCTGCTATCAAACCTGTCCTTGTTACTTAGTCTAGCAACTTTCAACCTATCAATAGCTAGCTGAATATCCTCAGGTCTCCTCTCCAACTGTCGAATCCGAAGAGCTAAGAGCTCCTCTCTCGTCAAATCCTCCTGCCAAGGTAAAACTGACCAAGTCAAAGCACAAGTCTCAATCGGCATAACAGGTTTCTGACCATACATCAACTCTGCAGGCATATATCCTGTAGTAACACTATGAGTCGTACGATCAGCCCATAAAGCAAATGGTAGAAGTCTCGGCCATTCTCCAATCCGTCCTCTGCATGCTTTAGCTAATGCTTTCACTATTGGCGGATGCCCTCTTTCACTCTTTCCATTTCCCTCTGGATTGTATGCTGTGGTTAGAGCCAATTTGATTCCTAGCTGAGAGAAAAACTCCCTAGCTTCATCTGCATCCAATTCACCATGATCCGCAGTGATCTTACCCACACAACCATACCTGCAGAAAATTTCCTCCAATAAGAACTTACACACTGCACTAGTGGTCTTCGTTCTCAAAGATCTGCCCTCAACATGATTGGTAAGATCCTCTCTAGCCAAAACAATGTACCTCATCTTCCATAGACCCATAGGCATGGTAACCAAATCAACTACCCACTTATAATGAATACATAGCGGATAGGTCGGATGAAGCTCATCTCTATGACGCACTACTGAATACATCTGGCAGTCTCTGCAAGTCTCAACAAAGTGAGAAACATCTCTGTACATGCCTTTCCACCAATATTTCTCCCTGATTTTCTCATAAGTAGCCCATACTCCTCTATGACCAGCCCATGGACTCTCATGAAACTCCCTCATCACCTGTAACTGTGTCTCTCTATCGCAGACAACCCGCAAAGGTAATCCGCCTCTTTTCTTCGGATGCTTCCAAAGAAATCCATCCTTGAGAAAATAACCATAGGCTTTCCTTCTGATTTTCTTGAACTCTTCATCTGTCCATTCATCTCTTTTGCTTAGTGTACTAAGTTACCTGCCAATCTGCAACCAATCTCCAACATAGAGCTCTTCTGTGAAAGCCACAATATCATAAACATGACAAACATGATCAACCATAGTGGCTGAAATTTCTGCATCATCCTCTTCTGCAAGTAGAGTCTCCTCATCATCATATCTGGCTCTAGACAACATATCAGCCACTGGATTTTCTTTCCCTGCTATGTGTTTAAATTCCGGATTTAATGACTTGATGTATGCAATCCATCTCAATATGGCTATATCCGGAGTAGAGCAACTCGTGATCATACCAATTAATGGCAAGCAATCTGTCTCTACCACAACTGAAGCTCCAATAAAGTACTCCTTGTCACATTTGAGAGCCGTGACAATCCCCAGTAACTCCCTCTTGATTTGTGGATATCTCCTCTGTCTCTCGTTTAGGACTTTCGCCCCAAACCGAATAGCATACCTATTTCCATCTGCATCATCTTGACCACAGCCCAACCTATGCCAATTGGACTAGTGTCAACTGTCAATACAATAGGCCTATCACAATTATAATCCGCTTTCCTGAGAGTAGGAGCATTCTGCAATAACTTCTTCAATTTCCGCATGGCTCTAGTGTGACTCTCATCCCAATAAAATTTCCGTCCCTTTCGAAGCAGCTGATACAAACAATCTGCAATGTGTGCAAAATGAGGTATCCAAATCATATAAAACACACAAGCACCAATGAATCTCCGTACTTCAGAAGTGGTGGAACAATACTCTGCAATCTTGCCTATAGCATTCACCTTATCAGGTGAGGGTTTCCTGCCATAATATCCACACATATGCCCAACAATGACAACCTCATTCACTCCAAAAACAGATTTTTGCCCTGAAAGTGTCAAGTTCACTTCTTCTAACCTGGCCAAAATCTTCTCACATGCTGAAATATGATCAGCCACAAAGTACCTGCATCCCTGCTCATTTAGGCTCTCATTCTTCTCTTCTTCTGCACACCCCTTAATGGGCACATCATCCAAGAAATGCATAGTAAGCTGAGGTATGTAATCACGAAGGACCTTATGCATGGCATTCATCATATGTGCAACAGAATTAGTGGCACCTTGAGGCAAGGTACACATCCTGACAAGCCCAATAGGAGTTCTCATGGTGGTTATGTCCCTGCTTTCCAAAGCCAGCTGAAACTGATCATAACCTGAATACAAATCACCCAAAGAATAGATGGCACGTCCAGCAAATGCCTCTGCAAACTCATCCACAACTGGACCAATACCAACATTCCTGATAGTAACTCTGTTCACTGGCTGCATATCCTGAATAAATCGAAGAGTACCATTCTTCTTTGGAACTGTAAACCACCTGTTTGAGTATGGTGCAGATGAAGGCTCAAGGATTCCCATCCTGATTTTCTCATTCAATAAATCAATCAGCTTTGGCAAGTGTGCTTTAGGCACTGGAATAGGTCGGAGATTCCATGGAATAGGAGGAATAGTAAAAATAACCATAGGAGCAACAATATCAGGATTCACACATCCAATCTCATGTGGGACAAAAGCAAATCCCCTTCCATGACGCTCAAGCATCTCCTGAAAGCATTGCTTCTCCATGGGTAACAAGAAATCACCATTTCCAATTTTCAATTCAGCAAGTGTCTCTGCTGAAAATTTATGACCAATATGCTCCGGATTCCTCAAAATTTGCTGTTTAGCAGCCCTTTCTATTTGCTGATCACTGTCAGGTGGAAGCGGTACAGCAACCGGCTTCACCTTCTTATCCACAGTTTTGTATTTCGTGTCAACCCTGGCTTCATTATGCTCTTCTGCATTACATAAACCTTGCTGTAAATCAGCAATTCTGCACTCCAATGGCTGAATATTCTCAGCCCTCTGCTCTATGGACTGCATAGAAACAACCCCAAACTCTGAATGCTGAAATATTTCAGCAGTAAACTCTGTTGGCTGAAAATTTTCAGCCCTCTGTCTCTCTAAAAGCTGATCATAACCAGCTGGAAACTCTGTTTGCTGAATTTCTTCAGCACTCAATACTCTTTGCTGAGCTACCTCAGCCTCTGACTCAATCTGTGACACAAAATCTGCAATTTCATGAAACATGTCCAGGGACTGCACTAATACATTACCATGACAATTCAGCATATCAGTTTTCAGCATATCTCCCATTTCTGTCATCGTATCTGCACAAATCACACTGTCATACATACCATCTATGTGCTCATCATCCTCCAAAATTCCTGCATTTTTCAAATTTTTCTCATTCCTGCATATATACTGCCTGGCAGCTCTAGACAACCTAGAAGTCTTCTGATAACTCATTGAATTGTTTGCTGAAATCTCAACATAACCGGAGGAGAAAACACTGCTGCTGCCAGGAGGCGAGAACTCCAATCTCTTCTCCTCTGTACCACCGTCGTCTCGTGAAACGGCGGTACCTAATGAAAACCCGAATCCCTCACAGTGGGCAAGGGTGCATCTCTGAGAGTATCCCTGTTTCTAACATGGTTCACACATACAGTCATAAATTGAACTGCTCTCATACCATCTTTACTGCGAATCCGTGCATAAGCAGATCCATCATCCATGACCTTTGTCTCCATGCGCATCTCTGTAATGAATGGCTGTCCAAGAATTATGGGATACGAGCATGAATCCTGCACAAAGAAATGAAAATCCTCCTCTACATCACCAATAGAAACCCTGACACTAGGGCAAGCAGCATATAAATCACCTGCAGTGTTATTGGCGGCTCTCATACGCCACCCATGCTCTACATCCATAGGCCATCTATTACTCTCATAAACTCCACGTACTATGAGATTAATCTCTGAACCATGATCAACCAATGCAACACAAGGCACCTGTTTCTCTCCAATCTTTACCATCGTCTCTGTAGTTGCCCTAGCCCAATGGCTCCGCGAAAAGTGACTACGCGGTATCAAAACAGGCTCATCAATTTCAGCATAATGTATAGGCTGAACCCTCTTCTCTACCTGCGGCAAAACAGAAGCATTATCAACCATAACCTCATCATCATCCTCATCCAACTCTCCAATCAAAACTCCCTATGTATCAGTGGTAGCCAATGCATGTCTTTTCCTCTTCAGGACCTCCTGAAACTGATCCTGAAACTCTCTTTTTGAGATGCCCAAAATCTCAGAAATAGTGAAAGTCACCTCACTGCCAAGTATCTTATCATTAAAGATTTTCTTCATGTCTGTAGATGTCTCAATATCGGACATCAATCTGAATCCTGGCTGCTTTCTCTCTCTAGGCTCTTGCTTCTTTTCCCTCTTTTGAGCATCCTCCATCTGTCGATCTGGCCCTGGTCTTGAAGACGGTCCTGCAGTAGGTGGAGTAACAAACTCACCCCCTCTATTCTTCTTAGCTGTACTTGGGTTGTCTTCATCCCTCTTACGCTTCTCCTCAACAAATACATCTGCACCATGAGATTTAGCCAAATAAGCATAAATAGAATACCTGTCAACAGGCGAGTCCCATCCTGTCTCTGATCTGATGCTAGAGCCTGCGCTAGTCAAAACAGTTTGCTGAATTTTTCCCTTGTTTGCAGTCTCCATAGCATAAGTTCATAGTGCGGACTGAGTCTCCGATCCCTTCTCAATCTGTACTCCATATGCAGAAGCATCACCTCTAGCCGTCACATAAGAAGTACGCGCAGCCATGTCCTCCACTAACTTCTTCATTCCACCTTTACCAAAGTTGGTAGCAAGTGGAGCTCCTGTCTCAGTCAACCAAATCTTACCATCTTGCCCCCAATATACCAAATTTTGCCTCCTTGCATCCTGGAAAGAATCACAATCCCTGCAATGCTGATGCTCCGTACTATCACACCAAATACATCTCCGATCTCTCCTTGGTGCACTAGGAGCACTCCTAGGTGCAATAGGAGCACTAGAAGAAGTAGCAGGCGCAGTTGAAGCAAACTGCTCCTTCAACTTACCCACCAACTCCGCTTTGACTGACTCAAGTGTCAAATCTGTGATACCTTTGATTATGTCATCAAGAGAAGTAGGCACCGATGGAGCGGATGGTTTTGGAGCAGAAGGTGTAGGCATCGGTCGTGGAACAGGAGGAATAGGTGGAGTAGAAACAGTAGGCACTGGCATAGGCCAAGAAACTGGCTGAGGAGGAGAAGAAATAACAGGGATAGAAGTAGGCATAGGAGCAGATGATGGTGTAGGTGTCATGGAACCATTCTGTAGGCGAGTCTTCCATATCCTCCTCTTGGTCAAAGTCGAGACTGCATCCTGAGCATCCTGCCAATCAGTTTTAAGACCCATAGGCTTTGTGCGATCTTCAAGAAGCTCACCCAATTCTTCTTGAAGAGCAGGATCTGCAGCTTGCAAGAAAAGCTCAACTTTTTCAACATCCAATGCTCTTTGTTCAATGACATCAAGCTGACTATACCTCTCTTCGAATTCTTGAATCAACTCCGAAGCAGCAAGACCTTTGTTTGGCATGTAGACCCACTCTCGGAATGACCGCCGAGTAGCCATACCAAAGTCCTCAAGGAAGTATTCTTCTTTTAGTGCCTTCTTAAAATCTTGCCAATGTGTATTTTGAATAAATAAATCAGTTACCTTTGTCCTCAAAGCAGGTGTGACAAGACGAAGGAAGTACTTACTCATAAGTCTAGCAGGAACTCCAAAAAACCCCATCTTGATCTCATATGTCTTCAAATATGCTGAAACATTACGCCCGTCAAATAGCTTCTTCTCACTCTCAACTGCTTCAATAGCCTTAGTCGCGCTGTTTGCATTCTCCTGCTCCGAATAGAGTTGCCTTTGCTGAGACAACTGCTGTTGATGCAATTGTTGTTGCTGCTGCATATACATTTGTGTTTGCTGATTTTGGAGCTGCATATACATGGACATATTCTGCAAAATCTGTTTTAGATCCTCCGTTGAAGTACTTGACGCAGCAGTCATTGAGGGAGCTGAAGTAGAGGCAGCTGGAGTTGTAGAGGAAGCTGAAATAGAGGCTGAAGAATCTCCCATCCTGAAATTTCTGCGACGCTTTCACGTCGGGTTCACCAAAGATGTCGAAGGGATTGCGAAAGCAAAGTCGCGTCTTCAGAAGACCTTGATATATATCAAGATGGAAGATCAAACAAATAAATAATCCAATGTCAGAGATGGTTCTAACATTCAACTCTGAGACATATATTAACCATACAATAATTCCAGATTTCAATCAATAAGTTCTGTTTTAGCTTCAGCATGTCATACAGGTAAAGTATACCAATAGCATTCTTGTAATCCACTGATGGTATATGACTCTCTTTATAGTGAGCTCAATCATCAAGTTTTCAGGGTTACTCCAAGTTGAATGGGATGAATAAGTGATATTATATTGTTATGATGGGCTGTTTCTGTAACCTTTAAAGAACCTTGCAGTTTTCATACATGGTTACCACCTCCTTATGTAAAACCTTGGAGTTTATCTTATCCAAAAATTTAAGGTATGTGTCATGAAAATTGGGCTCAATACTTTGCGAACAGTTTTCAGCATCTCAGTTGGTGTTGAGCGAACTTTATCTGCCACCTTCTTCACCATGGGCTTAGCTTGGGGAAGAGGAAAGCTGATGGTCTGGATTTAGGAGAAGCAGCTGCAGACCAAGTTCCCTTCTTTTGAACTGCATCTGGACTATCTAAACCTCTTTGAGAAAATGATGAATCATAACTTTGTCCACCAGTTATATCTGCTCTACACAAGGATGATGTTCTTGTAATCCCTTGAGAAGACAAAAACACTAAATTTAACAGCCACTGTTCTCTTCATGTGCTAATGTTGCAGTGACTTCCTGTTGGTAAGTTGTTGCATGTAGCTAAAGAGAGGTAAAAATGAAAAGCTGCTTCAACTTACATGCCATTATGAACAGAACATGACAATCAACTTGCACAACTCGAAGATACTGGCAGTTACGATTGCTGTCTCGACAGCAGGAAGTCAAGGCAGGGCCACTAACATAATACTAGGATGAGAGTAGCAGACCACATTAAGCACCAGAAAGATATGATTTTCATCTTGACCTCATAAAATGTATAATAATAGGCATAGCCGTTAACTATAGACAAAGAGCTCATTCATCCATGAAGAATAATTGGATCATAAAGCCACCATATTATGCTAGGGGTGCACTGTGTTGTGATACATCTCCCATCATGCCAAGTCATGAAGTAAGTGGGCTCCATATCTCTTGCTATCCAGTGTGGCATATATGTTATTATGCCCAGCAGCATTGCTTTCATTCATGGCATAGAAACTAGCTGGAGCAACTGCACCTTCTTCCCTTCTTACCAACTGTACTTGCCCCTGTCCTTGCATGTAATGCTGCTGGGCACCTGTCAGTGACAATCCATCACTATGCTGAAGGCCTAATGTCAGAGATACCCCACTATTAGCTGTATAGCTTCCAGCAAAGTTGTATTTATTATGTCTGCCTGAACAACAGAAAGCTTGCAATAAGGTCCAAAGCAGGACGGTGACTGAATCTCCGTGAAATTGAAATCGTTATGTGACAAATTGAATAGAATTCACGACTGCTTCAATCAATTATCATCATGGGAACAGAGAAGGAGGAAGAGGAAAGCACCGCGAGGCTATGGATCTCCTTTGCTTGCAGAATCAGCAGGTTGAAAGTCGGGAGACAGTGCTGTGTCGCGACTACATGAGGTGAAAAGTTTCGAAAGAGGAGAGGAAAGAGTGAAATGGGCAGAGACATGATTAATTAGGAGCGAATCCCCAAGAAGCATCGTCCCTTCAGGATCCAGCTCCCTGTTTCCCTTAATATCTTCCTGTCTGGGAATTTCAGCCTTTGAAATTACTTCAACCTTTTTATCAAGATGGATGCTACCTTAGAGCAACGTGAAACTGTGAATGAAACGAACAAGCATCATTAAACGCGTAAACCTGCGTAACCAGAAAAGAACTACTATCTTCTATAGTTCAATCAATTCTTGTTTTTTCTTCCTTCTTCGTCACTTCGTGCCTATCTGCTACTCCATACTTGTTGAGAATCCAGTAAGAGTGCTCGCCAGAGGAGGGTAGCGATGGATGAAGGGTCTATCCCATCTCTGTAGGTTGTGAATTTTCTCTCGCAAAGCGCAGATTCTTCTTCTCCTTCCCTGACTTCTTTGTCTCTGGAGGATTTTTCAGTATGAATGTTGTAAGCTTGTCTCGCATGTCCACATTTCTTAATGAAAATTTCCAAAAGCCCTGTCAATTTTGCAGTATCATGCGAGCCATTCACAATAGACGTCTCTGTTTTATCATCAAACTTTGACTGTGCCCATGAGCTATTCGTCTTCAAGTCCTCGATTTCTTTCTGAAAGCGTGTTCCCTTCTCCGTTAACTGCCCAAACTTGCTGAATTCCACCTCCAGTTCAGAAACTATCACATTGAGAGGAAGATTTTTGACATACACAACCCTACTGTCACCTTCAGCTCAAGAAAATCTGTATTATCATGTGAAGAACCTCAATTGCCGTTTGAGCTGCGCTTGCATCCTCAAAGTCCATGAAAACCAAAAAAAACACCTGCCTTCTGATTTCGAAGGTTTACTCCCCTTCAAATTGTCAAGCTCCTTTTTTCTGCCATGCTTTTTCTTCCCCCTGATTCGATTGAGGAGCCTCTCTTTCCCCCAAAATACGTCCTTCTCAAAATAGCTCCAAAAGCTTCACCTTTTTCCCCTCAAAGCACGACTCTCCTTTTCCCTCCTTCTTTAACCTTTCAAAATCCCTTCTTTAGCCTTCGTAGCTCACATATCATTATTTTTGGTTCAAATTCAAACTATCTATTCTAGAGCTTGTAGAAGTTTTAACTTATACAAAAGCTCTTGACTATACTGCATATCTCCAACAATTGTAGTTTGAAAATCACCTATTTTTCACATTCAAGGATTAGCATTAAACCACAACTCATCAGTTCTTCAAATTCAATGATAAGCCTTAGCTTCTTCCTTCTTCTCCGATGCGTGTGTAGTCACATATGCATGCACCTGTGTGTGCTCATGGCCATGGCCACCGTGCTCCCATGGATGCCACAAACCCAGAAGGACAGGGCCATCCTCTTTCGCTCTGTAGAAAACCCAAAACCACATGATGAAGCAGCCTTAGTCATTAAGCTTAAACCATGAATCCGTCCAACAGTCAATGGCTCCTCTTTTTGCTGAGTCTACGAGCAATAGTGCTGATGGATTTTGGCAAGCAATGATTCCAAACCTTTTTGCAGCAACATGTATCAACATAGGCTGAAAGCATCTCATCATGTTCACTCATGCGCAGAAAATAAATGTAAACACAACAACTAAATATGTACAAAGTACCAAATCCCATGCACAACTTTTGGGTGGTTTACACACCTCGAATGCGCAGCAATATGACAACGCCCGAAAAGGACAGGCGTCCCCATCAACTTCTCGCACAAAGAATCCTCTTTGTGTATGAGCCCCTGTCATCATCTAAGTTTACGGAATCCACCGTAAAACCTCACGGAATCCACCGTGGCACATGCCTCCTAGCATCATACCCCCGGGGTGGGATAGCAATTGACCTCAATTGCTATTAGCTTAATGTGGAGGTAACAGAGTGGGGAAAGCATTTAAGTCTCTAGCGTGCATCCATTGTGCTTCCTCTAGAGGATGGTTCTTGAATTTTACTAGATATCTAGAATACCTTCGGCCAGTTCTAGTGGTCATGTAGTCAGTGTCTATGATGGCTTCTGGTTCAAGTATTTCAGTTTCTTCCTCTAATAAAGGTGGATTTTCATAAACAGGGTGGATAGGTAATTGGCCTCTAAATGGTCTCAATAAACTAATGTGAAATGTATTGTGAATTTTCCAATGAGATGGCAATTCTAACTTGAATGCATTATCGTTAATCTTATGAATAATTCTAAATGGTCCATAGAATCTAGGAGCTAATTTGACAACTGGATGTCTATCTACACTTTGCAGTCTACGCTTTTCTATTCTAAGCCAAACATAATCATCAACTTTGAAATTCATGGCTTGTCTTTTCTTGTTGGATTGTTTGGTATATGATTGTTGGGCTTTAGCAATCATATCCTTAACCTCATCAAAAATACTGTTATGCATAGTAGCAATATCATCAGCACTCTGAATTCTATTAGACAAAGATGCAACAGGGGTAGATAATCTATATCCATAAATGACTTCAAAAGGTGCTTTCTTTGTAGATGTGTGCGGTGTATTGTTGTATGCAAACTGTAATAAATGCAAATGACTGTCCCATGTATGAGGTTTAGAGATAGTATATGCACGTAAAAGATCTAGAATGGTACTATTTGTGGCTTTTGTTTGTCCATTTATTTCTGGATGAAATGCAGATGAGAAATCAATCTTTGTGCCTAGATTTGCAAACAGTGTAATCCAAAAATTGTTACAAAATCTAGAATCACGATCTGAAATAATCACTTTTGGCAACCCATGGTTAGTAAAAACAGTTTTCAAAAATAAGTGTGCTGCTTGTGATGCTGTTAAAGTTTTCTTACATGCAATGAAATATGCTTGCTTACTAAATCTATCTACAATTGTCCAAATCATGTCATGGTTAGATTTAGTATTTGGTAAACCAGTAATGAAATCCATAGAAATATGTTCCCAAGGTTTAGATGGAATAGACAAAGGCATTAATAATCCATACTGTTTACCATGATGTGTCTTTATTCTTTGACAAATCAAACATTCAGAAACAAAATTAGATACATCTGCATCCATATGCAGCCAATAAAAATCTTCAGTTAACATGCGTAATGTAGATATGATACCTCTATGACCTTGATATGGGGGACAATGAATTTCATTCAAAACAAAAGATCGGAATGGAATAGTAACACACAGTCTTTTTTCAAAAAACATAAATCCATCATTATATGACAATGAATCAATAGGAATGAAATTATTTTGAACTAATTTTTGCCAATCAGAATGAAAAGTAATATCCTGGTGATATGTATCTTTCATAGCAATCAAAGAATCAAAAGATATGATAGAAATATTATGAATTGCAGGTCTTCTACTCAATGCATCAGCAACTACATTTTCTTTTCCAGGTTGGTATTGAATGATAGGATGAAAACTTTGAATGAAGGAAGCCCATTTGATATGACGGTCAGAAATTTGGGGTTGGCTAAGTAGATGTCTAATGCTTTACTGGTCGGTCTTTATCATGAATTCTGAACCCATTAAATAGTGCTTCCACTGTTTTAATGCTTGTACAACTGCTAATAGTTCTTTGTCATAAGTGGAATATTTGAGCTCAGAGGGTTTCAGCTTAGAACTAGAATATGCTATTGGATGATTGTCTTGCATTAGTACGGCTCCTATTCCTGATCCGCTAGCATCGGTCACAACTAGAAAGAATGGTCTGTTAAACTCAGGCAATTGTAGAACAGGGGCATTGGTTAATGCACGTTTCAGTAAGTCAAAGGATTTCTGCTGAGTTTCAGTCCATTGATAAACAATTCCTTTCTTAAGAAGTTTTGTTAATGGTAAAGCAAGTAATGAGAAATTACGTACAAACTTCCTATAGAAACTAGCAAGACCAAGGAATGAGCGTAACTCATGCACGTTTTTAGGAACAGGCCAATGCAATATTGCATCAATTTTCTTAGGATCAACTTTAATTCCTTCTTTTGATACAATATGACCTAAATATTCTATTTCTGTCTTAAAGAATTCACTCTTTTCAGGATTTGCAAACAATTGATTTTCTTTCAGTAATTGAAAAACTAATGATAAATGCTCATAATGCTCTTTTTCACTTTGACTAAACACCAAAATATCATCAAAGAAAACAATCACACAATACTGATATTTCAGAAAGATACGGTTCATCATTCTACTGAAAGTAGCAGGTGCATTAGTTAATCCGAATGGCATGACTAAGAATTCGTAATGGCCAAACTGTGTTCTGAATGCAGTCTTAAATATGTCAGATCTATCTCGCCTCACCTGATGATATCCAGACTTAAGGTCAATTTTACTAAATATAGAAGATCCTTGCAGTTTGTCCATAAGGTCATCAACTCTAGGTATAGGATACCTATTCTTAACAGTGATCTTATTTAATGCTCGGTAGTCAATACACATACGATATGTATTATTCTTTTTCTTGACTAAGAGTACAGGTGCATCGAATGGAGAACTGCTAGGTCAAATTAAGCCTCTATTTAGTAATTCTTCAACTTGACTCTGGATTTCTTTTTGCTCTATTTGATTGTGCCTATATGGTGCTTTGCAAGGTGGTTGTGTGCCAGGGATTAAATCAATCTTATGGTCTTCTGGACGTGAAGGTGGTAAACCTGGTGGTAGGTCTTCTGCAAAACAGTCCTTAAAATATGCAATAAATTCCTTATGCCTAGGGTGCATATGATTTTCCTTTGCGTGCAATTCATTCACCCAAATGAGATATGATTTAGTATTCTTGCGTACTGCACGTTTTACTTGAGTATGCGAAAGCAGTGGAAAAATATTAGATGCATGCATACCATATAATGTAATAGATTTTCCTTGAAAATTAATATTCATTGTGTGCGTAGAATAATCTATATTTGGATTATGCTGGTGTCTCCATGGCATTCCTAGAATAATGTCGCTTGACTGTAATGGAACAACTAAGAAATTTCTTCTTTCAATATATGAACCAATTTGAATTTCTAAATCTTGAACTTCTTGTGTGCCATTGTACCTAGTGCCTAAAAATGCAGCTTTTATGCGATAATGCGTAGGTACTGTATGTAATTTCAATTCCTTTACCAATTTTGCTGAAATAAAGTCATGAGTACTACTGTCATCATGCAAGATAATTCTTTCCTTTCCATGCACCATACATTTCATAGTCAATAATGAATGTGGAGTAGGCATACCTGGTAAAGTGTCGGAAGTAGTAGTAGGATCATCCTCATCTTCAGTGAAATCTGGCATATCCTCATGCTCGTCTTCGTCCATGGCTCCAAGATAGTTGATATGTGCTGGTGGTTTCTTTGAATGGCAATTTGCTGCGAGATGCCTTGGCTGGTGACACTTATAGCATACTATTGGCTTGGCTTTGGTTACATTATTTGCAATGGCTGGAAGTCTGGGTACATTTGGATTTGCTTGTGGAATATGTTTAGGATTTGGATTGACAGTGGATGGTAATGCAGGTGGTTTAGGCCAATTCTTGTGGAAAGATGGTGATGAGAAACGACTTGGATTAAACCTTCTAAAATTGGAATTAAATTGTTTAGATCCATAATTACCGTTGGCTTGGAATTGCTGTGGTCGTCTGTCTCTTCCGCGTAACTTATCTTTAGTGTCGTGAGCTAGTGAGATGGCGTCTTCAAGGGTAGCAGGCTTGAACATGTTCACTTCAGCGTAGTAATGTCCAAGAAGTCCAGACATATACTTCCGCTTATGTGTCGTCTCTGGTACGTCTTCAAGCATGCGTAGCTGTAGGAGTGCATTCCAAAAACGCTCTGTATACTGTGAAATAGGCTCACGATCTCGTTGTTGAAGTAAATCCCATTGCTTGATAGCCTTCTCATGAAATTGCAGTGGAAGGAAATTTTGCATGAACTTCTTCTTGAAATCTTCCCAAGTAGCAGGACATTCTATGCTCTTGCGTACTACAGTCCACCAAAGTGATGCTCTGTCTATCAGGTGATTAGTAACACACTTGATTTTATCTTTTTCTGGATAAGTTTCCTCATGGAAATAGTCATCAAACTGGCTAATGAATGATAAAACAGTCTTTCCTTCTCGTATGCCATTGAAAGTGCGAAACTTGAAACTTTGTTTACTTATCTTGGATTCCTTGCGAATGGTTTGTGCTTCAAGAGTGGCGTCGATGGTACGGCGAATCAAATCTTCAGCTTGAGGTTCTTCTTTATCGGTGGACGCTCTTTGTAGTTTTGTCAATTGCGCTTGCAATGCTTGCCTAGCCCTTCGCTCTTCTTCCAGTTGTAGCATGATTAGATCCAGCTTTTGTTCCATGGTAGGCTCAGGTAGGTCGTCTTCAGTTCATAGGATCATCCATATGTGGGGTAGTCATCTTGTAAAACTCAATAAACCTTTCTCACTCAAAATCAAGTTAGCGGGATGAGCGTAGCTTAAATTCGGGGTTACAAGGCTATGTATTTTTGGATATTTCTTTCTCAATTTTTAGAAAATCTGCAATATTTCCGTCTTCGTTTGCTGAAAGTACTTCAACAAACTTGTAGATAGGTAGAACACCTTGCCACGAACAACTTTCCAGTTCAGAGTTTTTGCATAGGAACAAGTCTTCTAGGAGTTTTAAGCACTAGTCAGTTCTGACTCCAGTTGACTAGTCTGACTTGCAGAGTTGCAGACTTAGCAGACTTACAGGGTTGCTGACTTGCTGAACTTAGGCCGACTTGCAGAACTTGCAGAACTTGATTCCACTTGACTTGTAGAACTTGACTTTTGCAGCGCAGGACCTGGAGTTTGTCGACTTGTGTGTCTTGTCAGACTTGATGAAAGCTTAAGGATTTAAGCTTAATAACTTAAGCTTATTATGGAGGAAGATCCGTCCGAAAACGGTGCAATTCGTGGAGGACATGAGTATGGATTTGATGCCGTCGCGGAATTTTTGGACCCACTCATACAGCTCGTGATGAAATTTGTGAAGTATTAAGCTTTCTTCTAAAGCTTAACTCAAGCTTAAACTTGAGATAGAAAAGAAATATGAAATTTTTCTCACTGTTTGTTGACGACTTGATAAAGGAGATGGATGCGTGGTCCTCCGCCTACAGAGCCTGGTCCTTCGTGATCTAACAGTAGAAACAGGGGTTCTTGATCGCCAGAAGTCTGCCTGTATCGACGGTTCGCAATGAGATTGACTGTAGAGCCCGTTCGTTCCTGGAGCTCCGCCTTCGCCCGACATTGGTAGCGATTGGAAACTCTTGATCTCTGCTCCGCTCTGATACCACTGGTGCACAGATCGGACGCAATATGCTCACGTAGTGAATCCCGGAAGGTCCCCAAGAACAATGAACTCTACCTTTTTGCACAAAAAACAATGTAAAAGCATGCACGACAAGAAGCAAGAGACAAATTGGGTTCAATCTCCCCCCATGCCTTATGTGAGCGCTTCACAAAGCATGTATTTTATGTATATTTCAATCTTCATGCTCAATAATAGCCCAATTTACAAAAATATGACAAGCTTTTAGCTTTTGAGTTTGCTTTCTACAAAAATAGGAAAATAAAGCTAATGGACGGTGCCCATAGAGTCTGGCACGCCCAATCTCAATGTCCAAAATAGAAATAACATATCCGTGCACATAGGCGCATACAAAATAATAATAAATAATCGATGTCTCAATAGACATAACAAAATATAGGCGTGGCGCCTATCAAAATATAATCCAAAGGTCGAATACTCGCTAGACTCCAATGCTTTCCTCCGCCACTGCTGCTATCTCTACACATCAACTGAAGCATTCACAATCGTTAGTAAAATAATACAATTAAACCGACAAAAGTGAATACCTAGCAGTCTTCAGCTACATAAATAAATTAACTGGTTAGAAATAAATCCTAACCTTAATTTATTACGAGTGCGCACTCTAAACTCATAAACGTTTATTAATTTAATATGCATTTTGCGGAATCACCCACTATGGAATCACCCATGTACACACTAAATTAATGAAACGCCCGAAAAGGACAGGCGTCCCCATCAACTTCTCGCACAAAGAATCCTCTTTGTGTATGAGCCCCGGTCATCATCTAAGTTTACGGAATCCACCGTAAAACCTCACGGAATCCACCGTGGCACATGCCTCCTGGCATCACTCATAGAACATATGTTCATATTCTTGACATGTGTAGGGTTTTTTTTGAAGTGTGCAAGAATTACTTATCATGACTTTATTTATGTACAAGGGTATTTAAACTAGTTATTTACACGTGCTGATCTATACTTTGCCAAATCCCCACACTAAAATTTTGGGTCCTATTGAAGCTTTCGATGAACATCTATATTGCTCAAGTTTACAATTAAGGAGTTAGTGCATGAGAAGGCACATTTTCCTATAGTTAGCTCATTGTGATGACTCACAATATTCAATTTAGTTAAGATCTTACGTAGCAATGGATAGATTAATAGCTCATTTAGGATTCATTAAAGACCACTTTAGAAATTTTAGTTATAATTCAAGATTTTGAAATCGTTTTCTTTTGTCACATGGCATGGAACCTCTAGATTCAATTCACTTTGTGATGTGGTCAACCTAATGTTTAAGATGATAAAGACAAGGAAAATTTTCGAATGGGGGAGGGGGGGGGGACCCTATAATGGGGGCCATGCTACGTTGGCATCTCTCCCCCTCCCAAAAAGAAAGAAAGAAAAGAGTAGCCCCTACCCTATTTCTCCAATTTGAAAAAAAGAGAATGCTCATGAGAGTGAGAGGAGGGAGAGAGAAAAAAATAAAAGTGAGTGAATTTATGCAATAAGGAGATTGTAGCCCTTCGTGCATCCTCACCCTTCTTATGAGCATCATCATTCTAGCATTCTTCTTAAAATACCATGGCCTACATAAGCACATCATTGTTGTAGGATCTTCTTCCACCCCTAATGCCAAAAATTCTTTAAATAATATAAAAAATACATAGATAAAATAATTTATAAGTAGATTAATTAAAATTCAAAAAAGTTTTAAAGATACTAGCTAAATTACCAAATAAATCTCTAAAAAAATAGAGAACTGTTGATTTTAAATCTCTAGTAGTTGAAGCTTTTAGTCTAGTCATTTATTGTGTGAGGATGTTCTCAAGTTGGTCACCCTTGTCTCAAACAACCTGCAGACCTAACTTGTTCATGCTATTTTTGTAAATTATCTTCTTTGAAGACTGAGGTCTTAAAATCCTCTTTCACACTTTCCTTATTTTCAAACTAGTTACTTCAAGCCTCTGTTCACATTAAAGCTCCTTGAACCCATTCACCTAAAGCCATGTTCACACTGTTGTCCCAAACTAGTTAAAAGTGAACCATTTCTATAAAGGCAATTCACATTGGGCTATTCAAACTAGTTTTCTTTGGTCCTTGTTGACACTACATCTAAATCCAATATTTGTGACCCATATTCATATCGTAGTTGTGTACAAAATCAATCCATCTCAAAATTAAATCCCTACCAATGGTTCTAATGCGAAAATATATTCAAAAAATATTTGAGGAACATGAGAAGCCTAATGATCCAAATTGGAAAAGAAAAATCAATAAAGCACTTGAGATAATATAACATGGCTTTCTAAATGATGTTTTTCATCACATAATGGGGATAATGAAACAAAAAAAAAATCTAGGATGCACTGGATAAAACCTTTGACTCCCATGCAAAGAACTCAAAGATAAATCTTGTTATGGAATTTTTAAAGCTAGATCTAAATGGTTATGACTCTTTGATCTCACTAATAAACTAATTCAAAATCTTGAAAGTACAACTATCTTCCATGGGTAATGTCACAAATCGCATGGTAGGGGGACTTGCTTTAGCTATTGTGCCAAACACACACCATACACATAAGAGGAAGCTCACTCAAGAACACAAGAAGAGAGATAGAGGCAAAAATATTTATTGCTAGTTTTTTCTTCTTCTTTCACACATAATACAATGCACACAAAGTATAGATAAGATACAATATAAAAGAAAGTGACCTACTAAGTCAAACTGTACATAGTTTATTATATTAATCTATCAGCTCTATCGTTATGCTAGTTGTAAGTAGGTGCAACAAACTAAATATAAAAATTGATAAGTTAGTTTTTCACCTTAACACTTCTCCTCAAGATCAATTATATCTCTACAACTCCAAGTAAGCTTCAAAATTTTTGAAGATTCTCTACATCTAATGTCTTTGTGAGAGTTTCAACTATCTGATCATGTGTGCTAATATATGCCAAGCAATCTCACTTGCAAGTACCTTCTCTCTCACAAAGTGGTAATGCATCCTAATGTGTTTTATTGTAGCATGGAACACTAGGTTCCTCGCTAGCTATATACTGCTCATGTTATCATAGTGAATGACAACTCGACTATCTTTCTATAAAAAAATTCTTGATGATCAACAAAGAATATAAAAGTGTAGCAAAGAGATAATGTCAAAAATTTCTCACAGTATAGACAATTGATAAGCTCTCTATAATAGTAGTAGAATAGTTCATTTTAGCATCAATGAATTGTCCACTAGCAAAGCTTACAATACTATATTTGGGAATTTGGGAATTTCCATACACTTTGGGAACCCCAATACCTTTATTTATTTTGCCACATGGTCAAATATTATTGTCTTACTTAAAGGTAGAGTCTATCCTAAATGCTATATAAGCTACCTTCCCAAATCCCACTTTCAAATATGGATCAAGATTTAGCCACAGGTCAAATATTTATCACTTATTTGAAATTGAGACTTGGGAGATTCCCAACTTCTCTAATATGGTATTTTACTAGGAAATCCATATTATGTTCACTAGATTGGCATAACACAATTGCAATTATAATTTAGGAGGCATTAATATGTACATAAAACATTATCATCCAATCTTGGGCCCTTAAGATAGGAGCAGTCATGAGGGCTTTTTCAATGCTTCATAGTAGGAAGCTTGGCATACCTTTGCTTACACCCAAAATAATTAGTAGCTTGTAGAGTGGTAATAGGATAGTAGCATATTTTAGCACAAAGTGATAGTAATATGCTAAAAATAGAGGAAGCATTACACCTCCATTGGTTGATCGATCCCTTTTTGTAATGTCACTCATGTAATTTTTGTAATGTCCCTCATGATCCCTTTTTTTTAATTTTTGTAATGTCACTCATGATCCCTTTTTTTAATAGGACATGGCCCAAGATTATGCCATATTTGACCCATAACTAACACTTGAGAGGATTCAAGGAGAGGTTATACTACTTGCATCTCTCAAAGATTAGATAGATATTGTCAAGATATTCTTCTTAGTTAGATTAGACACACATGGCATCCACAAACACTTTGAACCATTCTACAACATGTTCTTAAAGATGGTGCATATTAGTCTCTAAAAGTTTGTTGGTGCATTCATAAATCCAAATGGCATGAAAATATAAGAAAATATCTCCCATTACAAAGGTGGCATTTTGTTTATCATCCAGGTGGAGTTGTACCTGATTGTATCTTGAAAAGCTCATCTAAGAAGTTGTAAGTTTCCTTTACTATTATGCCTTTGATCATATGATTTGTGATCTCTCTTGGTTGTAGTATTAATTTTCACCACAGTGATATATGACATCCAATTGAAATGCTTGATTGTAGTATTCATTTTCTTGTATTTGATGCATCCACAAATTTTCCATCCTTCTTAATTACCACAACGATATATGACACCCAATCGATATGCTTGATTTTGTAGATGACTCCCACTTTTTGTAAATCATCAATTTCTTCTCTAATATGATGGTCCTATCAAGGATTCATAGGGTAGGGTAATTGTTTAACATGCTTAGCATAATATTTAAAGGAATTGTATGACTGAGAACTTATGGTGGTATTCATTCAACAAGATAATCAATTGATTCTCATTTTTTGCATTGATGTCCTCAGCACTATACATAGGCTTAATGGATTTCCTTGATGCCACAATGTTGAGTCTTTGAACTTTGATGGTCTCTCAATGCGTTCTTTAGATATGCCTTCATATTTTGTAGCAAGAAACACAACTACTCGATCGCCCTTTCGAAACTTTGTGAATTGTGGTGGAAAGTCTTGTGTTTTTTTTAAATTTTGAGTTTCTAATTTGCAAGTGTGACTTTTGTATTTTAATTATTTTTGCCTTAATTGGATTGAGACTTTGATCTTAGACTTAGTAGACTATGTTGATTAGGGAATTTATGCGTCAAAATCATTACTTCTATCCATATCAGATTTAGAACTTGTCTCATGGAGTGTTCTCTTGGACTTTAACTATGTCATCTTTGATTGTGAACCTCAAGGTCTAGACATAAATTACTAAGCTAGTTTCCATTTGTGTGTAGTCAAGCACTTTGAGATATTTGAGCCATTCCAATTTTGAGTTTAGTCCCATGATACCCAGGTCAATGAGAAATCTCTCAATCTAGGAGTGTTTGGGGTCCATATAGGTTCATTCAATGGTACGGCCATCAATGTCGTAATATACTATGTCAAAATCAGAATTATCATAATCCTAAATGAATTGACAATTCTTAGAGTCACTCACTTCCTGAGTATCTACGCCTTGCTCCTCCATTAATGATGAAAAGAGGTTGTTACGGGAATTGAATAAGACTTAATGTAGATTTTTACATTGCCATGCGAGGTTGTTTAACAATTCTTTGAAGATGGTCACATTAGTATATGCTCGATCATGGAAACATGGCCTCCATTGGTCACATTAGTATATTCTCGATCATAGAAACATGGCCTCCATTGGTCAAGATCTTGCATAATGCAAGTCTATCTATTGGGATATGTTTGATCATGGAAACATGGCCTCCATTGGTCACATTAGTATATGCTCGATCATGGAAACATGGCCTCCATTGGTCAAGATCTTGCATAATACAAGTCTATCTATTGGGATATGTTAGCCCTAGAAAGTTTAGCTACTACTGAGTTAGTGGCCATCATAAAGAGCGACACTAAGATTGGTTCTACATGAAGTTATACCATGAGGATTGAAGTATCTTAGGCATCTTTCTAACTCAAGCATATGCTGAT
Organism: Lygodium microphyllum; assembly: GCF_053477565.2. Lineage (NCBI taxonomy): Eukaryota > Viridiplantae > Streptophyta > Polypodiopsida > Schizaeales > Lygodiaceae > Lygodium > Lygodium microphyllum. Next base: position 48,093,961 of record NC_141136.1, read on the forward strand.
CAATATTCTAGCTCTTTTATAAATAGTAGTTTCTAGGTAGCTAGAATGTGCATCCAATCTTGCTCATCCTTAGTATAGAGAATATATCTGGCCAATTGCAAGAAGTTTGGAGGATCATTAAAATCTCCACGTAACTATGTAGAGATGTTGTCTCAGTCAACATATGAGATTTTCTAAGATTTCATCTCAATGTGGACTATGTTCTTCTTATTTTCTAAAAAGACTTGATTGTTTTCTCATTCCTTGGTGAGATGTGCATTGTGCATCCAACATTGACTAAGTAACAGATTATAGTCAACTCCTTTCATGACAATAAAGTTAACCTTGAAATATATCCAAATGATCTTATCTCTTAAGGCTCCCAAAATTTTAACCCATTAGTGAGACGATTAGATTGAAATGCATAGGCTCAATTGGCAAGTTTCCCTAGGCTTAGAGTATATCATGATTAACTTGCCATATATTCTTCCTAAGGGTTTTCATGGGAAGAAGAGCATGTCACTCAATTCCTTTTGAGGATCTATTAACCGTTAAAGCACTTGGGTTTGGAGGTGCATTAAAGATAGGTTATAAAATGTGGTGAGATCTAGTAGGGTTTATTCCTTCTATCCAATATTATAATCCTTCACGAATCAATGTGCTTCCTTTGATGAGTAGATTTTTGAGTGAAATCAAAAGTTTTGCAAATGAAAGGGCTACAATAATGGTGGGTTGGATGGTCTTAGAGATATACTATGGCTTGCTCCCATCGGGAACAAGAGAAGACTCTTATTCTATGATGGATTGTGGTTTATGTGGGTTTTCGGTTTATGATGATTTCATCAAGTTGATGTGGCTTCTCTTGAAGAGGTGCATGGGAGAGGCTTGGAAGGCTTAAGCTCTTGTCAGTTCACCCTATTTACAACTCATCTTGAGTTGCATTTACCCATTCTTTGACTTCATCAGTTGTAGTTAGCTATAGATAAAGTAGGATAGGATATGGGCCTTGTCCTTGAAAATGTTTTCTTAATGGTTTACAAGGTTATTATAACACTCTTTGCATTGGAGATGATAACCTTAGTAGTGGTTACAAGAGTCTCTTTATAATTTTCTTAGTGCTTGTAATTGGTTCCAAGCACTACTACCAAAGAGTGGAGTGCAGTCATACTCAGAGCCATACTCAAAGCCGATGTAGGTGGATACTGACATCCTACTCTACAATTAGCGTCTGTGTAGAGCTTGACATTGTTAAAAAAATGAAAACAGATACAAAATGTACTCAATCAAAAACAGATACAAAATTTACCTTCATCATCTTTGTTAGGTGCATCGTCCTATTAGATTTGGTACAATGACAAAGATGGAGTGATGAGAGCCAGAGGAGGGATGGGAGGTAGGAAGAGGTGCAGTGGATTGGGATTTGCTAGAGGCTAGAGGCTAGAGGCAAAGTGCTACTTGACCGAGAGGTTTGTTGCAACCAAAGATCTATGGGAGTCCAATGGGGAGGCTATGGATGTTGTGGAAGTTGAGCTCAGTTGCAAGCTTCTCGAAGTAGAGATAGATTTACTCTTGTATTTTGTCATGTTAAAATGTAATATAGATGAGCCAAGCGTAGACTCTTTTAAGTTTTAGGTTATGATTGGACTCATGCTTAGGAGGGCATGGATTGGTGTTATCAGTTGAGGAAGAGGGCTTTAGACTTGGTCAAGCAGGCCCAAAATTGGTTAATATTGGCTAACTTCATGATGTCAATGGTGGGAGCAGAGGGGTCTTTAGAGAGTGGATCATTAGGATTAGGACTTTTGCCTCCTTAACTTTTGCTTGGATCATCCATATCTGGGGATCCTTCTCTCTAATCCTAGCATGGTTTCTTCTTGAATCTAGCCTTGAACTAGAGATGGAAACTCTAGTAGTGCTTTGCTGCAGGGCATGGATTGCTTAGTGGATAGGGAATACCAACCTTCTTCATGTATCCTGATACTTTGGCTTGCTCTTCCTCCAGAATGTGTTGCCAAAGAAGGTTGGATTTTGTCTTTCAATCCTAGTTTAGGTCTAGCACCACCTACTATAGTACCTAGATTCTCTCCTCTACCTCATCATGCCGCTACTCCAGCACTTGGCAATGCTCCATCATCTACCACTTTAGATTTGGTAGAATTGGTGCTAGCAGAGAAGTTGAAGAAGTTTGGAGGCAGGGGTTTTGGAGATGCATCCTCCTTGCTCATGGTACTGAGAGGCTCCTTTATGGAAATTTTATTGCGTTTACTTATGGGCAAGGGGTTCTTGGCTGCTTTGCTTCTTCCTTAGGTAGCTAGTCTATGAGGATCTAGAGTATGGATAGTGTAGTTTGGGGCAAAGGGTGTCAAGTTTGGACTTGGCCATAGAGCCTAATGCATAGTGGGAGTGAGAGAGAGCAGAGCCAGTAGGAGTGCTTTGGCCTTGCTATAGGAGATTGGATGAAGTTGTGGTGTTGTCAAGAAGAGACAGGAGCTTGGAGTAGGAGTCAGTCATGGCAGCTAGGAGTTCTTGTTTGAGCTTTTCCCATTGGTTGAATGACTTCTTTCTGTAGTCACATTGGAGTTCTTCAATGATCTCCAAGTAGAGCAGGGTCACGCCATTCAGGTTCTCTGCTCCAGCTACATACACATGGAGAAAAAAATTCTCCCTTTCCAAATGTTTGGCTCTGCTCTTGACATCATCCACAAAGGCCAGTTGCACATGTTGGCATCCCTCTCGACTTTGTTGTTGTTCTTAGAGAGCAACATCCTTTTGTCGAAGCTTCTTGGAGAGGGAAATGTTGGCATGCTTGAGGTGAGTGATTTGGGCAATGAGATCTTGCCTCTACTGGGACTACTACTAGGTCAAGAACCCATTGATGAAGTTCAATGACTTATGAGCCATTTCCTAGAGAAGTCCAGGGGGATCAACACAAGTTACTGGGACATATTGGTGGGGAGGGGTATGGTAATAGAGGAGGTATTGTCTTGACTTGTGAGGATTGGTGGAGTGGGACTAGAGGCCTTGTTTTCTTCTTGAGTCTCCTCCTCCCACTGGTGCATTTGGACCTTAGACTTGAGGAGGGTGAGTATGGTGGAGAGGCTAGTGGGGGCAGAGGTAGAATTTTTTGGGGACTTGGGGGGGGGGGGGGTTGGCACTCCTAGGGTCATTGGTCTTGCTCAGTGGGTTGCTTGGTAGTATCTCTATTTTGCTGGCCCTCCTTTTTGAGGACTTGGTCTTTAGGGCATTGCTCCATAGGATCCTAGGAAGGATTAGGGTTGGGCTCATGCACAATTCTAGTCTTAAGGTGAGACTAGGCGACATCCACTGTAGATGATGAGAGTTGATGGGGTGGGTAAAGAAGAGCGAGTAGGGGGAGGAGTAGGGTAAAATGTTGTCAAAACAATACCTTTATGGTTTCAATGGAGAATTGCCTATGGGATAGGCATCTTGCCTCAACAAAGAAGTGCTCACAAAGAATAGTGGCTTAGGCAATAGGGAGATCGGGAGTAGAGAAGAAGAGAGAGGCTATCTTTTTTGAGATGCTAAATGCCTTGGCTTGCAATAGGTAGAGGACCTTGACTAGGAACCTTAGGGCATCAAGCTTGGGTTTGTGGGCTTTGATGAGGTTGCTCAAATGTTACTCCTTGTTGAGCATCGGACCGAAGACTTTTTCAATGCCCATAGTGAAGAGCATATATGGATCGAGGTCACCATGGTTGGGCAGACACATCTTCTCTCACATTCTCTTTACAGGCAAGATATATTTGTGGTTTGAATGTGGATTGTGAAGCCTATGAGGAGCTCCTCTAGGATGGACTGGGATAGTGCTTCATGGAGGTTTACAAATTTGGTGAATTAAAGGGAGTAACAATCCATAGTTGGGTGTCTGTGAGGGCCTCAGGGCTTGGAGGTGAGCAAACCTCCTCAATGGGTGGTGAGTTAGAAAGTTGCAATGGTAGTAAAGAGGAAGAAGGGTGAGATATAGAGAAAGCAAGAGAAGTGAAAGTAGGTTTGAGAAACATGGCGATGAGCGTGTTGGATGACAAATAAGGATGCTAAAAAGAAATATCTTTCTTAAAGGCCATTTGGTTAATGCAAAAGGACTATGGCCAATGCATGTGTGCCATGTCATCAAAATAGGCCATATCATGGCATGATGAAAATGGGGTTTTTGAGATACCATGCCACAAATGGGAGTGTGAGATAATGAGTGGGACTCACCAAAAATGTCATGTCTACAAGAATGGCAACTTCTTGTAGCAAGTTAATTAGCAACTAGTGGGAAACAAGATCTAGAAATAAATTGTGAAGGAGTTTTAAAGGAATTTAATTTGATAGAGGGAATGGACACTAAAATCCTTTAGCATGATAGTGATGCAACCAAAATCCATTGACAGGCTTTGGTAGACTAACTTACCTTGTAAATTGGTCAGATAGAAAGAGTTAGTTCCAGAATCATGAAAGACCCAAAAAGGACAGCTCTAGTGGAATTTGAGCTTGCCCATTGGAGCTTTAAAGACATGACAAGTTGGCCCTTTTGGAAAAGTGGTTTTTGGAATAGTCTTTTGATTTGGTGATTTTATCGAGCTTGGAATTCAAATAAAATGTAGGTGTTGTGGATTTGGTTTCCATTTGGAATGGAAGAGATTCCTCCAAGATAGGTTGATCTTGTATTGTGATCCGTAAACTTAGTACCACATATTCAAGGGGTGTAATGGCTTCTAGAAAAAATGCTAATTTGTAATTGAAGGAAGTTCAAAAGGCTCATAGTGCTACAGGGAGCTTGGTAAACCAATCTTTTCTATTTTGATTTGCCAACTTGACTAAAATTTTACATAGGACCTTGTTGGTTGATTTTTCTAATCCATTAGCTTGCAGATAATAATAAGAAGAATTTTTATGTACAATGAGAAAAAATGATATAAGCTCTTTGATGACCTTATTCAAAAAATTCGTACCTCTATTGGCTGACCGATTCAATAGAAGTTCCATATTTGGTGAAGATATCCTAGAATAAACATTTAGAAATTGATTTGGTGGTGTTATCTAGTAGATCCTAGACTTCTATTTATTTTGTGTAATAATTAGTTGCAATCAGGATATATCTATTTTTGTGTAAGCAACTACTAGAGAGATCAGAACAATAGGCTCTAGACTCTATCTCTGGAAGGGATCCAAAGATAGGATTCATTGGAGTGGCAAGTAGTCTTTGGCACCAAGTTGACCCAACCTTTTGCAAGAGTCGTAGTGTTAGACCTCGGGTAAGTTACTCATGAATATATGTGCATCACGTGGGTTCAAAATAATGTAATTTTAAAATACCAATTATATATATTTTTTACATATAGAAGGGTGTAATATGAAGGGGTTATTTATATATTGAATAGAAAAGGGTTATGTTTTATTCAAGAAAGATTCATAGATAAGAATATTTATAAATGGGCATTGCATGCACGTGATGTACATGATATACATATAGTAACTTCCCCGAGTGCTAGACTCACTTGCAGACACAAGCACCACAAGCTAGCTTTGTGGATTGTTACTTTAGTGGCAAAGGGGCTAAGAAAAATCCCTTGTTGAGCTTCCTCTAGGATGGTATGTTGCTCTATTGAAAGTAGTACTCTTTGTAGAACTACAAAGAGGGTGTGGTAATAAAACTGGCCCATGATGGAACCTAGAACGGGCCGGCACTAGCTCGTGCACTAGCCGGACCTCTATCTCATGCGCTCAACAACCCCACGGCCTCACGGCCAGGAGCGTTGATGACACATACATTGCCTTCCTAGACATCTTGCATTTGTATTACGTCATTTTTAATCCACTCTTTTCTCACCCACTACTCCTCAGAGGGAGTCCCTTACACATTGCCTAATGGCACGAAGCACAGACATAGGGGGTCCTCCAACTGCTGAGTGCCGCCACCCCTCTGCGACTCTCCTACACCTTGGGGATTGGCCCCTCGATGCGTCGCTTAACATATAAACATTTCGTACAAAATCCACTCAAGGTACCATTTAATCGTATACAGGAATGTACCATTGTCTTTACTTCTCTTTCCCCTAGACCCCACGACTAGCCTATGGCTTAGGGTGTCCTGTCTCTCACTCAACGTGGGTCAAGGTCCTAATGAAAGCAATTGATGTGCATCCAAGATTTCTGATACCTTTAAATATTTCCATGATTTATGAATATTGTGGATGCTAAGTGCTCAAATAATTATGAAATCAATATTGTGCACATGTGGAAAACATCATTTTAATGATTTTCAACTACCGTTCTTATGCGGCGTTGCACGAACCTAGCACCGAGGAAACCCTCGTGCTACTAGGCTCTCATTCTATAATTATTCACCGACCTATATGGCATGCAAACAAAAACCAGCAATCCTTTCATCATTTTACTCCGCATTTAGACACATTTTAACCACTCTACCCTCCCATCGATCAAATGTTGCATTGTTGCATAGATTTATAAGGCATTTTGCCATCATTTTATGTGTAAAGAGCGAAAAAAGACACACTAGAACAAGAAGGTGGGGCTGAACTGAGGCAAATCCTCATGCTTCAGTCCCCCCAACCATTCACAAACATTGTTCTTAATTTTCATTAATTTTCCGCACCTAAAATGCATGTTTCCCCTAATTTTTAGTGGTTTTTCTCTATTTTCCTTGTATTTTCCCTTATTTTTTTTGCATTATTTAATCACTGAAAATTCAAAATAGGTTATGGGCTGTGGCCCTTAGTTCCTTCTTGCAACAAAAAATGAAAATTTAGTTGGTGTTCCTATTTATTCCTCCATTTTTATGCCCAAAAACATCATTTTCCCTTGATTTTCCATATTTTACGTGTTTTAATCTATTATTTTGAGTCACAAGATGCATGGTTTTCTGATTTTCTGATTATGATCAACAAATAATCATGGAAAACATCAGCATAAACAATTTTTAGCCCACATGAACAACATTTTATCAATCAAAAGCCATAAAATCTCAAATTTTCTTTGAAAAAATTGAATTACCGCTTATTTGCGTGTTTCGGGTTTCATGTCCATGGCTGCAAATCTGAAAATCAGCAGCACTTCATGCTCATGATGATCACAAGTCACCATTTCCAGCCCGTGGACCAATCCGATCGATGTCGGACAAGCCTCCATCATTATTTCTTCTTCTTTTCTCTTCCCACATGAATTTACCCTTAGAAGAGAGAGAGGGAGGAGAGAGAAAGAATGAAATCAGAGATCTTCATATAGACCACCATTGCGCGAGCGAAGGGCGGCGAAATGACCAGCAGACAGAGGGGAAGCAAGGGCCAATGTCAATTGGGTAGGTTGCTCACAGCCAGGAAGATGATAATCAAGAGCATGAGAACAAAAATCGGGCGCAGATGGTGCCATCTCTTATCCACGATTTCTTCATCTTCTTTTTCACCTTCCTTTCATGTGACATTTAAAATTGGGCTCCCAAAGGTCATGCCCACTTTGACCACTCTAATGTCCACCTCTTCAAATCTTGACCGGTTTCTTGGCCATTTCCCCGTCCGGACTCGGAATTGAGCTCTGAAAAATCCTGGGCATCCGGCTTGGCATCCCGCATTGGCCAGTAGCTCGTGTCAACCCGCACGATTGTCTGAAAAATTATGAAAAATCAACAAGTGTTGCTCGGGCACCTTTAAAGCACTTTGGTGCTTAAAATCATCCTAGGTCGAGCCGCCGCCTTTGACATTGGATATTTTTCCCTTGATATGCATATTTTTAAGCTATTTTTAAGCAATTCCCGGCACCAAAATTCCGCTCTCATTGGTGACCACGGGATAGGGGGACTCAGCCCGTCGAATCCACGAACATATCTGCACATAAACAACCAAAGAAGCATCAAGCTGATACAAAACAAATATATAATAAAACTCAGCACAATGCTCACCCTACCCCTGAGAGAACCAAGGCATGACATCCACAAGGAGTAGGCCTAGCATCATCTAATAGAAGATCCGAAGCGAGTCACTAACCAATTGCTCCAACACAGCAAAAAAAAAAACCTATCAAAGAGGTTGCCCTAAGTGGTAGTCTGAACTACTTACCAACTAAAGACAAATCAACTAGGAGCTCCTACAAGGCGAGGACTCCTATAGCCTGATCAAGGAGTATTTTCTGTCAGTACATTTTTTCTTTTAGGGTTTTTATTTTATTAACATACATGGGCATGTAAAAAGGAGGGAGCTGAGCGTAGTGACCCAAGGAGAACAAGGCATCGGCCTCAGGACCTGTCTCGGCACCCAAGAACCTACCAAGCCCTTGCAAGATGACACTTAATCCTTTTCTAACGCTCACTTTTATTTCCACTCCAACCTTCCTTGTTTTGTCATTTTTTTTTCCAGCAAGAAGCCACCCCTAGGAAGACAAGGTATCAGCCCCGGGTCTGACTCGGCCCCAGGGACCTACCAGGCCTTCGCAAGGCGATGATCAACTGCCTATACATTTTCATTCCTTTTCTTTTCTTTGATAGGGGTTAGAAACCCTTTTTACACACCTTCGTATTTATATTCATCTTGTAGGATGTTCAGGGTTTCATGGCATCATCATTATTATCTTCTGGCAGGCTTCTCTAACTGCCTCACTACTAACAAGAACTCCTAGAGCAGCTGCCTAGTAGGCTAGCAGGATAAGGCCACTAGGACTTCCTTCTAAAACAGGTCTTTCGATGCCTGACAATGTCTTTACAGGAGGCAAGGACTACTCCGACCTCCCTCAAACATACTTAGCCTAAACCTGGGACTTCATGCCTTGGTTCCTGGTCCCCAACAAAAATATATCCCCTCGACAAGTACAAATACACATATAACAGGAAAGAAAGGTACTCGTAAAGGAGAGATATCACCTGGATTGGCCACAAGAAGCTTCCATCGCAGCAAAGGCTCCTCCAAGCTCCACCAAATTCCACGAACCACGAAACCTGTCCAGCACAACACTTCAAATAAAAACCCAATTAAACGCACCCGCACTAGACAGGGAAATGGCCCTCTTGGCCTAATGAAATCAAACAATACTACGCATAACATCCTCCTGGAAACAACTATGATAGACATCAAAGCATACCATTCCCAGGGGAACAGGGCTCGTAGCCCTAAACTAGGTGCATTAAATTATGACCCATCCCTCCCGCGTATATCGCAAGAGGTGTTCGCATCACATGTCGTCTGATCAGTCTGTGGGTCTAAGATAATAAAGGCAGATGAGTCTCGCCTACCCTCTGCATCACCCAGATCAACCATCGTCTGCCAAAGAGGGCATGTTCAGAAAGCATACCCCACAAACGACCAGGTCCTGTCTCACCATCAATAGATATATCGGGACAAGGGCCACAATTAAAGAAGAGGTCTTCTTCATACGCAAAATTAGCCAATGAATCGGCAAACTAATTCCAGTCTCGTGGAATCAGCTGAAAAGACACTCTATCGAATTCGTCTAGCAGGGCTATGGCAGTATGATGGTACATGCAAAGGATGGGGTTTCGTACCATGTACGTCCCATTGAGTTGATTTAAAACCAACTGCGAGTCCCCTTTCACCAATAACTGGCGGATACCACCCTTCTTTGCAATATTCAAACCCATAATCAGGGCTTTGTATTCTGCCATATTATTGGTAAAATTCACCCCGAGATAAGCAGCTAACTTCATGACAATGCGTCGTCGGGGGTCTCGAATGACAACTCCTATACTTCCTTTTTTGAATACACCCCTCGACGCCCCATCAAAGTACAAGGTGTACGTCCATAAAGGGTTTACATATCCCGCCATCTGGAACTCTACTCGTAATTATGGTAATAGAAATTCATCATATTCAACGGGTGGACTGTAGGCTCCATCCCTCCATCATCATTGAATTCAACAGGGATGCTCATCAAAATTTGTAGACAGTGATGGCAGAAGACCTTGATCTCCCAAATAAATATCCCGCCTTCTTGCTCAGTCACCTTATATCCTTTGCTCCACCAAATGAGCTTTCCCTGATGATACCTCTGTTCTAAATATGGGTGTTCTAAATAAGGGATCAGACGACCCATCAACCTCTATCACGATTTCCTTGTAGATATTTGATCGATCTCGCCTAGACCTGCAAGGCAGTCATAGTATTAGTGCAATCAGAAATAATAAGGTTTAATCTTATTAAGATTAACCTTATTTTTAAATTCTATCCCCTCAAGGTCAGCTAACAAGACTATGGATTTATTCTTTCCTATTCTAACGATCCTATAGGGCCCGTCCCATTTGGGCTCTAGCTTGCCTGGAAATAATTCATGTCGTGCGTCATAATACAGAACAAGCTGGCCTTTCTTGAAGGTGTATTTCTTGGCTTTAAGGTCGTGTAGCTGCTTCATTCGGCGCTTCGCCACTTCTTGGTGCAATAAGCTCTGCAGCTTAAGCTCATCTAAATGTGCCAGTGTCGTCAAGCGCTCAAAAAGTGCGTCTTCATCACTCAAAGAATGATTGATGGCAAACCGAATAGTCGGCAGCTCAATCTCTAAAGGCAAGACACACTCCTCCCCATATACTAACTTGAACGGGGTATGGCCAGTGGCTCGTTTGAAGGTCGTATTATAGGCCCACACTGCCACGTATAACTTTTTATCCCAATCCCGTTTCTTTTCCGACACAATTTTGGACAGGATGCCCACAAGCTGCTTGTTTGGTGCGCAGATCGGACGCAGATAGCTCACGTGGTGAATCCCGGAAGGTCCCCAAGAACAAAGTACTCTACCTTTTTGCACAAAAACCCATGTAAAAGCATGGACGACAAGAGGCAAGAGACAAATTGGGTTCAATCTCCCCCATGCCTTGTGTGAGCGCTTCACAAAGCATGTATTTTATGTATATTTCCAATCTTCATGCTCAATAATAGCCCAATTACAAAAATATGACAAGCTTTTTAGCTTTTGAGTTTGCTTTCTACAAAAATAGGAAAATAAAGCTAATGGACGGTGCCCATAGAGTCTGGCACGCCCAATCTCAATGTCCAAATAGAAATAACATATCCGGGCGCATAAGCGCATACACAATAATAATAAATAATCGATGTCTCAATAGACATAACAAAATATAGGCGTGGCGCCTATCAAAATCTAGTCCAAAGGTCGAAAATCTGCTAGACTCCAATGCTTTTCTCCGCCACTGCTGCTATCTCTACACATCAACTGAAGCATTCACAATCGTTAGTAAAATAATACAATTAAACCGACAAAAGTGAATACCTAGCAGTTTTCAGCTACATAAATAAATCAACTGGTTAGAAATAAATCCTAACCTTAATTTATTACGAGTGCGCACTCTAAACTCATAAACGTTTATTAATTTAATATGCATTTTGCGGAATCACCCGCTATGGAATCACCCATGTACACACTAAATTAATGAAACGCCCGAAAAGGACAGGCGTCCCCATCAACTTCTCGCACAAAGAATCCTCTTTGTGTATGAGCCCCGGTCATCTAAGTTTACGGAATCCACCGTAAAATCTCACGGAATCCACCATGGAATATGCCTCCTGGCATCATACCCCCGGGGTAGGATAGCAATTGACCTCAATTGCTATTAGCTCAATGTGGAGCTAACAGAGTGGGGAAAGCATTTAAGTCTCTAGCGTGCATCCATTGTGCTTCCTCTACAGGATGGTTCTTGAATTTTACTAAATATCTAGAATACCTTCGGCCAGTTCTAGTGGTCATGTAGTCAGTGTCTATGATGGCTTCGGGTTCAAGTATTTCAGTCTCTTCTTCTAGTAAAGGTGGGTTTTCATAGACAGGGTGGATAGGTAATTGGCCTCTAAATGGTCTCAATAAACTAATATGAAATGTATTATGAATTTTCCAATGAGATGGCAGTTCTAACTTGAAAGCATTGTCATTAATCTTATGAATGATTCTAAATGGTCCGTAGAATCTAGGAGCTAATTTGACAACTGGATGTCTATCTACACTTTGCAGTCTACGCTTTTCTATTCTAAGCCAAACATAATCATCAACTTTGAAATTCATAGCTTGTCTTTTCTTGTTGGCTTGTTTGGTATATGATTGTTGGGCTTTAGCAATCATATCCTTAACCTCATCAAAAATAGTATTATGCATAACAGCAATATCATCAGCACTCTGAATTCTATTAGACAAAGATGCAACAGGTGTAGATAATCTATATCCATAAATAGCTTCAAAAGGTGCTTTCTTTGTAGATGTGTGCGGTGTATTATTGTAAGCAAACTGTAATAAATGTAAATGAGTATCCCATGTCTGAGGTTTAGAGATAGTGTATGCACGTAAAAGATCTAAAATGGTGCTATTTGTGGCTTCTGTTTGTCCATTTGTTTCTAGATGAAATGCAGATGAAAAATCAATCTTTGTGCCTAGATTTGCAAACAGTGTAATCCAAAAATTATTACAAAATCTAGAATCACGATCTGAAATAATCACTTTTGGCAATCCATGGTTAGTAAAAATAGTTTTCAAAAATAACTGTGCTGCTTGTGATGCTGTTAAAGTTTTCTTACATGCAATGAAATATGCTTGCTTACTAAATCTATCTACAATTGTCCAAATCATGTCATGGTTAGATTTAGTATTTGGTAAACCAGTAATGAAATCCATAGATATATGTTCCCAAGGTTTAGATGGAATAGACAAAGGCATTAATAATCCATACTGTTTACCATGATGTCTCTTTATTCTTTGACAAATCAAACATTCAGAAACAAAATTAGATACATCTGCATCCATATGTGGCCAATAAAAATCTTCAGTTAACATGCGTAATGTAGAAATGATACCTCTATGACCTTGATATGGGGGACAATGAATTTCATTCAAAACAAAAGATCGGAATGGAATAGTAACACACAGTCTCTTTTCAAAGAACATGAATCCATCATTATATGACAATGAATCAACAGGAATGAAATTATTTTGAACTAATTTTTGCCAATCAGAATGAAAAGTAATATCCTGGTGATATGTGTCTTTCATAGCAATCAAAGAATCAAAAGATATGATAGAAATGTTATGAATTGCAGGTCTTCTACTCAATGCATCGGCAACTACATTTTCTTTTCCAGGTTGGTATTGAATGATAGGATGGAAACTTTGAATGAATGAAGCCCATTTGATATGACGGTCAGAAATTTGGGGTTGGCTAAGTAGATGTCTAATGCTTTGCTGGTCAGTCTTTATCATGAATTCTGAACCCATTAAATAATGCTTCCATTGTTTTAATGCTTGTACAACTGCTAAGAGTTCCTTGTCATAAGTGGAATATTTAAGCTCAGAGGGTTTCAGCTTAGAACTAGAATATGCTATTGGATGGTTGTCTTGCATTAATACGGCTCCTATTCCTGATCCGCTAGCATCGATCACAACTAGAAAGAATGGTCTATTAAAGTCAGGCAATTGTAGAACAGGGGCATTAGTTAATGCACGTTTAAGTAAGTCAAAGGATTTCTGCTGAGTTTCAGTCCATTGATAAACAATTCCTTTCTTAAGAAGTTTTGTTAATGGTAAAGCAAGTAATGAGAAATTACGTACAAACTTTCTATAGAAACTAGCAAGACCAAGGAATGAGCGTAGTTCATGTACATTTTTAGGAACAGGCCAATGCAATATTGCATCAATTTTCTTAGGATCAACTTTAATTCCTTCTTTTGATACAATATGACCTAGATATTCTATTTCTGTCTTAAAGAATTCACTCTTTTCAGGATTTGCAAACAATTGATTTTCTTTCAGTAATTGAAAAACTAATGATAAATGCTCATAATGCTCTTTTTCACTTTGACTGAACACCAAAATATCATCAAAGAAAATAATCACACAATACTGATATTTTAGAAAAATACGGTTCATCATTCTACTGAAAGTGACAGGTGCATTAGTTAATCCGAATGGCATGACTAAGAATTCGTAATGGCCAAACTGTGTCCTGAATGCAGTCTTAAATATGTCGGATCTATCTAGCCTCACCTGATGATATCCAGACTTAAGGTCAATTTTACTAAATATAGAAGATCCTTGCAGTTTGTCCATAAGGTCATCAACTCTAGGTATAGGATACCTATTCTTAACAGTGATCTTATTTAATGCTCGGTAGTCAATACACATACGATAAGTATTATTCTTTTTCTTGACTAAGAGCACAGGTGCACCGAATGGAGAACTGCTAGGTCGAATTAGGCCTCTATTTAGTAATTCTTCAACTTGACTCTGGATTTCTTTTTGCTCTATTTGATTGTGCCTATATGGGGCTTTGCAAGGTGGTTGTGTGCCATGTATTAGGTCAATCTTATGGTCTTCTGGACGTGATGGAGGTAAACCTGGTGGTAGGTCTTCTGCAAAACAGTCCTTAAAATATGCGAGAAATTCCTTATGCCTAGGGTGCATATGATTTTCCTTTGCATGCAATTCATTCACCCAAATGAGATATGATTTAGTATTCTTGCGTAGTGCACGTTTTGCTTGAGTATGCGAAAGCAGTGGAAAAATATGAGATGCATGCATACCAAATAATGTAATAGATTTTCCTTGAAAATTAATATTCATTGTGTGTGTGGAATAATCTATATTGGGATTATGTTGGTGTCTCCATGGCATTCCTAGAATAATGTCGCTTGACTGTAATGGGACAACTAAGAAATTTCTTCTTTCAATATATGGACCAATTTGAATTTCTAAATCTTGAACTTCTTGTGTGCCATTGTACCTAGTGCCTAAAAATGCAGCTTTTATGCGATAATGCGTGGGTACAATATGCAATTTTAATTCTTTTACCAATTTTGCTGAAATAAAGTCATGGGTACTACCGTCATCATGCAATATAGTTCTTTCTTTTCCATGCACCATACATTTCATAGTCAACAATGAATGTGAAGTAAGCATACATGGTAAAGTGTCGAAAGTAGTAGTAGGATCATCCTCATCTTCAGTGAAATCTAGCATATCCTCATGCTCTTCTTCGTCCATGGCTCCAAGGTAGTTGATATGTGCTGATGGCTTCTTTGAATAACAATTTGCTGCGAGATGCCCTGGGTGGTGACACTTGTAGCATACTATTGGCTTAGCTTTGGTCACATTATTTGCAATGGCGGGGAGTCTGGGTATATTTGGATTTGCTTGTGGAATAGGTTTAGAATTTGAATTGACAGTGGATGGTAATGCAGGTGGTTTAGGCCAATTCTTGCGGAAAGATGGTGATGAGAAACGACCTGGATTAAACCTTCTGAAATTGGAATTGAATTGTTTAGATCCATAATTACCGTTTGCTTGGAATGGCTGTGGTCGTCGATCTCTTCCGCGTAACTTATCTTCAGTGTCGTGAGCTAAGGAGATGGCATCTTCAAGGGTAGCAGGCTTGAACATGTTCACTTCAGCGTAGTAATGTCCAAGAAGTCCAGACATATACTTCCGCTTATGCGTCGTCTCTGGTACGTCTTCAAGCATGCGTAACTGTAAGAGTGCATTCCAAAAACGCTCTGTATACTGTGGAATAGGCTCACGATCTCTCTGTTGAAGTAAATCCCATTGCTTGATAGCCTTCTCATGAAATTGCGGTGGAAGGAAATTTTGCATGAACTTCTTCTTGAAATCTTCCCAAGTAGCAGGACATTCTATACTCTTGCGGACTACAGTCCACCAAAGTGATGCTCTGTCTATCAGATGATTAGTAACACACTTGGTTTTATCTTTTTCGGGATAAGTTTCCTCATGGAAATAGTCATCAAACTGGCTAATGAATGATAAAACAGTCTTTCCTTCTCTTATGCCATTGAAAGTGCGAAACTTGAAACTTCGTTTACTTATCTTGGATTCCTTGCGAATGGTTTGTGCTTCAAGAGTGGCGTCGATGGTACGGCGAATCAAATCTTCAGCTTGAGGTTCTTCTTTATCAGTGGACGCTCTTTGTAGCTTTGTCAATTGCGCTTGCAAGGCTTGCCTAGCTCTTCGCTCTTCTTCCAATTGCAGCATGATAAGATCCAGCTTTTGTTCCATGGTAGGCTCGGGTAGATCGTCTTCAGCCATAGGATCATCCATATGTGGGGTAGTCATCCTGTAAAACTCAACAAACCTTTCTCACTCAAAATCAGTTAGCGGGATGAGCGTAGCTCAAATTTGGGGTTACAAGGCTATGTGTTTTTTTGGATATTTCTTCTTCAATTTTCAGAAATTCTGCAATATTTCTGTCTCCGTTTGCTGAAAGTACTTCAAGGAACTTGTAGATAGGTAGAACAGCTTGCTGCGAACAACTTTCCAGTTCAGAGTTTTTGCATACGAACAAGTCTTCTATGAGTTTTAAGCACTAGTCAGTTCTGATTTAGTCTGACTTGCAGAGTTGTAGACTTAGCAGACTTGCAGAGTTGTTGACTTGCTGGACTTAGGCCGACTTGCAGAACTTGATTACCGTCGACTTGCTGAACTTGACTTTGACAGCGCAGGACCTGGAGTTTGTGGACTTCCTTGTCCTGTGTGATTTGCAGAACTTGGCTTAATTTGACTTGGGTAATTAAGCTTAATAGCTTAATGGTGGACTAAACAGGCCGCCGTTTTTTTTCGTGGAGGGGGGGCGTTTTTTGGCCGCGCGACAATTTTGGGGGGTCTTCTGATGTTTCGAAATGATTTGGAGAAGCTTAAGCTTCTCTTAAGCTTTTAAAGCTTTGTAATTAAGCTTTTAGTGAAGAGGATTAAGAGCTTTCTCACTGGTTTTCAACGACTTGTTGATGGAGATGATTGCGTGGTCCTCCGCCTACAGAGCCTGGTCCTTCGCGATCTGACAGTGGAAACAGAGGTTCTTGATCGCCAGAAGTCTGCCTGTATCGACGGTTCGCGACGAGATTGACTATAGAGGCCGTTTGTTCCTGGAGCTCCGCCTTCGCCCGAGATTGGTAGCGATTGGAAGCTCTTGATCTCTGCTCCGCTCTGATACCACTGGTGCGCAGATCGGACGCAGATAGCTCACGTAGTGAATCCCGGAAGGTCCCCAAGAACAAAGTACTCTACCTTTTTGCACAAAAACCCATGTAAAAGCATGCACGACAAGAGGCAAGAGACAAATTGGGTTCAATCTCCCCCATGCCTTGTGTGAGCGCTTCACAAAGCATGTATTTTATGTATATTTCCAATCTTCATGCTCAATAATAGCCCAATTACAAAAATATGACAAGCTTTTTAGCTTTTGAGTTTGCTTTCTACAAAAATAGGAAAATAAAGCTAATGGACGGTGCCCATAGAGTCTGGCACGCCCAATCTCAATGTCCAAATAGAAATAACATATCCGGGCGCATAAGTGCATACAAAATAATAATAAATAATCGATGTCTCAATAGACATAACAAAATATAGGCGTGGCGCCTATCAAAATCTAGTCCAAAGGTCGAAAATCCGCTAGACTCCAATGCTTTCCTCCGCCACTGCTGCTATCTCTACACATCAACTGAAGCATTCACAATCGTTAGTAAAATAATACAATTAAACCGACAAAAGTGAATACCTAGCAGTCTTCAGCTACATAAATAAATCAACTGGTTAGAAATAAATCCTAACCTTAATTTATTACGAGTGCGCACTCTAAACTCATAAACGCTTATTAATTTAATATGCATTTTGCGGAATCACCCGCTATGGAATCACCCATGTACACACTAAATTAATGAAACGCCCGAAAAGGACAGGCGTCCCCATCAACTTCTCGCACAAAGAATCCTCTTTGTGTATGAGCCCCGGTCATCTAAGTTTACGGAATCCACCGTAAAACCTCACGGAATCCACCGTGGAATATGCCTCCTGGCATCATTGTTGGTGCTTTCAACTTGCCCATTGGCTTGCAGGTTATATGGGGTTGTCTTGTTATGCTTGATTTGCCAAGTCTCTGTCAAGATTTTGATCACCTTATTCAGGAAATGGGTTCCGCGGTCCGACACTAATTCTTTCGGCGGACCAAAACGGCATATTATCTGCTCTAAAAGGAAACTAGCAGTTTCTTTAGCATCATCTTTCCTTGTTGCACGTGCTTCTGACCACTTTGTGAAGTAGTCAGTTGCTACAATGATGTACCTCTTTTGCGCAGTCGACGACGGAGTAATAGGACCCACAAAGTCTATTCCCCACTTCTCAAATGGAAGTATCACCATAATAGGGGTGAGTGGTCGTTTCCTATTCTCTCGACTATCATGGCGTTGACAGATATCGCATCTCTTAACATACGCAAACGCATCCTGGAAGATGGAAGGCTACCAATAACCTGCTCTTAAAGCCTTTTGTGCTGTAAGCCGTCTAGCAAAATGGCCGCCGCAAGCAGAAACATGGCACTTTTCCAAAATGAATGGCACCTCGTCAGGCATCACACATCGGCGATAGATGTCATCAACTCCTTGCAGATATAATGTACTTGCGATCAAGGCAAACTTTAACACTTGCTGCTTAATTTTCCTTCTCTCAGCTTTAGATAATTCGGATCCCA
This sequence comes from Lygodium microphyllum, assembly GCF_053477565.2. Classification (NCBI taxonomy): domain Eukaryota; kingdom Viridiplantae; phylum Streptophyta; class Polypodiopsida; order Schizaeales; family Lygodiaceae; genus Lygodium; species Lygodium microphyllum. The sequence goes on from NC_141136.1 coordinate 48,112,424, forward strand.
CCTCTCCTGTCGATAAATAATGCGTTATTGTAGCGTACCAGGAGGGAATAGATGCCGTATCTATTTTAAATAACAACTCCATGTCACTACCTTCAGCCACAGATTCTTTCGGCTCCCCAAAGTCCACAAGACATTCCACGATGCCTTGCAACCTTGGTGACTTACTCGTGATTTCATAATCAAATTCCTGCAAAGTGATTAACCACTTCGCTAGACGATCAGGCGGCTGTAGCTTATTCATCAATAATCGAAGTCCCTCCGCCTTCGTATAAAGCACGACTTTCTCATAGAGAATATAATGCCTGAATTTCTTGGTCCCAAAGACCATCGCTAGACACAACTTCTCCATGTAGGTATAATTGATTTCGGATACCCCCAGCTTCCGGCTAGCAAAAGCAATCGGGTGGTACCACTTCTCTTCCCAAATTTGGGCTAAACAGCAGTTGATACTATGCATGGTGGCTGCTGAGAATATATAGAACACATCACCTCTTTTAGGTGCTTTTAAAACGGGAGCTCTTGCTAGCTCCTGTTTCACATCCTCGAATGCTACCTTACAAGGGTCACCCCATACAAACAAACAGCTAAAGGACAATAAATTTGTAAGCGGCAACGTTCTTTCTGCCAAGGCGTTTATGAATCTACGGTAATAACCAACCGAAGACAGAAAGCTGTGAACTTCTTTCGGAGTGCGTGGTGGACCCATGGCAATTATAACTTTGACCTTCTCGGGGTCTGTCGCAATTCCTACCGAACTGACCACATGACCTAGCAATAGCCCATAAGTACTCCAAAAACACACTTCCGTGGGTTTAGGGCGATGCAAAATTGTCTACAGCACTCAAAACATTTTCTTAAAATGATCAACTGCCTTCCTTTCACGGTGGCGGCCCCTAAGTCATCAATAAACACCTTCAACTCTTCAGGGGATATGTCACCCGAATGTCTTATCTGTTGTTCGTTGCCACAAACCAGGTGCATTGCATAAACCAAAGGCCATCACATGGTATGCAAAAGTACCAAATACAATAATAAAAGTTGTCTTCAACTTGTCCTCTTCTGCAATTGCCATCTGGTTGTATCCTGCAAAGCAATCCATAAACGAATATATCTCCCTACCCGCTAATTGATCCAAAATTTGGTCAATAAATGGCAACGGGTAGTAGTCCTTAACTGTCTGCTTATTCAGCTCCCTAAAGTCCACACATAATCGAATTTGATTATTTTTCTTTTTTCTGATCACAATTGGCGAACACCATTCCGTGTGTTGCACAGGAAAAATCAAACCTGCTTTTCGAAGCTTCTGTAACTCTTCAAACAGGCCGTTCCTCAGTTCGAAAGGCATACGCCTTACTTTCTGTCGTACAGGTCGACTGCCCTCTTTCAACGGAATTGTATGAACAGCAAGACTAGGAGGAATGCCTCTTAACTCATCATAACTCCAGGCAAAGATATCACGGAATTCCTGAATCAAGGCCACATAGTCCTTCCTTTCTGCTGTGCTGAGCATAGAACCTAATTTGATTGGCAGTGAATCATCAGGCGTACCAAGGTCTAGCTCGATAACATCTGCATCTCTTATACGATCTTGGCCCTCTATTGGCTCATTCAAAGTGATCTGATAGATGTCCTCTGTGGTGGATCCCTCTTTGGACTCATCACTCCATGATGTCTCACTGGCAGATAAATCTTCTAATGTCTCCAATTTTGTAGAGGATAGAGGAGCTCTCTCACTCTGCGCGGGACTCAGGATAAGCATCAACCACCACACGCTGGGCACCTCTGCCGAATATTAGTCGACCGGCGGGTATATCTACTTGGCAGTCCGCTTGCAAGATCCAAGGTCGTCCGAGTAATACTTGGTAACTTGGACGCCCTGCAAAACGAATCACCCTAAAGTTCAACAGACATTCTACATTTGCAACAGTGACATGGACCTTAGTAATACAGCCTTCCGGCTGCCTCAAACTATCATCTGCCATTCTGAGGATTGTGGAGGTATCTTTCTGGATCGCAAGACCCACCAAACTTTCCATCAGCTCAGAACTCATAATGTTAATAGATGATCTCGTGTCGACAATGGCATAATCTACTAATATCCCATCGACATAGGCTGCAACCCTTGGGCAATGCTTCTTAGCATGCTCGAACCAATCATCACCAACTCGCGCAATACCCAAAGGTTCTACGATATACCCGGTACGTAGGATCTTTCTAAATTCCTTGCGTACTCCTGGGAAAAGCTTAATAAGCTGTAAAAGATTCACATCCGGCTTGACTTCGCAAAGAGAGCTCGCCAAATCGAATTCATGATAGTTCGATAGAGTTCGCTTTTCACGCCAAACCATCCGCTCTTTAGGTCACTGAACCGGCTTTATTGCCTCTTTTTTGACTTTCACCTTCTTCTTTGGTGGTTCCTTATCGGCTTTACTTTCCATGGGCTTCAAAGGTCCCCCTTCCATGGTAGGATCCAAAACTTGCGTTCCTTTGTCATCTTGTTTAGGGTTTCCGTCGACAGGCTTATCCTTGTCAGCTTCTCTATCCTTTTGACCTCTTGTAAGAACAGCTCGCAGATTAGAGATTTCAACATCATTAATGCGTACAGCCTCAATCAAACTGACCCCACTACCAGTGGGTATCTCCTCCACTGTAGTCTTTGGTCGTTGAAGTATTTGTTTAGGCCTGTCTTCTCGCTGGGAATCATTTCCTTGCACACGATGATTAACAGGCCTTGGTTGCCGACTACCTCGCTGGAGGGAACTGATCTTACTCCAGCAAGTAGCTGCTAAATGGCCGGATTTTCCATAGATGTCGCACTTAACATTTGGGCAATTTCTTGGATAGTGTTGCCCACCACACCATTTGCAGCTAAACCTCGAAGGTGCACCCTCATCTGGGTATCTACTTCCTATCAAATTTTGTTGTTTTTTAAGAAAGTTGACATCAACGGCTATTTGCCGATACTGCTCCGTAATCATGTCGGTATAATGCTTCATCATGTCCTTAACCTCGGCAAGAACATTAGAATCGCTCGACTCATAGCCTTGGTCATTACCATGTCGTTCCATCGGCCTAACAATTCGATTAGGCTCTGGTTGTTGAGCCACAGGCATGGTATTAGAATTGACCGCCTGGCCTCCACCATTTGGAGCCATTTGACTGCCCGTAGGCATCAACATGCTAGGGTGAGCCGGTAATAAAGGGACATTCTGCATCATGTTCCCTCTCCCATTAGGGTTAGCCATCGCTATCCCTTGGCCACTACTACCATTGGCCATCGCTAAACCCATATTCGAATTACCTCGAGAAGCATAGGCTGCTTGTAGTCGGGATTCCACCTCTTGTGCTTGTGTAATGGCAGTATCTATATCCCCCAAGGGGACACTACTCAACTGCAATTGGATGTTAAAGTCCAAACCATGTAGGAAATATTGCAATTGGGCAGCTGCGGGGATAGGAATAGAGGTGTCCAACTTACGGAAAACCTCTTTTATTTTCTTCGCATAAGCACGAATATCCTCGTGTGGTTCTTGGTGGCTCACGTTGAGTACACGCAACCAATATTGCCCACCCCTTTCAGGGGCAAACTCCCTTCGAAAAGCTCCATAAAATGAATCAATATTCAATATGGTTCCGGCTTCTAAACCATGATACCATATAGCGGCTCTTCCTTTGAGAGTCATGTTGAAGAACATCATTAAATGTCCTTCTTCTTGGATGCGACAGTTAAACATCAGCTTTTGAAACTCCCTCATGTGGAGTTCCGCATCTTCCTCAACTAACCCATTAAAAATGGGTAGCGGGTAACCTAGAGCCGGCAAATCCGTCGTTTCTGCTGGAATTGCAATAGGCTGCGCCATGACGAGGATTGGATTTGCACTAGGAATAAGGGACGGTGGGGTTATACCTCCCGCACTTGATATAGACTGGCTTATGGAAGAAAGGGGAGTACTAGAGCTTCCACCTTCTCCTAACTTACTACTTGTGGCCCCAAGACCACTAGATCCACTCCCTCGTAAGGGTTCAGCACCGCTACGCTTAGGGGAATATCTCCTAAAAATTTCAGCACGTCACCTAGCTCTTTCGTCTCTCTTGCTTTTGGATTTCTGCTAGACGATGCTTATCGATAAATAACGGATCAATTACAGTATCCTTTGGCATAAACTACTAGTTGGTCCTTAGACAACCATGATTCGAGAACTGCCACTTTTAAGCGGCTCCCGACAGACGCACCACTGATGGAACCTAGAACGGGCTGGCACTGGCTCGTGCACTAGCCAGACCTCTATCTCACACGCTCAACAACCCCACGGCCTCGCGGCCAGGAGCGTTGATGACACATACATTGCCTTCCTAGACATCTTGCGTTTGTATTACGTCATTTGTAATCCACTCTTTTCTCACCCACTACTCCTCAGAGGGATTCCCTTACACATTGCCTAATGGCACGAAGCACAGACATAGGGGGTCCTCCAACGGCTGAGTGCCGCCACCCCTCTGCGACTCTCCTACACATTGGGGATTGGCCCCTCGATGCGTCGCTCAACATATAAACATTTCGTACAAAATCCACTCAAGGTACCATTTAATCGTATACAGGAATGTACCATTGTCCTTACTTCTCTTTCCCCTAGACCCCACGACTAGCCTATGGCTTAGGGTGTCCTGTCTCTCACTCAACGTGGGTCAAGGTCCTAATGAAAGCAATTGCTGTGCGTCCAGGATTTTTGATACCTTTAAATATTTCCATGATTTATGCATATTGTGGATGCTAAGTGCTCAAACAATTATGAAATCAATATTGTGCACATGTGGAAAACATCCTTTTAATGATTTTCAAATACTGTTCTTATGCGGCGTTGCACGAACCTAGCACCGAGGAAACCCTCGTGCTACTAGGCTCTCATTCTATAATTATTCACCGACCTATATGGCATGCAAACAAAAACCAACAATCTTTTTATCATTTTACTCCGCATTTAGACACATTTTAACCACTCTACCCTCCCATCGATCAAATGTTGCATTGTTGCATAGATTTATAAGGCATTTTGCCATCATTTTATGTATAAAGAGCGGAAAAAGACACACTAGAACAAGAAGGTGGGGCTGAACTGAGGCAAATCCTCATGCTTCAGTCCCCCCAACCATTCACAAACATTGTTCTTAATTTTCATCAATTTTCCGCACCCAAAATGCATTTTTCCCCTATTTTTTAGTGGATTTTCTCTATTTTCCTTGTATTTTCCCTTATTTTTTACATTATTTAATTACTAAAAATTCAAAATAGGTTATGGGCTGTGGCCCTTAGTTCCTTCTTGCAATAAAAAATGAAAATTTAGTTGGTGTTCCTATTTATTCCTCCATTTTTATGCCCAGAAACATCATTTTTCCTTGATTTTCCATATTTTACGTGTTTTAATGTATTATTTTGAGTCACAAGATGTATGGTTTTCTGATTTTCTGATTATGATCAACAAATACTCATGGAAAACAGCAACATAAATAATTTTTAGCCCACATGAACAACATTTTATCAATCAAAAGCCATAAAATCTCAAATTTCCTTTGAAAAAATTGAATTACCGCTTATTTGCGTGTTTCGGGTTTCATGTCCATGGCTGCAAATCTGAAAACCAGCAACACTTGATGCTCATGACGATCACAAGTCACCATTTCCAGCCCGTGGAGCAATCCGATCGATGCCGGACAAGCCTCCATCATTCTTTCTTCTTCTTTTGTCTTCCCACATGAATTTACCCTTAGAAGAGAGAGAGGGAGGAGAGAGAAAGACTGAATCAGAGATCTTCATATAGACCACCATTGCACGAGCAAAGGGTGGTGAAATGACCAGCAGACAGAGGGGAAGCAAGGGCCAATGTCAATTGGGTAGGTTGCTCACAGCCAGGAAGATGATCATCAAGAGCATGAGCGCAAAAATCGGGCGCAGATGGCGCCATCTCTTCTTCACGATTTCTTCATCTTCTTTTTCACCTTCCTTTCATGTGACATTTAAAATTGGGCTCCCAAAGGTCATGCCCACTTTGACCACTCTAATGTCCACCTCTTCAAATCTTGATCGGTTTCTTGGCCATTTCCTCGTTCGGACTCGGAATTGAGCTCTAAAAAATCATGGGCATCCGGCTTGGCATCCCGCATTGGCCAGTAGCTCGTGTCAACCCGCATGACTGTCTGAAAAATTATGAAAAATCAACAAGTGTCGCTCGGGCACCTTTAAAGCACTTTGGTGCTTAAAATCATCCTAGGTCGAGCCGCCGCCTTTGACATTGGATATTTTTCCCTTGATATGCATATTTTTAAGCTATTTTTAAGCAATTCCCGGCACCAAAATTCCGCTCTCATTGGTGACCACGGGATAGGGGGACTCAGTCCGTCGAATCCACGAACATATCTGCATATAAACAACCAAAGAAGCATCAAGCTGATACAAAACAAATATATAATAAAAGTCAGCACAATGCTCACCCTACCCCTGAGAGAACCAAGGCATGACATCCACAAGGATTAGGCCTAGCATCATCTAATAGAAGATCCGAAGCGAGTCACTAACCAATTGCTCCAACACAGCAAAAAAAAAAAAACCTATCAAAGAGGTTGCCCTAAGTGGTAGTCTGAACTACTTACCAACTAAAGACAAATCAACTAGGAGCTCCTACAAAGGGAGGACTCCTATAGCCTGATCAAGGAGTATTTTCTATCAGTACATTTTTTCTTTTAGGGTTTTTATAATATTAACATACTTGGGCATGTAAAAAGGAGGGAGCTGAGCGTAGTGACCCAAGGAGAATAAGGCATCGGCCTCAGGACCTGTCTCGGCACCCAAGAACCTACCAAGCCCTTGCAAGGCGACACTTAATCCTTTTCTAACGCTCATTTTTATTTTCGCTCCAACCTTCCTTGTTTTGTCATTTTTTTTTTCTAGCAAGAAGCCACCCCTAGGAAGACAAGGTATCAACCCCGGGTCTGACTCGTCCCCAGGGACCTACCAGGCCTTCGCAAGGGGATGATCAACTGCCTATACATTTTCATTCCTTCGCAAGAGTATTTTCTATCAGTACAAAGAAGCATCATTTTATGTGTAAAGAGCGAAACAAGACACACTAGAACAAGAAGTGGGGCTGAACTGAGGCAAATCCTCATGCTTCAGTCCCCCCAACCATTCACAAACATTGTTCTTAATTTTCATTAATTTTCCGCACCCAAAATGCATGTTTCCCCTAATTTTTAGTGGTTTTTCTCTATTTTCCTTGTATTTTCCCTTTTTTTTGCATTATTTAATTACTGAAAATTCAAAATAGGTTATGGGCTGTGGCCCTTAGTTCGTTCTTGCAACAAAAAATGAAAATTTAGTTGGTGTTCCTATTTATTCCTCCATTTTTATGCCCAAAAACATCATTTTCCCTTGATTTTCCATATTTTACGTGTTTTAATCTATTATTTTGAGTCACAAGATGCATGATTTTCTGATTTTCTGATTATGATCAACAAATACTCATGGAAAACAGCAACATAAACAATTTTTAGCCCACATGAATAACATTTTATCAATCAAAAGCCATAAAATCTCAAATTTTCTTTGAAAAAATTGAATTACCGCTTATTTGCGTGTTTCGGGTTTCATGTCCATGGCTGCAAATCTGAAAATCAGCAGCACTTCATGCTCATGATGATCACAAGTCACCATTTCCAGCCCGTGGACCAATCCGATCGATGTCGGACAAGCCTCCATCATTATTTCTTCTTCTTTTCTCTTCCCACATGAATTTACCCTTAGAAGAGAGAGAGGGAGCCGTTGCCATCAATAGTTACTTTCAACACTCAATCCATCGACAATAGAACTTGCATCGACCAATCAAGAGTGGATACAACACTATCGCAACAGGATGCTAAGACCAAGCCGGTCACATCCGAGGAGAACCATGACACAACTACCATAAAGCCTCAGGAGAAACATGAAAACCTCGAAGGCATAAGCAATCCTGGCATTGATCAATCTTGCTCATCTAGGCTTGAGTCCCTAGCTATGCTAAAGCCTAAGGAAACCCTTAGAACTTTGCATGAGATAGCAACCGAGCAAGCCCTCATAGAACATAGAGATGTCGCAGAGTGCTTGACTGAGTGGGACACTAAACTGAAATTATTCGCACGTGTCTATGTTCATGCAGACATGGGCACATTCCCTAGGGAGCAGCTTGAGGAATATTTTCCTTATCCGCTATCGTGGGAAGAGCAAGAATATCTTGACGGACATTATGACAAGATCTTACATGAACGCATGCGACTCATCTTTGACGAGGAGGCTAACGAACTACACTTAACCGTGACATTTAATGAAATGCTCTGCCAGCCAAATCTCTTAGAGATATAGCAACTAAAGTGACAATCAGAGGGTAGAAGCCAATTTGAAAATCATTGGTTTGAAAACTATGCTACAATGGCCGAACTTGAAGCCCAAATCATGACAGTCTCAGAGGAGCGACTGGCCAAATGGCGATCCCAAAGAGACCTGACCTATGTGGCACCAAATTCATTTCGAGTTCTAGCTACAGTTTGAGGTATGGACCTAGCTGAAACTAGCCTAGAGAGCCCTTTGATTGATAAAGTTCTCACTGAGGATGAGCTACATGTTTCCAGTAGACTCGGACAAGGCACCATGCTACTCGATGTTGCCAAATATTTATTATTGCTAAGTAGGCTACCATAGAAGCTAGATATGTGTGCCATACTCGAGTACAATCCTGAGTTCTACAATTGGTTTTTATCCTCACAGAGTGACATGGTTTCATGAACATGTACATAAATAAACAACGTGTTTTGTGACTGTGTAAATAATACCAAAAGAAGCAAAGGCCAACACACCCCATGAGCAATGATGACCAAGTGCAGGCGATACGCATCAAGTCAAAACTAAGGGATTTAGGTTGGCGATGCCTTGTTTAGCTGGACATTTTCATTATGGTTGAAGCATGTGACTTACATGTACTCTCATGCCTTTCCAAGTGAATGCAAAATGACACAGGTCAATGTTTAGAAGCGTTTAATATCCAAGTGACCACAAGACTACCAACCCCACAAAGAACCATTAAGGAGGAAGTGACAGGAATACCAAGAAACAAAAGCCATGATGGAAATGCCACTGGATGAGAACCCAAGGACACCTCTACAGAAAGCACATATTGCAACTGAGCATGGACAAAGCATAATCATCGATTACCTCCTCCTTCTTGGCCAACTTTATGTTCGAGCAGGAGCCACGCTCTCAACAAGGGCGAACATCTCTTCATTATCCAGGATTCAATTCGCAAGATGCCCTGCCCTTGTCCATGCACAGCTCACTCCAAGTGCTACCTCAATTGTTCGAAATCTCACATGCTACAAAGAGGTTTGCAAATCTCTAGTGTATCTCTTCATCTTGACAACAATTCCTCTAGCATCAAGGCTGGTGACACAATCATCTCTGTAATATCCATTCTTCATAGCCTTTGGATCCCAACATTTCTCAATCCAAATGAAAGGCTAGCAGCTTCAATGTATGGCATTGATTGTACTCATTTTTTCCACCAAAAAAAAGAAAGAAAAGAAAAGAAAAAAAAAACACACACAGGATCACAGCACCGCACCTAGGGATCCTCAAATTAGGTACGTCCAGTGACCTTGGTCGGCTGGCTCCGTCCCTAATCCCCTAGCCCTTTGTACATCCCCCACAATTGTTCAAGGCACATTAAGGGCAAGACATACCTAGGGAGCTCGCCTCGCGTATGGTTAGACCTGCCACCCTGAACCACTTGCACAATTCTTTTGCACTCCATCTCAATGCCATTATAATCAACAGTGGTAAGCAAGGCATGAAAGACAATGGAAAAGTACACCATACTTTTCAAGCACTACAAGTAGACACTAGCGACCAAAAGCTAAGACATCAAGCGGCTCAATTATGCTACATTGGCTTGATAAGACCATAATGATATGTCAAGCAATCTTCAAGTGTACTCCCCGTCTTCATCGGTAAATTTTTCCATCAACTTAGCCCCTTGCTTCACTGACCCATTGCTATACAAGGAACCAGGCCGACAATCTTCTAACTAAGTAATACCTAAATACGCACGTGTACTCACTTAATATTCACACTATACCCAATACATGGTTTGGGTCCTCAAGTGCAAGACAATACTCCAGGCTTGCTTAGAGTTTGACCTATCTCCCAAACTAATCACAATATGTCTTGTGCATGATAAGAAGACTAGCACTACCCCTTAAGGAGAGACCACATGAGAGATTTTCCAACTGCATGTATTAAAGGAAATAAAAAAGATGCAGGGCAAAGGTGGAAAAAAGGTAGCTCGATTGAAGAAAGAAGCTCAGGAGAAAATGTCCAAAGCGCAAGGGCAACCTAAAAAGTCTAAGGCAAATGCAAAAGGGGAAAGGTGCATTTTAAAATACAAAGGCGCACCCTGAAATCTTGTAAAAGAGGGTGTGGCAGCTTTCGCTGAACCGCCAAGACCCACGGACCGCTTATTGTTCAAGCGTTCCAAGCCGAGCACTAATGGCTATCTCTCACATAGCCGACGTGCCATCCATATCTACGGGTGTAGTGAGCTTACCTCCATGCCGGTCGAGTTACCTCCTCTCTCGCGCACTCCGGTAGCTCCACGATTCAAGTGCAAGCTTCAAGCAAGCTCCATCCTCAAGCTCCATGCTCCAAGATCCATTTCCGCGAGCAAGAGAAGAGAAGAGAAGAGAAGAGAAGAAGAGAGGAGAAGATGGAGAGCTTCTCCTCCTCAATCCCTCACCCTCACACACTCACTCCCTCACACTCTCACACTCCCTCCTTTAAGCACAAGCTCAAGCAAGCAAGAACAAGAAGAAGAAGAAGAAGAAGAGGAGAGCTACTTTTGGCGGTCATCCCCTTTTCCCTTTTTTTACATGGCCGGCCGTAGACTAGGCCCCTTTTTCCCATTGTCCTTCTATCTTCCTAGCTTCCTTTCCACCACCCATCTACATTTACAAATTGCACGGGTGAGAGCCCGGTGCTCCTTGAATTAAACCATGATGCACTTGCGCTCTTTTACAAAAGTTTTGACTTACGCTTTTCCTTGTGCGCCTTTCTCCCTTATTTAGGACTCTTCTCCTTGTGTGTCTTTGTCTTCTGTTTCTCTTTGCCTTGGCCTTTGTCTTTGTCTTCTGCTTTAGCTTTTCCGGATTTTCCACCTTCGTTCGTTTGAGGGTCAACATTACCCCCCTCCTAGACGAGTGCCACCCCATGGCACGCACCGTCGTAGGTAGCAAGCGTTTAGCATGCATCAAAGACGTGGGTGGCAAGGACGTCTGTGGTTGCCATGACGGAGTGTTGTTAGTGGTGGGGAGGAAGGTCATTAGGGGCACATTGGTGGGTTGAGTGGTAGGTGGTAGGGCAATGGGAGTTGGTGGTAGGGCTGTTCTTTGGGGGGGTTGCTCTGATGGAGTACAAGTGGCGGTTTGTTAGGGATTCTGTACATGATGATTCTTGACAGGCTTACAGGGTGATAAGGATAGGAATTCAGAGTTGAGTGTTGATGAAGAGCGAACGACACCTTCGTTGGAGTCTTCAATACCTGCAGTTGAAAACCTCTCATGTGGTCTCTCCCTAAGGGGTAGTGCTAGTCTTTTTATTGTGCACAAGACATATTTTGATTAGTTTGGGAGACAAGTCGAACTCTAAGCAAGCACAGAGTATTGTCCTGCACTTGAGGACCCAAACTGTGTATATACTTCGGTGCAGATATTATGTGAGTGCTCGTGCATACTTAGATATTACGTAGTTAGAAGACTGCGGGCTAGTTTCTCGTAACAATGTGTTGATGAAGCAAAGTTGTCCATGTTGAGAAGAAGTACACGTGAAGGTATATGAGACATCCTTTGCATTGTGACTGCACGACGTAGCATAATTGAATACAGGGACACCGCACTTTCGGTAGCTGGAAGCTATTGGAATTGCTTGATGAGGACGGTGTACATTTCATGGCCAATCGTGCAGTGCTTACCACAATTGATTGCAATGGTATTAAGGCAGAGTGCAAGAGGGAATTGTGCAAGTGGGTTAGGGTGACAGGTCTAACCATAGGCAAGACAAGCTCCCTAGGTGTGTCCTGCCCTTGATGTGCCCTAAACAATTGTGGGTGATACTAAAGGGCTAGGGGACTAGGGACGGAGCCAGTCGATCAAGGTCACTGGACGTACCTAATTTGAGGACCCCTAGGTGCTATGCTATGATTGTGGATGCGTCTTTTTGTTCATTTTTTTTCTTTGTTTTTTTTCTTTTTTTTCTTTTTTTTTTCTTTTTTCTTTCTTTTTTCTTTCTTTTTCTTGTGCTTTTTTCTTGCTTTCTTTCTTTCTTTCTCTTCTCCTTTTTTTTTTGACTTGCCTGAGTACAACCATTGCAATACGTTGAGGCTATCAGCCTTTCAACGGTTGGAAAATGTCAAGCTTCGAAGGCTCAAGAAATGGATATTACAGTGATGATTGTGCCCTAGCCTCGTTGTTAGAGAAGTAGTTGTTGAGATGGGGAGATACACTTGAGATATTGCAAACCTCCTTGCGATACACGCGATGTTGGTACAATTGAGGTAACGACTATCGTGAGCCAACTATAGAGCTTGACTCAGAAAGAGAGCGTAGCCCATGAATATGCTTTGGGCTATGCGATGTGGGCGGTCGGAAGGGTGATTTTTGCTTTCGGCAGCATGGCTTTGCCGCGGCTCTTTGTGGGGTCGATGGTCTTGCGGTGATCGGGCATTGAACACTTTCGCACAAAGACCTGTATCATCCTGCATCCACTTGTCACTTTATGAGAGTACATGCATGGTATATGCCGCAATTATAATAAACTAGTGCAATGCAAGGAAACATCACTTATCTGAATTCTATGGTATTGACTTAGATATTTATTACCTGCGCTTGATTAGCTTTTTCTTTTGCTAAAGATATGAAATACATGAAACACATATATGAAAAGTTGGAGTTGTCAATGAAGTTGGTTGCGACACCTCCTCCACAGGTAAACTGCTAAGGACACGTTTTGCAAGGGGCATTGTCACAGCCAAGGGTTGTGACTGTTGTGATCCCTGATTGGAAGTAGTAGCAGCGAGTTTAGTAGGCTGGCTACCCTTGGTGGATTGCAGTGTCAAGTCCCTAGGGCGATCGGAAGTGGTCATGTCTTTTGTTGCCCTTTGAGCACTCATCTGTGTAGATCGAGCACGAGTTGATCTAGTCACATTAGGTTGCTCAGGCATATCCTTGGGTCGAGAGCTACAGATGGCATCATGTCCTACCTCTTGGAAATTTGGAAGCTTAGATGGAGATAGAGATTGGAATTGAGCAGTCACCCTTGACAACTGTTGTAGTGCTTCCTATGTCTGTTTGGGAAAAGAGGGCGTAGGAGATCTAGGACTCATAGGTGGATGTGGCACTAGCTGAATGATTTGCTCAAGGCTATTAGACAATTGTGCCACTTGCTTTGTTGAGCGAGCAGCCTTGCCATGAGCAATGTTGTGCCTATGATGCTTGTTCTCCCCTTGGAAAATCAAAGGCTCTTTGGGCACTAATGATTTTTGTGCATGCTCAATGGCTACATATGACATCTGTCTATTTAGCATGCTAGGCTGAGGCTCTTTCTTTTGAACAATCATGTCCGGTTTCTTGCCTCGAGACCTAGATTTTCTCTTAGATTTCCTCCTGTGCTTCATTGCTTTTGATGCACTTTGGCCTTCAGTTGCTGATAGAGGCAATTTAGCAGGGGATTTTGGTATCCAAATCCATCGGTTACCTGTGTAGTACCCTTGAGCACGTAGCAATGCTTTGGATATCCATCGCAGTGTTGTGCTGACCCTCCATTGATGTCTGCGTCTATAAGGATTGGGCTTCTTTTGGGGTCTTCTACAATATTTGTAAGTCCAAAGCCCATCCTTGGCATTGTCTCTTGACCTTCTTGTTTCAGGCATGGCCTCACTCACTGGTTCTCGTTGTTCGACCTGTGCTTGTATTAACTCTTCCAACAAGTCCTTGCTCTCGTCAGCAAGCTTGACTATTATGTCAGCACCTCGCTTGCCTTTCCCTTGAGGTTTGATGAGGTTACCCTTGCTGAAGGTGTCAAGATTGTGGGAGAGAAGGAAGGAGTCTCGCTTGAAGCTTTCTTGCTTGCACAATGGGGGAAGACACACAAGGGTGGAGGCTGAAAACAGTTTTCCTCTTCTTAGTTGTGTAAGCCAAAAGAACTCAAGTACAAAGAAATAGAAGAACCCTAGATATGGGTCTCAACCAAACTTAACTAACTAAGGTGGCATACTAACCGAGCCATGAACTAGAGTAGATAAGGATAGCTATCATGTAGCTATTATTCAGGGGCGGTGTACCAACCGCGTCTGCAACTGACAAGTCGGTGACATAAATACACAACGGTCACCCTGGCGTATCACGAGTGGAGCTCGATATCTCAACACTCCCCCTCGAGCTCAATCCCAATTCCTGCACACCAAGCAGGTCTCTGAACTTGCGCAGCTTCTCTACGCCCAATGCCTTCGTGAATATGTCAGCTACCTGATCCTCTGTGCTGACATAAACTAGATCAATAAGACCTAGTAAAACCCTCTCTCGCACATAGTGATAATGCACCTCAATGTGCTTTGTTCTAGCATGATAGACTGGGTTATTTGCCAAGTGTATACTACTCATGTTGTCACAATAAATGACAACTGGCCCATCTGTAGACTGATGCATATCATAAAGTAGCTTATGCAACCAAGCTACCTCACATGCAGCCATTGCTGCACCCCTGTACTCAGCCTCTGTGCTCGACAAGGCAACTGTAGGCTGTTTCTTGCTGCTCCAAGTGACTGCAGCACTCCCAAAAGAGAATACATATCCACTGGTAGATCGTCTATCAGAAATACTACCAGCCCAATCAGCATCAGTGTATCCATGCAACTGTATCTGAACCCCAGTCTCATAAAATAGTCCATACTGCAATGTGGACTTCACATACCTGAGTATGCGTCTAGCCGCATCCAAATGCGGTTTCCTTGGAGCCTGCATAAACTGACTTACCAACCCAACAGCATAGCTCAAATCTGGCCTGGTAATAGTCATATAAATCAAGCTTCCTACTATGCGTCTGTACATAGTAGGGTCTTCCAGAAGCTCACCTGCATCTGTGCTCAGCTTCACATTCTGCTCCAAAGGAACTGAAATAGGCTTACAGGCTGTCATCCCATATTTGGACAGCATGTCCAGTCCATACTGCCTCTGCAAGAGCTGTATCCCACTTAGTGATCTAATCACCTCAATGCCCAAGAAATAACGCAGCTCTCCCAAATCCTTCATCTCAAACTTCTGCTTCAATAGCATTTTCACATGAAGAATATCTTCATCACTATCACCTGTCATAATCAAATCATCAACATAAATGACAAGCAGCATAATACCTTTCTCTGTTTTTCTCACATAAAGTGAGAAATCTACCTTGGAAATCTGAAAGCCAATAGTGACAAGATACTGTCCTATCTTGTCAGACCATGCTCTAGGTGCTTGCTTCAAACCATACAAAGCTTTCTTCAACCTGCAAACAAACTCAGGATGAACAGCATGCACATAACCTGGTGGCTGCTCCATATAGACCTCTTCTTGCAAATCACCATGCAAGAAGGCATTCTTTACATCCATCTGATGTAAAGACCATCCCTTTGATGCAGCCATAGCAATGACTGCTCTTACGGTTGCCATCCTTGCAACCGGACTGAATGTTTCTTCATAGTCAATTCCATATGTTTGTGCATACCCCTTGACTACTAATCTTGCCTTGTATCTGTTCACAGAACCATCTGCATTGTGTTTCACCTTATAAACCCACTTACAGCCAATTGCATTCTTACCTTTAGGTAAAGGTGCCAATTCCCATGTAGCATTTGCTTCCAAGGCATCCATTTCTTCATCCATGGCTTTCTCCCATTTTTCTTTTCCCATGGCTTGCTCAAAAGAAGTGGGTTCTGGTTCCTGTATCACCTTGACCATATATGCATAGTGAATGGCTGTAAATCCATCATATTTCAGCCTATCCACAGGATACCTAACTCTGGTAGACCTGCGCAAAGTGGGTTCACTCCCAGGTGCTCTCAAAACATCCCTGGTCTTCCTTACTCCAGGTGTAACAATAGAAGGAATACCCAACTCATCATCAATGCTCTGTTCTGAGCCACTGGATTCACCATCCACATAAGAGTGACCTGCATTCATATCAAACATGGGCTGATCTACCTTCTCTTTTCCTTTTCGTGATACCTGCATACCACTATTTGCGCTGCCTTCAGAAGATTCTCCTGATCTCAATCTGCCTGTCCATGGCAAAGAATGTGAACCACTACTAGAGGATGCTCCAGGTCCACTAATATTTTGTGACTGCTGCTGTGAATTCTGTGCAGCATTACCATTTTGTGCATCTACATCATCAATCACATTTACTGGTTTATACCAGCTACTCATCTCATCAAAAACAACATCTCTGCTCACTGTAAACTTACGAGTAGAAGGGTTATAGCATCTATACCCTTTTTGCTGCAGAGAGTAACCAATAAAGATGCACTTCTCAGCTTTTGGATCCAACTTGGATCTCAACTCATTTGGCACATGTACATAGGCAATGCAACCAAAAATTTTCAAATGAGAAATATCTGGTTTCCTACCAGTATACCTCTCCTCTGGAGTCATTCCATGTATTGCTGCAGTGGGAGTCCTGTTCATTATGTAGACTGCTGTAGCAACTGCTTCAGCCCAATAAAAATCTGGCAGGTCTTTTTCATTGAGCATGGCACGAGACACCTCTCCAATATGTCTGTTTTTTCTTTCTGCAATTCCATTTTGCTGTGGGGTATGACTGCATGAATATTGCTGCTTTATGCCATGCTCCTGCAGGAACCTTGCAAACTCATTTGAGAGGTACTCTCCCCCTCCATCTGACCTTAGGCATTTTACTTGCAGACCTGTTTCTTTTTCAACCATAGCTTTAAGAGTTTTGAAATGCCCAAAAACTTCACTTTTCTTTTTCATAAAATACACCCAAACTTTTCTGCTATAGTCATCAATAAAACTGACAAAATAATGACAGCCTCCAAGAGATGCAGCTTTAGTAGTCCACACATCAGAGTGGATTAATTCCAATGGCTTCTTACTCTCTTGAACATGTCTAGGAAATGGTTTCCTTGCCTGTTTTCCAAACTGACAGGCTTCACATACCTTATGCATTTCTACAACCTTGAATTTTGGCAAACCTGCAACAATATTTTGGGCCTGCATTGATTTAAGTCGCTGTACATTAACATGACCAATGCGTTTATGCCAGATATCAATATCTGCAACTACACCGGTCCCATGTGCAAACATTGCTGCACTCAATTCAGACATGTCTGCATCCAATGTAAACATTCTGCCCTTCTTCTTTCCTTTTGCTATCAAGCGACCTTTATTTTTCATATCCTCAACAAAGCATCCATGAGGATTAAATCTGACCTGCAAGCCCTGTTCAACCATTTGACCAACAGAAACCAGATTCTTGGTGATATTCGGGACATGAAATACATCGGACAGGTATTTCTTTTTCCCATCCTGCATAGACAAGGGAATTTTTCCAATCTGCACAATAGGATGTGCAGTATCATCACCAGTCTCCACAAATCCTGGTTTTTCCATTTTCCTTGCATCCTCCATCCATTCTGCATGACCTGTCATGTGGTTTGATGCACCTGAGTCAACATACCATACATCATTGCTTTCTTCTGCACTTGTCACAGAATTGTTCATGTGCTGCACCATGAACAAATGCTCATTTCTGTCATCACCCTGTCTGCTAGAAGATGCATAATTCCCTTGTTGCAGTTTTCCATTCATGATGTCATTCTGCTTTTTATAGCAGTCTTTAGCCATATGACCCATTTTACCACAGTAGTAGCATTCAACATTACTGTTTGCATTTTGACCTCTTTGCCATCCACCACGACCTCTTTGGCTCCCCCTGCCTCTAGAGTTACCACGTCCTCCTCCATAGGACTGATTTTCTTGAGTTTGCTGCATATTCTGATTTCTACCACGGCCTCCAAATCGGCCTCCTCTACCTCTGCCTCTACCTCTTCCAGCATTTGAGTAGAAGACAGCTTCTTTTGAAGTTCCTCCTGAAGAAGATGCACCACCATTTCTCTGCTCCTCAGAAATTAGAAGAGCAATCAACTCCTCAAAGTCAGGAAATCTTTCACGAACGGAAATGGATGTTCGAAACTGTGCATAATCCTTTCCTAGACCATTCAAGGTCACGGAAACTAAATCATCATCTTCAACTGGCGACCCAATGGAAGCAAGTGCATCTGCAATCTTCTTCACCTTCATGTGGTAGTCATTGATGCTCATATTTTCTCTTTGCACATTATGCAAATCTTGCTTGAGCTGCATTTTCCTGGCTTGTGTATTTGTGCTATACATTTTTGACAGAGTATCCCATGCCTCCTTTGGCGTACTTGCATCCTGAATATGCACAATCATAGAGTCTGAAATGCTGATAGACAGCCAGTACATAACTTTCCTGGCTCTCTCATGCCATGCTTTGAATGCCTGCATTTGCTGTTGATTGGGAACATCAGGAAGAACTGGTTCTTCATTTCCTGCAACAAATTCCCAATATCCTTTTCCCATAAGGAAATTCGTCATTCTAAACTTCCATGCCTGGAAGTTGTTCTTGTCAAGCTTTTCAGTGACAATCTGTGAAAGAGAATCAGACGCCATTACAAAATACTGCAAGAAATTCTGTTACTGCAAAAAAAAACACAGCTTCACCCTCACAAGGGCAAATCTGCAAAACTGGCGAAAGTGGTATTTGACCACACAGTCACTTCCTAGTGACGATTTTGCATAAACAGGAACCAAGGATGATTCTGAAACTCCCAATGTCTCTGCGCACAAGCATATGATGCAATTTCTACAGTAACTTTTCACCGACCTGTAGAACAGTGGCTGCACAGCATAAAACTGAGCCTTTTCCTGAGTGCGTGCAGAAAACTTCCGTCTGCAAAACAGGCCCCGAAATGGCCTCAAATCAAAAAAACAAGGTCGCCAAGGGCTAAAGCCCTATCCCGCAGCATATACTGCCCTCTTGCTTCACCGCGAAGGGCGTCTCAACCTGAGACAATGCACTCCTGCAATTTCCGGCTGTGCTACCTGCAGAGATCTGCTCCCAAAACAGAAAATGAAAGCAACACTGCTCCTCTTACCAGACCACCGCGAGCTTGGCTTGCTTTCTTGAGCTCCTTACCACGAACAAGGCTCTGATACCATGTCAAGATTGTGGGAGAGAAGGAAGGAGTCTCGCTTGAAGCTTTCTTGCTTGCACAATGGGGGAAGACACACAAGGGTGGAGGCTGAAAACAGTTTTCCTCTTCTTAGTTGTGTAAGCCAAAAGAACTCAAGTACAAAGAAATAGAAGAACCCTAGATATGGGTCTCAACCAAACTTAACTAACTAAGGTGGCATACTAACCGAGCCACGAACTAGAGTAGATAAGGATAGCTATCATGTAGCTATTATTCAGGGGCGGTGTACCAACCGCGTCTGCAACTGACAAGTCGGTGACATAAATACACAACGGTCACCCTGGCGTATCACGAGTGGAGCTCGATATCTCAACAGAAGGTTGTGACTATCCTCACACCCGGTAGTGTCAGGTGTATCCTCTGTGCTACATAGTCGGCCTCACACTTGGTCCCCCTTTTGAAGGGTCTTCCTAGGAGGGTTTCTTTCCCGCAGCTAGCACTATTTGGAGGAACATGAAATAGGATAGGCAAGCTTTCCGTTTCAATTGTCGCAAGGATTTTGCACTTCCCTATGAGTGCTTGTGGAGGTCCCCCATAAGGGCTAAGAGTTGCATTAGTCGGTGTCAGCTCTGGTTGGCCTAGTAGGGTTCATGATTCATAGGTCAAGATGTTAAAATCTGCTCCTTCATCAATCAGAGCATCAATAGTATGCTCTCTTTTTGCAGTGAGTTTGACCCTAAGATAAGCAAGTGGTACTATGTCTTCATCTTCTGGGTCCTGGCTTGTAAATTTAAGCCTTTTGATAGATGCCCTTGAGTCCCCACTTGCATGACCAGACGTGGATTCTCCACCAATGTCTTGGGTTGTCTGTGCAGTGTTGCTCAAGGTACATCTCTCGTCAAGAGTGTCATGTCTAGTCATCTTGGCATTTGTAGCTTGCTGATGTTGGATTTCGCTCTGACTAGACATGGTATGAACACAATGTCTTCGTGTTCTTGTGGTGTGGCCTTTTTGCCCTTGATGGCTAGATTGGCCCATTGATGTTCTAGGGTCTCTGTTTCTCTCTGTTCGGGTATGGGCTTTTGGTTGCTCTTTTGCAAGTGAGAATCCATACTCGTGTAGAGCCATTACTACACTAGGGTCCAATTTGCAGGACCTATCACGGTGCACGTTTTCTCTCCAACCTACTTGGGGGAGATGCAAAGGGGGCAGAGCCCCCTCTGCGGGGGTTTGGGGGGGAAGTCCCCCCCGACCTGCAGGGCCGTTACGGTAAAAGCCATGAACAATTTGTAGGACCATTTATAGCCAAATTTTGAACCACATGCTCTAAATTTTAGTATAGTGATGGATCTGTGATGTGCCTTTAGCTCTACGTAGCCTTTGGGGTCAATCTCGGGGTTTAGATGTGTCAAATTTGTGTTCTAGATATCTATCCGATTTTGATAGTTTTCTATCCGATTCTCAGATGTTCGATTTTTAGGAGTTCGATTCTAGGTGGTCTGATCAGCCCTTGCCGCGAGCAAGATAAGAGAAGAGAAGAGAAGAGAAGAAGAGAGGAGAAGATGGAGAGTTTCTTCTCCTCAATCCCTCACCCTCACACACTCACTCCCTCACACTCTCATTCTCTCTCTCAAGCACAAGCTCAAGCAAGCAAGAAGAAGAAGAAGAAGAAGAAAAGGAGAGCTACTTTTGGACACACACAAGAATGAGCTTTTCATTCACTTTTCAACTTTATACACAAAACCCTAAATCCCTTTTGGGCGGTCATCCCCTTTTCACTTTTTTTACATGGCCGACCATAGCCTAGGCCCCTTTTTCCCATTTTTCTTCTATCTTTCTAACTTCCTTTCCACCGTCCGTCTACATTTACAAATTGCACGGGTGAGAGCCCGGCGCTCCTTGAATTAAACCATGATGCACTTGCGCTCTTTTACAAAAGTTTTGACTTGTGCTTTTCCTTGTGCACCTTTCTCCCTTATTTAGGACTCTTCTTCTTGTGTGTCTTTGTCTTCCGTTTCTCTTTGCCTTGGCCTTTGTCTTTGTCTTTTGCTTTAGCTTTTCCAGATTTTCCACCTTCGTTCGTTTGAGGGTTAACAGAGGGCCAGGCGGCGGTGGAAAATCCAGAAAGCTAAAATAAAAGACAAAGACAAAGACCAAGGCAAAGAGAAACGGAAGACAAAGGCACACAGGGAAAAGCGCAAGTTAGAACTTTTGTAAAAGAGCGCAAGCGCATCATGGTTTAATTCAAGGAGCGCCGGTACCCGTGCAATTTGTAAATGTAGACGGGTGGTGGAAAGGAAGCTAGGAAGATAGAAGGACGATGGGAAAAAGGGTCTAGCTATGGCCGGCCATGTAAAAAAGAGAAAAGGGGGTGACCGCCCAAAAGGGATTTAGGGTTTTGTATATAAAGTTGAAAAGTGAATGAGAAGCTCATTCTTGTGTGTGGCAAAAAGTGGCTCTTCTTCTTCTTCTTCTTCTTCTTGTTCTTGCTTGCTTGAGCTTGTGCTTGAGAGAGGGAGTGTGAGAGTGTGAGGGAGTGAGTGTGTGAGGGTGAGGGACCGAGGAGGAGAAGTTCTCCATCTTCTCCTCTCTTCTTCTCTTCTCTTCTCTTATCCTGTTTTGCTTGCGGCAATGGAGCTTGGAGCGTGGAGCTTGAGGATGGAGCTTGCTTGAAGCTTGCACTTGGATCATGGAGCTACCGGAGTGCGCGGGAGAGGAGGTAACGAAAACGGCATGGAGGTAAGCTCACTACACCCGTAGATATGGATGGCGCGTCGGCTATGTGAGAGGTAGCCATTAGTGCTCGGCTTGGAACGCTTGAAGCAATAAGTGGTCCATGGGTCTTGGCGGTTGAGTGAAAGCTCCCACATATGCATCCTTAATCGTAAAGAAGAGCCATAGGTGAAGGAGAAAGAAAGTTGATGCTAAGGTCATGCTAAAAACCAAGAGTGCCTCGATGCTACCTGCTGGAAAAAAGGTGACAAATACAAAAGTAGAAACGTCATCTCCAAAGATAGCTGAGAGGGGAGTGTAAAGATCGAGGAGTACCCCAACTTGAAGCGCCAACTTGAGGCCATTCAGAAGGTCAAGGAATGAGTAAAAGAAGCCTAGGAGCACTTGAAGGATGCTGAGTCCATATTGGAAGATGAGTTTGATGATCTCTCAAGCATAAGCACACTAGCCTCGCCTCCATGACCAAAGTCGAGGGGGACACAACCGTACCACAAGTAGTGCCGCTTAAACAGAGCCTACATGCTACGGGCCATCAAACTAGTCGGGGCGATTGGCCAAGAAACACAGAGTTAGGAGAGAGGCATACAGCTAACAACCTCCTCACCAGGCTAGTGACCACTCCGGTGACTCTAAGCGTATGAGATATGCTTAGACAATATTCAACATTATGGCAACAATAGAAGCAATGGGTTGAAGGACCAAAGGAGCAAGGGGCAGTGGATCTACATGATCATGATGTAGTAACTCAGATACCTAGCCTGATGCCGCACTCGGTGCCTAAGTCCTTGCATGTCAATGTTTTTTGGGAAGGCACCAAAATGCATGCAATCTTATCGGTCCTAGCTCTAGGAGACACCACGAGAAAGGGAATTATGGATATGGGAGTAGGAGTTAGTGTGCTGAGCCATGGAGTACTCCAAGATTGGGGTAACTCACCAATGTTAGGTTCAATGTCACCCTAGCCAATGGAATGAAAGTGTGGCCATTTGGAGTATTAAAGAACTAGCCATTGAAGATTGCATGAATCAATTCTCTGTTGATGCTATAGTCATGAAGGGAGTAGACTATGTCGACCTGTTAGGCCGGCCCTAGATGCGCAATGCACGGGTCATAGAAGATTGGGGTAAGAATCCAATCTTCTTAGGAAATCAAACCGAGGCAATAAAAGTAGAGATGGATACATGGAAGACCACACCAATTAACCTAGATGCCATCTCCACCCTGCTAAAGGGTGACACACAAATTAGCAAATTGTATGGTCCACTCACCAAGTACATCCCTTGTCTTGTAGATGAATGGGATTGGATGCATGTGCTCACCATGATCGATCTACGATTCTCAAATAGTTGAGGAGTACGAGAACTTGCTAGGATAGCTAAGCCCAGAAACACACCCTCAGTGCCAATTTGCATGATGGCCAAAAGATCGAGCGGACAATCAAACCCCATCGAACTCCATGTCCCAAGTAACAAGTGAGAACTCATTGAGATCCTAGAATATTTGACAAGCAAGCTAATTGGCAATCTAGTCTCTAACCTTAAACCTCTCCAAGATCTCTTGAACAAACCTAAGTGGCGATGGACCAAAGTGCACAACTTAAACTTAATGTACAATTGGACCTTAGTCACCGACGAAAAGGAAAGGCCATATCAAGACCTAGGAGATGACAAGTAGTTAGAGGAGGATGGTTCTATTAGCAAAGAATATGAGGATTGTTGTTCTTTCAG
Source organism: Lygodium microphyllum (assembly GCF_053477565.2). NCBI lineage: Eukaryota > Viridiplantae > Streptophyta > Polypodiopsida > Schizaeales > Lygodiaceae > Lygodium > Lygodium microphyllum. Next base: position 48,136,224 of record NC_141136.1, read on the forward strand.
TGATGGAAGCAAAGGAGAGATGGACATGATAGAATATGACATTGAGGGAAGGGTGATAGAGAAAATTCAAGCTGACTCCAAACCGCGTAGGAAGAATGCCTTTAGAATTGAGAGAGGAGTCATGCGCATGGATTGTGATCAAGATTGGCTGGAGCATGTAGGGGCAATTGACTACGAACAAGTAGGCATTGCTCAACCAAGTGCTTTGCCAATGCTTATGACAGAGTCAACATCCAAACTATGACCACCAGGCGAGACTCCCTCTTCTAGCAAAGATGGAGAGCTTGATTCAAAGTCGGAGATAAGTTTAGATAGTGATCTTGAGGTGCCACAACCACCTAAAACCACACACACCAAAGGGGACCTGTGAGTGCATCTGAGGCACCGAAGCTTGAAGGAAGAATGGAATAAGCATCCTAGGGATACACAAGTTGAAGAGCAAAGGAGGCCATAAGATTTGCCAAAATGATTTACTGAGTATAAGAAAGGTGGTAGGATAGTGATCTTGCTAGGAGCCAAATAGCAAGGGCAAGCAAGTCAACCAATAGAAGGACTATCCAAAGTCAAGGAGGTTAATCTAGCTAAGGAGGGGGAGACATCTTGACCTGTCTTTATTGCCGATGACTTGATCAAGGAAGAGGAGGCAAGTCTCATTGCTCTCTTGCAAGAGTACATGGACGTCTTTGCTTGGTCCCTCGGTGAGATGAAAGGGGTAGATCCGAGTGTCATGACTCATAATATCCCCATGACCCTTGATACAACACCAATCAAGCAGTGCTCATACCCTATGAATCCCAAGCATGCTCACAGTGTCAAGGAAGAAATTGACAAGCTGCTAAGGGTAGGATTCATTTATGAGATTGAACACATGGGTTGGGTCTCACCTAGAGTGATTGTATTGAAGAAGAATGGAAAGATTAGAGTTTGCATCAACTACAAGAAGGTAAACATTGCTACCAAGAACGACAAGTAGCCATACACTGAACACATGTTTGAGAGAGTAGCGGGCAAAGAGTCCTACAATTTTTTGGATGGCTTATTAGGATACAATCAGGTGCAAGTGCACCTTGACGACAGGCACAAGACTACATTTGCCATCAACTAGGACATCTTTGCCTATATAGTCATGCCTTTTGGGTTGAATAATGCACGTGCTACTTTTCAAAGGCTCATGTGCACAATATTCAAGGACAATGCTTAGGAAAGAGTTAGAGGTCTTTGTTGATGACTTATGTGTTCACTCCAATTGGAAGGAACACTTACATAAACTCCAAGCAGTCTTTGAATGATGCAGACTATATAATCTCTCATTAAACCCCTTAAAGTGTCAGTTCTGGGTAAAGCACACATGCATTCTAGGGCATGTGGTGTCCAAGAATAGCATTGCCATTGACTTCTCAAAGGTCAGGGTTATTGTCGATCTTCCACCCCCAATCGATTACAAGGGAATTCAGTGCTTCCTTGTCCATACAGGGTACTATTGACGATTTGTGCTAAACTATGCATTGATTGCTAGACCCCTGTACAAGCTATTGATAATATTTGAATGGACTCGAGAATTTTAGCACGCATATGAGGAATTAAAAAAGGATCTAACCACCGCACCAATCTTAAGGGCCCCTGACTGGAGCGTAACCTTTCATGTTCATATTGACACTTTGAAATTCACAGTTGGAGTTGTGTTGTGCCAGCCTGGTGACCACAATTTAGACTATCCAGTGAGTTTTGCCAGCAAACAACTCATAGATACAAAAATGAATTATTCCAAAACTGAATGAGACGGGTTAGCCATGGTGTTTGCCATAAATAAATTTTGGCATTATCTTTTGGCTACACCCTTTATTTTCTTCATTGACCATCAAACCTTGTTATATCTAGTTAAAAACCCTGTGCCACATGATGCATATACTTACTTCAGCTTCTTGAATTTGACTTCTCTATCATTGTATGCAAGGAAAAACGACACTATATGGTTGATCATATGTCTTGCATACCCATGGGAGAAGCTGCTATGGATAGGGCATTGGAGATGAAATACCCCATGCACATCTATTCACCCTATCCAACGAAAGAGATCTGTTTAGAGCCGACTTGATGCCATATTGATGGGCAGACGACATAGTCTAAGTATTGGAGCATGGACCACCTGCGCGACCGACCCATAGAAAAGGCCTGACTGAGGTGGCTCATTCTCAAAATCCAACCCTATCAATTAATAACATATCAACTCTATCGACTAGGGAAAGACGGGTTGCTGTGGAGATACGTTGTTGGAGGGGTTTTTGTCGAAAGGTCGTATCCATCGGGGATCAGAGATAGAAGGAAGTAGAGATAGGAGATGGAAGATAAGAAAAAGAATAGACAAGAGGTAAACAAGACAAAGACAAAGCATAATGAATTGAATCATTATGTATTGACAGAACCTGGAATCCCTTGTCTAGAACTACTTAGAAGCACTCTCCAAGCATTAGATCTCCTAGAGCTCCCTCGTAGACAAAAAATGTGGATCAAAATAACATCCTCCTCTCTATTGCTCGGAACCCAAATCTTATGGCTCTGTTGGCTCTGAAAGGGGGGTAAAACTACAGGATACTTGCCCAAGGATCTCCCAGATCACTTCTTCTTCTTCTTTTAGTTCAAAGTGCAGTTTTCATCCTGTCAATAGTGATCGCGATGCACGCGATTTAGCTAATCTTTCCTTTTTATGAAAAATCCCATAATTGGTTGAAAAAGGCACTTTCTTTTTGCATGCCATCCTAATCTATAAGTTTTTCTAACTTTTTTAGATTTTAACAATAAATAATATTAAAAATAGACTAAAATTATCCAAAAATCTAGTATTTTTGGACAATTCATGCCATTCACACTAGTACTAATGACTCAGATCACATTGAATCTCTTGATCAATAAGAAAGTCGGATGATGATGCACTCCAAAGTTTTTCACACTGTGTCCACGTAGTGGCAGGACATCCACCCCTCTGAATCTGCACATCCTTTGGTATGTGAAAAAATCCTAATTGTCATCAGATTTTGAGTCCTCCTCATCCTTTGTAACCATATCCTTTGCTTCTTCATCTTCCATATCTTCTTGGCTACCCCTTGTATCATGGCCACTATTTTCTTCCAATTCTGGCAACTCATAGGCATTAGATTCCCGCCTCTTGAATAATTTGATTCTTTTCTCTACTACCGAAAGTTTTATGGCTATCCTATCGAGCTCATTTAATGCATAATTAGCATTTATCAAACACTTGTCTTATGACATAGGGTCCAAACTATCTTTTGGAAACTTTACGCATGGCACTATGCTGGTTCTCTTAATTGCTATCATAAACCAATACCCAATCCCCATCTTGTATGGTTCTTGGTCTCAATCTATGTATTTTATCAAACCGTTTCTTATTCTGTATCCTTGCTGCCCTTAATTTTACAATTGCTACCTCTATGTTTTCTGACTTTCTTTCCAACTGTCTAATGCGCAAGGCCAACAACTCCTCTTCCTAAGGTAGCAAAATCCATGTGATTGTCATCTCTTCTATTGTGATGATAGGTCTTTGACCATACATCAATTCTACAAGCATATATCCTGTAACAGCACTATGAGTTGTTCAGTTAGCCCACAAGGCATAAGGGAGCAATCGTGGCTACTCTTTTACCTTCTCTCCACATGCTTTTGCCAATGCCTTCACAATAGGTGGATGACCTCTTTCACTTTTTTGATTCTCTTCAGGGTTATAGGTTGAAGTTAAAGCAAGCTTTAGCCCCAACCATGCAAAGAAATCACGAGCCTCATCTGCATGTAGCTCACCCCTATCTGCTGTAATTTTTCCCACACAACCATACTGACAAAAGATCTCTTCTAAGAGAAAAGTACACACTGCATTTGTTGTCTTAGTACGTAGAGCTCTCACTTCCACTTGATTAGTCAAGTCTTCATGGGAAAGTATAAGATACCTCATTTTCCAAAGACTTATAGGCATCATGACTAAATCCACCACGTACTTAAAATGAAGAGACAATGGATATGTGGGTTGCAATCTATCTCGATGTCTCACATACGAATACATTTAACATGTCGTACATGTTTCAACAAAGTGAGTAACATCCTTATACATACCCTACCACCAATATCGTTCTTTGATCTTTGCAAAAGTACCCCAAACACCTCTATGGCTAGCCTATAAGCTTTCATGAAATTCTTGCATAACATTTACTTGTGAAGCTTTGTCACCCAAAACTCACAATGGCATGCCCTGTTTCTTTTTAGCATGTTTCCATAAGTATCCATCTTTTAAGAAAAACCCATAGGATTTCCTCTTGATCTTTTTAAACTCCTCATCTAACCATTCATCTCTCTTTGTTAATATACTGAGGTATTGACCAATTCTCAGCCACTCTCCTACATATTTGTCTTCCAGAAACACTTCTACATAAGATGCAAAACATCTAAAGTGTCTTCTCTTTATTGTCCAAGCTTCTGTTAATGCTGTAGCAACACCTTGCTTTGCTAGATTCAGTCTTACAACATCATCTTCAGTCGCAAGAAAGTCATATTCTTTCTCCTCATCCATCATCCCATCTTTATTCTCATAGCGTGCCTGAGATAACATGTCTGCCATTGGGTTATCTCTTGCTACAATATGCTGAAATTCAGGGTTTAAATATTTGATGTATGCAATCCAACAGAGCATAGCAATGTTTGAGGTAGCACAACTAGTAATCATACACAATATTGGCAAGCAATCAGTCTCAATGACTATACGAGCACCCATAAAATACTCCTTATCACATTTAAGGGCTGTCACGATTTTCCATAATTCTCTTTTTCTTGCATTCTATCAATCCCATCTATTTTTGTTGGTGATGGTCTTTGCTCATAGGGCCCACACATATGCTCAACAATCAAAACATCTTCAACTCCAAAGATAGACTTTTGTCCAGAAAGAGTTAAATGCACCTCTTCTAGATGAATCAAAATCCTCTCACAATCCACAATATGGTCTGCAACAAACTATCTATATCCATGAGCATCCATCTCTTCATTCTTTTCATCCATTGAACACCCTTTGATTGGTTGGAACATCATCCAATTAGAAGGGCATTGTCAATTGTGGTATAAAATCCCAGAGTACCTTATTCATAGCTTTTGTCATGTGTGCCACTGAGTTTCTTGCACCCTGTGGTGGAAGAGTACACATCCATACTAACCCCAAGGGAGTCTTCATGGTTGTGATATCCGTGCTTTCAACTGCAAACTGAAACTGATCATACCCGGAGTAAAGATAACCCAAAGAATAGATCACTCTGCCTGCAAAAGCCTTTGCAAATTCATCAACCACAGGACCTGCACCCACATTTCTTATGGTCACTTTATTGACCAGTTGCATGTCTTGAATAAATCTCAAAGCCCCATTCTTTTTGGGCACACTAAACCAACGATTTGAGTACGGGGCTGAAGAGGGCTCCAAGATCTTCATGCAAATCTTTTCATTTAGAAAATCCATTAGCTTTGGCAAGTAAGCTTTAGGCATTGGAATAGGCCTCAAGTTCCATGGTACATGTGGTACAATAAATATTACCATAGGAGAGACAACATTTGGATCCATACAACCTATTTTAGTTGGCTGAAATGCAAATGCCTTTCCATGCCTAGCCAACATCTGTATAAAACAATCTCTTTCAAGAGCCAAAAGAAACCCTTTTGCACCAACTTTGAATTCGTGTTATGTTTCAAATGTAAACTGATGACCTATATCTTTAGGATCACGTAAGCTTGGCTGCCTTGACTTTTTCATACAAATCCTCACTTTCTGGTGGAAGTGGCAAAGCAATTGGTTTCACCTTTTTGTCAACTGTCTTATACTTTGTCTCCATAAGTGCTTTAGCCCATTGTAATCCTTCCTACTGAGCAAACAATCCTATAATATCATAGATGTCCAATGAAAATACTGACAACACTCTGTTTTCAACCTCATTTTTTGCATTTCTTGTATAATGACTTCGAGGAATAAATCCTAGAGTCTCTTTCCCATATTGTTGCATCTGTCTTACTCCACCATGCATATTGCTACAAGACAATGCATTTTTAGCCACTTTCTTCTCTTTTCCACATGCTATCCACTGATTAGTAGCATCCTACATAGATAATCCAGTACTTACTTAATGCTCATACTCAGCCGGAATACCCAACAAACTAGTTTCCTCTTCAAATTGCAGCAATGCAGTAGTGGTATCACCAAGAAACTGATACTTCCTCTTAATTATGTCAATGATCTCATCATGAAATTCGCGCTTGGCGATGCCAAGCACCTCTCCCAAGGTGAATTCCACCCGACTGTTTAAGATCCGTTCTTCAAGAACCTTCTTAAGATCTGTGTCTGTCTTAATGTCAGATTGCAACTTATATCTTGGCTGCTTGACCTTCTTTTTGCCCTCTTGTTTGCTATCCTGTTTTTGCTCCTGACTGACCTCTTCCATAACATGCTTGGGAGGTGGCTAATTTATAGCTTTAGGCTGATCCACACTTCTTTTTATCACTCTTTTAGATGTCCTTGCATTATCTTCATCTCTCTTTTGTTTCTTTTCCATAAGTACATGCGTGTTTTCTACCTTTGCTAAATATGCATCCACTGAATATGCATCTATCGGTGATTCCCAACCAGTTATGTTACGAATGTCTTGTCGTGCATGAGACATTTCACTATCAATAACCTTTCTATTTTCAGCTGCATGTAAAGCATGTGTCCATATTTCAGCCTTTGGACCAATCATCATTTGGCCATGCATTCTATCCAATTGTATACCAAAAGTAGAAGTATGTACAAATACATAAGCATTTCAGACAACCAAGTCTTCCAACAACTTCTACATACCTCTCTTTCCAAAATTCAAAGCAATATCCAATTTTTCAACCTTCAATTGAAGATCCTGCATGCCTTTGACCAATTCATCTAATACATCTTCCCTAACAGAGGGAACAATAGCAGGTATAACCATAGGGTTAGCCACAAAAGTGGATAGCTTACTGGATACATCAACTGTCTTGCCCATAATAGTGGGCAGAGGCTAGAGATATGCAATCTTTCTCTTCTTGTATGCTTTTTCACAAGTGCAGTAATAGCTTCCTTCACATGTCTCCACTGTGTTTTCAGACTTGTCTCTATAGTCTAATCCTCTAGCAAATCATCAAGCTTCTCTTGAAGCTCAAGATCTACTGCTTGTAGAAACAATTCAATTTTCTAACTTACAAGAGCTTGCTGTTCTACAAGATCCAATTGCTCAAATCGACTTTCAAATTCTCTTAATAATTCTGTAGCCACAAGACCCTTATTGGGTTGTAAAACCCACTCCTGAAAAGGCTTACGCATAATCAAATTGATATCTTCAATGTAAAATTCTTCCCTAAGTGTCTTCTTAAAAGCTACCCAGTCAGCATCCTGTATGTATAATTCAATAATTTGCACTTTCAATTCATGTACAGTAACACGTACAAAATATTAGCTCCATGCAAGTTGAGCCACTCCAAAGAATTCCATCTTTTGAGCATAGGTATGTACATATGCAGATACATTCTTGCCATTGAATAACTTCATCCCACGCTCAATTACTTGTAGAGCATTCATCACAACACTTTTTGTTTGAACAGAAGCCTACATCACCTATTGTTGTTGTTGTACCTGCATAAGCATATTCATATTCTGCACCAACTGTTGCAAAACATAACTAGAGATTGTGTTTGAAGGTTCTCCCATCTTGTCTTTCCTTCTTCTGATGACCTTTCACGTCGGGCTCACCAATGCTAGAGGGGTTTTTGTCGAAAGGTCGTATCCATTGAGGATGATAGATAGAAGCAAGAAGAGATAGAAGATGGAAGAGAAGAAAAAGATTAGACAAGAGGTAAACACGACAAAGACAAAGCACAATGAATTGAATCAATATGTATTGATAGAACCTGGAATCCCTTGTCTAGAACTACTTAGAAGCACTCTCCAAGCATTAGATCTCTTGGAGCTCTCTCATAGACCAAAAACATGGATCAAAATAATAGCCTCCTCTCTGCTACTCGGAACCCAAATCTGATGGCTCCATTGGCTCCGAATGGGGGAAAAACCCCAAGACACTTGGCCAAGGATCTCCCAGATCACTTCTTCTTCTTCTTCCAGTTCAATGTGCAATTTTCAATCTGTCCCAACAACGATCGCAATATGCGCAATTTTGCCAATCTTTCCTTTTTATGAAAAATCCCATAACTGGTTGAAAAAGCCACTTTCTTTTTGCATACCATCCTAATCTAGAAGCTTTTCTAACTTTTTCAGATTTTTACAATAAATAATATAAAAAATAGGCTAAAATTATCCAAAAATCTAGTATTTTCGGACCATTCATGCCACTCACACTAGTACTAATGACTTAGATCACATTGACTCTCTTGATCAATAATAAATTCAGATGATGATGCACTCCAGAGTTTTTCACACCGTGTCCGCGTAGTGACTTGGCATCGTGTGTGAGCACAAAATGCATGATGTACTAGTTGAGGCGCATAGAGAAATTGTAGGAGGACACTTAAGTGGAGATACGATAGCCCACAAGGTGCTCTAGTCTCAACTGTGGTGGCCCATAATTTTTTGAGATGCAACGTGATTCATGAAACACTATGACGAATGCCAACAGAATAAGGTGCCAGCTCGCAAGGACAAAATGGAGCTAAGTCCCATTATAGTACAATAACCATTTAAGAAATGAGGGATCGACTTCATTGGGCCTATCGGTCTCATGGCTCAAGATTCACAAGCCAAATACATCATTGTTGCCATCGATTATCTCACAAAGTGGGCGAAATCTCGAGCCACCCGAAAGAATGATACATGAACTATTGCTAAGTTTTTATGGGAGTAGGCAATCTCTCGATTTGGCTACTCCATCGAACTTGTCAGTGATCAAGGCACACACTTCATCAATGAGGTGATTGCTCATTTCCTATCCACCTTTCTAATCATCCATCGGAAATCCTCATCCTACTACCCTCAGGCAAATGGCCAAGTGGAATCAACAAACAACATTCTGGTAAACATCTTGTGGTAAACATCCTGACCAAGGTAGTCTCTGCTTCGCACATTGACTGGGATAACAAGCTAATGGCAACCTTATGGGCCTATCGGACAGCCTATAAAATGGTTGTGGGACAGATTCCCTTCAGGTTGACCTACGAAACAAAGACAATTCTACCTATAGAATTCTTCGTACCTAGCTTGAGAATCGCCATTCAAGAGAGATGGGAGGGGAAGAAAGCATGGATGGAATGTCTAGTTGGAGCTAGAATGCTTATCAGAAACTTGGCTTCTTCTAGTCACCCATGCACCAATTTGCGAAAAAGCATGACGCAAGAGCTGGTTTGACAAACATGCCAAGCTACGAGATTTCGAACAGGGAGACTTAGTATTGTTGTACTTGGTCAAGTGACATAAGCAAAAAATGAAGTTTAGGGGGTTAGGAACTTTTAGAGTTTGTACCATAAGCCGAACCAGCAATGTGGAACTCGAAACCCTGGAAGGTGAAACGTTTTCTGGTTGGTTTCTTCTTCTTCTTCCACACACTATAAAATGTACACGAAGTATAGATAAGATACAACATAAAGGAAAGTCGCCTACTAAGTCAAACAGTGCATAACCGACTACACTAATCGACTAGCGCTATGTCTTTGCCAGCTGTAGGTAGGTGTAACAAACTAATATAATAAGTGATAAGTCAATGGCCATGTGAGTATCATAATGACCACCAATGTGCCAAGTGTAGATGTGCGGACTCATCTAGCCAGGCAGTCCATCATCAATGTCCGCACGTGTTGAGCTTGCCATCTCAACACTCCCCCTCAAGCTCAACTCTATCTCTGCAACTCCAAGTAAGCTTCGAAAAATTTGAAGCTTCTCTACACCCAATGCCTTTGTGAAAATGTCAGCTATCTGATCCTGTTTGCTAACATATACCAAGTCAATCTCTCTTGCAAGTACCTTCTCTTTCACAAAGTGGTAGTGCACCTCAATGTGTTTTGTCCTAGCATGGAACACTGGATTTCTAGCTAGTTGTATACTGCTCATGTTGTCACAATGAATGACAACTGGACCATCTCCCTACACCTCCAAATCACCTAATAACTTTTGCAGCCATACCATCTCACATGCTGCCATAGCAGCACCTCTATACTCAGGCTCTGTACCAGCCTGAATCCACTTGTAGATCTTCTGTCTAACATGCTACCAGCCCAATCTGCATCTGTGTATCCAAAGACCTTTACATCCTTACCTGCCTCATAAAAAAATCCATAATGTAAAGTGGACTTCACGTACCTCAATATACGTCTAACTGCATCCAAATGAGGCTTTCTAGGCATCTGGATAAACTGACTGACAAGGCCAATAGCATAGCTCAAGTCTGGCCTTGTGATAGCCATGTAAATCAAACTCCCTACTATCCTCCTGAACATAGTAGGGTCTTCTATCTCATCCCCAACATCAGCACTCAACTTCACATTTTGCTCCAATGGTACTGAAAGAGGCTTACATGCTGTCATACCATACTTGGATAACATATCCAAACCATACTGCCTTTGGGACAACCATATACCATCATCACATCTGATCACCTCAATACCAAGAAAGTATCTCGGCTTACCCAAATATTTCATCTCAAACTTCTTCTTCAAGAAGTCCTTAACTTCAGCAATCCCATTGTCACTATCACCTGTAATAATCAAGTCATCCACGTAGATGACTATGATGACCAAACTTGCATCTCCCTTTCTCACATAAAGTGAGTGATTAGCATCAGAAATACAAAATCCAATATTGACAATATACTCTCCAATCTTTTCAGACCATGCTTTATGTGCTTGCTTCATCCCATAGAGTGCCTTCTTTAACATGAACACATATGTGAGATGCTCTAAATCCTCATAACCTGCTGGCTACTCCATATACACTTCTTCTTGCAATTCACCATGCAAGAAGGCATTCTTAGCATCCATTTGCTGCAAACTCCAACCTTTGGCTACTACTAAGGCAATCACACATCTAACAGTTGCCATCCTAGCAACTGGACTGAATGTCTCTTCATAATCTATGCCATATGTTTGAGCATAGCCTTTTGCAACCAGTCTAGCTTTATATGTGCTAACTGAACCATCTACATTATGCTTGACTTTGTAAACCCACTTACAGTCAATGGCTTTTTATCCTTAGGTAAGGGTATCAAATCCCAAGTCTTATTGGCTTCTAATGCAGCCATCTCCTCATCCATTGCTGCATCCCAATGAGCATGACCAACAGCATCCTCAAAACAAATGGGCTCAACATTCTCAATTAGTTTCACCATATAAGCATAATGGTGAGCTGCATAACCTTCAAAACCAAATATTTTAACAAGTTATCTAACCGTGCTAGATCTGCGTATCATCGGATCACTCAATGGAGCCTTTACATTACTATGAGCTCTTTGTACGCTTGGTGTCCTGACTGAAGGAATACCAAGCTCATCATCCAAGCTCTCCAAACCACTAGAATCTCCATCCAATCCCAAATGACTGGTAGATGCATTATTACCATCCAGCACTTTCTTCTTTCCTTGTCCTTCCGTGCAACACTTATAGATCCACTTGAAGATGTGGGGCTACTCCTTAGTCTCCCAAACCAAGGGCTCACTGTAGGTGTACTACTAGATGATATTTCTGGTCCACTAAGACTCCATGATTCTTGTTTATCTTTTTGCACATAGCTATCCTGATCATTATCATCATTCAAAACATCACCAGTAGGTGTATACCAACTTCCCATCTCATCAAAGATAACATCCCTGCTCACTCTGAACTCACCTGTGACAAGGTTATAACAACGATACCCTTTCTGCTCTAAAAGTATCCAATAAAAACACATTTTTTTGCCTTGGGATCAAGCTTCTTCCGTAGCTCATCTGGCACATGAACGTATGCAACATAGCCAAATACCTTCAAGTGTGATACATCAGGCTTCTTGCCAGTAAAGCATTCTTCAGGAGTCATCCCATGAACTACAGCTATGGGAGTTCTGTTCATAATGTAAACAACAGTATGAATAACCTCAGACCAAAAATGTTTGGGGATATTCTTTTCAGCCATTAATGCCCGTGAAACTTCTGCAATATGCTTGTTTTTTCTTTCTACAACACCATTTTGCTGTGGGGTATACCTGCAAGTAAATTGCCTATTTATCCCATGAGTCCTCAAGAAGCCACTGAACTCATTAGAGAGGTACTCTCCCCCTCCATTTGATCTCAAGCACTTTACTTTTAAACCTGTTTCTGTTTCAATAGCTGCCTTAAAATATGTGAAGTGCTCAAACACATCACTTTTTTCCTTCATGAAGTATACCTATAACTTCCTTGAACAGTCATCAATAAATGTGACAAAGTATTTGCTGCCACCAAGAGATACATTCTGTGTAGGCCCCCAAACATCTATATGCACTACATCAAGTATTTTTCTACTCACTTCCCTATCATGCGAGAAGGATTGTCTTGCCTGCTTACCAAATTGGCATGCTTCACAAACTTTATGCAATTATGCAACTCTAAAAGAAGGCAACCCTGTAACCAATCCTCTGGACCACATTAATTTCAGCATTTGCACATTTGCATATCCAATATGTTTATGCCATATTTCAATATCTGCAACTACTCCTTTTCCTTTAGCATACATAGCAGCATCCATTGCAGGAATTCCAGCATCTAAAGTGAACATTCGACCAAATCTACTTCCTTTTGCAACCAACCTGCACTTATCATTAAATTCTTCTACAAAACAACCTTTTGAATTGAATCGGACCTGCAATCCTTGCTCTACCATTTGGCCAACAGACACTAGATTCTTTGTAATTGATGGCACATGTAATACATTTGTCACAATCTTTGTCTGGCCATCATACAAGGACAAGGGAACCTTTCCAATGTGTAAAATTGGGTGGCATGAATCATCACTTGTCTGCACATAACTTGGATTTTGTAAGTCTTGCATCTCTCCAAACCATTCAACATGACTGGTCATATGATTGGATGCACCTGAATCGACATACCATACATCATCATGTGTCCCCTTTCCTGTAACTGCATTCATCATATGCTGCATAACAAACATATGCTCATTTTTGTCTTCATTTTGTCGTGAAGACGATGCATAGTTTCCTTGCTGCAATTTACCACTACAAATATCATCCTTCTTTGCATAGAAATGGGCTGCAATATGGCCTGTTTTGCCACAATAATGGCAAGCAATAGCAAAATTTCCAGAATCTCTATTCTGTCATCCATCTCTTCCTCTAGAGCTCCCCTTGCCTCTAAAGTTTCCTTTGCCTCTAGAAACCTACATTTCACCAAACTATTGATTGAACCTGTTTTGTTGGTTATCGCTAGAATGACCATACCACGGCCTCTCGAAGAGGATCTACCACGTCCCCTTTTTGAACTTGAGTAAAATGCTTGGACTTGTTCACCATTTCTTTCAAACGAATCACCCTGCATATTGATCTCTTCAGTAATCATGAGAGAGATCAACTCATCAAAATCTGGAAATGGCTTTCGTACATATACTGAAGTAACAAATGATTTCCATGCCTTTCCATCGTTAAGGCCACTCAGAGTGGATGAAACCAAATCATCATCATCCGACATTGCATCAATCGCTGTTAAAGCATCTGCAATGCTTCTCACCTTTAACACATACTCATTGATAGACATTTTTCCTTTCTTCAAGGCATTCAACTCTTGCTTGAGTTGAATCTTTTGTGCCTTTGTATTTACTGAAAACATGCTCTCAAAATTGTCCAAGCTGCATGTGAAGTTTTTGCATTCCTGATATGTCCCAGCATAGTATTATCAATAACTGCAAATAGCCAGTACATCGCCTTTTTGTCTTTCACATTCCACTCTTTCCATGCTTTTAACTCATCTAACACAATATTAGTGAGTTTGGAATCTCCCAATTCCCATTTTTTGAATACTAAAAGGGTGGCACCCGGATAACATGCCCATAAGTTTCTCAAAACCATATGATGTGACCTATCAATGGAAAGCACTTGAAAAATGGAGTCTATTGAGCTATAGAGCGCTCAATTTGGAGTTACAATGTTCAAGTTATGATAAATCCAAAGATTTGACCACATGTCCCAAACTCATGGGAAATTCCCATATTCCCCAATATGGTGTTATTTGCAGTTGGACCAGCTCTGGCTCCTTTTCTTCACTTGAAACAAATTCATAAAGGCCCTTTCCTATGAGGAAGTTCATCACATGGAACTTCCATAAAGGGTAGTTGTTCTTGTCGAGCTTCTCAATAATGGGATTTCCATTGTTCTCTACCATTATCACAAACAAGGATATAACACAGCAAGCTAGTCTTCTGCAATCTTCCACAACACGTGAACATCAATACACCAAGCAATATTTTTCACTAATTGCTCAATATTACATGTAATCTACAACTTGTTTGCAGATAAATCTTATGTTTGCTTCTTGCAAACACCTAAAAAATTACAGATTCACAATCTGTAACCTGCGCACCCACTTTCGGTCAATATGGCCAAAATCACAGTGTACCCTAAAACTGTTGTCCGCAACCTTGCGGCTCTAAAACGGGGCCTGAAATGGCCTTAGATGCCCAAAATAACTGCGGTTAAGCCCTAAAGGGCATATGTGCAAAATATACAGTGGTTTTCTTACACACCAAATCTCACAGCAATCTGAGATTTTTGCTCGACCCTGCTTCCGTTGCCTCCACAGGCACTATCCAAGAGAGAGTGTGGAAGAATGGGAGAGCTTCATACTCGTTGCTTACTTGATCGAACCTTTCTTCTTATCCTTCACTTCAGCCTTCGAAATCAGCCTCTCTCAGTGGTGCGGCTCTAATACCATGTCAAGAATTGCATAGTGGGGAGACTTGCTTGAGGAGCTGCTACACCAAACACACACTGTATACACAAGAGGAAGCTCACTCAAGAACACAAGAAGAGAGATGGAGGCCAAAATGTTTTCTTGCTGGTTTCTTCTTCTTCTTCCACACACTATACAATGTACATAAAGTATAGATAAGATACAACATAAAGGAAAGTGGCCTACTAAGTCAAACAGCGCATAACTGACTACACTAATCGACTGGCGCTATGTCTTTGCCAGCTGTAGGTTGGTGTAACAAACTAAATATAATAAGTGATAAGTCAGTGGCCATGTGAGTATCATAATGATCACCAACGTGCTAAGTGTAGACGTGAGGACCCATCTAGCCAGGCGGTCCATCATCAATGTCTGCACGTGTTGAGCTTGCCATCTCAACAAAATCTACTACAGTTTGCGCAAGGCCTAGACCTAGGATCCTGGCAATCGGCCAGGAGGTGGTTGCCGCCACAATGCATGTATTGGACGTGTGATTGCGTTTGTTTCCTCACCAATTCCTACAATCATGCTAACTCCATCCTTACCTCTGCTAGCTCCTGGCCTTGGTCTGCATTCTTCCCCCTATCTTGCAAGCTAGGAGTTGATTCCTTGTTGGAGGAAATGGTCCCCTCTGAGGTCCTCTGACTGGAGTTATTGCGGTTCAAATTTTGAGAGCTCCTCTCTCTCAGCTGGTGGTCATCCACCCTAATTACTTTATCAAAGACCCTCGCCAGCACGTCTTGCTGCAAGAGCTAGGGTTATCTCTGCCAAAGCCTTATACAACTCCTCATTGTGAATTCCGTTCATGAACATGGTGGAGACTACTCTTTTGTTTGGTCACTCATTCATGGGGATTCTCTTGAAGAGACTGCACACATGAGTGGCGTATTCTCTTATGTCCTTCTTGTCCCTTTGACTAACTTTCATTAGTCGGACTATGAGGTTATCAGAGTATCTTGCTTCTGGGAATCTCTTAATGAAGAGATCTTTTAGTCGAGTAAAGTTTGCATGCTCTACCATGTCTAAGTTGGTGTACCATGTCCTAGCCTTATCACCTAAGCAAAGTCCAAAAGCTTGGGAGCATTGTGCAAGGCCCATGAGACCGTTGGTCTCACAAACTTGCTCAAACTACTCAACAAAACTGTATGGGTCGCCACTAGGGTGATACTTGTCCACAGCTACTTACTATCACACGGATTTTTAATTGGCTCTTTGTCCTGTGAGTAATTCCTAGGCCTAAGAGTAGAGAGTTCACCTGTGTTGTTGTACTCTGTTCAGCAATTGTGTTGTCGATGAGGTGCTTGGTCACAAGCTCGCTCAGCGTGAGGTCTGCCTCTAGTTCTTTCTCTTTCTTTACGGTTGGTCATGTCTTGTTTTTGCTAGCTAAAGCTAGGACACATCGAGCCTCATACACTTTTATGTCTTATTGCAACTTCCTAGTTCTCTGCTCGTGGTTATAGGCAACCATGCTCTACAATGCTCTCCTAACCACTTTCCTCTCTTCCTCCAGGCATGCCATCACCTCCTCTACTGCCCTACTGTGGACCATTGTCCTGGTTAGCATGTCATATTTGTTAACCATGTCTTGCACTGTAACTGGGAATTCACCCATGTCTAATTGGTCCTCTTCTTGGTCTATGTTTTCTCCTGACATCATTCCTGCTTCTTTCTCCATGAGGTTGTTAATCAGTCCTAGCAGCTTTGGTAGCGCTTTGCCCTCAATCTTGATGTCCTTTTGGTCCCACAACTATTTTCGAAGGTCCTATTGATAGGGCGCCAAAGCATCTGACTATGTTATGGGATCTCCTCTTATTGGTGTGTTCCTTGAGTTATTAAGTCTGACTGCATTCCTTGTTATTGAAAACAGTCCTCAACTTTTGTACACTTAGTGCTCGGTGTTTTGTTGTGCACGATGAAAAATTAGGTTTTCTGTTCTTTTTCGATGCACTTTTGTGGAAGAAATTACTATGTGGGGTGCATCGATGAAATGATCATGCAATTCTAGCTATCCCGCCTTCGTGTCTACGACCTAGTTTGGCTCTATGCACAGTTGCTGGTCGCTCTTGAGGGTAATACTGGAACTATGATGCTCCCTCTACGCTCTATCAAGGTTGGATCATAGTCAAGGTTAATCCTTGGGCTAGAATCCTAGTCGACTATGTGACCTAGGCTCCTAGAGTCTACCTCTAAGTGGCATAGTCATGATTTCCTCTAGTTCATAGCTTTGGCAAGCAAGGGTGGGTTTCTTGAGGTGTTCGGGAATGTGTACCAATAGGTCTTGCCCTAGGGGTGGTCATACTCCTAGTTCTTCTATCTTTTGCCCAACTGGTCCGATTCTGGGTGGGAGTCGGATGGTCTAACTCATTTGGTTGGACCCCGGAAGGTGGTCCGACTAATTGTATGGCCCGATTGTAATTTTTGGTCTGATTAGGTTATGTGGTTCGACTAGAGAAAGTCGTCCGATTGGACAAGCGGACTGTTAGTTTGGTCAGGATAAAAGGAGTTGATCAAACTACCAAGTGTGTCCAACTGTACGGACTAGGGGTTCGACTCGTGGCTGTTGGATGGTCCAATTCTTTCGGTCGGATGATCCGACTGTCCGACTCTGGGAATTGGACTAAGACACGTTGGTTCCTGATATGGCAAAACGCGAAGAATTTTGGCCAGTTTCTCTTAGCGTTCATCATGGCCCCCTGTCATACCTTCCAGATCACATCATTGACGTGTAAAGAAGATCCCTACGCACTTGAATCGATCGAGAACACCGGAATCAACATGCATGAGCTCCTCTGTGATCAACAGCTCTCTCTCTCTCTCTCTCCCTCTCTCTCTCTCTAATGCTAAATGAGGTCTTCCTTGCCACTTCTGGTCTCTTATTGCCCTGCCCAAGTCTGCATTCACCTTAATATTGCTCCTCTTACCAGTATTTAACCCAATGTTTCATTTTTTTCCATTCTTTTCCCTGTTTCAGCCTGTTATACAACGCAAAACCTTACTATGTGCTCACACTGTTTTAATCCTATCCTATCTAATGCAATAAAAAAATTACTAGATAGTATTCATGCTTCTTTAGCCTACTCATCCACACATCCAAACCCAAAAATATTTACTTGTTTCTGACGATTAACATGCCTAAATCTCCTATCTACCTCAAGCTTCGGTTTGGGGATAAAACCCTCACTTCCATGCTTGATTTGAAGTGCACAAGTGCTCAAGCTTGAATCCGGTGGTCCCGAAAAACGGAATCAAAATGTAGAGGCGAGCACAAGCTCTACTGCCAAGACCTATAGACCACTTATTGTTCAACCGTTCCAAGCCGAGCATTAATGGCTACCTCTCACATAACTGACGTGCTATCCATCTCTACGAGTGTAGTGAGCTTACCTTCATGCCTGATCGAGTCGTCTCCTCTCGCAAGCACTCTGGTAGCTCCACAATCCAAGTGCAAGCTTTAAACAAGCTCCATGCTCCAAGCTCCATTGTCGCGAGTAAGAGAAGAGAAGAGAAGAGAAGAGAAGAGAAGAGAAGAGAAGAGAAGAGAAGAGAAGAGAAGAGAAGAGAAGAGAAGAGAAGAGAAGATGGATAGCTTCGCCACCATGATCTCTCACCCTCACACTTTCACTCCTTCACACTCTCACACTCCCTCTCTTAAGCACAAGCTCAAGCAAGCAAGCTAGAAAGAAGAAGAAGAAGAAGAAGAAGAAGAAGAAGAAGAAGAGAGCTACTTTTGGCCCCACACAAGAATGAGCTCTCATTCATCTTTTGAACTTTATATACAAAGCCCTAAATCCCATTTGGGAGGTTATCCCCTTTGTACATGGCCAGTCATAGCCTAGGCCCCTTTGTTTCCATTGTCCTCCTATCTTCCTAGCTTCCTTACTACCGCCCATCTACCTTTACAATTTGCATGGGTGAGAGCCCAGCACTCTTAAAATAAATCATGGTGTGCCTTGTGCTTGTTTACAAAAGTATTGACTTGCGCTTTTTCTTGTGCATCTTTCTCCTTGATTTAGGACTTTTCTGCACTTCTTGTGTTTCCATATTTTTATTGGCATGTCTTCGTCTTCCGTTTCACTTTTGCCTTGGCCTTGTCCTCTGCTTTAGAGTTTTCCAATTTTTCACCTTGTTCATCTGAGACTTAACAACATTTATTGGGGATGAAACATATTAGAGAGAGAGCCCTCTTTAAAGAAGATTGTATATATGTTGGTGTGTCACCATTAAATAAGGAAAGCATGGACATTCCTGTGTAATGAGCTTATATTGAACATGGAATTTTGACATGCAATTCAAAGTAAATGGAAACTTGGATGTTGAAGTGACAAGTGTTGTATCAAGGTTTAGTTTATCAGTAGTAGCTGTCAAACATCATGGAACAGGGTATAATGAAAAATTTGAAAGTGTTTGATCTTTGCATGCATTCATTATCAGTTTTGAATATGGTTGATATGGAAACCCAATCAACACACATTGCTAGCTATATTTCAAGCCCCACTGCCTATGTGGTGATGGGGCCCTCCAACTACTGGCGAGATGTCGGGGATGTCACCGAAGAGCCTAGCCACCATCGTGGTGTGGAGCAGCATTCAATGCGAGACCAGAGATAACTGAAACTCCACCTCTTTCCAACCTCATCCCTCCCCCGTCTCTCTCTCTCTCTCTCTCTCTCTCTCTCTCTCTCTCTCTCTCTCTCTCTCTCTCTCTCTCTCTCTCTTAGCCGAACCCCCAAGAAACTATAGTAGGCCAACTCTTATTTTAGAAAAGGAGAAGCATTAGATTTGTGAGCTGGAATGGACCTGGCATGAGGATGCAATGCTATATTTCAAGCAAGCCCCCTCCCCCCTCTCTCTCCCCCCTGGTCTTCATCCTAGAGTTTTTGCAGGTAGGAGAGAAAGGAGATACTATTGCAGAGAAGCGGGAGACTGCAACTTGAAAGTTTTTCACAGGTAGGCAGAGTTTTTGTATTGAGATTGACCTAGCAGCCCAGCGGAGCTCACAAATGTTTGGCATGCTGAATATAGTCAAAGACTCTTGTACTAGAGCTAATCTTCTCTCTAATATTGCACTCCTGATCTTATCCTTCACAAACTTAGTCAAAGGAGGGCTCAAAATACAAAGCTCCCCCCTAATCTCAGTGGGCTTCCGCCTATGATTCCTCTGCTCCTAGAATGCATTGCTACATGATGAGACCCTTGGTGCCCTCTTTAAATATTCTACTACAACTTGGGTCTACATAATAGGCTTCTCCTTGATTTTTTTTTTCCCATTCCATAATCAAAGAGATGAATGAATTGAAAGGTTAATAGAGGAGGTGGCCATCAATTACAACATCAAAAAATGGCACGGAGCAACACTACCCATTCATAGGCCATAGATCAAGAGTATTAGTGTCTGTGAAATGTCAAAGATGGCAGCATAGGTTGCATTGATTTATATGGAAGCATGAAGGTACCTCTCTCTCTCAATCGAATCATGTGGGCTATATTTCAAGTTTTCTTATAGTTATTATCGGCAATGCCTTTTGTCTTCCATAAGACACAAATAATATTCTTATATGCCCAGCTGATGTTGTTAAAACTATTTCTACATTGTGGTTTGATATTGCTCATAGTGCTGATGTCAATACTAGCCTGACGCTTTGTATTGATCTTTTACTACACCATCCTAACTATGCTCTTGTGTTTTTGCAGGGTGCACTCATTCAACATATTTGATGCTGCCATATTTTTTGTAAAGTTATTTAGGATTGTGCTCATTTAGCTCAATGCGGACATCCCTCTCTTTTTGTATCTCTTGTTGGATTGGCCTTGGTGATGTGTTACGTATAAAGAAAAGTGCCTTTGAAGATTTATTATCAAGGAAGTTATTGGTCTATAACCAAAATATCATTGGGCATGGCTCTTATATTATCTCATCTATGAAAATGTAAAAACTTTTTGTGAAAATATGTTCAAATTTTCATTATGTCTATACTTTGAGTACCAAGGTGAGCTATGCATCATTACTCATTTTTAATTTGTTATTATTTTAATAATTATTCTAACACAATCTATACAAGGTGTACTTAAGTGTAACTTTGCACAAAAAAGGTTAATTTTAGCAATTCAATCTATAAATACTAAAATTATTCAACAAGAGCTAGGTTTTTGCATCCTTTGGTTGAAAAACTACTATGAAATTATATTTCAACATGACAATATCTTTTCTTTTAAACATAGGCATGAATGAAAGTTTAGTAATGCCACAAGTTCCCATCTGTGCTTCATTCTTACAATGGGAGAAGTTAGTGGATACTTCTTCAAAATATGAGACCATGAGAATAGCTTACATTCCCATGGATTGCATTGCTGATTTTATCAAGGGAAAAAAATAAGAGATTCGATGCCCCCACAAACATTCATGTTCAATGGATAGAAAAACACAATGAAGGATCGTTGAAAAAACCAAAACATGATAGCTTTATGGAGCTAAAAGCATAAGAAAATTTACTTGCATATGACATCAGGTTAAAAAAGTGTTATTGAAGGTATATTCCAAGCTACAAGAGACAACTTCTTGACACTTCGTGACATATTAAATATTGCCAAGAAGTTAAATGCGTTATCTATAAAAACTGCTTTCAGATGATGCCATAAGTGTCCATAATTGGGCTTTAGTGAATCCTAGTAGTACCATCTTCTATTAACTTTATGGTGATGGAGATAACCCTTTGATATTGGGTATCCCTCATGCAAACCATGAAACTAAGAAAAAAATGGTACCATTGAGTCTTACCACTAGGTTTTGAAGAGTTACTTTCTTAGTGAGTGGCGTAACTTACATGGTTGATGCATTGATTGGTTGATTGAGAAGTTGGCGTGCTCTTGTCATGTGTACTATTGGTATCAAGATGCGTTCAAAGATGTTGGTTTCAAGAAGAACTTTAATTTTCTTAAGGTTGTGCAAAACTCTATTCAAAGAGCAAAACAAATTCCTAATTCTCATGTGAAGCTTGTTTCGATGATGATAGGAGTCATGCTTCAATACAAAGTTGCATAATAGATGGCTATTGATACCATGTTTGAAATGCTGATTGTAGTTGGGCATATATGTACTTGTGATTGGTCGTAAATAGGGAATATATGTAAACATCAAATTTAGGTTCTTATGTTCAATTTGATAAGAATGGAGACCATTGTAGGAAGGTCCATTGAGCTATATGGTGCACAATTTTATGAGCACCAAAGTACATATTCAATATGTCAATGTCATGCCTTATTTAGAAATTGTCTAGTTCTTTTCTAATATATATGTTCTAAGTTCTTATTTTTTATGAATGCATGATAAGTCCACCCTCAAAGAAGATTGGGTCACATGTCGACTCACTGAATCTACATATTGTAGAGGATAATGGTGTGATTGATATTGACCAAGCAACTACCACAAATGAAGCACATGCTCACTTTGTGCAAGATTTGGATACAATAAATGCAAATACATGCTAAAATAGGTATGTAAAACTCACACTTATCAATATATTTCTTTATTCAATTAAATGCTAACATAGTCTTTAATTGAAGGGGATGATACAAGAGTCCAAACATATACCCATAACACTCCTTTTGCAAGGTAAGGATATTTTAAAAAAATAATGAATTGCTATAGATCTTGTTAGTCTCTCTTCGAAGGAAATGTTTAGTCTTATACATTGTGAAGAGTAAGGAATCATGTATAAGTCTAAAAGGCTACAATATGCAAATGAAGTTGTAAAGTCTAAAAGTCTCTTTTAAGTATGAAAGCATGAGCATAGCTCATATCTCTATGGATCACATCACTACTTTTATTGTGGTCTAGGCATGTAAATGATAGTATTGTGGTATGTAAGATATATATTGTGGTGTAGACATGTGTAAGAGATGGTGTAAAGTTATGTAATTCTATAAAGGGGTTTGGTAAGGTGATGTAGAGTGGTGTAGGGTATACATTATGGTGTATGCACATGTAAGGAATGGTGTAGAGGCTTTTCAAGTATCAAGGTGTAAGGTTAGGTGTATACAATGTTGTTAGCAAGTTGTATAGGGTGTAAAGTGTAATGGTATATGTGATTGGAGCCCCAATAGGAACACCAAGGAAAAGGGAATTCTACTGCAAGAAAATCTATCTTGTAACATCAATAAGCTTTTATTTCATTCTTTTGATCATCAAAACAAAGAAAACAGCAAATCTTCATGTAGCATCATAGTAGATATCTCCCACGGATTTGATAGAATCAACCATAATCTTCAACATCTTCATACACTACAATAAAAAGGCTCCATAGACACGCTTGTAGACGCAATATTTGAATTGTGAAAAAAAATGTCAGGCGCATTTATTACCGTGTCTATTTCTGCGTCTATCGTATCGCGTCTAAAAGCGCGCTTATAGTCAGAGTTACACGCCCACGTAGACGCGCATATAGATGCGCGTATTGACGTGATACGTAAATATATAATCATATTTATAAAAAAGTGGATATATTCATATTGTGCATCTATACACGCGTGTATCTACGCATCTAAAAACGCGTTTACTCTGCAAGTTTTTGACGAGAATAGATGCACGTTTATCCTGCAATTTAGATGCACTGATAGAAGCCAAAACAGAGGTATGAAAAAAAAACCAGAGAGCATGTTCCCCCCATCAACATCAAATTGTATGCTTAGGGAAAACAGAGAAATATTATTTCGAAGATTGGATACTGAAAACAAAACAATGTGTGTAGAACACGAAATTTCATATATATAGATGAAATGTTTTTACATTATGAGTTCTAGTGCTTGTGACGTCATGGTCGCAAGCACTAGCTGAAAGTAATACATATCAAAAATAGAAATACAAGCCAAGGGGAGGCATGCATGCATGGGGCTCCTCTATATCTCCTCCGAAGAGGCATCATCATCGCTACCACCACCGCTGCCTGTGCCGCTGCCGTTGCCGCACCGCTACTGCTAGTCCCCCCTTCGCTAGCCTCAACTGCATTAGGATTTGCCTACACAAAGGATTAAGGTATATAAATACTATTGCAAACAATAATTAGAGTTATCTATACTTTTCATGTAAAAAATAAAACATACCTCTTCTGGTGGTGGAATCCTCATGGCGCGATTATATTACTCCTTCGTGATGAGTCTCTCCTCGTAGAAATGTTGCCAAGTGGACGCCCGATTATGATCTCGATGGTAGCCTACCTCTCTAGGAGTAGGCATCCTATCAATGATATGATACTACAAAACAATTTGAACATATAATGTATTAAAACACACCACATAATGAAGTGAAACAAACTACAAAATTTAATTTAAAAAAAGAAATCAAATAATACTTACAAACTCAACCTCCCATGACTCCCTCTCACCCGATCCATAATGCGACGATCCCATGGTTGCCATCTGGATACGTCGCGCCTCTACATGCTGGAGACTTGTCATTTTCTCCGCTGCTCTCTTCTTGGCCTCTTTCCACTCCTTGCGGTGGCAATTGGGTGGTTGGTCATATCCAGGGCACCCCTGCTCTTGTCTCCTCAATGACTCCTTAGCACGCGTCATAAGGTGAGACCTCTTGTTATGAAGCGCGTCTCTCACCTTTGACCGTCCCCAATCATCTGAGAATCGTGAATTCTTGGGATTAGGGTACCTTTTATGTATTGCCCGCAGCACCTCTTGCCACAAACCATTTTTTTGGTGCTTGAAGGGAATCATGCAATCTTTGTATGTGGCATGCACGACACTCCTCAAGTAGGCTATCACTTCCCTCCCCTCAAAGTCATGCAAGATACCACCAACATCAGTGTGATAGAGTAGTACATTTGTGGAGGCTCACCTCTCTCATTTTCCGGTGAGGGTGATTGAGAGCCACCACCTAGGCAACCCCCACAAAGCCCTCGACCTCCTCGTCCTCCCGCATGACTGTCCCTCCTCCCTCGACGTGCACTACCCTCTACCTCACTCGATACATGTGCTTCTACAGATGCACGTGCTTCGGCCGATCCATGTACCTCAGTTGAAGATGTGATAGGTGTCCCAGACATCACACTGAAAACCTCCTCTGCACAGTGGGAGGGCGACCAAGATAATTGGTCATCTCCCCAATGAATTGCTCCTTGTTGAATGGGGTGCTGGAGGATCCAGGATTCCACATCTACACAAGAAAAATCATATTACCCTGTGCAGATAAAACATATTACATGCAGCGTCTATACCTGCGTCTCTGTGCGCGTCTATATCTGCATCTTTGTGGGCATCTGCCAGCGCGTCTATTTCCGCGTCTATACCTGCGTCTACACTGTCACCTGGACGCGCTGATAGACACGCACAATTGGACCATTTCTTTTCAAACTTTCTTTAAAAATGTGCAAAAAAACCTCCATAGATGACAAGATCTAGCATGTGAAGAGAGAGATAAACAAACAAAGAAAGCAAACAAGATTGAGAGAGAGAAGAAGAACTCACTTTCTTTGCTTGTTCCAACGGGTGGCGGCTAGGTTGCAAGCTCCTTGTCCTCCTTCTCCCTTCCCTTGGTAAGTTGCTTGAATCTTCTTCTCTTCCTTGCTGTTTGGCTCTTGTTCTTTACTCTTTGGCTCTTGTTTCCTCCTGTCCTTTTTTTACTCTTATTTCCTTGCCTCATTGTCTTCATGAAGTGATAGATAGACACGAGTAGTGATGTCGAGCTCGAACTGCAGAAAACGCGCAAAAAATGCAGGAAAGCACATGTTTGAAAAGAAAGACACAACTTTTTTTAAATTTTTCTATACCTGCGTGGCGCGTCTATAAGCGCGTGTAATTGCGCATGTATATGCGCAGATAATGCCTATTACACACGCTTATAGACGCGCAGGAACAATTTAGGGAATCAATGCATAAGTACATTACTTGATGTCAAAGGATTCAGAGGATGTCTTTTCTTTATTTTGATGCATGTGCTATTGGGAGTGCATCCCCTCTGAAAGTTAGACCTCTGCTGAGCGAATCATCCCAGTCAACATTGATGCCTCCATCCTCTAATGCTATGAATGCATGTGCCAAGACAATGCCAACTTCATTATTGATGATTGTATCTATGAGGTAAATCTTATACAACCATTGAAATTCAGCATGTGACTACTCCTTTAGGCAACCAATGTGGTAGCCTTTGCATGTTTTCGGGTGCCACCATGAGCCCCATGTTCTTATCAACCACTGCTCCATCTAGCTTGGTTCACATGAAGAAATCCCACCCGATCTTGACACCTGGAGGAAAAACACAACATGCAATAGAAGTCTTTTGCTCCTTGACATTGATCTTTGTCTCTCCTTGTCTCTATATGGGCAATTTATTCACATTAGGGCTTCTTTTTGCAAGGGAGTTCTTCACTACTTGCGTCATCCTTGATCAATGGTTGGGACTACATGAACATCGAGAGAGAGAGAGAGAGAGAGAGAGAGAGAGAGAGAGAGAGAGAGAGAGAGAGAGAGAGAGAGAGAGAGAGAGAGAGAGAGAGAGAGAGAGAGAGAGAGAGAGAGAGAGAGAGAGAGAGAGAGAGAGAGAGAGAGAGAGAGAGAGAGATCACAAAGGGTGCCATGAATTCAAATTCAAAATAAGGCCAAAAGAAAATACATATTTATAGAAACATGGGATGGATACTCTCTACATACAATTCAAGTCCAGATTGGTTTTTTATAAGCTACATTCTATCTATGGTATTCCATATCAGTAGAAAAGGCACATATTCTTAGGCTAATTAAATGGAATCTTCCTTTGATTGTAAGGATTTTTGTCAATAGTATATACATTGTAGCATGCTTTCAACTTGTAACAAAGAAAAAGTGTGTATTTGTAGATAGGCTAGGCAAGTACCCTGATGATGCTTAATGAACAAAAGGGAAGGCCTAAACAATCCATATAGACTAAGTCTATATATTTCCATTGTCTCTTCAACTTTTCACCTTTACTACTACTTAGAAGCTTTATCTACTCACATAGTACCCTTGTAATTGTTTTGTGAGCAAGACTTTGGTATATTCTAAAGCACTACTCTAAGAGTGTCATGTCTCTTCTTGTGTACATTCATTTGACACCATATCCTTTGAATATCTCTACCTTCAATTCAAGTTTAGCAACTCAAAGATAAGATATTTTAGATTACTCATTAAAAAATATTTATATATTAAAATCTTAAAATTATATTAATTTTCTAAATTTTTTAAAAATAAATAATATAAATATTTTAAAAATTAGTTAAAGGCTATGCTTTTTTAATATTAATAAATACTATAATATTATGAAAGTAAAAATATTATATTTTAATTTTTTTTCATTTTTTATGAAAGTATAACAAATGGGTTTGTACAAAAGAATATTGCATATGGAATAGTAAAACAATATTCTTTCATATTTTGACATCTTAGAAATTATATGAAAATTGGGATATTATATGAGTTGTATGGGGATATTGAAGGTATAAAACATATTTTGATTAATACATGTGTATATATGAAACCTAGTTCACCATTTATCAAGTAAGTGTGTGTGTGTGTGTGTGTGTGTGTGTGTGTGTGTGTGTGTGTGTGATTCCTTTTTCTTTGACTTTATTAGCATTTTCCTTTAAGACATATGATTATACAATGGTGTGGTGACAAGATGATGTAGGTATGTAAAAAATGACCCACTATTAACTTCAATTAAGTGGTCCACTTAGCCTTGAAATAGCATTGAAATGTGTAGATATCTTGCTTTCAAAGAAAGAGGAGTCTATTTTATAAAACTAAAGAGAAAGAGTTCTCTCCCTCTCCCCCTCCCCCTCCCCCTCCCCCTCCCCCTCCCCCTTCCCCCCCCTCACACACACACACACACACACACACACACACACACACACACACACACACACACACACACACACACACACACACACACACACACACACACACACACACACACACACACACACACACACACACACACACACACACACACACACACACACACACACACACACACACACACACACACACACACACACACACACACACACACACACACACACACACACACACACACACACACACACACACACACACACACACACACACATTATGTTCCTTTCTCTTCATAATTCTCCACATGTAGAAGAGAAGGCTCTTCCTCTACCATAGCAATGTAAGCACTTAATTACTTTGGATATTGGCATAGCTCTTACATACTCGTGTTTCATTCTTCTCCCCTTCCCTTTTCTTCATGTTCTTCTTGTTCATCTACTTTGTTATATTGGATATGTGTGATTGATAGCCCAAATTAGTGTTTCAACCCTCGACCTTGTTATTCTATCAAAGAGAAGAGAGAGGGCTTTTACATTGTTCTAGCATACACTACCCATCACAAGAAGGCTACATGAGTGAAAGCTTGGATTCTCGTAGTTTGGAATGCTGAAAGGACGCCTCTAAATCAATATTGGATTGTAGCTAATTGTTCTTCCTAACTCTAGAATGCTACTCATGTTCATCTTCAAGATTTCCAATCTTTCTCTATTTGTTCAAGTCATATGTTTTGTACACTGATTCATTTTGGCATGTAACTGCTCCGTCTTGCCTTCCATCTAGGGGCATGAACCTATGGACTAGCTTTTTCCCATGATCTACTAGTGGTTGGATAGTAGATCAACTACATCTTTGTCAAGGTACATCAATGCTATTTGATTTTTTTAGTATTTTCATTTATTTGGCCCATCTTGGTGTAGGATGATTTTTGTGCAGATGATACATGAAGGGTATTTGTTCCTACTAGGTGCAAATTGATCTAGCAAGCAAACATGTGTAGGAAATCATATAGAGTACGATTGACCCCACAATTCTACATCTTTTGACAAGGTGTTTTCTTCCTTATGTAGAGATCATAGTCATAATAGTAACTTGATTGAAATAGGAGTCTCTAAAGTGAATTTTTCTATTGGGAGATCTAATTCTATGACACAAAGCTCATCACATATTGTCCATGATGTGACAAAGCATAAGAGGATGGTTATCGCAATGATGATTCTTGAATGGAATGAGGCCAGGAATGGGATAGTGATAGAGAATTTGGGTCTAGGGAAAGGGACATGCTACTCATTTATTGGGTCACATAAGGTTATGTCACATAACAAATTTTCACCCTAAACCTATATGTTAAGTGTCATTGGTCATAACTAAGCTTTTTAACATTAGTATGATGTTAAGATGCCAAATTTCTTGGATTGGTTTGGATGGTGTACATGGGATGAATTTTATCATGATGTCACCATAGTGGGCATTAGAAAAGGTTTAGATATGTATGAATGATGCATACACCTAGTGTCTAAAATCATGAGCTTTGAATGATGTTTTCATTGATGTCGAATCAAGAATTTGTTTTGGAGTTTAATTGTAGGTGGAACACCACCACATTTTGTGATTAGTGATGATGGATGGCGTTTGTGATGGATAGTCAAACACCTCAAACCTCTAATTGGGCTAAACCTATGATTGCATCAAGAGAAAATGTGGTTGGATGGTCCTATAGAGCACAACGTTGTAGATATATATCCCACATGCTAGGTGTCACAAACTCCCATTATGGAAAATATATAATCAAAGCCTAAAGTTTAGTGTGTAGGACCAAACAAACCCTACATCTCAGCCTAAGAAAGAACCAAAGAGCCCCTCTAGTGATATCAATGGTCTAGAATGAAAACAAAAAGTGAGAAAGAAGATCCAACTACTTGCTAGTTCCCACAAGTTTCCCTCCCCTTTTTCTCATCTGATATCTTAAGACATCACTTTGCATGACCTTTATGAGAGAATCTCATGTGCTTCTTTGCAGTAGGACAATCTTAGCAGTAGAATAGAAAGCAAAACTAGAAATGGAAGGAAAGGGAGAAACCTCTAAAAATACGTAACCCTAGCAATGTGGTGCCAAAAAGGAAAGAGGAAGGTCATAGGCAAGGTTGGGGCCTACATGAGAGATTGCAAAAAAGGAGCAGATATGTTGTTGGTTTGTTCTCAAGTTGCCCTCCGCTATGTTTTGGGAGAAAATGTGTTCATTTCATTTTTCATACTTTTATCATTTAAAAAAAGCAAACGAATCAAACAAAGGAAAACATGATAAACTCTTAACTGTACTTAACTAAAAAGAATGAGTGACTTAAGTAAAGTGTGGGTAATTTTTGGGGGCATGCACCACCTTGCAACTACAATAGCAGACAACTTAAAGGGAAATGCTAACAAACCAAGAATTGTACTTAATTGAAACATATCACAATGCAAGTGCATGAATTCTCCAGGAAACAAGCTATTGTAAGCAACATAAACTATATTTTTAGTGTGAGATATTATATCTCTACAATAGAAGTCATCCAACATATTGACTACAACAATCTACCTAAAGCTACAAAGGAAGGAAAACCTCCAATTGTCCAAAGTTTGGAAGATCTATCTAGTCACTTCAAGCACTCCATCTAGAGAAATACTTGATATATTTGCATGTAGATATAATCTATATTGTGATTCATGCAAGGTATGCACCCTTTTTTAGGAAAATTATGAGCAATAGATGCTTCTAAGGCTTGATGGGACTTTCTGCCAAGGACACATGGCCTCCAAACCTTCATCCAAGGGTCTCTAATATGTTTTGCATAGCTACCTATGAGGTAATTTTGAAGCTCATCATAGTATTGAAACACCTTGTTTGGGTAAATAAGGGCAACCCATGCTCTATATAAGTTATGTGAAATGAATAATTTGGATCATTGACAATAACTCCCAAATACTAGATAGGATATTTTAGTATTAGTTCATAATGATCCATGCTTAGTATCCTAGGTTCCACCCCTCCCCAATATCTAGTAAGTGCAAGATAAACATAGACATACTTGAAATATCCTTATGAGCTAGAATACCTAGATAGAAATGAAGAAGAATACTCTCCCTCTCACCCATTTATTGAATATTAATGAATAGTCAAAAATCAAAGAAACTCACTTCACATTATGGTTTTTCATAGCTTCATAAAAAAGAATAAGATCTCCATGTCTTTGACCATCCCTTCCATCCTTCTAGAATTTACAATTCTCATTTCTATGTGTTAGAAGACTTGCAAAGCTATAGAAAAGTTTAAGAAATATTCAAGATTTGTTGCCCAAATGGATATGGTGATTTTTATAGCACTAACATTGAAGCTTCCTAAGAATATTGACAAGTGAAACATGTTCTAGGCATTGTGGAAATTGACGAAAACAGTGTTGTGTTATGACAATTAAAAGTGTGATATGTTGCATCAATTATGTTGATGCCTTTAGTGAGTGAAGTAGTTTTAGGTTTCTAATATAAAAGTAAATGCTACAGCTATTAAAAACTTGGATGTGATAGAAGTATTGTGACAAGAGCAAGATTTTAAAACCACCTTTAGAAGGTGAGAAGGGTCAAAGAGGATGAACTATGTAGTTTCCCTTGGTCTGCATGAGACTAAGCTAGTAAAAACTAGTGCTCATTTGGATCCTGCATTCTGTGAATAGTTTATTGCTCTGCAGAAGGAATTGAAGGATATGTTTTCATAGGATTATTCTAACATGAAGGGCCTAGATCCTTGTTTCTATTAGCATTACATTCCCCTAAAATCAGATGTCATTCCAATCTAAATACAAAGATATAGAAACAAGTCACACATGTGTAAGCTAGTGAAAGATGAGTTCAATAGATTGCTTTGAGTGGGGTTCATTGCTTTAGTTGATTGCCACTTGGGTGTGACAGAACCTCTTTCAACCTTAGGTCCCAAGATCTTGTATGAAATTAGGATTTGGAGAAGGCCCTTATCTTAATGCCATACCTATCATATATTTCTTCCTGTTAGTTTGTTGGTCCTTAACACAATGTATCTCACTTGCTATCTTCATGTAGTATAAAAGGAGCATTAATCTATATGCAAGTCAAGTAGAATTAGTTATGGAGGTCCTTGGGGGCCTTGATGAGGTGATTTATCTTTCATTCCAATGCCAATGAATGAGAATATCAAGAAATTTTTATTATCGTCATGTATCTTGGATTCACAACCCTTACAACTGTATGGTTTTAGACTACGAAGACATGGGTGAAGAAAAAAAGCCTGCATTAAGGCTATAGCAAGTAGATTATTCAAGAGGCTAATGCAAAGATCTTCAAATTTGGGTAATATCACCTTGGGGTAAGTTTCATTTTATTTTTCTTAAATATCCACAAGCAGCCTTGTATTTCGAGAGATGATTATACTTTCCAACATCAGAACATTGAATAATTTGGTCTTTATCAAGTGGTTCACCTTCTATGCCAGAGAAAATTTGCAAGTTAAGCTATAGAGCTAATAGTGTTTGGTATTCTAATTGCCCATGCTTTTACTTTGATTAAGTAGATGGCTAATTAATGCATAAACGGTAAACCAATTGCCATATCACTTATTTGACAAGTCTTTTGCAAAATGAAGATGGTAATGGTTGACATTTGAGGGAAAGTAAGACAAATTGAAGAGGGCCTTTTTTAATTTGAAAGCACTTCCACAAATTGAAGAGGGATTTTTTTGTTTGAAAGCATTTCCATTCTACTTTGAGTATCTCTTCAAAGCACGTGGTTAGCTATGTTTGGCTGAATTTTGTGTAGCCTACTCATAAATGAGAGAATTGTTTATCTTTCATAAGTGAGGGAATGAATCACAATAATTTAATAGGTTGCACTTTAAATGACTTCAATAATGAATGATTGTGGAATTTTTGAACCAGTCTTAGATGCATGAAGCTTTGGGATAGGAGAGTATTTTATTCTAATGTATGCTTTTTGGAGTTGCAATTATTTACAAACATCTAAGGCTTGCTATCAACAAATACTTGTTGGTTGTGCTAATTTGTTATCTAGGCGAGAATCTCCTCCGCAATATTTTGAGGGAACTCCTTGCATAGAGCAACTTGTCCTCCCGTCTTGGAAAGATGTTGAAGAAGCCGAGTTGCACCACTTGCATAGCGCTTCCCACAATACTTGCATGTCCAATGGTGGGAATTGGACTTCTTTGTGTCCCTCTCCACATGGATCGCATGCAAATTGAAGGCCTCATGCTTCTCACGAGTCATGGTGCCGATGACGAATAAAGAGGCCACAAAGAGAGAGAGAGAGAGAGAGAGAGAGAGAGAGAGAGAGAGAGAGAGAGAGAGAGAGAGAGAGAGAGAGAGAGAGAGAGAGAGAGAGAGAGAGAGAGAGAGAGAGATGCTTGAGTCTCGACTCTCAACTCTTGAAACTTGAGTCTTGAAAAGTGCAGAGGGGTTGCCTTGGTTGCAAAATGTGCAATAAATCTTCTATAGTAGCCCACATGGCCAAGATTTCCTCTCAATTGCTTGAGGTTTGTTAGTGTTGTTAAGGTGGCAATCTTTTCAATCTTCGCCGAATCTGTTTCAATCCCTTGTGCAGAGACAATATGGCCCAAAAGAACTCCCGAGGAGATGCCAAAGACACATTTGTTGGGGTTGAGAGAAATCCCATACTCTCGGCATCTGTCAAAACATTGCTCTAGGTGTCCCCAGTGCTCGCGGATTAAGCTATAGACACAAAAGTCATCAAGATACACCTCAATGAAATCATGGAGATGATTCTGGAAGGCAGCCATCATTACTCATTGAAAGGTGGCAAGAGCATTACAAAGCCCAAATGGCATCACTCTATAGGCATAGGTCCCCCATTTTGTGGTGAAGGTTGTTTTAGATTAGTCCTCTTCTGTGATTTGGACTTGGTTATATCCACTAAATCCATCCAAGAGAGAATACGGCTCATGGCATGCCATTGTGTCCAACAGTTGGTCTCTAAAAGGGATAGGAAAATGATCCTTCTTTGTCTTCAAATTCAGCTTTCAAAAGTCCACACATATTTGAAGTTTCCCGTTCTTCTTGTGTACTACCACAATGGATGAAACCCATTCACTGTTAACCACAGGATAAATGAACTCTGCTTCAAGAAGTTTCAATAATTCAGCCTTCACCAGAGCAGAATAATTAGGATTCATATGCCTTTGTCTTTGCCTTACAGGTTTGGCATCAGGCTCTAGGTCAATACGATGTTGGCATACCGTGGGATCAATCCCCTTTAGGTCTTTGTATGACCAAGCAAACACATCTAAGTCCTCCTTTAGTAGATCTCGCAGGACCACTAGTTCTTCTTCTGGAAGATTGAGACCCACTTTCAGGTGATGTTCGATACCGTCAGTATCCAAGAACATCGCTTTCCTTTCACCTTCCACTTCACGGATAAATGTCCCACGGATTGCTTCTGGATAGAGGTCTAACTCTTTGAAGAGAGTAGTATCCTTGTCTGATGTTCCACTAGAACTAGTGTCCTCCTTCGGAACAGATGACTCATTTTTCTGTTGAAGTTGTTGAAAGGGTATCAAAGCTTTGTTTACTTCTGTGTGAGTGGTAATTTCTTCTAGACTTAGGTATTCATCTTCAGAGGATGCGTCCAGGAATGTCACATAGCACAGACCTTCTATGGGCCCTGGCTCTGAGGGCTTGGGCTTCTCTTGACAGGGGGCATCATCATCATCTTTTCTCTGGACTCAACGGTTAGGGCGACATGAGCCATCGGTGAACTTAATTTTTATGTTTCTAATCCATTGCTTATATAGATTCTGCATACTTTATGGTCCATTGATCAACCCAAGTGGAACCATGGCCATTCCATCCGGCACCTTGAGATCTTCGGCCTGTGAGGTCTCTGTAAGAATATCAACAAGATCATCTGCTATCAGAGGAAATTATTCATCTGCACTCTCATAACCTACTTCATTTTCTTCCTCATCATTTTCATCCTCTTCCCTTTGAGGCTTTGTCTTTGCTTCTGTAGAGGCTCTGTAAGAGAAGAACAGATCTTTTGCCTCTGCATCTGCTTCTGCTTCTGTCATAGCTTCTGACTCTACTTCTGGCTCTGGCCGCTGGCTCTCGCTCTGGCTCTATGTCTATTGCTGTCTCTTTGACTGTCTCTGTTCTGTAACTGTTCTGCCTCTGTACTGTCTCTGCGACTGTCATGTAATAGGGAGAACAGTACATCCAGGCTTCTATTTCAATGTCAGAGGTGATTTCAAAAGTTAATTCTAGTTGAGGCAGGAGGTATTCTCCCATGGACAAGGGCTTTGCTTCCCTTGGCAGTTGGCTTACAGTGCCCACTGTTAGGGACTGCGCCTCTGTTTTCTTAGGAAAGATTTGCTTAACAACCTCTTCATCTCCTGATGTACCATCTGTTACCTCGTTGGAGGAAACAATTATGACTTCAATGGATGTGGATCCATTGCCTTTTTGTGATCCATACAGCTTTAACACCACTTTATTGGGTCCTCTCCCTAGGGTTAGGGTTCCTTTGAACCAGTCCGTCCTGGCTCTTGCTTCAAAAAGCCAAGGTCTTTCCAATAGTAGAGGGTATGAGGTCCCATAAGAATTTGGTTTAACCACCAAATATGTCAGCCAATACTCCAAAATCCAAGAACAACATTATTTTTCATTAAACTTATGTTTCAAATTTTGTAATTTTATTATTGGTAATAAATCTCTTCCAGCTCCCACAGGAGTGGATATATTGGCGGTATTCACCTTCAACGACTGTAGCTGCTCTGTAATCACATCCAGAAGCTCTTTCTTGATACTTGGAACTGAGTTGGATAAGTATTCCTTCAGATTTTCACCTCTTGAAGTACTTGTAGTAGGGTTTTGGGAAGCTTATGTAATTATTGCATACACTGGTTGGGTTGATCCAGAGGGTCCTCTCTTTTGGTTCTGATTCAGAGCTCTTGTTGAGACTTGGGATTGTTGATTCCAGTTGGTATGGTTCCATTGTTGTTGAATCGCCATTGGAGGAGATCCTAAGGAAAGATGCAGATTTCCTTTGGACTGATGACTGTGAAGAAGCCTTTAATACCCTAAAATAGTGCCTAATCCAAGCACCTATCTTACAACCTCCTGATTGGACGAAGGTGTTCCATGTGCACACAGATACTTCAGTCGAAGGGCTAGGTGCTGTCCTATGTCAAAAGGGCCCCTCTAAATTAGATCAACCAATTTATTATGCAAGTCAAAAGGTCATTGATAGGGAATGAAACTATACAGTGACAAAGCTTGAATGCTCAGCAATGGTGTTTGCACTGGAGAAGTTTCGACACTATCTACTGTCAACGCATTACAAGTTCTATGTGGATCATCAAGCCATGTCCTTCCTGATGAACAAAGCAGATATTAAAGGACAACTGATGAGATGGTTACTCCTATTCCAGGTGTTCCATTTTGAAGTGGTTACTAAGCATGGCCGTTCCCATGTCCTAGCCGATCATCTATCACCGATCCCTCAAACAGAAGAAGAGGAACGAGATGATCCACTCCTTCTTGATGCCTCCTTGTTTCTAGTTGAAACAGTTACTCCCTAGTATGCAGACATAGCCAACCTCCTGGCAACTCGATAGTATCCTCGTGGCATCTCAAGCCGTGAGAAGAATAAGTCTCTATTAGAATCAGCCCCCTATACTTTGCTAGGTGGTACACTATACAAGAGAGGCAAAGATGAAGTACTGGGAAGATGTGTTGTAGGGGACGAAATCGGCATAGTATTGAAAGCATGGCACAACAAACCATGTGGTGGACACTTCGTAGGAGAAGTGACAGCCATGAAGGCTCTGCTAGCAGGATATTGGTGGCCGACCCTCCACAAGGATGCATATGATTACTGCAAGAGATGTGATGCTTGTCAGCGAATGGGGAAGCCCACCAAAACAAGTGCCATGCCACTGCAACCCATTCTTCCCCTAAACCTGTTTGAGAAGTGGGGGATTGATTTTGTGGGTCCCATTGATCCACCTACCAGACGGAAGCAGAAGAGATACATCTTAGTATGTACGGATTATGTCACAAAGTGGTGTGAAGCTAAAGTCTTGAAGTGGGATGATGGTAACAGCGTAGCCCTATTCATGTACGAGAATATTATCACCCGTTTTGGTAGTCCCCTCGAGCTGGTAAGTGATAGAGGTACTCATTTCCTTAACAAAATCATGGAGGAGCTGATTGAGTTGTATAAGATCCGCCATCGCAAGTCCACTCCCTATTACCCCAGAGCCAATGGCCAAGTTGAAGTCACCAATCACATCCTTTGCTTGATTCTGAAAAGAATGATTGCCGCTCATCGTCGCAACTAGGACGATTGTCTGACAAAGGCCCTCTGGGCGTACAAAACCTCTCATAAGGCAGCTACAGGGCAAACCCCTTTCCAGCTAGTGTATGGTACAGAAGCCGTCTTCCCTGTTGAACTGGAATTTTCCTCTTTGCGAGTGGCAGTTAAAGAATGCTTGGGAGATGATGAGTCACTGCAATGCCGTCTCCTGCACTTGGAATGCTTGGATGAGATACGGCGAATGGCCCTACAGTGTGTGGAAACTAGTAAGGCGCGACGCAAGGCCTATCATGACAGTTTCATCAAGCACAAGGAGCTCAAAGAAGGTGATTTTGTCCTAGCCTATGATTCGAGATTTGGCAAGCTTCAACAACGGTGGATGGGCCCGTACAAGGTACTTGCTGTCAATCCTAATGGCTTTGTTCAGGTACAGACCGTTGATTGCTCTAATGATCCTTTCCCGATCAATGGCTATCGCTTGAAGAAGTACTTCTTGTTAGCTATATATAGTTTGTACATATATAGCGCCCCAAGTCCCCTCTATATATTCCTATCATGTGTGCTCAGTTGACACACTTCTGGGGTTCCACTTCCGGTGTTTCATATCTCTCTTCTCTCCTCTCTTCCTTTTGTCTCTTGTCTTCCTCGCAGTTTCCAACACTTCCCTCCTTGGGGATCTTGACAATCACAGTCAACCTACCCTTCCTCTTTTGGGCAACTCACTGTCCTTCTCGTCGTGCTTCTGATAGACCTTATGATTCTCCTCATGAGGCGGCCTCGTTCTGCTACCCCCTCGCAGAAATATCTCAACCTAACATTGTTCTCTTCTTGTTTGATCCAATAATGATGGCGAGGTTGGTCCTGATACATGGTATTCCTACCATTTTCTTTCTTAAACGAAAAAAAAAGGAAAACTGAAAAGCAAAAAAGAAAAAAAAAACAAAACAAAACAAACAAAATTGCTATGAGAGAAAAGGAAGAAATTCCCTGTCATAACAGGCCTCGTTCTAAGAAAAGGTGGAAACACCCTTGGGCGAGAAGCTGACTGTGGAAAAGGTGGTAACACCCTGCATTTCAGGATAGCTGACTCACCAACAGAATCTTTCTTGCAAGTAATTTGAAGCCACCTCCCTTGGTGCACTATCTCTGCAATATCAGTCCGTCTGTCCTTCTTAATAGACGACTCTTCTTACAAGTCATTGAAGTATGAGATTTGTTGGCTGTCTCCCTAGGTACGCCTCCTCCTCAAGATCCTGACAACAACAACAGCCGACATGATCTTCATCACCAACCCCTTGAATCATATGAGCTTTCATCCTAATAGGATAGGGATGTGCGTATGGGCTGCCCTCTATATCTTTCAACAAAGCGTGAGACAGAGGGTGGGGTGAGTGACCAGTTTTTCCCTTCAAATAAAATGAGAGGTGAGATGTCTGAATGGAGTGTTGCACGCACGGGATGGGCCTCTCAATGCACAATGCACGGTTTGTTCATGTGCACTGCACCATAAGGCTCCTTGGCCTTCCTTCTTGCACTGTATGCTAGCACAAGGTGGGATACACAGTTGCACCATCAATTACGCACAAGGCATACAACCTCTGCACAAGTGATGGTAAGGATTACATCAATGGGTTTCAAGAATGGATTGCCCTCTGTATCTTTCAACAGAGCATGAGACAGAGGGTGGGCTGAGTGTGACTGGAGTTTCTTTAATCAATTATCGAGAGGTGAGGATTGAGGGATGTTATGACAATTGGAGTCAGGTACGTTTCTGTTTCCCTATGCACCCACGGGTTGGGTCTCTGCCATCAACACAGGACATGTCATTCTGTTCTGTACATTGCACTACAAGGCTCCCCTGGCCTTTTTCCCTTGCACCTATGCCAGTTGGGGTTGGACGCACTGATGCACCATTAATTGTGCACCCTAGCATACTCCCTCTACACCATCCCCTTGGCGATTCCTAAACCGGGTGTAAGCTATGGGTTTCATCATTATTTCCTCGAGTGATGTTTTTAATGGGGTGAGTGACTATTCTGTCATTCTATTTGAGTGCTCGTGAGTTTAGTGCAATATCCCTCGTCATCATCGACGAATTTCCTGTGATTCCTTCAACCAGCTACCTCCCTGGGTGTTGCCGCATGGTCCCTGCCACGAAGGATGAAGGACGTGTGTTGTGAAGACACCTTGTTACCTCCTATAGCCGACCATGACACAAGAGGCAACCTCAATAGTTGACATTCATTCTTGGCAATATGGGCCAAGTTCTTCTGACCCTACGCCTTCTATTTCTCAGTGACGGTCATGTCTTAAGTATGGGGACGTTTGTGGTTGGTCTGATGTGAGGTACTAGGTCCTTGATTGTTTGGTTTACCCTTCCTGGTAAGATTTTAAGTGTTGGCACGCGTCCCTACGCGTCTATGTTGCACATCCCCATGCATATACCCTATTCTGATCATGCATCTGATGGGGTTGGACGCATTGATGCACCATTAATTGTGCACCCTGGCATACTCCCTCTGCACCATCCCCTTGTCGATTCCTAAACCGGGTGTGAGCTATGGGTTTCATCATTATTTCCTCGAGTGATGTTTGTAATGGGACGAGTGACTATTCTGTCATTCCATTTGAGTGCTCATGAGTTTAGTGCAATATCCCGCATCATCATCGATGAATTTCCTGTGATTCCTTCAGCCAGCTACCTCCCTGGGTGTTGCCACATGGTCCCTGCCACGAAGGATGAAGGACATGTGCTGTGAAGACACCTTGTTACCTCCCACAGCCGACCATGACACAAGAGGCAACCTCAATAGTTGACATTCATTCTTGGCAATATGGGCCAAGTTCTTCTGACCCTACGCCTTCTGTTTCTCAGTGACGGTCATGTCTTAAGTGTGGGGACATTCATGGATGGTCTGATGTGAGGTACTAGGTCCTTGATTATTTGGTTTACCCTTTCTGCTAAGATTTTAAGTGTTGGGACGCGTCCCTGCGCGTCTATGTTGCACACCCCCATGCATATACCCTGTTTTGATCATGCATCTATGCCATGACTTCATTTTATCCTGATGGGGTCCCTTCCCTACCCTTCCATTCTATTTCACCCTGTCCCTGGAGATGTTCATTGACCATTTGCCTTTATCCTTTGTTTTGTGATTTTTTCCATGCAAACGCACCTTACATTCATCGGAATCTCAATCCAACCTTACAACCTTGTTTGTCCCTTTGAACTGCCCATCTTTCCTTTTTGCCAACCCCTGTTCCGATAGACGGTTTTAAAGTTACTAATTTTTTAAGTAATTCCTGTAAATTGGATGGTTTTCCATGTGAAAGCATCTTTTTTGCTTCGAAACCCTGGTTTGATGTGCCAGCCGTGTCCTACCCATTTTCCCTAACACTCGTGTCATTCCGATGCACGGTTCATCCGTTATGAATTTTTACGGATTTTCGGGCATTTTCATGCCTATTTTTCATATTTTTCCATGTGAACTTGCCCTATTTTCACCAGAATTGTAGTTTAATTTGACAACTGTGTCCTGCGAGCCTTTCCCCCACTTTTTTCCATTTTCCTCCCCCCTCTTCCGACTACCGGATTTTTAGTTATTAATTTTTTTGAATGTTTTTGGATGTGTTTTTCATGTTTTTTCCACGTGAACCCCTCCTAATGTTCCCCAAACTGAGTTTTGATGTGCCAAATGTGTGAATTCCTTTCTTTTAGACATTTTTCCTTTTTATTGTCCTCTATTCCAATGTACGGTTCTTCTCGTATTAATTTCCAAGTCCATTTTCAGGTCCATTTTTGGGGTTTTTTTTCCATGTGAACGCGTCCTACCTCAATCGGAACTGTGTTTTGTCATGATAGGGTTGTAGGACACTTTGTTCTATGCAAATTTCCTTCTTTTTTCCCTTTATTCCGATGCGCGGATTTTCTAATATTAATACTCGTATGTGTTTTGGGGCTTGTTTTTTGCGTTTTTCCCATGTGAACACCCTGATTTTGCCCCGGAACCCGTGTTGCATGTTTCTACCAATTTCCCCTCGTCTCCCGATATATTTTTTATTTTTACAGTTTTTCGATCCGACGTACAGTTTGGGTTTTATTAATTTTTATTCATTTTTTACCGTGTGAGCGTGTTTCTCGTATCGCGCGTGAACGCGCCTGTTTCTGGTTTTACACGCCTCGGGACGCCCACGTGGCATCTATGGTTCGACATCGCCGTCTCTGCCTCGTTTGATCCAGTCATTGCAAATTTTTTTACTCCTGCCCCGTACATGCGCACGGGACATGGGTGCGTTTTTTTGCCTACC
This sequence comes from Lygodium microphyllum, assembly GCF_053477565.2. NCBI lineage: Eukaryota > Viridiplantae > Streptophyta > Polypodiopsida > Schizaeales > Lygodiaceae > Lygodium > Lygodium microphyllum. Next base: position 48,177,646 of record NC_141136.1, read on the forward strand.
CATCTTCTATTATTTATTTATTTATTTTATTTTTATTTTTCAAAAAAAGGAAAAAAAACAAGAAAAATGAAAAAAAACAAACAAACAACATTTTAATTAGTAAACAAAAAAATATAATAATTAATTATTTAAAAAAAACCCCTACCTACCTTACCTGTCGCGCTCCTCCGTGGCCTCCTCTCCTCCTCTCCTCTCCTTCTTCTTCTCCCTCCTTCTACTCCTTCTTCTCTCCCCCCCTCGGCCACCCTGCTCCCGCCCTATCGCCTGCGCCCCGTGGAGTCACTGCCATCCGCCATGGAGCCGTCGCCGCCAGAGCCTCCTGCCACGCATGCCAATGCCGCCTCCTGCCCCGTCGGCCGATGCCGTTCCTCCTCCTCCTCCTCCTCCTCCTCCGGGCGGAGGGCCACCTCCCCTTTCCCCCACCCCTACTGGTTAGTTACATTTCAACTAACCTTAGTTAATTTAACCTTGGTTAATTAATCTAACACTAGTTAATTACCTTACCCTAGTTACCCCACTAACCCTAGTTAGATGACCCTAACCTTAATTAGACTAACTAACCCCTAGTTAGTCTAAACTAACATGTAGTTCAACTGACTAACCATAGTTACCTACACTAACCCCTAGTTAGCCTAACTTACCTCTAGTTAGCCTACCCTCACCCCTAGTTCACTTAACTTACCCCCAGTTAGACTAACATAACCATTGTTGGACCTAACTAACCCTAGTTAAACTTACTTAACCTAGTTAACCTGACTAACCCTAGCTTTGTTAACTTATATTACTTACACTAACCAAACTAACCTAATTTACCAGACTTAACCTAATTAACCAGCATGACCTAACTAACCTAACTTAACAAACTAACCTAACCTAACTAACCTAATTGATTTACCTCACTAAATTAACTTAATCAACTTTCTCAGACTAAGCTAACTTAATTCACTTAACCTACTTAGTCAGCCCACGTTCCTGCCTTTTCTCTTCCGTTATTTTCCCGTTGTGTATGGGTGTGCTAGCGGGCGTTCACGCGCGAGGACGCGCTTTCGACTTGTCTGTGCGATGGAGTATTGCAGTTAGCCATTCACACCCAGTCATCCTTCGATGTTCACACGCAACCTCAGTACCGCCTTTTATTTTCAAACCTGCAAAATACATAAAAATACACATTAAACACATAAAAATTATAAAAATTCATTTAAAATTCAAAAAAATTGCAAAAAAAAAAAACTTTACTAACGTTGCTGAAATTATTTGGAATATTTTCAAGGTGAAAATTCAAAAAAATAAAATTGCAGAAAATTCAAAATCTGAAAATTCCTTCAAAATTACATGTAAAATGAGTAAAATTCATTAAAAATTAGTAAACATTCAGAAATAAATTCAAAAAAATTCCACAAACCCCCTTGCCTCTTTTGCCACCAATTTATCAATTAAAAATATTTCCATAAAAGGCCAAAATATTATTTGAAACCAAATATCCTAAATTTAATACTTCACTTTATAAAAATTCATTTTAAATTCTAAAAATCAGTTGTAAAATTATGGATAAAATTACAACACATTGTTGACACTTGCTAGATGGCTGAAAATTCACTCTTATACTTCATAACATATTCATGTGTCATATAACCTGATTTTATTATTTAAAAAAACAAAAAAAGAAAACAAAATAACAAAACAAATAAACAATACCAAATAACATACACAATACAAACACACCTAAAATTCAAAAATAAAAAGAAAAAAAATTAAAAACAAATAAAATTTTTTAAAAATAAAAATAAAAATCAAATCCAAATAAAACAAAAACACTAAGGTACTTTATTTTTTCCAGTTAGTAGTGTTTGTTTTTGTTTGACTGGATTCATTGCATTTGAGAGATTACTCCATGCACCTTGAGTTCATTGCATACACACCCTTACCAAGTATTTATTTTGTGAGTTTTATTTATTTTCATTACCCCTTAACCTCAATTAATTGCTAAAATGAACTATATTCACACACCTTTTCCACGCGTATTCGCGCTAAACACACAATTTTTTAATTTAAAAATCAACCAACCGTTCACTTTGCACGTGCTACGTATGCTTAAGAGGCACCTTAATTATTAATAAAAATAAACCAGCCATCACAGAAAAGCATGCGTTGGTAAAAAAAAGTGTTCCATATCACTATTAATTTTTAATTAATGAATTTACACTTAGAGACCTCAATCTGGGTTTCGATAAAGCACCGCTTCACCCTAATAAATTGTAATTAAAATTTTAAGAAGGAACCGCCGTTTTCTTATGAAGATTTATAACCTAATAAAATGTCATGCATTGTGTTAATAATTTCTTAAAATGAACCCTTCATTAAAATAATTTCCCCTCACTGCACTTTTTTTCCTCTTTTTAATAAACACGCTTCGTGGGATGGGCGTGTAAAGTCCTCTTAGTTGAAATTGTTGGTCAAGGTTATGGCCAGGTCTTGATTTACATTTTTATGGTATTATGGTTTGTTTATGTGCTACGATTACGGGTACGTTTTGTAGTTTTTTTTTTTTTTGCTTGATACGGGGTTTTGGGTGCTTGTTTGTTGCATCGCATGAAGTTTTCGGTCGCATATGTGTAGAGATCATGTGGAATTTTTCCTAGGATGTGGATTGTTTGGGGTGGTAAATTGGTTAATTACATCTATGTGTGAGTCCTTATTTTGATTGATTTCTTTTTGATAGCCCTTTGTTTGTTTTGTAGGTATTCTTTGTGATTGTCTGTGTTGTGGTGTGTGTGTTTTCCATCTGAATGGCGCCTCACGCTCCTCCTATCCAGTATGTCCCACTGATCAGTAGGGATTATTCTTTCCTACTGGCTTTTGAGCCTATAGCGAAAGCATGACTTGCGACTTTCGTGGCTACTTCATTCCCAATGATTCCAGACGATCTATCCCTGTGTGATGAGTTCCTTGCATCATACAGCAAGAAGTCGGGCTTGGTTCATGGTGCTTCCATGATATTGACACCTTGAGGGTTAGGGAAGGCTTTGTCTCTTTCCTACAAAGGAGAGCCCTTTATTACAACTAGATAATTATTCTCCAACGATGAGATTTTAAAGCTGTTACAGAAGCAGACCAAGGAGATTCTGGATGTCAAGAAAGTGATCAACACTTCACGAGTATCTTTTTCCATGATCACTAATCCTCTTTGGAAGTTAGTCTGCTAGTTTTCTCCAAGATAGGTTTATGCCTGCCAAAACACCATCCCATTACTTGTCCAAAGAACTCTTCACAGCTTCTAGGATGGTGTTAAAAGGGGTGGCTATTGATTGGAGTACTTACCTGCTTACAAAGATGGACCAACATTTTGTCAAAGTAACCAGAGGAAATGTTACAAATGTCACATATGGATCCTACTTGTATGCTTTCTTGACATAATCAGGCTTAAAGAAGGGTGTGCTTCCACCTCCTCCATCTGATCCAGTATCTCCCCCTCCACCTTTAGAAGAGTCAGAACCTATTGATATAGAGGATCTTGATTCTCCTCCTCCACTGGTCATATAGCAAAAGCGCTTGAAGCGTGTGGCAGATAAAACTCCTTCAGTTCTTCTTTCAGTCACAATTCCTGCTACTTCTGGCAATGACCTCCCTGCTTACCTCACATGTAACAATTTGTTCACGGCACATAGAGAGGGTTCCTTGGACACATCAGTCCCTTCCCTGAACAGTTTAGTATCAAGAGATGCTATTACATTCCTTTGTAAGGACATCCAGAGCTCGATTGAACTTTCAGTGTGATAGCTTGTGCTCAACAGCTGTATGCTTTTTTTTAATGAAGAACTGCTGCAGTCCAAAGACCAGTTGCATAATGCAACATCAGAGTTAGCCTCTGCTAAAGACACACTTGCAGATCTTTTTAAGTAGATGGAGCAGCAGACCCAAATGATTGAGGCCCAAAGAGAAGAGATATCTTCTTTGAAGATTTAGTTAACAGAAGCTTAGTCAAAGGTCACTAAAGTCTCAGAGAAGAAGGAGAGAATGTCCAAAGAAGCTCAAGAGTTTCAAACTCTTTTAGATGCAAAACTCTCAGCCTTACAGACTGTTCATAACACAATGGAATCACAAGCTTCCCAAATCAAGCAGCTGCAAGACTAACTGGCACAATCACGGTCTATTCCTCGAAGCCCCAATGTTCCTATGATTCCTTCTATCTCTAAGCAATACTTGGTAGTTCTCCAGAGATAGGCCACCTTGTGTCCATTGTTCCAAGATAAAGTGGAAAGATTGCAGTCGAGGATGGATTTGTTATGATCGACATTTGAGCACTTCCAGGAGTATGTTCCTTCGGACCATTCTTTCTTTGTCTACTATCAATTGCAGAAGTTGGCCTTCTACATGAAGCTTTCAACAATGGATCTTCCTCTTCAAGAAGATGGTTGGAGTGGGGCTTGGTGAGTTACTGACAGAAGTGGTCCGTATGGTGTTTGAAGATTCTGTGACGACGGATACCATGTTGCTATCTTAGATGTATCTACAGGGAGATCTGTTGATTCTAGATGAAGTAGATATGGCCTGGTATGTGGGGGACGTGGTTTTGCAAGTTGTTTTGTATGTCAACTATTTGGAGTTGAGGATAGATGACATGTTCCAGTGTTATTTCTCAAAAGTGACTACTTGCCTTGACAATTCCTAGCACTCAATGATTGATTCTGTGGTCCTGAATCAATGTCAGAACACAGCTTCTACTTATGTGCAGAGCACTAACCAACTGAGGGTGGATCTCCTAGCTTATATTTCCAAAAACCATCCATTTGATTCAACCTTTTTTTATGCCTACCAGAGAAGATCTGTCTTAGGTCCCTCTGTTCCTAGCCTATTGTACTACCAACAAATGGCTCATCGCTATGATACCTATCTTTCCCTTTATCAAACCAATTCAGCAGCAATCTTACCTCTTCTTTTCCAACCTCAATGTTTTTCTCAAATTCCCATATTTACCTATTGCTCTTTTATCGAAGATCGAGTTTTTTCCCCTTCTCCACCATGCCCTTCTCAATCTATCCATATACCTTCTACTTTTCCTGTTTATCAATGAACAACTTTCCTAACTGATTCCCTTAAATTTTTAGCCACTCCTTCTTTATCCTATTCCTTCTTTTATGATTTTTCCTACCCATCTCTTCATCCTCTTTTACTTATTCCACTTCCATCTCCTACCACTTCTATTTCTCAACCCCCTCAGTTGGTTAGTGAATATGAAGGGTTTGATCAGCAGATTCCCAGAAGAAGAGGATGGAGCTCGACTGATTCTCTTATGGGACCTAAGATAAACTGGCCAATAATTCCAGGGGATTGGACTACTGCCAGTCAAGCATACCAGAACTACCTTCATTTTACTCACTAATATTCACAATCTCTAGATCCTTCAATGAGATTGACAGCTCATTTTGCTTGGTATCTAGCATACATGCATAGGCATTCCCATAATGATCAAAAGGCCATTCCAAAGCTTTGTATGAATGTCAATGTGAACATTGATTCCCAATAGATGGATGTCCTATATTTTCATGCCCTATGTCTACCTAGCAGATACCTTGTTTTGCTCGAAAGGATGTGCTGCCTGCAGTTCTTTCAAAATCCTCCAGAGACATTTGTGGATGAGTCCTTCTCCATGGATCGTTTTCGAAACGAAAGGATCACCTTCATTGATGCCTTTGCAATGTATTTTGGATTATTCTTAATGATATATATATATATCTCTTTTTCGAGGTGTCATTTAGATGGTTGTGTTAGTGTTTGTGTGTATTGTAATAATTGTATGTGATGAGTTCGTGCTGATTGAGAATAATTTGTTTGAGAGCTCTTTTCAAGCTATTGATGGTGGATGGAACGCCTGTGGTGGAAAGCTAAAAAAAAACCTCTCATATCCTTTACAAATTTGTTATGACTTTTAAATGATTATCAAATGAGTTAATGAATAACGAAAGTTTTCCTTTAGTAGTTTTTTTAAAGATACAAGTGATAAGTTGGGGTCGTGGTTTGGAAAGGCTATTGAAGATACTACAGAAGATAAAATTGAGCTCTTTAGTGAACTTATATTCTTCTTTTCCTTAGGTTGCAAGGACACTTCCTTTCTAAGTGTGGGGATATGTTGAGAGTGGAAAAAGACTGAATTTTTGACTGATTTTTGTTATTTTTGAGAATTGAATGATTGATTTTTGATGGATTTAGAGTGATGTATGGTTGATCATGGAAGTGTTTGAGAGTGTTTTGGATGATATTGATTATGTTTTGGAAGATCATGATGATTCTCAGTGGAGATATGAAGCTCTATGATGTTCTGTTGAGGTTCTGATTGGTTCTGTATACCTTCTGTATAGCTTCTGTTTTGTTCTAATTTTCTTCTATATGAAGCATGGATTGATGATTGATGAAGATTGAGATCTTTTGGAAGCTTATTGAATAGTTTTTGATATTTTGGAATAGTTTGAGTATGAGTTATGAGGTTTTGATGACCTTCTGTAACCCTCTGTAGACCTTCTGTAGAGCCTCTGTCTCTGCTCTGTCTCTGCTCTGTAACTGTACTGTAGCTGCTCTCGTACTATACTGTACTGTTCTGTACACCTACTGTAAGTGTTCTATAGAATGTATGTGTGAATTTGGGAAAGCTTTCTAAATTTTGGAAAGGATGAATCTAAGTTCAAAAGAGCTAAAACAAATGGAAGAAGCAACTGCTGAAGACTGAAGAGAAGACTAAGTGACAGTGATAGTAGTGAGCTGTGAAGAGACACTGTAGTGGCTATGGTGACTCTTTATATCAGACATACCTCTTGGGAGGTGTATCCACGACCTAAGAAGGATTATTGAGAGTTATTAGGAGAGTATTGTAGTGAGGAGATGATGTACTATTGATAGAGAGAGAGAGAGAGAGAGAGCCATAGAGAGCCAAATCTATCAAAAGAATGTAACTATATATGAGAGATTGAGAGAGAATACTATGAAGACATTGAAGAAGAATATTATGTGATTGATTTCCATTCAAAGATGGTGTATTCTTTTTTCTTTGTTCTATTGAATTATTCTATCACTACAAGAGAAAGGCCATATAGACGCGCATTGTACATGCGAAAAAGCGGGCGCGTTTATAAGCGTGTGTATCAGCGCATCTATTCACGCTAGTATAAAAAACGTGTCTATATATCCGCGCTGATAAACACGCTTATAGATGCGAAAATAAACACACATATTTTTCATTTCTCATAAAGTCCTTGAATATGACGAAACCTCTTAACAACTAGTATTTGTTTGAATAGGGCATGATTGGATAGGGCATGATTGGATGTATATACGACATAATTACACCTGAATCATACGCTAGGACATGATATACATGTATAGGATCATATGAACATGATATACATGTATATACGACATGATATACATGTATAGGGCATATACATGCATAGGACATGATATACATTACCAACTTTACTTCTTTCTGAGTATTATAAATATACATCCAATCATTCAAAGCTAATTATATATATGTGATTTCATGCCCTATATACATCCAATCATGTCCTATACAAATGTGATTGGATAGGGCATGATGATTGGATGTATATATAGATCAAAGGTTGACTTGTGCATTTGCAATATATATATATATATATATATATATATATATAGCGAGAGAGAGAGAGAGAGAGAGAGAGAGAGAGAGAGAGAGAACTAATCAATACACTCACATGTCTCATTTGTTGTGCACTTAACCTAGCCATGCATGCCAATTCATAGCATGAGTAAATTGATGTAAATTAGTTGGCTTGTGCATGTGCAAGCTATTCCAATCATGTCAAAGTGCACTTATAGCTCACATATAATTTTAGATAAGGTGGACCACATGTAGCCAATGTGCACATGTCCTCTTTTCATCATCTTTAGCCAGTGTGTCCACTTGTTGGTGACTAATACCAACAAGCCAACTACAAATCTCTTATCTATGAAATGTATAAGTAAATTAACTTTGTTAATTTGATGAGGCCAAGTTTTCCTTCCATGGACAGTGTGGTTGGCTATATTCTACTTCAAGGTTATAGGAACTTACAGAAGTCAATGGAGCATCCTAAAAATGACGATACTTTAATTACTATATCAAGTCACTTCATGTACATATCTTTGATTGATTGATGGATAATATGCCTTTATCTATCTCCTTCATATACACCTTCATTGCATTATCTCTCTCTAGCTAAAGACCATTCGTGCTTTATCCACCTATTGATACTTGCATGCAATTGTAAGTGGGATGGTCTAGTAAGTCACTACATATGTGCCAATTAACTTGCCAATGTGTTATCTCTTATCCTCAAGCTTTGTTATATATGTCACCATAAAAGTAGTAGCATGCATTGGCAACATATAAGTGTCATGTGCTAGATGTAAACTATGTACATTTGTTAAAGAGTTAAAGAAAGCCTCCAACTTGGAGAAAAAGAGTGAGAAAAAGTATGCCACAATCATGGCCACCTCTAATCGGATTCTCAACCAAATTAAAAGTTTGCAAAGCTAGGTGCTTATTAAAAAGTTGCCAAAAGAGACTTCTGGCATGCAACAAAAGCTAAATGCTACTAGAGAATAGCTACATGCAACGAAGTGTAGTTGTTAAATAATTGCAGAGTTGATGAAAGGGTGTGATGGGTTTTTGTAGAAAACCAAGTGTATGGTGAAGTATTTGTTTGTATTAATGAGTTAAGGGCAGTTCACCTTGCTCCAATTGAGCATCCTATAGTCCATAACAGCCTACTCCTTGACATTTCATGGTAATATGCATTAGGTATAGTGTTACTATTCTTATATGTTGTTCTTCTTATGGATTTTATATGCACTTGTGTGTTTGTGGCTTGATCTTACACTTGGATGCTTTGGATGTTGTGTTTACACCTTGCACACACACACATATCACATGTTGTGTGCATCACATCACTTCTCAATCCCATATTATGCATGGCCCATTCATGCAATGAAAGTATGAGTTGTGATGACTGGATGGCTACAATGGGCTTTGGACCCCCTATAGGTCTCTATCTAATTTGTTAAATTTTTCATGGGAGTCTCATGCACTCTTCACAATTTGAATTTAGTCCTCTTTTCATGTAATTTTAGTACTCTATAATATAAATACTAATTGGGTAATTTTCTTTCCAACTGTTTTGGTGCACTTTCTTGCACTTTACATTCAACTACTCTTTTAGTATGAGCTTTACAATTTGCATATGTGACCACTCTCATGCAGTCCTATTAGCCACTCTTTCAATACTTCTCAATTCTAGGTTGAAACTTTTTTTACTAACATTGTCTTACGAGTCATTAGTACTAGTGTGCTAGTAGTAATTACTCTAAGTAATGAAGGCTAGAACTATAGAAAATTGTCCTCTCCTTTTGGTCTCCCCCCATAAGGAGAATGTGAGCCTTCCCTCGAAATATTAGCCTCTTTAGTACTATAGCTACAATGATCTAAGAAATAATTAGTCATATGTTTATGGTATCTAGTTGTTAGAACTAAAATAGTCCTCACAAAGAATGTACTTAAATATTAAGAAATGTGACCATATCCTTGTTTAGTACCATCTTGTATTGAACTATGGAAATATGACATTGCTATCTTACCAATTGACAATATTAGTATTATTTTATCAGTACTAATTACTTTTCATAATGGAAGAAATATATTAGGTTTGTTCAAAAATAAGGAGTTTTCCTAAAGAGACTTGTTAGTACTATGATGCCATTATATTTGCTAGCTAAGTCTGGTATTTTATTAGCTCAGTGGTGGTGATATAACTATTTTGGTATAACACATTAATGTGTTTCAAATACCTTGCATTTGTTGTCACAAGCTCTTTTGATCTTGCTGAATATGTAACCCTTGGAAGTATTCATAGCCTCTAGCACAAGGGAGAAGAAACTAGAGGTGTGTATGGATGATTTGCACAAGGCTCATATGCAAAGCTTAGGAAGTTGAGAGCCCCTACACATGTTGAGAAATAGGTAATCACACCCATATGTGCCTCTTTGTATGGAACAACTAGGCAAGGAACATGTAGCTCAATCTAGGAAGAGTTACCTTTATCCCATAGGCATAGTGAGATAAGTGGTACTATCCTACAACTTTAAAAGAGTGTACTTGACAATCATTTGAATGAGAATGCTATTGTACTTTGTACTTTCAATATTTTCCATGTCTACTCAAGATTTTTTTAATGAGTCCAAGCTAATCTATCTTGGAACCTAATTCACTTGAGTAATAGTTAATGTGTCTAGTCTCAGTCTCATCATGTCTCCTATCATTGACTTTCACCCTCCATAGCTAAACCTTGCTCAAGGATTGGTGTTTCTAAACATGGTAGCAAAGCCATGGTGAGCTTGGTTTATCTCTATACACTATTCTTCTAGCTCTCCTCAAGCTCAATTCAGCTTAGCTCCAGCAAATGACTTCATATCTTTACTCCATCTTCACTCTACTCTCCTTGAACTCCATAGCCAACAACATTGTGCTTACTTGGAGCAGCTAGATCTCTTCATCCATGCAATATCCTTTTAATCTTTCTTCTGGTGGAGACCTTTCACTTTACTTAGGGCATAGTTTTCCATCACCTCAAATCTTAACATTGTTAACTATCTACTCTAGTATTGCGTGATCTTCAGCTCGCTGTTCAAATTCTGCCTATTGCTGGCTATACATCCTACACCATCTACACATGCTATGATTAGTCTAGCTTTCTTAGTGCTTTTCAAGGTAATGCTATGGGTTCTGTCTTGACAAAATTTGAGCTCAAATATTCCAATGTGGGGGCTTCCATAAGTGAAAATCAGTTAGGCCCAGAAAACCCTAAAGAGTACACATAGCCATTTCCACCCAAGCTCATTTTTAACTCTATTTTCTTACTCCTCACAATTCAACCAACCCAGTTTGACTCTAATCAATTGTATCACTTAGTTTCTAGCAAGATTTCCACATCAAATCAGCAAAAAGGAGGGGAAGATTCAACCATCAAAGTTCAACATTAAGCTCAACAAGCATAATATATTTTGATACTTGGCACTTCTGTTTCTTAACACATCCAAGCAACTCCTTTGGTGGTATGATATGGGATTTTTAGTGCTTATTTGGTGGTACTTCTGCCATCCAATATGAGGAAAGATTCACCATCATGCTGTTTCAAAGGTACATGCTTCCACACTTGTTAGAAAAGGATCAAGGTAATCCTTGTGAAGAAGGGCCTTTGGTTAATAACCAATGGCCAAGAGAAGAAACCCAAAGATGCTGCTCTTGCAGCAATATGGTGAAAGAGTGATGATGAAGCCTAAGCCATCATCAAGATTGAGCTTGATGATAGTTATATCCACCATGTAGACACATGTGATACATCTCATGCAACTTGGAAACAATTGAGCACACTGTTTGTTGCCCAATATTAATCTACAAAATATGGATTGCTGATTGAGTTTTTCAAGTTGGATATGAGGGCTAATACATCCCTTGTAACTCAACTTAATTCTATGGAAATTTTGCTAACTCAACTTGCAAGGATTAAATGATAAATGGAAGAAGACATATGCATTGGAGTCTTGCTCAAGAGTCTTCCTCCAGAATATGGTAATGTCTCCACCATACTAATTAATATGCCAAATCCAAAGTTGATAGACATTAAAGCATCACTCCTTGAGGAAGAGAAGAAGCTCAAAGGCAAAGCGAAAGCAAGCACTGAATCAAAAGAAGAATAGGTGCTCTATGTGAACAACATGTACAAAGGGAAGATATACATAATTTGTGACTTTTGTAAAAGAACTAGGCATATTGAAAATTTTTGTTATGCCAAGAAAAGATCACAAAAGGCCTACCTAGTATGACCATGAAGAAGAAGAAGAAGACAATCAAGAGCACAGGGACAAGCCTCATCAGTCCTATTCCCACTATTCAAATTGACTTTTTAGAGCATTGTATGTACTTACCTAAATATTCTTATCATAAGTCTTTTACTCCTCATGTAACATGTGCACTACAGCCTCTATATACTTAGTGAGGTCTTGTGATAGCCTCTAGCTTTATATGGTTGATTTTTGTATGTCTACAATTAGCAAGGTTCTACTCATGACAACCTTATGTGCACTACAACCTGTACAAAGTAAGTGAGGCCTTGTGATAGCCTTTAACTTTATATAGTCGATTTTTCTATATCCACACTTAGCAAAGTTCTACTCATGACAACGTTTGTATACTTAGCAAGGTTCATGACAGCCTTTGTATACTTAGTGCTTTTTATGGTTATGATTGAGAAGGGGCGTTGAGAAATATGCAATCACACCCATATGTGCCTATTTGTATGGAACAACTAGGCAAGGAACATGAAGCTTAATCTAGGAAGAGTTGCCTCTATCCCATAGGCACAGTGAGAAAAGTAGTACCATCTTGCAACTTTAAAAGAGTGTACTTGACAATCATTTGAAGGAGAATGCTATTGTACTTTGTACTTTCATTCTTGACCATGATTACTCAAGATTGTGTTTATGAGTCCAATCTAATCTATCTTGGAACCTAGTTCACTTGAGTAACAATCAGTGTGTCTAGTTTGTGTCATCATGTCTCTTGTCACTAACTTTCACCCTCCATAGCTAAACCTTGCTCAAGATCTATGTTTCTCAAAACACAAGTCCCTAACAATAAGGATAGGGGAGAGAAAGAGGCTAAAATTAGAAGCCATAATTTGGATAATGCTAATGATGCAAACAACTCATATGACAAAAAAGAGTGAAGGAGAAAGCTATTGTTAGACAGATAGAGTTTTTAAACTATGGCCATAGTATCAAAGGTGCTAAGTGGACCTCCTCTCCCACAAGTGGCAGCACATTGTGAAGGTGTACACTTCAGATTCCCATGCTCATTTACATAATAGATTTAAATCTAGCATATTGCTTTACACGTAATTTAATTATGACTCAAGTCCAGCTTACTAGTGAGTTGTCCACTAGGAGGGTGTATTCAATGTGTAAGGGATCAACTTCTAAAAAAAAAAGCATAACAAAAGCTATAATTCTTCAATCGTTTGTTTATTGCGCTTGCTAAAATCTACGCAAAGACATATTCAATTATTTTTCTTTTTTTTACAACTACTTGTGAACATTCCATGTGTTGTACACAAAATATCATGCCAACCTTACGCAATTTTTGTAGCTCCTCAAACAGTGCATCCTTAGCTCAAAAGGCATAAGCCTCATTATTTGATGCACACATCTAGACTAGGAGGAATATCCCCCAGCTCATCATAGCTCTAGGAAAAATATCATGGAATTCTTAGATCAAGGCCATGTAGTCCTTCATCTCTTCAAAATTGAGCATAGATCCTAATTCAATAATTCGTGGCTCATTAAACATACCAAGATCTAGCTCAATCACATCCGTTTCCTTGATTTTGTGTTGAGCTTCTATCAGCTCATTTAGAGTCACGTGGTATACATCTTTGGTAGTGCTCGGGGGGTTCACTATATATATATTCTCTATATAACATGCGTTCATGGCCTATTTATAAATATCCTAATCTATGAAATTTTCTTGAATAAAACACAGTCCTTTTCTATTCAATCTGTAAGTAGCCCCTTTATATGACACCCTTTTGTATGTAAAAAATGGTCTTTTAAAAACCCCTTATATTGAACTCACGTTATATATACATATATTCATGAGTGACCCCCCCGACCAAGTGGACCCCTCTCTTGATTCTTTCACCTTGACAAAGTCTTACTACCAAAAGGATCCTCTAATGCATCTAATTCTATCAAACATAAGGATACTCTCTTGTTTTGAGTAGATTACAGATATGCATCTACTATTATGCATCTAGCACCTCTACCAAAAATTAGATGACTAGTAGGTATATCAACTTGATCGCACTTGCAAGGAATGTCACAGGGTTTGCGATCTAGGTCTTCCTGAGTCTGCCCCGAGCGGAAGTGTCCGGCCGTTCCCACTTAGGATCGACCTAAAGTCAGGGTTCCTTTCCTATTAGCAAAGTCTCTAGGGAGTAGCTAGCATCGAGCTCCAGATGATCCACTTTGCATAGGAACAACCGAGTCAAAGCGAATTTATGCTGCACTTGGTTTATGGAGAATAGGAAACAAGAGGGATGCGAAGCTCAACCTCTCTACCATAAGGCACAGTTCCATTCCTTTCCCCTAAACAACATAAATCAGGATTCTAGCTTGACTGATGCTAGGTCTTCATAGTCTCGTTATCTCGTCTTTTGAGAAAAGTTCCCAGCTAACCGAGACCATCCTTCTATAGGACGGACCCAAGTCACGTCCACCACACTTTCCTCGGTTTGCTTAGTTATCTAATTATCTACCATATTATGTTTGACATGCAAAATCAACTTCCTTAATTAATCAATTTAATCACTGGTTCCTTCACGTAACTTAGGCACTGGCACAAAAACAATGTCAAGCAAGTTCGTTTTTCAAATATCTGATCTTTATTTATCATAATCTCACAAATACATCAAGTATCACGCCTGAAGGCTATCCCAACAATCTACAAGATTGGTGCTCCAAGTTTCACCCGTAGACTAGTACACCGGCCTTGAGATCCCATCTCGAGTCATGAGATCCCATCTCAAGTCACGTCGGCCTCTTGTGCGGGATTCGGAGGCAAGGAATTTACAGCCAGAGCCTCCCCTGGCACCCAAGCGTCCTCCCCATCCAAGTAGCACCCACGGAGAGACCTCTCGCGGCAGGTTAGGTCCATATACCCGGCGCGGCTAACAACCCCCTTGGATAGGGCCAAGCAGACAGTCGGAGGTAACTGTTCCTACCTCTCCCTCTAGGCTTTTAACCTGAAGAATTAAGTGTTTTTCCTTGAATTAGTTCCTTGAGCAAAGGAGTTTAAACAATATACCTAAGTATACAATCACGATCATTTCAGAGGCCGTTTGTATGACCAATTGCTAAGGCGTGATTCCTTCTTCCCGAATGCTCCCAGCATTCGATCCTGGATCATTCGCGACTTGGTGAGATCCCAAGGGCTTGGCAAGATAGGTTGCTTGTTTTTCCTTTATCTTTGGGTTAGGGTTTGTACCCTAAAAATACTTGTGTGATGTGTCCGCTCGTCCGCTTGTGGAACACTCTTAGCAGCCCATCGGGAAGAGGGTCTAGAAAGCACCACTTGGCACTCACAAGAAATGTCACAGGGTTTGCGATCTAGGTCTTCTCGAGTCTGCCCCGAGCGAAAGTGTTTGGTTATTCCCACTTAGGATCGACCTCAAGTCAGGGTTCCTTTCCTATCAGCAAAGTCTCTAGGGAGTAGCTAGCGTCGAGCTCCAGATGATCCACTTTGCATAGGAACAACAGAGTTGAAGTGGATTTATATTGTACTTGGTTCATGGAGAATGGGAAACGAGAGGGATGCGAAGCTCAACCTCTCTGCCATAAGACATAGTCCCATTCCTTTTCCCTAAAACAGCATAAATCGGGATTCTAGCTCTACTGAAGCTAGGTCTTCATAGTCTCGTTATCTTGTTTTTTGAGAAAAATTTCCAGCTAACCAGGACCACTCTTCCATAGGACGGATCCAAGTCACGTCCACCGCACTTTCCTCGGTTTGCTTAGTTATCTAATTACCTACCACATTATGTTTGACATGCAAAATCAGCTTCCTTAATTAATCAATTTAATCACTGGTTCCTTCACGTAACTTAGACATTGACACAAAAACAATGTCAAGCAAGTTCCTTTTTCAAATATCTGATCTTTATCTATCATAATCCTAGAATACATCAAGTACCATGCCCGAAGGCTATCCCAACAATCTACAGGATTGCTGCTCCAAGTTCCGCCCGTAGACTAGTACAGGCCTCGAGATTCCATCTTGAGTCACGTCGGCCTATTGTGCGGGATCCAGAGGAAATGAATTTATAGCTGGAGCCTCCCCTGGCACCCAAGCATCCTCCTGCTCCAATCAGCACCCACAGAGAGACCTCTCGCGGTGGGTTAGGTCCCTATACCCGGTGCGGCTAACAACCCCCTTGGATAGGGCCAGGCAGACAGTCGGAGGTAACTATTCTTGCCTCTTCCTCTAGGATTTTAACCTGAAGCATTAAGTGTTTTTCCTTGAATTAGTTTCTTAAGCAAAGGAGTTCAAACAATGTACCTAAGTGTACGTACAATCACGATCATTTCGGGGGCCGTTTGTATAACCAACTCCTAAGGTGTGATTCCTTCTTCCCGAATGCTCCCAGCATTCGATCCTGGATCCTTCGCAACTTGGTGAGATCCCAAGGGTTTGGCAAGCTAGGTTGCTTGTTTCCCCTTTATCTTCAGGTTAGAGTTTGTACCCTGCCGACCCTAATTATCCTTACCTTAGGTCTCTTGGTAAAAATAGGTCATGGACAACCCCGTTGTCCTTGGTTGGTCAACTTGCTGGTTATCTCCTAGATCCCTTGAAGTATCTATGTGATCTTTCCTTCGATCCCTAATTAACCAAGGATACTTTTGGTGATACAAGGATACCTGATCTTAACCCCCTTTTTGAATAGTGCTCACATGCACTAATGTTTACCCCTTTCTAACCCCTTCTTTGAGCTTGTCTAACTACGTTGATTAGGACAAGTATTGAATTTACTCAACAATTTCAAGGTCAATGTACAAAGCATGAATTCAAGCATTCTAATGCACATTAATTTCATGCAATCTTCCTATGCGTGCAATCCTAGTATTACCCATGCATGCAATAGTTCCTTCATATGCATCTAGTATGAATGCGACAATCATGTCACTTGATTTCACTTATCAATTCAAGAGAAAGACCCTTAAGATATGTCTACCCTTCCATGCACTTATCTTTTCATGGTCATGTAGTTAAGGTATGAAAGAAACCCATGATAAATACTAGTCACAAGCAATAGTTTTGTACGACACATGCGAAGGTCCTTTCAATGCATGCGACTTAACATGTTGCTTGTTTATGTGAGAATCTTTCCCATGCATGTAGAAGTTTTCCTTGCATGTATCTAATATGACTGTGATACTTTATGCATTTCACTATCAATCTCAAGAGAACCTTCTTAAACAATGCAAAGAAACAATTTTTATGAGAGTGTCTAATGCAAAATTTCCCTATGAATTTATTCGATACGTATTTCATGAACTTTGTATATATGAGGTTACGTAATCATTTAACATATTGAGTTCATCGACAAGGAGTGTGGGATCATGGACCTGATTCTTGACAATCGGAACCCCATTAGCAGTCACTCCTCCACCGTGGGTAAAAACACCTATAGAGTTGCTAGTTGCGTGCTTCTTGGGTGGCATCTTTCGTGGAAATCTAGCGGCCTCCGTGTGCGGGGATAGCTATTAGATGCACAGGAATTTCCTGCAAATTGTCCAGTAGCTTCCCACCAATCCTCATGGCCTTTGCACTTGAATCGATGTGGTCACAGATTAAGGAAAAATTAAGCCGGGTCTTGCGGGTGAAACACCTCCCAAAGGAGATGCTTTGGAAGCTTCCAAACTCCTTTCTCTTCTCTGACAAAAAAATCAGACGATGTCTTCTCCTTCTCCTTCTCTCTCTCCCTCTTCTTCTTCTTCTTCTTCTTCTTGTCTTCTCCTTTTCTCTCTCCCTCTTCTTCTTCTTCTTCTTCTTCTTCTTCTTCTTCTCCTTCTCTCTCTCTCTCCCTTCTTCTTCTTCTCTTCTTCTCCTTCTCTTTCTCTCCCTCTTCTTCTTCTTCTTCTCCTCTTCTTCTCCCTCTCTCTCTCTCTCCCTCTTCTTCTTCTTCTTCTTCTCTTCTTCTCCTTCTCTCTCTCCCTCTTCTTCTTCTTCCCTTCTCTCTCTCCCTCTTCTTCTCCTTCTCTCCTTCTCCTTCTCTCTTCTCTCTCTCTCTCTCTCTCTCTCTCTGTGATCACCGGGGGGGGGGGGGGGGGGGGGGGTTCTAACGAAGGCCATAGGGGGGGTGCTGCTGCCTGTCGCAAAGCTGGAGGGGGGGCTATGCTGCAGTAGGCCACGAGGGAGGGCAGGGCAGCATGATCACCAAGGAGGAGGGGGGGACGCTGAGCCGGTCGACGAGGGGGTGGGGGCTCCGCTTTATAGGAGGGGGAGGAGGGTGGTATGGCCACCACTCCTCCCACCTAGGGGGTGCATGCCCCCCTATCACTCACTTCACTCCTTCTCTTACTCTCCCCGACGTGTTGTCCGCGGGGAGAGAGAGAGGGATAAAAAAATTGTACTAAAATTAAAATTTTTAAAAGAAAAGGGGGGTGTATATTATAACTTGATAGCTTGACCGTCCTACAAACCTAATAACCCTAAAGTCCAAAATGCATTCCACATTAGCAACAATCACATGGAATTCGTTAATGCAACCTTCTGATTGTCTTGAACTATCATCAACCATCCGGAGAATTGTGGAGGCATCTTTTTGGATTTCTAGTCTTAGAATTTTTATCAATTCTCAACTCATAATATTAACAGAGGATCATGTATTCGGAATGGCATGATCCACTAATATTCCATCAATATATGCTGCAACCCTTTAACAATGCTTTTTAGCATGTTCAAATTAGTCATCACGTACACAGGCTATTCCCAAGGGTTTGACAATATACCTAGTGTGAAGAGTCTTCTTATACTATTTATGCACTCCTAGAGATAACTTGATCAGCTATAGGAGATTCACATCAAGTTTTATCTCACAAATCGAATTGGCTAAGTTAAATTTATGATAAGTAGCAATAGTTTTCTTCTCCCATCAAACCATTTTTTCTCTTGGTCACTAAGAATAGGCTTAGTGCCTCTTTCTTAACTTTTATCTTCTTCTTTAGTAACTCCTTATTGGAGTCAACTTTGCCATCAACAACTTTTAGTGGACCGGCTTTCATATTAGGGTTAAGGACTTGCACCCCATTATCATCCTATTTAGGGTTTGCCTTCTTAACCTTCTATCCTCTTGTAATGGATCATGAATTGGAAGCTTGAGTGGTGGTGACATGCACAACATTGATAAGGATGACACCACTACCACTAGGCAACTCTTCCACAATAGCTTTTTCTCTCTCCAATATTTAATTTGGTTCCTCATCCTATTGCAGGTTATTTCCTTGTGCTCAATGATTAATCGGACTTACTGCCTACTCCCTTATTAAAGAGAGCTAATCTTACTACAACAAGTACTATCTAGATGGCTTGACTTCCCACATACATCACATTTGACATTAGGGTAGTTTCTCATAAAGTTACTAACCACCACACCACTTACAACTAAATATTGATAAACTAATATCTTCAAGATGTCAAATTCCTATCAAGTTTTGCTACTTCTTTAGGAAATTAATATCTACAGCTATTTGTCTATATTATTCTATTATCATATCGGTATAATACTTCATCATGTCCTTGGCTTTGCCGCCAATAAAATTTGATGCACTAGACTCATACCCATGATCATATGCTTTCTATTCAGCTGGGCTAACCACCTTATTAGTGATCGATCATTGATTAGTTGGCATGACATTAGGGTTTATCATTTGGCTTTCATTATTTAGTGGGGTCATTCAACTAGCCATCGGCATAGCAATATTAAAAGGAGCCAATAGCATGGTCACATTCTACATTATTCTTTCTCTTCCATTTGAATTGGTCATAGGTGTACTAGTTGCATCTTGACTTCCAGTGATCAATGCCAAATTATTACCAAGACCTAGACTTGAATTTAGGTTTTTTCTAGATGTGTAGGCACTTGTAAGCAACACGACTCTACCTCCTTTTCTCATGTAATAGCAATGTTTATATTAGTAAGAGCAACACTACTCAAGTGCACTTGGATATTGAAGTCTAATCTATGTAAAAAGTAGTGTAGTTGGGTAGCAGGTAAAAGAGAAATAGGGCTTACAATTTGTGCAACACTTCTTTCAGTTTCTTGGTGGCTCGAGCATTCTCATGGGGCTCTTGATGTGTCACATTCAGAATGCACATCCAATACTGACCACCTCTCTCAAAGAAAAATTCTCTTTGGAAGGCCATAAAGAATAAGTCCATCATGGTTATGGTTGTGGCTTTCAAGCCATGATACCACATTGTAACTCTTCCTTTTAAAGTCATATTGAAAAACATCATGAGATGTCATTCATCCTAAATTCAATAATTGAACATTAATTTTTGGAACTTGTTGATGTGGAGCTTTGCATCTTCCTTTGCTAACCCATAAAAAATGCGTAGAGTAAAACCTAAGGTTGGAAAATTTGGTATGCATGTAGGTAATGCAATGGGTTGCATCATAATGATGATTAAATTCTCTATAGGGATCCATATCAGTGGGACTGTATCTTCCACTTAAGTTGGTTGACTTGATGTGATAAGAGGTATGCTAGAGCTTCTCCCTTCCCCTAATGGGCTGGTTGGGATGATAGGGTCCACCAGACCTCTCTTTCTTAAGGATATCAGAATACTATGCTTAGGAGAATATCTCCTAAGGATCTCAGATCATCTTCTAGCCCTTTCATCTATTTCTTGACATACTTGATAGTGTCTATTAGGAAATAATCGATCTATTTGAATGCACTTTAGCATGCAGTGAATAACTAGTTCCTATTAACCAAGATTTGGAGACAGCCACTTATCAGTGGCTCCTAGAAAATGCACCACCTTTGTTAAGATAAAAGACAGACCCATCGAGATTGGCTCTAGGGCTCTAGCTAGGCTCCTGTGCTCACCAAACTACCCTCATGGCCGCACGGCCAAGGGTGTTTGGAGACTACATACTACTCTAATTAAATCATGCATTTGTATTAATTTGTATTCCAATGATTTTGCCCATCCCAATTGTAACAGAGGGAGTATCCCACACATACATGTAACTAGCACCTCATTTCACTCATATACAGAGCATGCCCTAGCCAATCGTTGTGGCTCTCTGTGGCTATTTTACACCCTAGAGATTGGCTTGAGGATGCACCATCATCTAAATATAAAATATAATCATAAAATTGAACACTCTTTTTCCAAGATTCACATTCCAAGAGATATTTTTGTTTCCTCACTTAAAATTTCTCGAAGAAAATCGTAATATCTTAGAGCTCAAGGATCCTCACACTCTCATTGTTGGTCAATAGTTTTAGCAACCAAATGCAATGCATTCTGGAGACTTCCTGTTTCTTGATACCATATATAAGAATGCAAATGCAAGGTATAAGGCCATATAGTGCTCAAATAAATGAATAAAAAATTAGCCGACCTGTCATGTGAAAGAAACATTCTTTCAATGATTTTCTTTTTAACATATTGCTTCATTGCTTAGAAACAATACTAGACTAATCCGTGATATTGTTCCTTTAAACTTAAATAAAGCAAGTATTATATGTCATTATATGTATACAAATTATATTTTAATTGATATTAACTTTCAAGAACCCATTTTTCTCTATTGTTTAGGTTTTGCAATCATACATTGGTGTAAGAGGGCGTTTCATGCTATTTTTTACATAGAAAATTGATAAACACACACTTTCACATAAATATAGAGGTAGATTAAGGCAAATTCCCATGCCATATCTTCACCATACTTCCATACACATAAACCTAGTTTATAGTAATTTATTATGCATAAAAAATAATTTTTTCTATGAAAAAATTCATTTAGTATGATTTTTAATCATTTTATTTAATATTAATTAATTTTTAAAACTTTTAAATTTATGAAGCTTATGTGGATTGTAATTCAACATTACATTCAATATAACTACATAGGAATACCATTTGAACCATAAAAATCCATTAAATTATTATTTTTCTATTAGAACTCGCATTGTAGATTTTATGATTTTAATTTTCATTATGAACTTATTGGAATAATTAATTATTTTTTTAATTTCATGCATATTCAAGCTCATTCAATTATTTTCAATCATTTTTCATAATAAGAACAAAAGATTCATCATAAAATTCAATAAAAGATCGCTTACTCTATAAACAGCATACGATTTCCATCATATTTCAAAAACAAGAAGTTGATGATGCTCTTTTATAGTAATTGATATCCCCTTTGCACTTCCTTGTTCCATTCCTCACATCTTGTCCACAAAGCGGTATCCATTTTCCATCATCATCTTAGCCTATATGAATAATGATTATGGCAAGAGAGAAAGAGAAGAGAGAAATATTGAAATATGAAATTTTTATACAATAGATCAAATCTCTTGCTATTTCTTGTGATATGAAGTAAAGAATTGTAGCTTCTCAGCCTAGGAGGAGAAGGCATGTTTCCATCGATCACAAATCTTTAAAAAATGCATTAAAAACTAGGACACACAAAATTTTGTGTCCCCTCCCTCCTCATGACATGTTTTTTTAATTTAGGCCCTCTTTTAATCCTAAATAACACTATAGTCGGTTCAAATTCTTGCGTTTACACTCTTCCCCATAAGTGATTCTAGGTCAAGCAGAGGGGTAGACAACCTCAAATTTGCAATTCGACTGTACAAGCGACTTTCTAGCATCAAAACCTATTAACTTGACCATTGTCACTTGCTTTTCACCTCCTAGATAAGGTAGCTGCTTTATAATGCCAAATTTTGTAGCCATTTAATGGGGGGTCAAATGGACTTGGATCGACGAACGAATACTTGTGTTGGATTCTCAAGATCAACATGAACCTATGAAAATTCAAACTTCTTTATCCATGATCAACACATTTTTTTAACCAAAAATTCATCTTTTATGGATCTTGGGCCACTTTTGTGCTTTGAATTTGGCTCTAAAATTCAACTCTCACTTTCATCATGTAGTTCCAATGCAATGGTCATGCAAATCATGATTTGCAAGTCACAAAAAGATGCATTGGACATCTTGATGTGGTATTATGAAACTACTACTAGTGCACAAAAGATTTAACTAAAAAAGAAGTTTAACACTGGCATGGACAGGAAATGACTTTCAATATAGGACTATATCATAGAGATAAAGACCATCACTGATCAACTAGCCTTTGTTAGAGCTTATGTAGACGATGAAGATTTGGTTGCCGTTACATTGAACGGTCTTGGACCTAAGTATAAGTCATTTGATATGTTTATCTTAATGCGATCAAAGATACTTGAATTTAATGAGTTGGTTTCATTATTTGTTCATGAAGATTTTAATCCTAGGTTGGCTACTAGTTCTAGTGGCTTAGAGGACATAGATGCAGTCTTTTTCTCGAATTAAAGAGGCCAAGATAGTTGTGGTAGAGGGCTCTCTCATGGTCAAGGGAGATCCAACCATAGAGGGAGAGGCTCATGGCAAAGTATCCACCACCTCTCCCTCTAGGGTTGGATCAAAAGGTGCAAAATGCTAGAGGTGGTGGATACTTTGGAGCAAGAGGGAGATCCAACCCTAGAGGGAGAGGTTCATGGCAATCTCATAGATGCAAATAAGGATAAGGACTGCCGCTATTATGGAAAGTATGGGTATATTGCCAAGGAGTGCCAGAAGAAACAAGCAAATAAAAAAGGTAAGCATGAGGGTGATCATGGTCTGTTGAGTCATGCTAAGGATGCTACTACTAACATGTTGTTTGCTATGACATATGTTCATAACCATACTACTAAAGAAAACAAGTCAGATGATGTATGGTACATTGACTTTGGGGCATCCAATCATATGACTTTGCATGAAGAATAGTTCATTGACATGGTGTTTGATAAGCATGGCTATGTGTATATAGGTGATGACACACACCATAATATTGAGCATAAGGGTGTAGTTCCCTTGGTTATTCATGATGGTTAGAAGAAGAATTTGAATGATGTATTGCATGTCCCCTCCATTACTAAGAATCTACTTTCAAAGAGAAAAATCCATAGGTGTGGCTCAATAAGCATGGATTTTTTATTGAAGAATTCGGAAATGGTTGTAAGCTAATTACTAAGGGCAGAAGGCATCGTCATGTGTTCACTTTGGATGTTAGTATCCCATAGTTGAAATAAGCCATGTTCATACATGGACAGAGTGCAATTAGAGATCTTGAGATCTAGCATAAGAGGATTTGACATGCGAATGTTCAAAGGCTACAAACTATGCAAAGAAAGCAATTAGTTATAGGCTTGCTAAAGTTTGCATATTTGGATTTAGGTCATGTGTGTGCTTCATGTTAGTTCAATAAGCAATCTTGATATCTATTTATGAAGCATGTTCGGAAAAACTCTAGGCCACTATAGTTGATTCACTTAGATGTTTGGGGACTAGCCCATAATGCTACTCTTGGTGGATCTAGATATTATATATATATCCATTGATGATTTTAGTACTTATACATGGGCGTACATCTTGAAGCATAGAGATGAGTTGCTTTCAATTTTTAAAGACTTTAAGTAGTAGGTTGAGAAAGAATTTGATTGCTTTATCTCTTGTTTGAGATTCAATAGTTATGATGAATCATTGTATCCAATGAATTTGATAGATTCTTAGTAAAGAATGGCATTTGCAAGCAGCTTACTTGTAGCTACACTTCATAATAGAATGGAGTATCACAGAGAAAAAATAGGATTCTTATGGAAACTATTTGTGTGATGCTTAATGAAAAGAATATGCCACTATATTATTGGGTTGAAGTTGTGGTGACAACTATGTATGTGCTAAATCATGCTCCTACTAGCATGGATTCATGACATGACACTGTATTAGAAGTTGTAGGGTGACATCGGCCATTTGAAATTCTTTGGTTGCATTGCATGTGTACACATTCTAAATGAGAAGATGAAAAAGTTGGATCCTAAGACACATAAGTGTGTGTTTATTGGCTATGCTCAAAAGCAAAAGGCTTACAAATGTTTTGATCCGTCTACTAAGGAGACAATAATTAGCAAAGATTTATCTTTGATGAGTTGGTTTCATGGTATGGATTATATGTTGTTGTTCCTCATGATTAGTCTTGAGATCATGTATCTACTACTATTTTGCAACACAATACTACTATGTCTAGACCTATACATGATGTATCTTGTCTTGGACTGAAAAGTTACGCAGTCATGCATCACCATCCACTACTAACTCTATGTTAGTGAGGAGAAGAAATAAAGCAAAAGGTAAATAAGGAAAAGACAAAGAGAAAGTTCCTAATGACGCTCCAAGGATTTTGACTTCTAGACATGATTTGACTGACAGCTTGGATAGTGAGCTTGGAATTTTTTGTTTATTTATACTCATGGATTTGGGTAGACTAGATATGTATCACCTTATGGAAGAGGGGAATCAAGTAGTCCACCACAGTTGAGATGATCACAAAGGGTGACATACTCGATTGACAGGCTTATATACAATGAATTTTTAGCAAAAGGTCATGGAACATAGAGAGCTTGCTACATTCAATAAAGTTGTCATGGATAGAAATTAGTACAAAAAAATGGAGGAGGAGATGAATGCAATGGTTGAAAATCACACTTGGAAATTGGTTGCATTACCTGATGGCTTCAACGAGGTCACTCATGAATATATGTGTGCATCGCATGGATTCAAAATAAGATACTTTTAACTCCCTATATATATATATATATCTACACACACACACACACACACACACACACACACACACACACACACACATGTAATTGAGTATAATATAAAGGGGTTATTTACAAATTGAATAGAAAAGGGTTCTGTTTTATTCAAAGAAAATTCACAAATAAGGATATTTATAAATAGACCTTGGACACATGTGATGTAGAGAATAAAAATATAGTAAACCCCTCGAGCTTGATGGTAAGAAATTGATTGACTATAAATGGGTTTATAAAGTTAAGTGCAAATTAGAATATATGTGTGCATTGCATGGGTTTAAAATAAGATATTATTAAAATATCCTTTTTATATATATTTTTCATGTAGAAGGGTATAATATAAAGGGGTTATTTACAAATTAAATAGAAAAGGGTGTTTTTTAATTCAAAGTAATTTCATAGATAAGGATATTTATAAATAGACCTTGAATCGATGTGATATAGAGAATATAAATATAGTAAACCCCTCGAGCTTGATGGTAAGAAGTTGATTGGCTATAAATGGGTTTATAAATTTAAGTGTAAATCTAATTGTATCATTAAAAGATATAGACCCAAGTTAGTGGGGAAAAAGGGTATGCACAACAATATGGCTTGGATTATGAAGAGAAATTCACTCATATAGCCAAAATGGAAACTATTTGGACATTATTGCTTTGGCTATAGTAAAGGGTAGATAATTATAGCAAATAGATGTGAAGAATTCTTTTTTGAATGGAGACTTGGTAGAAGAGGTGCTTATGGATCAATTGAAAGGATACATGCACCCTTAGTATTCAAATTATGTTTGCAAGCTGAATAGAGCATTGTATGGATTGAAACAAGATCTAAGAACCTAGCGTCCATGGATTATTGCTTACTTGTAGAGTCTTGGATTTTCAATTAGATAGGCTGATCATAGTCTCCTTATGAAGAAGATGTTAGATATGCTCAATGCCCTAACCTCAGAATGTGCCATCAATGATCCATTGTGCTCAAAGTTGTTAGGCCCCCATTATGAGGAGAACCCTGTGTGAGCTTGGATATTAGTGGGTTTTGGCTTGTATGTCAAGTGAGGTCTATGTGAATGGATGGCCAAAAGGTGACTGTTATAGATCTAGCCTTTGAGATAGACAGAGTAATTAAAGCTGGTAGCAACTCAAGGCACACTGCATTGAGCTGCAGGGTAAGAAAGTTACAAGGAACCCCTATTTTGGGTTCAAGGGCCATGGAAGTAGCCCTTGACTAGGGGTAGGAAGTATTCCCTAATGAATTAGTGGAGTTGCAAATGGAAGGTCAACAGATACAGAAGAATATGGAAGGTCATCCATCATGACCCCCTTTACAGGCTATAAAAGGTAGACCCCTTCACAACTTTAGTGATCTATCCTTTCACCCAATCAAAGTTATTACAACTAGCCTTAATCTCTTCACCTATTTTCTATCTAGATCACCATCTAGGATTTATATTGGAAGCGAACGAGTGGATAGAGACATCTTTGTATCAACTTGTTTAGAGTTAAAGAAAAAATTTATTCTCCTCTTATATGCTATGTACTCTCTTTCTCTATCTCCTGCTCAACTACTATTTGTTTTGCGCCATGTAATTTTAATAGAAGATTGATGTAGGTCTTGTCATATTAGTTATGTATATTGATGATCTGATCATTACAAGAGATGATGACAATGGGATATAGAATATTATGGCCATGCTGAAATCAAATATTGATATGAAGGAGTTGGGAGAAAATTGTGATTTCATCCAATGGACTTTGGCTGATACAAAGACAATACATACTTGAGATGTTGAAGAAATATGGTATGTTAGATTGCAAACCTTTGGGTACTCCATTGGATCAAAATACTAAGTTGGGTGTGAATATTGAAACTGAAATTTTAGATGTCACTATGTATATGCAGATGGTAGGAAGTCTCATGTACCTTACCATCACTAGGTCTAATCTTAGCTACTCAGTTGGACTCATTAATTAGTTCATGCAAAAGCCTTAAAAAGCCCAAATTTTGGATGTAGTGAGACAAATTATGCATTATGTCAAGGCAAAAATAGACTATGGACTCTTTTATGAGAAGGATAAGCACTTGAATCTCATGGGATACATTGGTGCAATTTGGGCAGGTTTTCCATATGATAGACGGTCTACTAGTGGATATGCATTCAACCTTGGCAATGGAATGATTAGCTAGAGTAGCAAGAAGCAACCAATAGTTGCACTTTCTAGTACCTGAGGCTGAGTATAGAGGTGTTGCATCGGTAGCTTGTTAGATTGCTTGGTTGCTAAAGTTGTTGACATATTTGCATATGTAGATAGACGCTCTAGTCACATTGTACTGTGACAATATGAGTAATGTAGTTCTGGCTATGAATCTATGTATCATGCCAAAATAAAACACATAGAGGTACATCACTTGATATGAGAGATGGTACTTACAGGGCAGATAGATCTCTTGCATGTCAAAAATGAAGACCAAGTAGATGATATCTTTACCAAGTCACTAGGTAAAGATAAGTTTAGTCACTTTAGAGAGCTACTTAGGATTCATTGTCCTTCTTGAGCTTGAGAGGGGAGTGTTGATGATCAAGCTCATTTTTCTTATCTGACTAACTAATTATAGCTTAGCTATACTATGTGTATGGACAATAAGTTGAGTTACTAACTCAACCATGGTTAGAACCTTAGTTAGTTGTAGACCTAGATTACTTTACTAGTGTCTGTAAAAAGACCTAGATTACTTTACTAGTGTCTGTAAAAAGACTATGAAGAAAATGAAAAAGACGATGGATGAGAGCACACTGCTTTGTTCCTACTCTGCTCTTTTGCTCTTTTCTCTCTCTTGAACTTTTAACAGTGCGAAGCATATAAACAAAGGCTTAATAGAAACTTATTTTGAATGGGTCCCACTAAGGATTTTAAGGCTTTAAACCTTAGTAAAAGATTTTAAAGCTTTGATCATGTGTTGCATGGACTAGAATCTACTTGCGGTGATTCATATTGAGCTAGTTGATGGAGCCACTTTCACGTTGAGCTGGAGTAGAAGGTTGCACATGCTAGAGAGTAATTTTGTCCCTTGAATATTGACATTGACCAAATGGAAGATATGTAGGGAGCTAAGAGTCGACTACTAGTTGACAAAGTTATAGCAGCATAAGAAGAGAAGCTTGACCTCAGATATTGCCACCTTAGATGATGGGGATGGATCATGGTGCTCAATGGATTGAAGACATAGTGATGTTGTAAATGTTAAGTTAGCACACTTAACTTGAAGCCCAGGATTTAGTAAATTCATGATAGCTATTGGAATATACTTGCTTTGGCATAGATTGTAAAGTGTAGGAGTAGTTGTATCTTGTTAAATAATGATGTTGATCTTCACTAATTATCGACTTTGATAGATGTGATTGATGATGGACATGAAGTTCAATAATGATGTGGAGCTTTGAATATTGTACTGATTGGGGATGACTGTCATTAAATCTGGTCAATGATGCTAATGAGGAGTAGGTGGAGTAGGTAAAATAAAGAAGAGTTAACACCATCTTTTTCTATAACAAGGGCACACTATCTCACGCAAGAGCATTGCCCTTTTTCTTCAAAGAGATAGAGAAAGAGAAAGAGAGAGAGAATCCATTTTGAGCATTTGGATTGGTCAAATCTGTGTGCATCTATGACATACATAAGCAACATCAATCCAAAGATTCTTGTTTATTGCACAAAGATCTTAACAACTATGTAGAATCACAATCAAGAACAGATTATATATCATTACCAACACCATACAAGAAAAATCCCATGCCCCATAGTGATGTGCACAAAAATGGATGGAAGAAAACATAGCTCATTTCAATATTGGAAATATTGACTGCATAAAAATTTTCTTAAGATATTATTTCAACCTATCTATAGGTTACCCCTCTCCCATTGTCATTTATCTATCACATACAGATCCTATAGCATGATTGCTTTGTTAGAGAGAGAACCAAGGAGAGAGAAAGAGGAGAGAGAAAGACTGCAGAGGAGAGAGAAAGACTGCAAGAAGAGAGAGAATAAGAGTGATGAGGAGAGAGAAAGACTAGATTTGGAGAGAGAAAGACAGGAAAGATGAGGAAGCCATAGAAGCTGTGAGCAAGAAGGGAGAGAAAGATTGTAATTGTATTGATATGTCAAAAAGATATGTAAAATTACATGTCCTCTCCTTTTATACCAATGTCAGTGTGACATGGCATAATATCAATATTATTTACACTAATTCCTTATTCTTAGCTTCTTACAATCCATCCCTTCCCAAAAGTTTTTGTCCTAAAAAACAAACCTGAAAGACTAGAAAAGGATAGATGAAACAGAGTACTACTTTGATACAAGGGCTACAAAAAAAGGAAAAGCACTAGTTTGTACTAAGTAATGGAGAGGATCGTAAGTGGGAAATGAAGGTGCAAAATCGTGCTCAAAAACTCCTGGATCAAAAGGTATTCCATCATAATGATTGTCCAAGATAATAGAATGCCTCTCAACCACATACTCCAATCCACCCAGATCAAATGGATACGATGAAGTATCCCCATAATCAAATCCATGATCACATCCATAATCCCCTGGATCATAGGGAAGCACAATGCTATCTTTATATTCATGTATGCCCAAATCATGTATTATATCATCATCAGACATGTGCCGGTCATCATAACCATGATCAAGGTACTCATTATCAAATGTGTTCAATGGGTGTTGTAGACCTTGATTAAGTGTAAATTGATGCCCAAAAATATCATCCCTTCAACATGACCATCTACATCTGCAAGTGTTTCATGTGATTCATCAACGAAGATGCCATCAGCTTGTACATCTTGCTCATCTGCAAGTGCCTCATGTAATTCATCAACGAAGATACCATCAGCTTGTACATCTTGCTCTTCATTGTTCACTTCTTGTACATCTTCTTGGACTCGTACATCTTCTTGGTCTTCTTCTTGCTCATCCTCTTGTTGATCATGTTGTTCATTATCCAAATCTTGTTGTTGAAGAGATGGATGCTCATAAGCATAAGAATGTTGACCATAGTAACCATTCTGCTGCCAAGGTTCAATGGAATGATACTCTGCATTATGATATGGTACATCATATTTATAAGCATTAACATGCTGTCCAGATGTACTTGCATACTGCTCATATTCATTTGCATGTTGTTGCTGTTCATATTCATAAGATGCATGTAAATCATAATGTGTACCACCAGCATATACATGTTGTCCATAAGCATAAGCATTTGATTCAAGTGTACCATCAGCATATAGATGCTGGCCATGAGCATAAGCATTTGATTCAGGTCTTGCTGTTTTTTCCATAAGTGCCTTTGTAAGAGTAATACACTGTTCAGTCGAAACTACAAGTTTGTCAATATTAGCTTGTGTTTGAAGCCAACCTTGTCCAAGTTTGTCCATTTTAGCCTGTGTTTGAAGCCAACCTTGTCCAAGTTTGTCCATTTTAGCCTGTGTTTGAAGCCAACCTTGTCCAAGTTTATCAATATTCGCCTGTGTTTGAAGCCAATCTTGTCCAAGTTTGTCCATTTTAGCCTGTATTTGAAGCCAACGTTGTTCACTAGAGTTGGAGCTATTGTTCTCAACTGCCATTGCAGTCAAGTTGAAGAGATATGTTGTTCCTTGAAAAATAGAAGTCCAAATAAGGTGTATGATAGCTTGACTCAAAGGTTAGGATGTCTAGTATCAAGTAGAAATCCTGATTTGAATTTAGGAGTAGCAATACCCCTCTCTGTTTAAGAATTTCCAGAACTGTCCACAGTAAATTGCTAGTGAACTGCCGGTACCAAATAGGCTCTAACTCGAGAAATATGTGTCCAAAAAAGACGTTTGATGGCTCCACGTGAAGCTTATGATGTCTAGTATCACTTCCAATTGTTCCTTTGTCGCTAGAATGATGCTACTAATTTCTGTAGCAACTTTTCCAAATCTGTCCCTGTTTGGACTGCACCCTGTTTAAGCCCTGTTCCAAGTGTTTTGAGTACTTCTTATCCAACTTGAGTCAATACCCAATACCGATACACTCAAATGAGTAGGAGAGAACATTCCATGAATATGGCACTACAACATTGCATCCCCAAAGCATCATGCCCTTAAGAATGCTCCATCGATCTTCCATAGGCACTAGGTTGATGACGAGGAGTCAAGTGGCACAAGATTCTTCAAATAGATCATTGCTGAGCCTTCAAGAAATGGTTCATAGATGATGCTAATGCAATGTATGAATTTGGATCTCCAGTGAGGCAAGAGACAATCAGATCCATCCCATTGTACACTTGATGATCAGAGTGATGCAAAGCTTCGCTGAATCTGAAAAAGAGATGCAAATCTCAGTACAACAGATGCCATTTCCTGATGTTGCTTCTGTAGAGTGGATGATTAATGAGAACAATTGCCAAGCCACTTGTCCTCAAAAAGTAGTAAAAAAAAATGGGGAACCATAACTGTTAACCCCAACACGACAAGAGCGAAAGAAAGCAGAGAAGACGCAGGGCAAAGGCGAAAAGAAGGTAGCCCGACGGAAGGAAAAGAAGGAGAAAAGCCCAAAAGCGCAAGGACAACCGTCAAAGACCAAGGCAACCATAAAAAGGGAAAGGCGCATAAAAAGCGCACTCTAAAATCTTGTAAAAGAGTGCTGGGCTCTCACCCGTGCTATTTGTAAAGATAGAAGGGTAGTGAAAAGAAAGCAAGGAAGAGAAAAGAACAATGGAAAACAGGGCCTGGGCTATGACCAGCCATGTAAAAAAGGGAAAAAGGGAATGACCGCCCAAAAGGGAAGTAGGGTTTTGTATAAAAAGTTGAAAAGTGAATGAAGAGCTCATTCTTTGGTGTGGCAAAACTAGTCTTCTTCTTCCTCTCTTCTTCTCTCCTTCTCCTTGCTTGTGTGTGCTCTTGAGAGAGGGAGTGTGAGAGTGTGAGGGAGTGAGCACGTGAGAGAGTGAGGAATCAAGAGGGTGAAGCTCTCCACCATCTCCTCCCCCCTTCTCCTCTTCTCCTTCCTTCTCTTCTCTTGCGCGCGCGGCTATGGAGGATGAGGCTTGGAGAAGGAGGAGGCTTGAGGATGCTTGAGCTAGCATCAAGAATCGTGGAGCTACCAAGGTGTGAGAGAGAGGAGGGCACTCGATCAAGCATCAAGGTAAGTTCACTGCATTCGTAGGATTGACGGCGCGTCGGCTAGGTGAGAGATAGCCATGAGAGCTCGCTTGGAACGCTTGAACAATAAGCGGTCCGTGGGTCTTGGCGGTTGAGCGAAAGCTCCCACAATAACCTATTCCTCCACCAAAGGGGCTACTGAGGCCATTTCACTTTTGAATGGCACAAAAGTAAGAGGATGCTGCATACAAGTACAGCCTGCAATCATGTCCAGTTCAAGTGATAGGTCTGGAGACTAACTGTAATTCTTCCAAGCCTCAAGAGTCTGGTGTGCTAAAGAGGAAAAGATCAGCATATGCATTGTTTTTGTTGAACAAAAATCTGGAACAAGTGCTGAACTATTTGGGAGCAGAAAGTGTTGGACCTCGTCATACACTTCCCAATCTAAACAAGATAATTCAGCTCATATGTTCTGGAGCATGCAGAATTGCCTGAACTGTTCAAATTGTGAACATAAGTGCCATTGATGGTATCATGAGTAGTAACCATGGATCACCTGAAGGCAGTTAACATGGATGCTCATTCTGCAAAGCTCTTTGCTTTAACATAGCAGTTTGTTGTAATATAGCATCTAAGAGGTTCCCTGCTGGGCATTCAAACCTCTTCCACACATCCAAAATTCTGAGGTCCTCTATTTATATTGTAGCTCCACTAAACATCATGAAGCATGGTCTTTATAACGATTCAAATGAACAAGAGGCGTCTGCAGCAGCGCTTGGTTATGTTTCACATGTGAGTGCAATTGCTTGTCATGGTTAGAAGCCGTTCAGGCTTCCCAGCTCTTTCATTGCTGGCCATGTGCTTGGATGTGACACTACGATATCCTGTACGTTTTGGAGATTCACGTTCTTATATACAGGACTATGCACCAGCAATGGAGTCTAACCCACCTGAAACAGGATTGAATGCTGTAGGATCATATCTTGGAAGCAGTCGTAGGGTTGTTACAGAATTCCCATAGCCTCTGCTTGTCTTGGATGAGCTTGATCTCAGGATTTAGGGCTCAGGAGCGGCCCTTTGAATCTGGTTGGAGATGGTGGAAGGCAGAACTGGGAGGAGCTTGGCCAGAACTATGTTAATTTTTGAAAGGAACTAATTGAAATCAGGGCAAGAGTAGATAATTGCGAGGCCTTCATCTCCAAGATGAACGCTCAAATAAGAAGGGAGGCTGCAACATCATCAATGGAGTATTGATCAGGCCATCGAGAGAGGGAGTCTATGAGAGAGTCTCCATGAGCCTGGCCGCCAAAAGCCTATGACCAGCATCAACGGATCAACCAGCTTGGCAATACTGTTGAATTTATAGTATACCTCAAAGAACACATTGTGCTCCTGTACCATGTTCTTCTTTGTCAAAACCAAGACTGTCCTTTGAAGGTTGCTGACTCCGAAACTGAACCTGCGTTGAGACTTGCTGGTGTGTCTGCCTCAACAACGGCTGTGAGACATAAGGAGACGTACCATACACAGGGAGGCGCTACTGCAAGCTGTCATATACCGGTCTGCCTTAGCAACGGCAGATGAGGTTGTCCATTTGGACATCGATGCAAAAGGTGATGAGGAGCATCCGTACTCCGAGGCCAATGATACTGCCAACCGTGATGAGAAAAGATCTAAGCCTAAGAAACCCAAGAAGCCAAAGTTACCATCGCAGAGGCTGCGATGGCAATTGCTGCATCAGACTTGGCAGCATTTCTGACACAGATATCAGAATCATTTGCGAATTGCCCGATGTATAGCTTATGCATTTTGCTGAGTACTTTGGAAAAGCTTTCAGTGCAGTCACACCCACTCAATTCGGTTGGAAATTTTACTTGCCAGACAGAGAGCTCTTGAGTCCGACCTGGTCTCTGTCACATGGAGGCTTTACCTTGTGGAACAGTTGCTCTGCTGCGCGTTACCGCTTGTCACTTGTGGCGCACTTCCTCGGCTGCCCGTTATTGCCAGTCACTTTATTGATCGAATCGTGCAGCCACTGCCATTGCAAGAAGAAAGAACAGAGAAGGAAGGCCATTTCTGCTTTCCAATCCAGCAGCCGTGGAGGTGTCAGGACGTTGTCAGATCTTAACAGACACTTCGATTCTAACAATGAGAACGAGACACAAGAATATTGAGTGGATGCAATATTCGAACAGGCCAGACAGACGGGTGCTCAAGAAGGGCCCTCAGAAGGGGAGGCAGGTGTATGAGCAACAAAATGCAGATATTTGTAGCCTCCAAGAAGAGGAAAGAAGAATCTGATGGAGTGTGATCAACACCAGGCTACTAAAGAGAAAGGAATCAATAGCTCCACATAATGTAGAGATCTTTTGCTGAAGCCATATCTGTGTCTTCAACAGCTTATCTACAAATACCCTTCTGAAAATGGAGGAAGTGCTGTCCAAGATTTTCTTCCATTTTGCCTTCAGCTTTTAAAAGAAATCTTCAGTGCTGCCTGTCTTTAGGGTTTGAAGAAGAACAAAATATCCCTGAAGCCTCTTCAAAGCCTTCAATAATGGTGCTCCACTTGTTAAGAATGAAGAGTAAATAAAGTTTCCAGCATGAAATGCCTTCAAAAACCTCATGGCTGAAAGCTAGGAGAAGATATGTGCTACAACTCCATGAAAGCTTGGCAAAAGCTTGGAGAAAGAGGAAAGGAAGACCTCTTTTGAAAAGTAACCACAGTTGAACCCCAAACTAAGCCCGGTTAACCATCCTTTACCCTAATTACCTTCAATTTTGCATAAAATTTGATGATGTCCAGCCATTTAAGCCTTTATCTGCCATATCTGACCTTGGATATCTCCAGATGTAGTCACTTGCTAACTGTAGTTGTCCTGCAGCACTCCACTAGTCACTGTCTTGTACTATTTTTGTCTGAAATTGGTTTTGAAATAGGAAAATGAGACTGAAATTGAGAGAAAATAATGGATCAAAGACTGAAGCTCTGATACCACTTGTCAGAGAGAGAACCAGGGAGAGAGAAAGAGGAGAGAGAAAGACTGCAAGAAGAGAGAGAATAAGAGAGACGAGGAGAGAGAAATACTAGATTTGGAGAGAGAAAGACAGGAAATATGAGGAAGCCATAGAAGCTGTGAGCAAGAAGGGAGAGAAAGATTGTAATTGTATTGATATGTCAAAAAGATATGTAAAATTACATGTCCTCTCCTTTTATACCAATGTCAGTGTGACATGGCATAATATCAATATTATTTACACTAATTCCTTATTCTCAGCTTCTTACATGCTTCTAATGGAGAGAGGAACACTAGTGTATATTATTGGTGACTCACTACCTATGCCATTGTACTCTTTTTGAGCCTTGGTATATATATCCCACTTCCCAATTCTATTATGTTTGATTTAATTTGTTCTTATTATTCTATTGTCTATTCTTTATGCTCATTGTAATCTATATCGGTAGCACCTCTTTGATTCCATTTCTCCACACTTTCCTAACATAGTATGAGAGCTTGTCTCTCATGCTTTTGGTGTTTCCTACTATGTTTGACTTTTGTCAAAAGGTCTAAACATGCTTTGATTGATAAAAACACTTTATTTTGTTATTGTATACATTTGGACATGCCCAAGCTATTGAGATGTAGAGAGAGAAGATATGTAGAGACGCGATAGGGAGAGAAGAGACACACCATATACACTCCCAAAGACTACATCATATTGATCACAAGCTATATATATATATGTGAGACCTAGTCTAGATAGGCTAAGCTATATTTAGCACCAACATGTTGAGATGTAGAGAGAGAAGATATGTAGAGATGCAATAGGGAGAGAAGAGACACACCATATACACTCCCAAAGACTACATCATATTGATTACAAGCTACATATATATAGGTGAGATAATGCACTCCAATATGTTTAGACTTGTTATGTTGAACATAGTCTTTAGCAAGACAAATAGCACTTTGATTATCACATCAAAGTGGTGTGCTAGAGAGAGAAGAATGGAAAATATCTTAAATAACTTGTCAAAGCCACACTAACTCTCGAGCCACTAAAGATGCAGCTACATATTTAGCCTTTGTAGTGGACACAACAACACAACATTTTTTCTTGCTAATCCAAGAAACAAGACAATTGTTGATAAATAAACAATTTTCACTTGTAGAATACATAGATAAGTGAGAGTTTGCCTAATCTGTATTTGTATAATCCAAAAGATGAAGTGAATGTAGAGAATTAGAGTTTTGTTGATGCCAATAAATCAACCAAAAATCTTTAGTTGTCAAATGTTCCATCAGCTTTTATTTTACTCTTATAAACCCACTTGCATTCAATAGTAGTACATCGAGGTGGAAACTCAATTAGAACCCATGTATCTTTAGAGAGAAGAGATTCATACTCAACTTCCATGGTCTCTTGCCATTGCTCCTTTTGTGGGGATGACATGGTATCACTATAAGAGACATGGTCTTCACAAATATTGAGAGTATTCTCAAGAATATCAACATCATAAACATGACAAGTACCATGCTCATTATTAATTGGAAGATCAACATAAAGATTAATGCCAAGGTCATCATAAGCAATAATAGGTGCAAGTTGTGAATCTTGATTTGAAGAGTCAGAATTATCCTCTAAAAGAGGTTCATCATCATATTGAAAAGGAAAAGAAGTGAGTAATGACTTTGTATCATCAACGTCCTCTAGTGACCATGTCTACCCAACATCCTCTTGAGACCATGTATGCCCATAAGTTGCTCATTGAAAATAGCATTATGACTTATGATTACCTTCTTGGAAGATGAATCATAAAACTGTATCCCTTAGAAAAAGTTGAATATCCAATAAAAATAACTTTCAAACCAAGAGGATCGAGTTTTCTATGAGTCTCTTTGGGTACATGAATATAAGAAATACATCCAAAAGTTCCAAAATATGAAATAGAAGGAGTTTCACCTATCCAAGTAGTAATTGATATTTTACCAGAGGGAGGAATTGTAGGAAGATGATTTTGCACAAATAGTACTATTAAGACTGCTTCAGCCCAAAAACATCTAGATAACCTAGAATGAATGAGCATACATTACATGGCATTGAGAATAGTCTTGTTTTTACATGCAACAATACCATTCTCTTGAGGAGAGTAGGGAACCGTATATTCATGATGAATACCCTGATTATTACAATAATCATCAAAATCATTGGAAATGTATTCTCCACCATTATCACTGCAAAGTTTCTTGATGCAATGACCAGTATGAAGTTTTGCAGCTTTTTGATATCGCTTAAAAGATAATAAAGCTTCTAATTTGTGTCGCAAGAGAAAAATGATGGTGTATTTTGAGAAGTCATCAATAAAAGTGATGAATTACTGATATTGAGATTTTGATGGAGAAAAAGGTCCACAAATATTTTTGTGAATTCGATCAAGCAAATCTCTAGAATGAGTTGTGTGGAAATGGAAAAGGGTTTGCAAAAATGCTTTCCAAGTGCACAATATTCACAAATACCCATATGAGGACGAACTTTGAATTCCATACCTTGAACAAGGTAACACTAATACAGATCAATAAGCTTTGAAAAATCAAAGTGAACAAAGTGATGATGCCATATTTTGTTGTTAAGATTGCCAGGAGCTATAACAACATTTGCAAGGAGCTGTAGCAACATTTGCAACATCTTCATTTAAAGATAACTCAAAAAGATTACCATTTTGAGAAGAAACAACTATGGTTTGTCCATCTTTCTCAATGTGACACTTGGTATGGCTTAAACCGACAAAGAGACCAAGATGCACAAGTCCTGCAACAAAAAGAAGATTTCTTTGTAGATCTAGGACATGTGAAACTCCACATAGAATTCTTGTTGAAGAAAGAGTACCGAGATATAAATCACATATACCTTTGACTTGGCAAGTTGTGCCATTAGCAAGATAAACCAATTTCTTGACAAGAATAGAATGATAATTATATGGGATTGATATGTCATGTTTCTGTAGCACCAGAAACAATAATAAAAAGAGATCCATCACAAATATGAAGTATCCTTTTTATAGAGATAGAATAACTCACATAATTTTTTCATTAGTAGTGTTGTCATGTGTAGCAACGTATGCTCTATTACAAGACAAATCAAAACACCACTTGAAACATAGATGGGTTGGATGATCGCTCTTTTTGTAGTAGTCACAAGAAGAATAATCTGTGCATAAACATGGTTGTTTATTTGTAATACCATATTCTTCATCATATTGTTTTGCCTAGTAATCATTTGTAGTGTAACCGTTTCTATTGCAATAAGAAGAATGTCTGTTAGGAAACTTGAGATGAGAGAAGTTACCACCATGATGACGACTACATGTAGGGCATGGAAAGAGACACCTTTGAGAAAGTAAAGCTTGGTCAATTTGTTTTGATTGTGTCCTCTTGTGAGATCATAATTGTTTATTGATTCGTGTGTTGCCATTCATGTCATTATGAATATTCAATCAAAGATATACAAGCTTGATCAAAATTGATCCCATCTTTGTTAGATAATATGGTAACAATATTATCATAAGCAGAATCCTTTACAGTATCAAGAAGCTCTGTTACTAATTGCTTTCGTGAAATAGCATCACCAGTAGCAACAAGTTGATTGATAATAATCTTGAATGATTTGATAATGTTTTTGATAATGATTTGATAATGTTCTTGAATGACACATAAACACAAGAGTGAGTAATCGTGATGAAACATGTGTCATACGAAAAGTTATTATCTTGTTTGTTTTCCTATTTCAAGTCTAGTTAACATAAGTTTTGACAAATAACTCCAAATTGAGCATAGATTTGATAGGAAGAAATCTTGTGAATCCTTAAGAGTTTCACAAATAGAAAATTTTAGGGTGTCCAAGCAAGGCATATCTACAATTCCACATATCTGCAATCTAAATGATGATCAAGTGAACTTCTTCTATGCTTAAAATTCATAACATAAGTTGCTCATAGCATACACAATACATCAAATTTAAGCATGAAAAGAACATGAATCAATAATTAAAGAGATACTACATAGATATACTTCCTGATTATCTTCTTCAAGAAATTGGTTGTAATCAATCGTGATAGTTGTGATACCATGTTGAGACGTAGAGAGAGAAGATATGAAGAGATGCGATAGGGAGAGAAGAGACACACCATATACACTCCCCAAGACTACATTATATTGATCACAAGCTACATATATATAGGTGAGACCTTGTCTAGATAGGGTGAGCTTTATATATAGCTCCAACACAAGCAACACTTCAAACTGCTAAATGGTGGTTTCTAGCTATCACATGGCTATTTTCAGCTTGCATTTTTCTTTCTTGGTATGTAGTCATTTTCAACTTTTCTTTTACAAATCTACTCTCTAATATCCTATATTTTCAACTAAGTTTGTGTTTTCAACCTAATCTAAACCTACCTAGAGGACATATCACACGTGTCAATTATTATGTAGTTACAACACTCTTCACTTCTATTCCTATCTTTTGTTTTGAATTGTACTACTTCAACTGTTAACTAATGGCATTAGACATTGTCTCCACAAGTGCCTCACTCTCAAACCCCTTGCATTCTTACATCTTCTTTACACCTCATCTAAATGGAACCTCCATTTTGCTCTATTGATGACAAGTTTAGGAGACTTAGCTATCTTACTTCGAGTGTTGTCATGAAAGCGTTTTATATGAAAGCCTCTTCCATACATTGTTTCAAGAGCCATCTTATGTGCCTGGATGCCCTCTTATATTCTAGGTGATTGGGATGAACAAATCTATGAGGAAGTAGTTATAACCTAGGAGAAAATTGCTCCTCATGCCTACTCTGCTCTTCTTCTATGCATCTCTAAAGTTTCTCTAATAGTTACCTCCTACAAACATATCTTTAAAAGTATGGAAGATGTTATAGCATTTGTATAAGGCTCCATTGACCATGTGAGTTGTGACCCTCTATGATTAACTTCAAAGTATCGGGATCAAGGTGACTTATATGTTTCAATCATTTTATTCTTTAGGTGGTGACACAGATATAGGATCAACTAATTGACACATGTCATCCATCCTCCCAAAAGCAAAAGCACATCTTGTGGTGACTATCCTCTACATGATCACTCCCAAGTTTGATTGTGTGGCCAACACCTCATGAGCTTAGACATTCGCAACACCTACTAGTTTTTGGTCTCTATGCTACTTGATGAGCATGAGGCTTCTTTGTTTTTACATGAGAGGTTACCATCTCATTATGATTGTAAGCAAGAAGATTTTACAACTTTAGAGAGGGGTGACAAGTTGGAAAAAAACAAAGATGTCATTATGGAAAGAAGGGGCTCCTTCAAAAGGATTATGAGAAGCTAGCAACATAACAGAAAGAGAAGGAGAAGAAGGGGTAGACTCCTTCCACGAGTTATCATCATCATGATCCTCAAATTTCGACTCTAACTCAGGCCCTTAGGCCTTTGGGGGGTGAAGGACATTAAGTCCCCCCCTTCCAATTTTTAGTATAGTGTGCTAGCATTCACAACTCTCAAGCACAAGAGAGGGAGTGTGAGAGGGTGGTGGTGGTGAGGCATCTTAGCCTCATCTACATGTAGGTGCAATGGATCCAAACTATGACTTCCCACATGCATTGATGCAATCTAGCACATTTTGAAATCCTAGAGCTGGATTGTAGGATCATTACGGACTAATTTTGTGGCAGAGACTAGTATTTTCTCCTAATTTGAGCTGGATTGTAGGATCATTATGGACTATTTTTGTGGCAGAGATTAGTATTTGCTCCTAACTTTGGCAACATGTAGCAAAATGTGCAAATTTCATAGTTATGCATACTTTTGTAGGGTATTGATAATAATAGAAAGCATCGAGATTTGGCTATTACAACTTTTGTGGTGAAGGATTAATACAATCAACATTGATAATAGAAAACATCGAGATTTGGCTATTATCCCTTTTGTGTGAAGGATTAGTGCAATCAACATTGACATCAATGTCTTTTTGAGGGACCTTCATGGTGGCTTAATCATCGACAACTTGGATATCCATGGTCCTCTAATGGTAATTGTTGTATATCTATGATGACTAAGTATCATACAATATTTGATTGTACTAATCATCCGTGATCTAAGAGAGGAAGTAAGTAGAGTACATTTATGGGGTGTGAGAGTTTGTGCATTAGCACGTATTTCAATTTTTATGCTAGGGATTTTATGGCTAGACAATTGGTATTTTGGGCAAAAGATTTTGCTAGCCAATTGTTATTTTGTTAGGGAATTATTTTAGCTTATTTATAGGCTGCTCCTCTACCACTATCATGATGCACTCATCAAATACACACTCTACAACAAGATTGCTTCTAAGTGAAGAGTGGAGGATTGCTGCACATGACTAGTGACTCATTGCTCATGTCACGAATTCACAAGTCTATTATCTTTAAATTCTTGTGTTCTTACTATTTTATATTCTATTCTTTTTTGTGCTCATTGTAGTCTATAGTTGCAACGTCTCTTTGCTTCAGTTGTTCCAAACTTTTGTAATAATAATACACAAGATGGATAAGGGACAAAATGGCACATGATATGGGTGCCTATATGAGTATGGTGCATAAGATATTAGGATAGAATAAGTCCAAAAGTGTTCAATCTAGAAAAATGTTATGGATACTAAACCATTGGCTCAATGATAGAACTTCTAGACACTAAACTACTAGCTTAGTGATAGAGCTTCTAGACACTAAACCATTGGCTTAGTGATAGAGCTCCATGTGTGTATCTTGGCCAATTTGTAATGAGCATGTGGTGCCATAAGCTTTCAAGTAGAGAATCAAGTTTGCAACATTTGTTAGTTAGACCTTCCAACTATATCTCTCTGAAATAAATCACTACTTCTTCATCAAATCCATAATCAACATCTCTTAACTAAGTACAGCCAAGGTACCATCTCAAGCTACTATCTATCAAAAACCCCTTATGCATATGCAAGTATGCCACTTTCGTCACTTCTTTTTCATTGAATCCATAATCAACATCTCCTAACTAAGTATAGCCCACACAACATCTTGAGCTACTAATCTATCAAAAACCCCCAATGCTTTTGCGAGTATGCCCTATGTAGCATACATGTCCACCAAAGTGATTCCCATGCAAAGATCTACCTCAAAACCTCTTTTGATTGTTTCATAGTATATTGTTTGGCCCGTTTGCAAATTCTTCAAGGCACTAGAAGCTTCTAAGTAAAAAATGCAATGACATTTACAAACTCATTCTCAATTAGTTGCATATGCTTAAAACAATCCAAGATTTCCTTATCTAGTCCATGGTCATCATACTTTGCAATTAGTGCAGCCCATAATACTACATCTTGCTTTGGCAACCTGACAAACACTCAATATGCGTCTACAAGTGAGTATATGTGCTACCCAACTGGAGCTCTTTTTCTAGTCCCCTTTGAATTGCTACAACATGTATTTCTTGGCAAGATCGTGGTCTGCGAGCGTGGCATCATCGGCCAGGCCGCCAAGGGTCAAGTCGTGAAGAAGCTCGGCGCCGCCGGATCGTGATCTTGTCGACGACAAAGCTAGCAGCGAGGAGCTCATCGGTGACTGCCAGTCGTCCTCGTCGGCCTACAAGGCCAGCCAACTCATCCAGCAATATGTCGCCACCACAAAGACCCCTATGGCTACCCTTGTGCCCCAAGGCATGACGCTGCACGTGCGTCCGCGCCGAAGATGGCGGCCTTCTCTTCGAGGGGGCCCAACTCACTCGTGCCGGAGATACTGAAGCCGGACGTGACAGCGCCACGGCTAAACATCCTGGCAGCGTGGACGAACGGAAACTCGCCTACAGATCTGCCGGAAGACGATTGGAGGACGGAGTTCAACATTATATCGGGGACGTCGATGTCGTGCCCGCACATGTCGGGGGTGGAGGCGCTGCTGCGGGCGGCGCATTTGGACTGGAGCCCGGCAGCGGTGAAGTCGGCCGTGATGACATCCGCAGTGACGACAGACAATACCGGGAGTCCGATTCTGGACGTGTCGACGGGGTATGCGTCCGATGCGTTAGTGCACGGGGCGGGGCACGTGCACCCGAACGCGGCCCTGGGGCCGGGCCTGATCTACGACATAAGCATGCAAGACTACTTCGACTTCCTGTGCGGCCTCAACTACACGACCGACCAGCTAAGCATCTTCAGCAAGCAGGGCGCCTACCGGTGTAGCAACCACTCAACCAGCTCCGTTCGTGACCTCAACTACCTCTCCTTCTCCGCGGCCTTCTATCAAAACGAGAGCAGCAGCTACTGGCAAACCTTCTCCCGAACAGTCACCAACGTCGGCCCCGCT
Organism: Lygodium microphyllum; assembly: GCF_053477565.2. Taxonomy (NCBI): domain Eukaryota; kingdom Viridiplantae; phylum Streptophyta; class Polypodiopsida; order Schizaeales; family Lygodiaceae; genus Lygodium; species Lygodium microphyllum. The sequence continues at coordinate 48,221,688 of NC_141136.1, forward strand.
CACACTGTGACCTACAATGTCACTGTCGAGCCGCCCGCGGATGTGCAAGTCGAGGTCAGTAATTCCATCAATCTTACCACACACATAATTTTCAAATAGATTTCCACTATAATTTTGACTTTGAGATTACAACGACATCATGAGTTACTGCGAGGGAGGCATCACACACCTAGCTAGATGTGCTCGAACGAGGGGGGGGGAGAACTACCATGAGTTTCTGCAAGGGAGCCTGCACTAGCTGAGTGTACTTGGGACGACAGCACCCTCCCCCACTGCACCTAGCCAGAGATGTAGCACCTCCCAAGTGGAAGCTCATGGTGTTTGGGGTCTCCAACCCCAATTAGCTAGGTGTGTGGTCCCTTCCTAGGAAAGCTCGTTAGGTAAATCACTAAAGAGTAAAATAAGGGAAATTCGATCTTTTCCTAACATGGGAATATGTCAAAAACTTCTTGTCACCAATACTACCTTATCAAATTTTCATGATCATTTTATTGATGCAGGTCCAACCCGCCTCTCTATACCTCACTTCAACAGGTCAGAAGCTCTCTTACACCGTCACCTTCCCTGCTGAGTCCATGGTCTCAATACCTGGGGTGACCAAAATCATCTCCTTTGGCTCCCTTACCTGGTCTGATGGCTATCACACTGTCCATAGCCCTATCCTCTTTACCTGGATTTAATACCGACTATTAGGCGCTACTCAAGTCTTACTTCAAAGAATAATGATCCGCGCTTCTCCGCTTTCTTTCAAACTCTGCAATTTCTCTACACGTTGTAGTCATCTCAACTATGCCAGCTAAGGATCATCCATAATGATAACTGCAACGTAAGTACCTAGCTTAACTACTTATATGTTTTGTTCGGCTTTGCCCCGGTTTCACTATAGTACCACGATGTGGCGCTGCATCCTCCTATTGCGTGTAACCCTTTTAGATTTACTCGATGATGATATCCTTACCTCTTAAAGTCCATCAGTTAGAACAAAACAACACGAACACATGCTTTGTGACACTAGCACACCTAAAGCGTTCTTCAAACTCAATTGCCATCGCTATGAAAGAAAATTGGTTCAACACGTTCTTCAAACTCAATTTTTATCGCTATGAAAGAAAATGGATTTTGTTGAATGAGTAAATGTACTACATCATCCCAACAACTTCTTGAAACATATGAAATGTTGCTACCTTTCCAAAACACAAAAGAAAGATCGCTCTTATAAACTTGAATTTTGTCACATATAATATCATGTATTGTTGGCTAAGATGATGATTAGGTTTAAAAAATGTGACTGCTTTAAATGGATTACTTATGGATTTTTTGACCATATTCCTTTTCACAAATTTACAGAAAAGCTGCTTCAATGATGGTAGGGATATGACTTACGTATTCGATTTAGGGTTGCAAGAGGAAAAAAAGTGTCATAGCATCCCGGGGAGTTTAGTAATAAATATATGTATGTATCATGTGGGTTCAATAAAAGGGATTTTTAAAATAACATTTTTACACATTTTTTACATTTAGAAGGATCCTATATAAAGGGGTTACTTACAGATTGAATATAAAAGGGTTATGTTTTATTAAGGGAAAATTCACATATAAGAATATTTATAAATAGGCCTTGAATGCACATGATGATATAGAGGGTATACACATAGTGAAATACCCAGGCGTAGAACTCCTAATTGTATATACACACATCACTACTAAAATAGAATAACAAATCCTTCCTGGTAGTAATTCGATGAATGAGAGCTAGTACTCACGTATGGGGTAGTGCCATGATAATGAATAGATTATTCCACAAAGGGGAGTGATCCCAAAACTTTGTAGAAAGCTTTGAACTTCTCATGAGGGAAAGACTTTGTGAAACTATCTTCAAGGTTGTCCCATGTTGGCACGTAAGATATGTTGATCTCTCCTAAAAAAACATATTAATAATGTACTTGAATGTGCTTAGTACATGCATGGAACACTAGACTCTGTGCGATTGCCATTGTGCTCTAACTATTAGTAAAGATGGTGGTGGCACATGACCATCCAATATCCAAATCAACCAAGAGGTGTTTGAGCCAAACACACTTAGTCATAGTTGTGAAATCTTTCATGTACTTAGTTTCACAAGTAGAAGTGTCCACATGGGATGTTTTCTTACTAATTAGTTACACTATGCATGTGCTGCAAAGCATGAAACAAAAACTATTGTGGATACACAAGTATCATAATAAGCACCCTAGCAAGAATATAAAAACGCATGTAAATTTGGTGGTAATGATCCTCCCTTGGGATAAACTAGCCCAAGGTACCTAGTGCCACTCAATTAGTGAAAGATCCACTTCACTAAATACCAATGCTTAGTGCCCAGGCTATGCATAAGCTTGCTCATATCTAAGATTACAAACTAAATGTCACGTCTCATAATGTATACATAAATCAAGCATCCAACAGTCTATTAATACAGGAAGTTGTCAAGACTATCTCCAGCATCATGAAGGCTCAACTTCAAACTTGTCTCCATAATAGGACTAGCAATAGACTTGCAATTTTCAAGGCCAAATCTATGAAATAATACCTCAACATTCTTTGTTTGGCACAAAGTATTACCTCCATCACAGTGCTTAAAATGAATGTCCAAATAACTTGATGAAACATACCTATAGTTTGAAAATGACTTGCTTTTCTTTCAACCAATGTTGTAAAGTTTGCAATGATGAAGTAGCAAGTACTTAGCCTATGGTATTCAAGTTATTCTTGTAATTTAAGTAGTTCAAGTTACTTGAATTATTGTTTCATAGAAATTGCTTGAAAAAATATTTGGTAGTCTTCTTACTCTTATCATGTTGTCTCCAATAGATCTTTGGCAATTCAAGTTACTCCTATCATTTCTACAGCTCCTTACACTTTTGTGTTTCAAGTTATACTTAAAACAAGTACAATTTAGGTTATTATTATCATTTCTACAAATTCTTGATACTTTTTCACTTTAGATTATTCCACTTGGGTTGATTGCAAGAAAGAAAAATCCCTTTTTATTCTTCTACTTTATCTTATCTTCTTCTATATCTTCGTATTCATTATCTTAGCCTAAGGGGGATTTCCTACCAATCCATTCCTCATTATTGCATTTTCTTGAAGTTGCTCAATAATAACATCCAATACAAAAATCTATCTCGAGTGCTCATAATTCAGCAACAACTTTCGTGAATAATAAAATGATAGAAAACATCAAATAATTTGAAGGAAAATAGTATAGAAATTCAAATGACATTGTAAAAAATAGAAGAAAAGTGGTGTCCTAAAAATACTATATTCTACATTCTTTTTGAATGAGAAAATGATAGAGGATAACATTCAATTTTAAAAAAACTAGTACAAGATTTCAAGTTGCATCATAGATATTAAAGAAAAACTACTATCCTGAATATTATAGATAACATATTTTTAAATGAAGAAATAATAGGAAACAACATCAGATTTTCAAGAGATAGAGATAGAGTTTTAGATTTAGCCATGAACAACCCCAATAGGGCACCATCTGAAAGAATTTCAATTACATGTGAAAGATAGATTCAAAAAGATGCATACATGAGGTCACAACTAGAACATCCACCCTTCACATGAATTCACATCACATTCAAGGGTTGTTTCATACATAGTAAATAAGGTGCCTACATGCATACTAAGGTTAAGAGTGTAATTCAAGCCTCAATAATCCAATTGCAGATTCTCATGTCAAAAAAGTAAATGAAAATAATTGGTAACCTAAAAGGTAAAGGGAAGTAGAGAATCAATAAGGGAAGTAGACAATCAATATCCAAGTTGCATTTATATGATGATATAATATTTTAGTTTTCATATAATCAGTAATATTTCATATGAAAGAGCATTTTGTATCGAATAGTCTTCAATTTGAAAGATGTATTTCACATGAATTGTATTCTTCATTATATTAAAAAAACATGAACAAATTAAAATTTTTCATTACAAAAGAATTAAATAGTAGCCATGATTTCAACTTCTTAGCAAAAGAAAAATTTCTATAAAACTAGTACTCTAGTCTTACACAATAAATGGTATAATATTGTGAACTGTTAGCTTTTTAAAAAGTAATTTAAATCTAAAAATAATAATATATAAATATTAAATAGTGCAAATGATGACATTAGAAATTTGTAACACCCAATTGCTAGTTTGCATGCATCCTGTACCGATGTATTTACAATTAGAAATGAGCATAGGTTAGAATTAGTGAGATCTTAGTGCTAGTTTGTATGCATCCTACACCAATATGCTTAGGATTAGAAATGAACATACATTAGAAATTAGTAATACCTTGGTTCTAGTTTGCATGATTCCTACACCAACACGTTTAGGGTTAGGAAAATGAATGTGCATGGATAGTGACACGTTTGATTTTAGGCTACATGCATCTTGCACCAGTGTGTTTAAGACTAGATAAGCTATGCCCTAAGGTTAAGGAATATCTCAAAGATTACTATTTTGAAAAAATATAACTTAGATGAGTGGGAAAATTTTAGATTGGTGAATGGATTTGCATATTACATCATCTAGAGAAAAAAATGAAGGTTCATCTACAAAGCAAGTTTAGAATGTAACGGCATAATAATTTTTGGTGTACATACATGTTTATCTCATATAGCATACTTAGGTTAGAAATATCCTTAAAAATTAGTGCCTAAAATTTAGACATATATTTTAAATTTCTTATGAAATTTTGAGAAAGTATCATCTTATGAGATGATGAGTGTAAAGGCTATGACAACTTGTTAATGTATAACTATCAAATAGGAACTAGTAAAATGATAGATTATTAATGATTTAATTTTATCAAAATTTTAATCCAATTTTTAAGGTACATGTTTAGGTCATCATCACACATGTGGTGAAAAGTGCAAAGAAAGAGAGACACTCACAAAACAAGAGCGCAAAGCTTTCACCAATGGAGTGATTAAGAGAATAGCAAAATGGAAAAAGAGGACTCTCCTAGCCACTTTCAAAGTATTGATATGCATGAGATATTCATACAATAAATGGCCAACCAAAAACATCAAAAGATGTTCAAACACATTAGCAGCCCTTCAAACACATCGTTCGCAACTTGATAACACTATAAGGATACGGAGGCATAGTGACAATGCTTTTCGACACAAAATAGCGGCATCGCTTTTTGCATCGCAAATAGCGACGGTGCTCAAACGAAAAAACGCAGGCCGAAACCCGAGCGCGTTATTTTGCATGAACTAACAAAAAGAGAGTGAAAGGGAGAGTGAACTCCATCTTGCATTTGAGAGGGAGAGGGAGAGAAAGAGAGAAAGAGGGAGAAGGAAAGCTTCTCACTGCCGCCATCGCTGCTGCCATTTGCGAAGAAGAGAAGGAAGTGTACAAAGGGAGAAGAGGAGCCGCCATTGCAAAGAGGAGCCTTTGAATCCATCCTCAGCCCTTTGCAGTGAGTGAATTGTTCATTCTTGCTTTGTTTTTGTTTTTTTTCCTTTTCTTTTACTTGTTTTTGTTAAAAATCATGCGTGTTGAGAGAGAAAGAGAGAAAATGAGAGAGGGAGAGGAAGAGAGAAAAGGAAAGAATGAACGAGAGAGAGAGGGAGAAAAAATTAAACATAATAGGGAAAGAGAGAAAGAGAGGGAGAGGGAGGAAGGGAGGGAGAGAGAGAGGGAGAGAGAGAGGGAGGGAGGGAAAGGTTACTGTTATTGTTATTGTTTTTTTATTTCTTCTTTTCTTTTTTTCTTGTTTGTTGTTATTGTGGTAGAGGTAGTGGTAGTAGTGGTAGTGGTAGTGGTAGTGGTAGGGGTAGCGGTAGCGGTAGCGGTAGTGGTAGTTGTTGTCGTGGTAGTCGTAGTAGTAGTAGAGGTAGTGGTAGTGGTGTTGTAGTCGTGATTGTACTAGTACTAGTAGTAGTAATAGTGGTTTTCTTGTTTGTAGTAGTAGTAGTAGTAGTTTTTTTTTAATTTTCTTATTTATTATTGTTTAGTTTTCTTGTTTGTTGTTGTTGTTGTTGTAGTAGTAGTAGTTTTTTCTTTCTTTTCTTATTTGTTGGTATCTTAGTAGTAGTAGTAGTTATTGTTGTTGTTGTTGTATTTTCTTCTTTTCTTATTTATTGTAGTGGTAGTGGTAGTAGTAGTGGTTTGTTGTTGTGGTAGTGGTAGTCATAGTCATCATAGTAGTGGTAGTAGTAGTAGTAGTAGTTTTCTTGTTTGTTGTAGTAGTTTTTTTTCTTTTCTTGTTTATTCTTGTTTAGTTTTCTTGTTTGTTGTTGTTGTTGTAGTAGTGGTAGTAGTAGTAGTTTTTTCTTAGTAGTAGTAGTTTTCTTGTTTGTTATAGTAGTTTTTTTTCTTTTTTTGTTTATTATTGTTTAGTTTTCTTGTTTGTTATTGTTGTTGTACTAGTGGTAGTAGTAGTAGTTTTTTCTTCTTTTCTTGTTTGTTGTTGTTGTAGTAGTAGTAGTTATTGTTTTTTCTTCTTTTCTTGTTTATTGTAGTGGTAGTGGTAGTGGCAGTGGCAGTGGCAGTGGCAGTGGCAGTGGCAGTGGTAGAGGTAGAGGTAGAGGTAGAGAGAGATATATATATTTTGTTAAAGAAAATTGATAGTAGAGAGAGAGAGAGCGATGTTTTGTTAAAGGTAATGAGAGAGAGAGAGGAATAGAAAAAGGAAGAAGGAACGAGAGAGAGGAAATAAACATACAACATAATAAAGAAAGAGAAAAAGAGAGAAATGGAAGGAGAGACGAGAATGAATGGATAAAAAATAAAGAGAGAGTGGTGGCGAGGTTCGGTGAGGTCCGGTGCAATACCGTGAGACGAAAAACACTCTGACATATGTTAATTTTTGGGTGGGTGGAGACTTTATATACATTAATTTTGTTGAGTTATCGGAGAAGAAATTTCTTCTCAAACAATTTAAGAAAGAAAAAAAGAATGATAACAAAAAAAAAAAAGTTTGTCGTAATGTAGACCAAATGGAAAACGATGAAGGTCGTGATGTTCAAGATCGCGAGGCATATCTTAATCAGCGTATCCCATGTCCTTACTCTCAATGTAAGCTGGCAATTAGACGAAAATGTCGATTGTCTATAGAAAACGTACAATGCTTCGGCGAGTTTTAATTTGAGATCATTGATCAGGTGATCTCAAACTTTGAGCAAATGGTAAGAAAAGTGTATATCAATCATGCATTATATTCGCAAGCTAATTGAATACCATATACAAAAACATTGGATATGGTTGGCAAATTTTCTATCCAAGGAGGTGACGTCTCGTTCCAAGGAGGAGTGCACCCATTGCGGCCAATTAGAAGAGTTTGTGGGCATGCAATGGATGGAGTGCCTAAGCCAATCCACCACTTGGAAGGTACTACCAAATCTATACCGTCAATACTAGAGGAGACAGGTAGCCTTTTGGACTTATCTACAATCTTGGAGCTTGAGAGATGGAGGCAATGATCGATGCATTGATGCCCATGGACGTTGAGACTTATGATTCACTTAGAGAGGAAGCATCTATACCGTTATACGATGGGTACCGAGTATCTCACTTGAAGACACTGCTTGCACTCCTAAGTGTGTAAGCAAAATACAAGTGGAGCGATTTGAGTATGACCAAGTTGTTCAAGTACCTTGTACGTACGCTTTGTTGATTTCTTTTTGGCACTATTATTAAAAACATTTGTGCTTTTTCAATGTATTTTATGATTTTTTTTCAATTTACTGAAGTATCATATATTACCACTTGTAAATACCATGCCTGAGTGTCGTGATGATGCACGACATGTTTTACAAAAGCTTGTCATGGACTACAATAACATCCACGCATATATCAATAATTGCATATTGTTTCAAGGAGAATACGAGACTATGGAGGCACGTCCAAAGTGTGGTGCTCACAGATATCGACAGGACTTGCAAGGGCAAACCATCCCTCAAAAAGTTCTTAGACACTTTCTGCTTATCCCCCGCATAAACCACATGTTTCATACGTTCGGCATGGCGAGCTTGACAATGTGGCATACACAGAATAGGTCCACAGATGGAGTTCAATGAATATTAACGGATTCACACGCATGGAGTCACATTGACTCCACCTTCCCAGGCTTTGCCCGAGAGCCAAGGAATCTTTGGCTCAGTCTTGCTGTGGATGGCGTGAACCCATTCGGCTTGTGCTCAACTTCTTACAGTGTGTGGCCTATAGTCCTTGTCAACTACAATATCCCTCCATGGCTTTCTACAAAGAAAGGACATCTCATCCTTAGCTTGCTCATTCCCCACCACTACAAAGTCAAAAATATGGATGTGTATTTTCATCCATTAGTCGATGAGCTTAAGATTTTGTGGGAGGAGGGGTCATCGTGTAAGATATGAGCAAGCACGATGGTCGACGGTTTGCCAATATTCGAGCCATTCTCATATGGACCATGCTTGAATTTTCGAGATTTGGAGAATGCTCAGGTAAGTAGGCTTTCATTCTCGTTGGTAATATCTATCATAGCTCGTTCAAGTTTGTATTCACTAGATAGAGGTGTTGGGATAGGTCTAGTTACCTCAGGTTATGATGCATGTCCATTGTGTGGGCCACAGTTAGAATCCTGAAGGTCACGAACCATGAAGAAGATGGTATATCAAGGGCACACTGCTTTCTTTCCAAAGGGTCATGAACTCAGGGAAGGTTTTCTTAGACGACCTTCAGCATGTATGAATGCCCAAAGATGGTACGAGTTGAAAATGGTCCACACGGAGTCACATCCAAATGAAATGCGATGGTTCTTAGTTTTCTACGAGTTGCCATATTGGACCCACTTAGATATCAACCACTTGTTGGATCCCATGCATATTTTCAAGAACATGGGCAGCTTACTATGGAACCACATCACAGGAAAGAGAGACATTATAGGGGCATGAATGGATTTGAAGGAGGTAGGCAAGATGGAGGCGCTTTGGCCGCAGTCGAGTGTTGATGGTTGCTTGCAGCTACCTCGCACTCCTTAGGTTTTTTCCACTAAAGAAGAGTGCATTGTGAAGAAAATAGTCAAGTCTATCCACACGCCGATGGGTATGATGCATTCTCTTAGGTCCGCGTTTTCTAAAAACGACCAATTATCAGGGCTAAAACCCCATGATTGGCATAAGATATGTCAGGTTTGTATCACGAATGGATCGTAAGTGATATGCATATTTTGCTATTTGGAGTGTAGTCGTTGTTCATAATGCTTTCTCATTTGTGGCAGTTTGTACTACCGATTGCAATCGCAGGATGCCTTACTCCATAAATATGCAGGGTGATTTACAAGTTGTTGACTTAAGTGCAATGGATCTCACAGAAGGAGATTAAGACATCCTGTATTGAATCCGCGAGGCGGGGAGTAGTGGAGACGGTCTCTCTCTTTTAGAAATACCTGCCTACCAGCATGCTCACGATACAAATCCACCTTCTTGTGCATCTTGTAAATGAAGTGGAGATTGTTGGACCTGTCCATACGCGATGGATGTTCTTCTTGGAGCACTTCATGAAAACCCTGAAAGGCTTTATGCGACAACAAGCTCAGCTAGAAGATAGCATGGCTAAAGGGTGGTTGGTATCTGAGGTGCTAGTGCATACTTCACAATGGCTACCAATGGTGGATTCAGACAACAGTATGATATGTCACTGAAGGAGGATGATAGACTGACCCAAGATGTGGTGGTTGGAAATGGGGTAGAAAAAAGAATGGATGCTGCAATGGAGGAGAAAGTGAATCGCTTTTGTATGTTGCATCATGCCTCTATGGAGACATGGCTCGCTAGCTACCAGCAAGCTAGGAAAGATTGAGAGGAAGCACGATCTGAATTTTGACATAGTACATGCCATCGAGCGATTCGATATCCCGAGGGCATAGAGGAGATGCCACGGTTTATGTCAACGCGATGGTTGCATGGAGCTTTGACCGTAGCGTCTCATGAAGGGATGGAGGTCTCAACCGAGGAGTTGAAATTCTCGAGGGGATGTAGTCCAAAGGTGATAACGTGTTTAGGGTTTGTTGTATCTATATTTTATATATAACAACTAATTGAGGGTTTCAATATACAGTATATAATATATAGTCCGGCGTGGTCGTGCGGATGGCATTTTCGCATGGAGGGTATTGATAAAATGTTCTCTACAATAGATTGTGGTATCATGGCAAGGTTCGAGCAAGAGAGTCGACGACGAGCAACGGATCCAAACACGATTATAGATGAGATGGAGTATTTTGGGAACTTGCAAAGTATTGTCACAGTGGATTACCATAGCTTCTCCATGATCCTATTCAATGTGCAGTGATTCAAAGTGGTACTTGAAGGAGTTGGAGCAACAGTTTGACGAGATCCATCTCGATTTCTCAAAATAGATTCCGAAAAAAATGGACGGATTTGTGCGACATGTTTGTGTTGCAAGCCCATTGTGAACAGGTGCATGAACTTGTGTGTTTTTTAATTATATTACAACATGGTACATGTCACAATAGTTAAATCTCTCTTGTACGTGATTTTGAACATGTAATTTTCTATCCAAACCCCCGACAACCTTGATGGTGGTACGTTATACCTTCAACTCCCTGAAGTGCAAGAGTATATGATCAAAGCGATGTTTCAAGCATAGATGAGGACAGTATGCAAATAGAGGGGTGGAGACCACCAAAATCTTGGAGCATATAGAGGAGCTAGCATCAGGTAACAATGATGGAAATACAGGAGTCCAATAATTCTTTGAGAATGAGGTGGACTCATCCTCTTGTGGTGACATGTCTATCGACCTTCCAGTGTGTATGCAGAATTGTGTCAAGAGATTGACATGGGACCATAGGGTACTTCATACTTGGAGCATCCACTTACTCAATTCGTTGACAAATCGCTTATAAGGGTACATAAGATATGCATTTTAAGTAAGATCATTTTTTAAATATTTATATTATCGTGCTTTGTATGATTTATATTGATTATGCTAACATCAATTTTTGCATGTGTAGGCAACCTTTATGGATATTTAGATCATCACGATGAGTCGAGGGATGAGCGACGAGGAGCTACAAGAGATCTTCATGCGTATGTCTCCAAATCAAAGGGCAAGATTTAGAGATATAGCGGACCAGGAGTTGTCTCGGACACCATTAGGCCACTCTATTAGATCTACTTCGGCGCGTGCTCTGATGCTTTAGTTTCTAGCAAACGAGATCGACACTCTGGACTTGGGCCAGATAGAGGGAGTGTTTTAGGGGGATGCTGCGGAGATCCAGATGTAGTGAGCCTGCGGTCGGCTTGGGATACATGTGCTACTTCTCGCTCTCATGGCGGTTGGAGAGAGCGTGGCTCAGGTGGTTGTTGTGGAGATACCAATGCAGTCTCTCTATCTTGTCGTTCTACTGGATTTGCGTCACCTTCGGGATTTGTCACACTTGCGGGGACATCTACTATAGTCACTCTAGCTTTTTCTCAGTCGTCCACAAGTGGCACTCCTATGGGTGCCACTCCAAGAGATACTACCCCGGTAGATTCACCAGATGTACAAGGGTCTCCTAGATATGCCCACCAGTGTGGTCGCAGGTGGGAGAGGACCCATCTTATGCATACCCCAGAGGGGTATGCCTACCTTGTAGATGATAGGTCAAGAGCCATCATCATGAATGATGAGGGGAAGAGGGTGATGGCTTGCATGAGAGAGTTGTGCCAACAAATTTTTCGACACAACGTCTTGGATCATTGGAAGAATATACCGGAGGGGAGCAAGAACTACATAGTAGCATCCTTGCATGAGGAGTTTCCATGTAATATATCAAATATATATTTTTGAATTTCTCCTTCCTGCGCGGCAGCGCATCGAACTGGAGGGGTAGAGGGGGGATAGAGGAGCCAGCAAGCTCCTCGCTGGAGCTTGCTCGGCTCCGTAGGGCATGCAGATGGACACGTCAAGGGGGGGAGGATTCCCTCCCCTCCCCTATATAAATAAGGGAGAGTCGTGAGAAGAAGGGGACAGTGCTGCGGGTATCGTGAGAGGACGGGGAAGACGTTGCTGCCGCCTGACGTCCGTCTGCTATGAGAAAGGAGGACGAAGCCATCGCCCGTTCGTGTTGCCACCGAGGGAGGAGGAAGGACCACTGCCGAGCTGCCGCTTCCGCCTCTATCATCTCTTCCCACGTATGCCATCACCGCTGCCTACAGACTATTTTCTCCCAGTTGTCGCCGTCAAGATTCTCCCCCCCACGTGGATCCTGATCGACCCCCCACAGAAGCTTCAAGAAGCTTCTTGAAGCTTCTAAGGGGGGGGCTCCTTAAGCCCCCTTCCTATACTTAAAAAACCTTCCACCCCGGGTTTTCTAAAACCCTCAAGCCCCCCTTCCTATACCCTTCCCTTACCCTTTTACCCCCTCCCGGTTCTACCCCTTAAAAATCCTTTTCACCCTGCCACGGTCTTAAGGCCTTAACCCCTTCCCAAGGGCTGTTACCCCCACAACCCTTGGCCTCATAACCCACAAAACCCTTCCCCGTGCCTAAATTTGTAAAATCCCTTCTTGTGTCCTTTGAAACCGTGTTGCACCCCCCCTCATATTTCTTTTTTCTTAACACACCCCCTAAGCCCCTTCCTAACCCCCGTGTACCCTTTTTCCTTCACACCTTTTTCCCCGTGCTATAATCCCTTGTGTTACCCTTCAAAATTTTCCCCCCAGGTTTGAAAACCTCTAAGTTCTTTCACTCCCGTGCCCAAAAATCTCTTAAGGCTCGTATGTTGTGAAGCCACACTTACGCACAACCTTTTTTGCCGTGTATATACCCTATAGGCCCTTTATTTTTAACCTTTCCCTCTCTGAAGAAGCTAAAAGTCTTATTATCCCCTCTCGTGGTCAATCTTTTGAATGGCTCCTTGCCTCGAAAGAGAGACGGTGGAGATCCGAGAAGGAGAGTAAAAGCTGCCTTCACATCCGAAGGATTACAACTGCGATGCTGCCTAAGAAAGTCTAAGGAGTAACTGCGGGAGGGTCATCTCCCGGTATCCATGTGGATATCTCACCCCAAAACCAGGTTTTTCCTTCTTGGTTTTTTTAATCGGATTTAATTCAATCATGCAAGATGAATTGTTAGGGATAAGATATATTTTGTCCTAGCTATTTACGATGAAGGAGTTTAGTTTAATTGAACATGCAAAAAATGATAATGTATAAAACATAGTTTCCTTCAAATAGCATCATGCATTGAAACGAGTTACGAGCAAGATTATCTACCTACTATAGTAGTATATTTCGGTTAAATCTTGAAGGTATAAAAAAACTGCATCTTGCACCATTAACCCCTATTCTTTTTTTACAATGAATCATCATAGAAGATGAAATTCATGAAAGGGTTCTTACGTTGCTTGAACTCTAGGAAGTTATCATTGCTAACTGCATATCTTAGCAAGGAAAAGATTGTTATTTGGCATGAGTTTCGTTTGCAAGGAAAAAAAAAGATTAATTGAATTTACCTAACCTCAAATCATTAAAGTTTAGGACTGAAAAATCAATTGTCACAAGGATAACAAATCGTGACGAGGTGATCTCAACATTACCTTCTAAAAGATAACCGAATTAATGTAAGCTTAGAAATACCTATGCTGCGAAATATGCTTAGGGAATGATTTAAAGACCAAGAAACATTTATATCTTAAACACTTGACTACCTTCCTTGATTCTAGGGTCAATAAATTCGTAAATGTAAAAGAACTAGGGTGTGTCCCTGAGATTCGTAATATGAGACCCTAGGTCTGACAAACGTCAGCTTAAAGAAACTAAAACGGATTGTTTCATCGTATATTACGATGCAGGACTTGTACAGCAAGTATGAAGTCATATGGTCTTGTAATTGATTCACAATAAGAAAGGTTAAATATCCTCAACAAGGATGGCGGATCCTTACGCAAGTTATTTTGCAAAAGGATGTATTCTTTGATATCCTTCCAAATAAGGAAGGTTAAAAACCGGAAACTAAAGTATCCAAGTTGGGTTAATAGGGTACGCCCTAACCCAGAATATAAGGGATCTTGCCAAGTTGCAAGACACCCGGGAACAAGTGCTGATGCATTCGAAAGGAAAGAATCATTCCTTAGCAGTTTGCCAACAAAAAGATCAATTAATGGAAATGTTTGTGCTTGCTAGAGATTTTAGAGCACTGTTTGATTTATGAATTACAAATTAAATGAATATCTATACTTCAGGTTGAAAGGCCTGAATGGAGAGGTAGTTTCAGTTGCACCCAACTGCCTGCCTGACCCTAACCAAGGGGGTTGTTGACCGCGCCGGGAACGTGGACCGAACCTGCCGCAAGAGGTCTCTCCATTGAGCTCTACTTGGAGCAGGAGGACGCTTGGGTGCCAGGGGGGCTCTGGCCGTAGATCCCTCCCCTTCCGGGTCCTGCACAAGAGGCTAATGTGACTCGGGATTGGATCTCGAGGCCCGCATACTAGTTTACGGGCGGAAGCTTGGAATAGTGATCCCTATGGATTACTGGATAGCCTTCGGGTGGACTATGGACAAGCCTACGGGCGGAACTCCTTGTATTTCAAAAAAAAATATGATGATGTATTAACAAAGAACTTGTCTAATATTGTTTTTCTATGTCACGTGATAAAATTACGTGAAGGAACCAGTGCTTAATGGATTAATTAAAGAAGCTGATTATGATATGTCCAACTAACGTGTTAGATAATTACCGAACTAAAACAAACCGAGGAAAGTGCGGAGGATGGGCCATGGGTCCGTCCTATGGTTGGGAGGTCCCGGTCAGCCGGGAACTTTTCTCAAATCTTGAAGAACAGCGGGATGATCGTCAAAGGACAGAACAACAAAAGCGTTGACTTAGAGTGATGTCTTAACCGATTTACGCTATTTTAGGGGAACGGAATGGGACTATGCCTTATGGCAGAGAGGTTGAGCTTTGCATCCCTCTCATTTCCCATTCTCCTTGAACCAAGTGTAGCGTGAATGCGCTTCAGACCTGGCGTTTCTGCGTAAAGTAGTTCGCTTGGGTCCGATGCTAGTTGCTATTAGGTAATGACCAATCAGGAAAACCCTAATTCCGGTCGATCCTAAGTGGGGAACGGCCCGAATACTTCCACTACATGGCAGACATGGAAAACCCTAGATCGCAAACCCCGTAGTATTCCATGGGAGTGCCGGGCGGAGCTTTCTAGACATCCTTTCCAATGGACTGCTAAGACGTGTCCTGGATGATATTAGTGGATACGTTGCAGTTGGTATCAGAGCCGACCAACAACGGAATTGTTTTTATGAAATCTCAATGAAATGAAGTAAAGAAATTGTTGATGTCCAAACATTTCCTTACCTTCAACACTGTCTTGCAGAATTACGAAGCGTGGAACAAGTTTTTGGTATTTCGGGTCATGCTTATGACTGCAATGCATTCTCCGCTTTATAGACAAAGGTTTGGGATGATGAACATCCTGGAGCAGATTTATAATCCATCACCTTTATACATAGAACAAAGATGGACGGGTGCTTCAGGAATCTTCTATATAGCCACCCACCGGTTTGCTTATCTACATACCAACCTAAAGAGGATCAAGTGGTTGGAAGACTTGAAAGTCGTAAAGCTGTTCGTTTTTGTGGAAGCTCACGTAAATTCGACTTTACATATTCGAGGTCGGAGGGTTGAAATGAACTCATTTGTATATGAGGAAGTAACTCGTGTAATCCCCGCCGACAGGATTAAAGTGTTGGGCTGCCATGAGAAGTATGGATTCCAACGGAAAGGATATCCTGAACTTCCAATGACTTATCGATTCATGAAGATCCATGACCCAAAACCTTACTATTACACAGTTCCTGTAGATAGATGCAATACAACGTTGTTCTCCCCAAACTAAATGTAACAATTGGCTTATCATCACATGAAACGTTGTATTCGAAAGGGCTATGCCCATGTAAATACAAATAAAGACTTCTTTTTATCAATGTCTGGCTATTCATAAGAGTTGATAAAAAGTTAAGTAGTTACATTGTTTACGAGATAGCTGAATTAAAGATGTAATATAAGCTAACGTCGATTATTGTATAATAACGTTAAAAAAACCTTTATTCAGGCACAACCCCAGGTACAGGTTCCAAATTTGCCTCCTACATCAAGTACTGCTGTGATCTAGGAGAAGAAGTTCCTTCTCAAGCAGATTAAGCCACCCGAGTTTGACGAGAGAGGCAGATTCGTCTAGGTTGATACTGAAATTTGGATTGAATCCATGGAGGATTACTTCGAAGCAGCCGGTACTACACCCACCAATCAGGCTATGCTCACCAAGTTAAAACTCATCGATGAAGCCAGAATTTGGTGGAAGCAATGGTGCAGGGATCAAGAGATCGCAGAGGGATCCGTTACCTGGGAGAAGCTGAAGAAAGCCATGCAAGGAAGATACTTACCACCTACATATCGCACGCAGAAAATGAACGAGTTCTATGAGCTAAAACAGCTAGGACTCACTCTTGACGCATACTACTCCAAATTTGTTTCACTTTTAAAGTATGCACCACAGATGGACATGACACAGCAGGTGTCCAAATTTTGTGCGGGTTTAAATCCACTAGTAAATACCCGTCTCGAATTTATGCGTCCATCAGATCTTCAGGATGCACTCATTCGAGCGGCACCTATAATTCAGGAGGTGCAGGCTAGACCAAGGGGTAACAAAACTTGGTCTTATAATGACCGGAACAGAGGAGCATTCAGACCTCAAATGAAGAGAGCTCAAGGTCATAATCAAGGACAAAGAAAGAAAGCTAGGACGAATAACGTCAACAACTTTGTTCCTACTCAAAGTAATGGCCGAAACCTCCATTGTTTCCACTGCAACGAACCCGGTCACTTCAAGAGGAAATGTCCCAAGCTCAACGGAGGACATCGCCAAGCGCCTTTCCAAGGAGCAGGCCGTGGTCAAGGAGCCACTACCCGAGGAAGAGGAAGAACCGCCTGCATTGCCAATAGGCAAATGTGCGAAGGAGGGGAAGAAGAAGATCCGACCATGGAAGCAGAATTCAAAAGAGCGACAGTCCATGCCGCTTTACACAAGAAAGGGCCGAATCGCCAGTTCTCGGTGATTCAGACACCGTCGGACTATCAAGGTAAAGGTTTCAAAAACTTGATTGATTGTGGAAGTACACATTCCTTTATCTCACCAACATGTGAAAAAAGACTAGGAATAGCCACAGTAGAAGCACCTACCCTACTTGTGGAATTGGCAAATGGTCGTGAAGTAACTTGTACCATGCAAACTGCTAAGGTGGAATTCTTTCTGGGAGGAAAGAAGACTTCGATTAAATTCAGAGTCATGAATTTAGGTATCCATGAGTGTCTACTCGGAATGGATTGGCTTAAGCCCAACGACGCCCACATTCACTGTGGAAAGGATCAAGTTTCCTTTCGAAATTTTGAAAGGGAATTAGTCACAACTCAAAGTGAGGCAGGAGTGCCAAGAATCCAATTGGCCAAAGTATCTCGGATCATAAAAGGAGTCAGAAAAGGATTACCTGTTTACTTGATCAAACTCAACAAGTTAGATCAAAAGCAAGAGTCTCATGAAGGACCTTCTTGGCTAAAGGAATACGCGGACGTATTCCTTGAAGAGTTGACCAAACTTCCGCCTCAAAGAGAAGTGGATCATGAGATTAGGTTAGTGCCTGGAGCTGCACCAATTGCCAAGAGACCTTATAGAATGTCCATACCAGAAGCAATTGAGCTGAAGGAACAACTCAAGCAACTGTTAGATCAAGGCTACATCCGGCCTAGTAATTCACCGTGGGGAGCTCCAGTACTATTTCAGAAAAAGAAAGATGGGACACTTCGACTATGTATTGATTACCGAGGGTTGAATCAATCAACTGTCAAGAAAAAGTATCCTATTCCTAGAATAGATGAGCTTCTTGATCGTCTTCAAGGTGCAAAGATCTTCTCCAAGATTGATCTCAGGTCAGGTTACTATTAGATAAGGATCAAGGAAGAAGATATCCCAAAGACGGCCTTCAATACAAGATATGGGCACTTTGAGTTCCTGGTTATGTCATTCGGGCTTATGAATGCACCTGCCACCTTCAATAGATTAATGCATGACATCTTTAGGCCATATCTTGATGATTTCGTGCTTGTCTTCTTCGATGACACTTTAGTCTATTCTAAACAGGAGGAAGATCATGAACCTCAACTTCGGATTGTCCTCGAGACAATGAGGTCACATAAGCTATATGCTAAAATGAAGAAGTATGCATTCTTCAAGCGTCAGATTGAATATCTGGGATTCATAGTATCATCAGAAGGAATATCAGTGGACCCAGCCAAGGTCAGAGATGTACTTGAATGGCCAATACCAGTATCCGTCAAAGAAATACACAGCTTTCTTGGATTGACAGGATGGTATAGGGTTTTCATAAAAAACTATTCTTTGATTGCAGCACCTCTGACGGATTTACTCCCACACCCCACAACTTGATGCATTGTGCCTCAAGTTGCTACTAGTATAACTACTCTATCTAACCCAAAGGCTAAATCCACAAAGATCGCATTTTTTCCATCCAATCACATAGATCTCATTTGACATACAAGTTACGAACTACCCAATGTTTGTGCTCACACATGGCTTCTCCTCATAATGGGGGTCTTACAACTCTCAGTACCATGGATCATTGGTGGCACCTTACAAGGGTGGGGCATTGAGCATATCTAATACCCCCTCCTCAATGTCCACACATAGGTGAACTACATTCTCAGCCCAACACTGAGTCTCTAAAGATGAACTTGAAGGAGATTCTTTGTAATACCTTTGGTAAAGATATCTACTCTATTCTCCTCTGTTGTATAATAGACCAACTCTATATCCCATCCTTGATCAAGTCATGCACATAGTGATATTGAATCTCAATATGTTTAGTGCATGCATGTAAAATTGGATTTTGGGCAATGGGGATGCAACTCTAATTTTGACATCTTAGCAATGTTGGATCTTCATCACATACTTGCATATGCCATAGTATTCTTCTTAATTATACTACTTCGCAAGCAACAAAGCAAGCTACCTTGTACTCTACTTTGATAGAAGACAATGCCACAATTGGTTGCTTCTTATTGATCCAAGAGAAAATCCCTAAATCAAAAGAGAAAAAATATCTAGAAATTGATTTCCTAGAATCACTGTTACGTGTCCAATTTGAGTCACAGTTTTCCATAAGAGCACTTTTGAAACTATATGTGATACCATAATCAAGAGTTTCCTTCAAATATGTGAGAATCCACATCCCAGCTTTCTAATGACTTTCACAAGGGGATAGTTTGAGAACCTGCTCAAAACACCAACATCGAACTTGGTATCTAACTTGGTGTTACACAAGGAGATGATGCTGCTAACCAACCTCCTATACCTCTCGATGTCTGCTAGTGGTAATGTATCCTCAATGGATAACTTCTTTTGAGAGATGAATATTTTTCCAAGAAATTGTCAGGCTTCAATCCCCAAATAATAGTGCAACAAGACCAACCTTTGTCATTTCAAACTTAGATCTCAAAGCCTTTCAAGTCTGATGGATCACATCTTCATAGTCAAATGTAATAATAAGGTCATCCACATATAGGACAATGACTACAGACTTTTCACCATCCCTCTAAACATAAAATTTGGAATCTAATGCATATATTTTGAAATTCAAATCTAGAAAGAATTTATCTATTTGCTAGTAGCATCCTCTAGGGGCTTGTTTTAGCCCATACAATGCCTTCTTTAGCAAATGGGGGTCTCAAACCCTAGTGGCTAAGGCACATACACCTCCTTCTTGACGTCACCATTTAGAAACATTGATTCAATATCCATTTGGTAAACTAGCCATTTCTTATGAGCAACCACTGCAAGTACTATGCGAATACATTCATGTGCAACTAATCTAGCTTTGTACTTTTCTAAGCTCCCATCAACCTTGTACTTCATCTTCCAAACCCACTTGGTGCCAATAATCTTACTCTTTTTTGGCCAATCACTAGCTCCCAAGTGTCATTCTTCATTATTTTATCATACTTAGCTTCCATGGTTAATCTTCATGCTAGACTGCCAATTAGTGCTTCTTCTAAGTCTATTGGCTCCTTTATCACTTACATTATCTCAGTCAGAGCCACCCATCAAGGCCTCGGTGATTCATTGAATATATACATCTATATCACATGCATTCAAGGCCTATTTATATATATCCTTATCTATAAATTTTCCCTTAATAAAGCATAACCCTTTTCTATTCAATCTTTAAAGTGACCCCTTGATATGCGCCCTTTTGTATATAAAAAATATATTTTAAATATCCCTTATGTTAAGCCCACGTAATATATACATATATTTATGATCGACCTCCCCAAGAATCAAGGCCATATTGACTATGTGAGCAGAAGCCTTTCTATGCTCCTCTATTCTCTCAAAGACCTCCTTGGTCCATTAGTCTTTTCCTTAACTATAGTAGGCATAGGATTACTACGATCGTAGAGGTACTTCACCCATCGTGGCAATGAAATTTTTGATGGCTTAATTATAGGTTGGTAAACTTTGTCCTTATCATTCAAAGATGATGATTTCTTCTCCTTGAGAGTAAGGATAACTGTAGGGATAGGTTCATAGTATACTACTTCTTTGTTGGATGACAAAGTGAAAGAGCTTATATTCACCTTCTCCACTATAAGTGTTTGCTCCTTGAACACCACATCAGGGTTCACTGTGGTCTTCTTTGCCTTTTGGTCATACAATTTGTAAGCCTTTTACTCATCACTATAACCCAAGAAGATACATTTTTTACTTTTTGGATTTAACTTATTTCTCTTATCCTTTTTGTAACATGTGTATAACATTTGCATCTAAAATTTTTAAATCTTAAGACATATAGTGTATGAGGTGTCTCTAATTGATCCTTAATCCCTTTGCTTTTGTAAAAGTCTTCAAACTCCTTTGAGTTGAACTCACCATCACCATCTATTCTAAACTTCATCACACTTTGCCTTGTTTCATTCTCAACAAGTTTTAGCCATTCTTCAAACTTATCGAAATCTTGAGCCTTATCACGAAAAAGATACACCTACATTGTCCTATTGTAGTCGCTAATGATCAACATAAAATAAGAAGATCCTCCCAAGGCTTTTGTAGGCATTTTATTATACAACTCAGCATGCACCAACTCTAGAGGACACTTTGCTTTATTCTTACTTTCTTATGGAAATGCCTTTCTCTATTGCTTACCCATCATACAAGCTTCACATAGTTTCTTCATTTTAGTTTATTATAAATAAGTGAGCAACCATACCTTCAGCTTATGCATCTCCTTCAATACTGTAAAATCAATGTAACCAAATCTTTCATGCCAAAGTTTACTTGTGCCTACACTAGCAATAACTATAAGAGCACTTAGCTCATACTACATGTTGTTCTTCCTTTCTTCTTTGATGACAACTCTGCCCAATAATTTCTACACCAGTCTTAGTGAACCTCACCTCATGGCTAAGATCAGTTATAGAAGTAATTGATAGCAGATTTCACTTAATCTTTGGAACATACAATACATTTGAAAGATTCTTGAGTTTACCATTTACAGTAGCAAAGTAAATAGTAATCGTTTCCTCAGTAGGTATTAGAAAAAAATAAACTCACAAATGGGCCCTTAAAAATAATAGAGTTTAAGATGTGGGCTTTTTTTATTGTCAAGTAGGAAGGCTAGATGTTGACATCAATGGAGGGTGAATTTTCTCTCTCTAAATCTTGGGCTTTTTATTTAAAAAAGGGATAGTGGGGGATTTTAAAAAAGGGAAAATGAATAATACACAAAATTTGAGTTTCTCTCACCTCGCATTCCCCCCTTTTTTTGGAGAATTTTCAATTTCATTTTTTTCCCTCTCATGAAATTAGTTTGACCCAAAAGTTGAGCAGTAGACCACTTTCCCTCTCATCTCTATACTAGTGAATTTTCGTCTCCATTGAAGCTCCCTTGTGAGAATAAGTAGGGTTTTGAGTGTTTTTCTTACCTTTGCATTCTCATCTTTGTGGAACTCTAGATTCGATCTCTCTTTTCATTTTCTTTTATTTGCTATTTTTTCAATAGGGTTTGATGTCATTTCTTACTATTATTGTTGTTTTATTGCAGATGTTGTTTTAGGTAGAAGGCAAAGGTACTCTATATATATATATATATAATTTATTTCCCTCCTCTCTCTATGTGTTGTTTCCAACAACGAGCCTTATATGAACCCTTATGTCTCATATGATGCAAAGGGAAATCTAATGCTCATGGATTATTGACTAGTACTGCTGATGGCTTTAGGAAGAGAGAGAGGTAGACATTTAGAGGGATAGATCCAAGTGTTGGACTTGCAATCACCCAGGACACATCTCTTCACGTTGCCCTGAAGCGAATCGAGATAAGGCTAATTCATATGCGCTGAGTGTGGAATCACTCATCTCTTTGCCAATTTCCCTAGAGGGAAACCATCCTCTAGTTTAGCAATCGTGTCATTAGTCCCACTGGGATTGTTCAACGTTGAGAAACTCCAAGGGGAGGCCATGCCCATCCCATTACATATCATAACCCGAGCGCAAACAGAGTAAGCTGGCATATCACAACCATGCCTAGCAACTTAGATGCAGCCTTAATCGGAAAGAAAAGTCATAGGTGAAGGAAAAATAAAATTGATGCAAAGGTCACACTCAAAAACGAGAGTTCCACAACATTGCCTACTAGAAAGAAAGTCATAGATGTAGAGGCAAGGACATCTGCTCCAAAGATTGTTGAGAAAGGGAGTGCTAAGTTAGGGGAGTACCCTAATCCAAAGCGCCAACTAGAAGCCATAGAAAACGTCAAGAAGTGGGTAAAGGAAGTCTAGGAGTACCTTAAGGACACTAAGACTGTCTTGGAGGATGAGATTGATGATCTCTCACGAGTAAGCACACCAGTTTTGCCTCCATGCCCAAATTGGAGGGACACATCTGCACCTCAAGTAGTACCACCTAGATAGAGCTTAAACGCTATGGACCAGCAAACCAATTGAGGCCATTGGCTAAGGAGGACAAGACTTGGAGAAAAGCAAGCAACTAGCAATATTCTTACAATTTTAGTGACTATCCTAGTGACTCTAAGCTTAGGAGATCTACTTAGGCACAACATCCAATGTTATGGCAAGGAACTTAAGCAGTAGATAGAAGGATTGATAGAGCAGACTCTAGCTGACTTACATGAGCATGACACAATAACGCAGATACCAGGTCTAACGCTGCGCTCAGTGCCCAGTCCTTATACGTTAACACTTTGTGGGAAGGCATAGATATGCATGTAGTCTTATTAGTCCTAGCTCTAAGTGATATTATGAGAAAGGGAATTGTAGACACGAGGGCAAGAGTCAGTGTGTTGAGCCATGCAGTACTCCAGGCTTGGGGTAACTCACCTGTCAAGAATGCTAGGCTCAATTTCACACTAGCTAACGTAATGAAAGTGAAGCCATTTGGAGTGCTAAAGAATTGGCCAATGAAGATCACAGGAGTCCAATTCTCTATAGACTTCATAGTCATGAAAGGAGTGGACTACGACATTCAGCTAGGCCAACCCTAGATGTGCAATGCACGAGTCATAGAGGACTCGAGCAATGGTCTAAACTTCGTAGGAAATCCTATGGAAGCAATGAGAGTAGAGGTGGATACTTAGAAGATGGCACCAATTGACTTGGATGCCATCTCAGCCATACTAAAGGGGGATGCACAAGTTAGAAAATCTTGTGGGCCATTGATGAAATATATCCCTTTGCTGGAGGGATGGCCACAAAAGTGAATCCTAGTTGGGGGATCTCAAGGGGGGAATAGTGGCCCCCCTAATGGGGATCCAAGGGCCATACCCTTAGCTAGAAAATAAAGGAAATTTTGCTTGGAATATTTCCTAGTTGACTAGGAAAGATTCATAATATGGTTGAGACATGCCGACCAAGATACCTTCTTGAGCTATAAAAGAAGGCCCCTCTAAATCCATCCTCAATCTACCTTTCATCTAGTCAAAGTTCTTCAAGCTACCCTTAAGCTCTTTGCCTATCATTTGTCTCAATCACCATCTAAGCTTCATGGTGGAAGTGCACGAGTGGATAGAGCTAGTTGTATATCAGTTTGTTTGAAATTAAAGCAGCCTCTGTTCTTCTCATATTTGTTGTATCTTCTCTACTCCTTGCTTAGATTCTATCTACTGTGCCACGTAGTTTCTACAAGTATATACTAGTGCTACACAAACAAAGAGTTTATGTGGATAGTGGGGCAACAGCAATGTATCAAAGCAAGGATCCAAAAGATGAAGATATTTGGTTGCATAAACAACCCAATCTACCTTTCTTGACCATGGATATTTTATCATGATTGAATAAATGACTTTTTAACTTCTCCATTGGGTGATAGCAATTCAGGTATGCCTCAAGATATGAGGATGGTGGATAAAGACTCCATTAGAAAGTGTGTATATAAAATTTCACCATAGTGTTATCAGGTATTGTTTAGGACTAGCTTTGCATAGTGATGAAGGGCCTCGTTTACTTGTTTTTTGCCATTTGAACAGTTCAAATCTCTAAATCTAGTTGGATGTAGCCACTCCCCTAGACATTGTATTAGCCTACCGCAAGATGATCATTCGTATGTATGCATCCAAGAGAAATATATCTCTCCTTGGTGGTTTGATTTGTGAACATAGTGAATGTGTTGTGTTTTAAAAAAGTTACTTCATAATGACTTGCATACTAAAATTATTATGTTTCACTTTTCAAAGACATCAAGGAGAGTGTTTATTGGAGTCATCAATTAGGGTTTGAAAATAGATTTTAATACATAAAAGACACATCCTCCTCACCCACTAAACTAGCCACTAAACCAACCATTGGGGATGAAAAAATACATCAATGGATCCTCCTTACCCACTAAACCAAACATTGGATGAAATAATACATCAATGCAATCTTTGCAAGCATTGACTCTAGAATGCATCTCAAAAAATCCTCCCATATTTAATTTAAAGCAAGAAAAAGTTTCCATTGGTTACACTATACATAGACTCCTTTCACTAGGTATGCCATATGAGACTAGGGGAAAAAACCTTTGTAAAGTAATTGTAAAGTTTTGTTAGCCGAGCTAAGAATAGAAGTGAGCTGTATAATTATCCAAATATAGATAAATTTATCAACCACATAGTACAACATAACCATATAGCTCAACTTCATGAATATACTATTCTTCACCTAGATAATGATGTATAAAGAGTTCCCATTAATGCAAGTATCGACTAATTGTGATCTAAATGAAGTAACAATTTGAATAAAGTTATGATGTAAGTAAAATTATTTTTTAATATTTATCTTTATTTTCTTTTATTTCATTTGTGAATTGAATAAAATTATATTCATTAATTGATTTATTTTTATTTCAATGGTGAACTGAACATTATTTTAATATTCATTTTTATCATGTGCTTTATTTATAGGCATATATGAGTTAGTTGCTTTGAAATTATGTACTTTGCAATCCAATTTATATCTTGCATCCAATTGTATATGAGTTAGTTACATTGTAATCATGATATACTTTTTAATACAATTGTGTGTATTGTCCCAGTTGTGCTACAAAGGATCAAGGGCCATAGGCAACCATATTGACATGTCTATCAAACTAGGAAAAAAATTGCAAGCATGTTTATATTTTTTTAAAGTGCAATCATGATGCTAGCCTCAAATTTGTATGTATTTACCAAAACTATGTGTGACTACAAACATATATATTTAATGATTTCCATGGAAATTTAAATGGTTTCTTAAATGTGATGCACCTATAATTTTCATGCATATTTTCACAGTATAATAGACACGCATAGTATAAATTAAAAAACTAGGACTACACACTAGTTGGGCATGTTGTGTGAAAAATAAAGTAATGTTTTATTTTTAAAAATGCATAATAACATATATTTACACAATGAAATGTAAAAAAACAATTGAAACGAGAGTGAGTATGACTAAGTATGGCTTATATGTGTGTAGTATGCTTCACATGAAGCTCACGAGTTATGTTCCCCCATGGTCTTGTAACACCCCATCCTTGCTAGCATTAGGGGAGATTTGGACTTACTTTTGGGACCTATAAGAATTGTTAGGTCATTGTCATCTTTAGGAAAGGGAGGCTCGTAGATAATAACATCCATTGTATCTCAAAACTATATCATATAACATATCATTGAAAAGGTGTTCATGAGAGGAATCTAATGCATTAATCACTGTTAATAAATTTGGAGTCCATTTACTCAAATTAAGTCCTCTTCACCAAATTCTAACCTCAAAATTTCTGTAATGCTAGTCTCAATCTCATTTCTTCTTATAGAATATTCAATAGAATCCCAAATGACCTGAAAGGCCAAAAGTGAGTCCAAATCTCCCCTAATGTCAATTTCTAGTACACATATGGTCTAGATTCTTCCTACTCATTTTGTCATGTGGTTTGGGTTAATGATGGAGAGGGGCTATGATCACTCGTACCAAAATGAATTACTAAATATCCCCTACAATTGTTTTTCCTTTTATGCATGTGCCCATGGCTACAACTACTCTCTTGAGACTACTTGCATGATGGAGACATGGCTACAACTCTCTTGGGGGTAAAGGCACATATGTCTAGCCACCAGTGTATCACTTATATTGATAGTACCTACACCATGTATTAGTTCCTTACACACATATACCTTATAGGTGATCAGTGTCCATCACTACTGCTTCATTCTTTATTCTATTAGTGACATTTGAATAAAGGGAAGGCCACTCACACATCGTGATTGTTGAAGTTTCCACATCCTCTCTCTCTCTCTCTCTCTCTCTCTCTCTCTCTCTCTCTCTCTCTCTCTCTCTCCTTTCACCATAGGCCTTACTTTTGCTCTGTGCTTCCGCTTCAGGGCGGCTCACTCCCTTCAATTGGTATCAGAGCCATTTTCCATGAGAGCTCAATCTTAAGCCTGCATTACTTCAGCTTATGGAAAATACCTTCAATTCATAGTTTTCATGGAAGCCATGCTGCCATGAGCGCTTGGGTGCTATAATAATTGTTCTAACTATTGTATTTATAGATATAATTTTGGATTTTTGTCCAACTAATTACCCTTTTCGACTCCAAGAAAATGAGTTTTCCATACATAGGTGACTATCTCACCTTGAATCACACACATAAAGGGCATCTCCTAGCAGCCAAATGATGTGGTTCCGATGACTCTCCTATACCCTAGGGATTGGCCCTATGATACGCCATCTAAAACATATAGCACATCATAACATGCTCTTCTCTTGATATTTATTGTTAGAATAGGAAATTGTTTATAATGTCACATAATCATTTCCCAAGAAATAAATACACTCACCTTCAGCTAGCGACCCTCTTCCACTCCACGTAGGCCAAAGAATTTTCTTCAAACAATTGCTATGCATCTAGGAGACTTCTTCCAATACGATGCTTATATGCATATGCAACATATTATGTCACATGGTATTCAAAAAATTCTAACTAATAAAACGGTCACGTGACATGTGAAACCATTCTTTGCAAACATATAAAATTTAAGCATTTTTTTCATCTCTATGCCTTATATATATCAATTTTATTTTATTTTGTTATTTTACCTAGAATCTATCCTTACTGACCACTTTAATATGAAAGCGAGTAGAGACCCCATGCCCTATTGCTCACTATACATTCATTAATGTTTTCTTAAATTTTTCTATTTTTAAAGGCTCAAAAATATATTTTTACTATTTTTTAAAATTTCATTATTTTTATCAATTATTATTATCATAATTATTGATGATTCTATAAATTGTGATCATAAAATAAAGAAACATAATCATGGTGACCAACATGCATTATTTTGTCCCATATGCACCATTACTTTTATCACTTTTATCAACTATCATAATATAAATCATTTTTACATAATAATAAACACAAATTTTGAAGTTTTAAAATATCAATATTTTAATACAATAGATATTACTTCCATATCAAATTTCATCCTATATGTACCCTAATTCAATGAGATGAAAACAAAAATAGAATTAAATTTTCTTTGAGATCGAGACTTATCGTAAAATATTCAAAAACCCCACTTTATGTTTTATGATTTCGGAGTTTCTTAGCAACTTGTTGATGCTCTAGATAACCGGTAACATGCACCTTCATGCTCCTTCACTCCATTTATCGCATTGCATCATGTTCTAACACCTATTCCCCCTCATCCACTTAGGCCATATGAACAACAATACGGCGAGAGACAAATACTAGAAACTAAACTTTTGATAGAACACATCATTTAAGACAATTTCTATGGTGATTGAAGATTTTGTGGGTTTTTAACCGCCTTAAGCCTAATTACTCAAAAAAATTGTTGAGCTCTCATACGTTGTCGTGATGCTACAGGTCCACCACTGCAAACCGAATGGCAGAGTTTTTTGCCAGGATTTTGATCTCATTAGTTAGTGTCATTAGGAATTTTTTTTCCATTGTGTGTGCCTTTTTGTTTGTCGTTTAGTTATAACTATCAGTTTGAAAATTTGATTGCTTGGTTCCATCCTAAATTTTTTGTATTCGTTGAGTAGTACCTAAGCATAAATAACTTGCATGTATGTTAGTGTGTGTGGTAGCCTCATATGAGTGCTTGTTTTAGTGTTGAAAAACTTGCAGCTGGTGAGCTTGGGTCGATTCGAAGGAGAGTTCATATCTTGATAAAGTTAACTCGTGATCTTGCTAAGTACCTCAATGCTTCTTTTTGAAAGAAAGATAAAAGGTATTTCTTGGAGGTTTCAAGGATGAAAGGGGGGATAGTGAAGGCTGAAAATGATAGAGCTAGAGCCAGAGAAAAAAAATAGTACGCCCTTTAATGACTTGGGGTGTGCTTTTCACTCATGAGTAGTGCCATAAATCTCATAAAAGTATGATAGAATTTTTGAAGGGTGAAGGTCTTAATACCTCAGAGTTAATGGACATTGAGCTACCAATCACTGTGGAAGTCATGGAAGAATGAGCAAAGCTTTTTTAAAGAAAAAAAAACGTTTTGGATAATATTGCCATTAATCATTATTCTCTTATCCTTGGTTATAGTGTTAGAAAGAATATGGTTTCTATTCTGAAGTATTTGAACAGATTGGGATTGCCTCAACATTGTGTGGTAACATTCTTACGTTAGTAACCCATAATTCTTCATGTATGAGGGTAGCCACAATGATCAAACCAAAGGGGGATTATCTCCTAAGCCTAGATATTGCATTGACGTAAAGTTGGCGAAGAGAAGAATAGCAAAAGCTTTTCAAAGCCTTGAGCTTTTTGAAGAAAAAGCTCGGTAATTTTGGTAGCCGCATGCTCCAGATTGGAAGGGAGAGGATGATGATTATCGGCATGGCCCATCCCGAGCATGGAGATGGAGGAATAAAAAGAAAAGAAGGAGGAGAGATGTCAAGATTTGAGGACCAACTCAGTGAGGGAGAGATGACAGCTTACGCTAAAAGGAAATGCTACTTGTGAAGTATGGGGAGCATTCTTTGACGAGCGACTACTGAATCTACCAAGAATGGTTATTCATGTCCTGAAGAGTGCTTATTGTAGGCCCAATTAGAGAGGAACGACTGTCTGAGGAAGAAAAAGGAGGTGACAACTGCAAGCAGGAATCAACATGAGTTGCAGTTGCAAGATTGTCTAGAAAAAAGGAGAGTGTTGGGTTGCTGATGGTTGTGGATATATATCAGCATAGGCCCCACAGATTTTGATGGGTTCACCCAGGTAACTATGGGTCCCATAGATTAAAAAGGCCCCTAAAATGAGGTTTGGTCTCTCCTCAATGGACTCCCCAGGATTCAAACCTTGCACCCCATCGATTAGAGGCAGACGCTCAGGACCATGCGTCCACGTGAGAGGATGATGACATGCCTGCATCTAGTAAATTAATTATTCAATAAATATAAAAAATTAAGTGATTAGCAAGTCAAGGGGAGAGAACCAACATGTTTGCAAAAATATGGGGCCCGTACTAATATTTATCTTCATCTACTACTGCTGTTGATTGGCATGCTAGAGCACCGAGGCCACCTTAAGGTTGCACATATGCATAAAGAAGATGATGAAGTTGATAATGGTGAAGAAGACGAAAGTGGTCGGGCACACTATATCGAGATAGATGTGTTGAGGTCGTAAAAGCAACAACTCAGTAAGTGATACTACGATCATATAACACTAGCATCTGAAGAATGCAATTGATATGCAAGAGAAGAAAGTGACTACATTACACTATGAAAAAGAAGCTTGTGACTAAAACAGTCATGCAAGCTCTGACTGACTACAACCTTGAGGCTTAAAGAGCAAATGAAAATCAGGCCACTACTTCTCCTATTTCTCAATCTGTGTCTATGCCTATGCATATTCGTGCTGTGGTTGTCAGACCAACTGCAAAATTGACTGTTGAAGATATGGTGGAGGAGATATCAAAGAACTTAAAAGACCTTCAAATCAATATGACTAGAATGGAGTAGTAGCCGCTTAGTCCAGCTCCAATTTCATCCCCAACTTCTTCTACTCTTGCAAAATCTTCTAAGAATGATCATGTTAGTCGTTGCATGTGGTGTGATAGTCCAGATCATGAGTGGAAGGACTATCAAGATTTTGAAGAGGTGAGAAGGCTGAAGTTGGTAGGTTGGAAGGATAAGATGATATGCTTTGGAGATACATAGCAGCCAATCAAACCAAATTTTGGTAAGGGTGATATGAAGAAATTGTTAGAGGAGTCTCTTTTGTGCTCTTCTTATGTGATGTGAGAGGTGGCAAGAGAAGTTGTTGCCTATGGCTTTCAGTTAGAGCAGTTGTTGCTGAAGGACAAATCTCCTTTATAGTCCTATGCACTGCATGCAAAGAAGAAGGAGAAAGCTTCATCATCCAAAATTTTAGCAAGAGGTGATAAGATCAAGAAAGGGATTGGATGGAATGATCGAGTTGATGTCTTTTCTATCTATGCTTAAATGGAAAAATCTCAAGGATTTGAAGTGCTTGTTGAGAGGAGAAGGGCAAAAGAGACGATGATCAGCTTGAAGGTTTGAAGAGAGTGTCTAGGAGGAGTGATCCAGTTTCTCAACCTTCTTCTTTAGGTCTAGATTAGAGTATGGCTAATGTTCAGGAGCCGAAGGTACACAAATATTAGAAAGCCCCAAAGATGAAGGATTTGAAGTCAAAAAAGCATCCGAGATTCAAGGTGCTTTTCGAAATTGAGACAACTACAGACTTGAAGAAAGTGCTTGAGGATCGGATTCCTAACTACAAAATTGAATTCACTCTTGGAGAAGTCTTGGGAATTGCCAAAATATAATTTCATAATGTTATCATCAATATCATTAATAGAAAATGACAGATTATTGAAGAGCTGACACAGGATATGATCCATCGAGAGGCTTTAGCAATTGTTGAGGCTATTATCTATTGCTTACAGATTGAGGAGATTGATTCTGATGAGGAGATTACTGAGGAATCTATAGATGTAGCTTTATGTATGCAGTTGAAGAAGACTCTTTAGCCTTTACTTCAGCCCGTATAGTATGCGGAGAGTGATGACACGTCTAGATCGGTGTCTTGTAGCCATTTCTCTCGTAGTCATTGGGCTTGTGCAACTACAGAGACGGTAGTCAAGCTTGGTGAGACAGAGACCCCTTGCGTTTCTCTTTTGGATCATGGCTCTGATATTAATGTTATAGTGCATGTATTGTATAGTAATGGTAGATGGCCAATTGATGTGGATCATGGTTGGTGCATGCGTGTGGCCAACAACACTATAGGAGATTTGTATGTTGCTTGTTTGAACTTGAATATTTCTATTGGAGATGTGGATGACAATCATTTCTTTGTGCAAAACTCTTGTTTCTATCCTATTATTTTGGGGCAGCCATTCATTGCTAAGTCTCAGATGGAGACTAAGGTTTTGGATGATGGGTTTGCCTTTGCATGGATCTGAAGCAAGGATGGAAACAAGGATGTCTAGTTCGTGACAGATTTTGTCAACCATCAGTCGAATAAGGATTCCTTGAGAGATTTCCCTCTTCCAGCAAGAGAGCTAGATTTTTGTTAGGTACCATTGTCTTGCAAGACAATTGGTATGAGACAAGGAAAGCTCTCGCCTCTTGGAAGCAACAAATTTTCCTCAAGAGTTTATGGTCTATCTACTAAAATTACTTTGTGTTTTCAGCATATTATGGACATGCCTAGAGCTGCCAAGCAATACTTAAAGAGAAAAGAAAAATAATTGAAGCTTGCAGGTGTTTCATAGGATGAAGATAGGGTAGATGGTCTCTATGATGTGATGTCATGCTCCGATACTATGGAGGATCTTTTAGCATTGCTGAAATCTGAAAATCAAGAGTTGTCATAGGTCTTACAGGTCCATTCTTTGGCAATGTATTGAGGAATTGCTAATTTCATGATGCAAGAAAATTTGGGTGCTAAGAATTCTTAGCAAAAAGTATTCTTTGCTTAAATATTTCAACAAAAAGAGTTTGGTGTTGTTTATACACATCAAAATTTGTGTTTACTAGGGTATTTATAGTAAGGACTGAAATTTTTAAGTTGTAGCAAAGAAGCCAGAGTACATAAAAAATATAAGACAATTGACAAGAAGGTTAGACCTTGGGGGTTTCACAATATATATATATATATATTCTCTATATAACATGCATTCATGGCCTATTTATAAATATCCTAATCTGTGAATTTTTCTTGAATAAAACACAACCCTTTTCTATTCAATCTGTAAGTAACCCCTTTATATGACACCCTTCTATATGTAAAAAATGTATAAAAATGGTGTTTTAAAAACCCCTTATTTTTAACTCACCTTCTATATACATATATTCATGAGTGACCCCCCCAAGGGTTAGACTAGTTGCAATGGTGGAAAAGGCCCTGGGGTTGGCTAGCAGGATAGAGAGACACCCAAAGCGGGACGCGTATAGCATGCTAGGGATGAGCAAGGCTGTTGTGTACATAGTGGATGGGATAAGCTTGGCAAACATCCCAAATCTTGAAATCAAACTATAGGCAAAGATGGTTCATATCCTCTTCTCTACTCAAAGATACAATGCCCTTATGAAGGAAATTGGGGTACCATTGCTAGAAGCATTGCAACTCCCCAGATGAATCAGATTGGAATGCTTTCGTGCAAAAGACCATTGAAAACTCAGCAAAACCCTTGATCGTAAACACAACAACAGTAGGAGGGGAGTCCTCAGCCTTCACGTCAAGGTTAGCTCTCGGAAAAGGGTCTTCTCCAAGGCATCCACCATCAGGTTTGGTGGAGTACTGATGACCATAATCTAGGAGGCCTTGAAGGACATAGAAGGAGGTGAAGAGGAAGTGGGGGAGACCCCTAACTGATTAATGCACCTCAAGTGAGAGCAGTCCAGTGAGAGGACTATAAGTGATAGGGAAGAGCAAGAGACACAGTCTCGGTAGAGAGAGCCCAAGTCGCCAAAGAAGAGAACCTCATCGAAGCCACAAAAGGAAATAAAAGAAACAATGGCAAAGGAGGAATGGATCGAGCTATTAAAGAGGGCCCAAAGAGAGTCCAAGAGGGCCGAAGATGAGAGAAAAAGAAAAGCAAAGTAAGAGGTGGAAGAGTTGAGGAGAAAGGAAGATGAAGACATAATTGAGGCCATACACACGTCGGTAGAGGAGGCTTTGGTAATGGAAGAGCTAGCCATTATGAGCCCTCGGAGGCAAGGAGAGGAGGCTTTGGTAATGGAAGAGCTAGCCATTATGAGACCCGAGGCAAGGAGAGACAAGTAGTAGTGCTAGGGCCTCATAAATTGAAGTAGTCCCGATAGTATCAAGCAAGGGCAAGGCCCCAATGCACCCCCTTCCATCAATCTTCACATCCCATGCCATGACCACCTCGGCTACCCAAGACACTGTAAATGCCATGGACACTAGCAAGTAAATGTCCATGATGTAGTTTTTGGTAACAAAGATGTAGGAGATAGCTCCATATTCGGGAGTAGGGGTCCCCACTACAAGAGCTAAAAGACTAGCAGCAGCAGTTGATGCTGAGTGGAGGCAAGATCCCAAGAGGCAGTAAAGCATCAAAGAGAAATCCGAGAGCTAAAAGAGTAGCTCGAAGCAAAGGAAGGAGAAGAAGGAAAGTGGGAAGCAAGGTGGGCCGAGGAGAAATAGAATCTTGTAAGCATGCAACAACTTAATGAGGAGCTAGCAAAGTTGAGTGAAGAGCTGGAAGGGAATATGAAAAACATCTTGGAGGCTATGGAGGAGCTAGAGGCCACAATAGAAGAGAGGGCACAAAGATATCAAAAAGAAATAGAAGACTTGAAAAAGAGGACTACCATAGAGTTGGAGAAATAAGGGAGACTGGAAAGGGAAATCAATGCTTGGAGAAAGAGAAGGAAGAAGCCATCAAAGAAGCAACCCAAGGGCTGCAGGACGAGCTAAAGAACCTAGAATGAGAGGTGGAGGAGATAAAAACCATGGCCGAATCTGAAAGACAGTGGGATAAGGGAAACCAAGAAGCCCACGTGCAAAAGAACAAAGATATGTCCAAAAGGCTGTCCGAAACTTCCATGCAGCTCTTCGTGGCACAACAAGCCCAAAAGATAGTCGAGGAGCAGCTGAACCGTTAGAATAGGGAAAAAACACATATGCTAGAAGTATGGAATGAACAACAACATGTGGTAATGATGCTATCTCAAAGCATGGAGAAGGGCAAGGAGGAGTTGAAAGAGAGAGCCAAACTGTGGGAGGAGCACAACTTCAAACGAGTGTGAGAACTTGTCGAGCACTTAGCTATAGCCAAATGCGAGTGGATATTGGTGGCAGAGGCCAGAGACAAAGCCGCAGAAGAAAGTTTAGAGGCACAAAAACAAGCCTACTTAAGCATATTGCTCCATGTAACGCAAGTGGACAACGAGGATTCCGTGGAGAGGATGAGAAAGAAGTTAGAATTGACCACTAGAGACTTGAAGTAGAGCGTGCTCTCCCAACCGGCGTTGGCCTAACAAGAAAATAACAATGCCAGTATTTGAGGCAATCTTGCCTCTCCACCACTGATGAGCTAAAAGAGCTAGGTTTTGAAGAGCAAGAGCAGCTGCATCCATCCCCAACTCTCACCTCACAAGAGAAATTGATAGAGGAAGGGCC
The DNA here is from genome assembly GCF_053477565.2 of Lygodium microphyllum. Taxonomy (NCBI): domain Eukaryota; kingdom Viridiplantae; phylum Streptophyta; class Polypodiopsida; order Schizaeales; family Lygodiaceae; genus Lygodium; species Lygodium microphyllum. The sequence goes on from NC_141136.1 coordinate 48,256,929, forward strand.
AAACTTCGACCAAGAGCTAGGAGAAGAGCAACATGCCCAAGAGCTTAGCCCACCACTGCCAGATATACTTTAAGAAGATCTAGAAGGCGGCCAAATACCCGAGCGCATCATTGCAGCTAAGAGAAGAAGACATAAATTGGTAGAGCAAGTGCAACAGAGAGCTAGAGTGCAACCCCAATAAATTCCAAGAGAGCCTATGCCACAATGCGAGAATTACTATCCTCTCAACAACAACTGGCCCCAGGAAGTGAGTATTTGGGAGCAAGGAGAACTCCAAACCCAGTCCTTCAAGCTATCATTCCTCTACCCACATGCCCTAGACCGAGTCCTACCAGTGGAGGTAGTGGACAACATAATTCGAATGGCTAACAACCTAGAAAATCAATGGCTCATGGAGCGGAGTATAGTTATCACTCGATGGAGGCAGGAGGTCCCAGACTACTGGCAGGAAAAGGTGTACTAGATTTCCAAGATGGTCAAAAGCTATGAAGCACAACCCAATTGGTGAAGAAGGATTTGGGATACGAACCTTGATGCATGGATGGCATTCTATAGCACACTTCTAGAAGAAAGGAACGATCCTATCTACATGCCCTACCCGGAGTGGATTACAATAGGGAGGAGCATGGTAGGTATGACTTTCCCAAGATCTACAATACCAATGCAAAGAATCCTGAGGAGTGTCTAACCTTCAAGGAAAGAGACATCCCTCCTTCAATCACGCGCTTCCTTGAGGATTTCTCATCTTGTCCAAACCCCGCCGTCATCACAACTTGTAATTATCTTAGGACCATTAGGTTTCTACTAAAGCAAAAGCCAGCCACCGCCGAGGAGGTCCACCTACCTCCACTCTTTTTTTATCTCAACCTAGGAATAGATAGTTGTGCCATGGCCCTGCTAATGATGAAGGCTATGTTGTTACCCTTTTTTTGTATGAAGGAACTCAAGGACATGAACGATAGCTGGTTTACGAGGTCTAGACACCCCTTTTTTCAACCACACTTCTAAACATCAGGGCTAATCTCAAAAGCTACATTCAAATCTGTGCCTTTTTTAGCAAATTCCTTATGCCATCCCATGATGCATCATTAGAAGAGGACCTAGGTACAGCCTAAGAATATCGATTGTTTTTATCTATATATTTTCATAAAAGGAAACAAAGAAAAAGAAAAAGAATATAAAAGAAAAAGAAAAGGAAAGTAAAGAAAATAAGAAAATAAAGAAAAATAAAGAAAAAGAAAAGAATAAGCTCCTCAAATGATTTGAGTGCCACAATCACTGCACCTAGGATTTTTTTACCTAGCCCCATCTCCCACTTCACGCTTGGGGCATCTCAAGGGTAGGAATTCCAGACGACATGTCTCCCTAAGCCATGCACTGCACCTACAACGATGCACAAATTGGGTCCTCAAGTATGGGACAACACCGCAAAACCGATGCATGATTCCAAAACCTAAATGGTAGGGGGAAAGGTATTGTGGAAAGTTATCAATTAAATTCTGATTTTCATGTATATCGAGATATATAAGACTGGCTTCATTTAAGTTAAAAGGAACAATAGCAGGGATTACTCTAGTATTATTTCTAATCAATATGTTAGAAAAGAAATCATTGAAAGAATGTTTTTTTTCACATGACACGTTGGGTGATTTGTTAAATTTATTTGAGCATTATATGGCATTACATCTTGCATTTACATTCTTATATATGGTATCAAAGAAAGAGAAAGTCTCTTGGATGCATTACAATTGGTTGCAAAAACTATTGACCAACAATGAGAGTGTGAGGATCCCTGAGCTGTAGGACAAGACGATTCTCTTTGGGAACTCTTAAATGAGGAAACAAAAATATCTCCTAGAATGTATAGCTTGGAAAAAGTGTGGACAATGTTACGATTGTATTTTATGTTTAGACACGGCACATCTTGAGGCCAATCCCTAGGGTGTAGGAGAGTTGTAAGAGCCATAGCAATTGGCTAGGGGATGCTGTGTGCAATGAGGTGTTAGTCATTTATATGTATGGGATACTCCTCTCTTGGATTTGGGATGGGTAAAATCATTGGACTACAAATCCAAACAAATGTGTGGTTTGTTTATAGTGTATAGCCTCCACATACTCCTGCCATGAGGCCATGAGGGTGCTTTGGTGAGCATAGGAGCCTAGCAAGATCCCTAGAGTCAAGGAACCAAAAATGGGTCCGATAAAAAGTCAATGCAAGATTGTGTGAGCTCATTCAAGCCAATCATGATGTGTCCTCTATTGTTTAGGTAGTGGGATTTCTTTCCAAAAGCTTAGGTTCAACCTCATCACCTATAATAATATTCCAATATGCTTTTCTAATTAGGAAATTCTCCATACAAAATTTTCATATTGTAGGATTGTTGTTATCTATATTTTCACATTCGATTTGCATTTGCCATGTTTATAGCCCAATATATTTACTTGCAATATTTAAGCTATCTATGCGTGACACCTCGAGACCAAGTTGTCTTTTCAGTGGATAAAAAGCTTACATAATATTCAAGAAACACATGTACATTGGCAATTAATCTGTATCTAGTCCAATTCAATCATATGACATACATACTATCTTTAGTTTCCCATGTAGATGACTTTGCTATCCATGTTTTCTACTTTTTTTGCTATATTTTATTGTATGTCAGCACTAATCAATGCTAGTCATAAGGATCATATTTAGTGACTCAAAAACATGAGCATCCATATCTCTATTGTTTCTTAGTCACACAACTACTTTTTCATTTGCAACCTATGGAGTGTTTCACATACATTGGTAGCTCAAAACAGTACTTACATACATCAGTACTTTAGTTAGAGTACTAAGACTTTAGTTAAGTACACTAGGTATAAATCTTTGTCAAGTAAGACATTACAATCCCAATTGCTATAGCTGAATCCACAACTAGCCCCAAATTATACTAATATTTTTGTAGCAATATGGCCTCAAAAATAAGTCAAAGTGTCTACCAAATTTAGTGCAAATCACTCACAAGTCTATGCCAAACTGTGAGAGGTAAATATATTCAAGAACCTAGAGAGTCTATCTCAAAATGATAGCGCACACTCTGTAACATACACCTTTATACCACTACCAAGAGTGCTCAAACATATGAATGTAATGCAAAGTTTATCTCTAAGAATTCCTTGTCCAAGAGTACCATTATTAAGCATCAAATGATTGAACTTTCTCATTAGTACTTTCAAAGACCAGAAGAGTCTTCCCATAGTTTACTGTGATCTGTCCATGCATTGCAGCTCAATAAATTCTCAAACCAAGGAAAGTATATCTAGTGCTAATACTTAAGAGCTCTCCCAATATTTGAGAGTCGCCAGCTCTCAAATGAGCTATCATTTGCTACATTTAAAGCTAAAAGGAAAGCATAATTTCCTACATTACACATTGCTCTATCCACAACTTTATTGCTACTTAGTTGTTGCTATATCCACCACTTCATAATGCCTAGGATGCAACAAAAGGTAAGTATTATCTCTCTCAATCAATTGTCAAATATAACTGCACCTATCAAAGCTTCAATGTTGTCCACATTTCCATGTTGAACTACACATAGTTTAGAAGGCTATTCACATTGAGCTAAGCCACATGTTTGCTCTACTAGTTGAGGCTACAATATTTAGCACTCAATAGTGCTCCATATGCATCAAAAAGTAGGCTACTAAACTCCCTTGAATGCGCACTCAATAAGACACATCATATGCATGCATTTGACTTGAGATTATGGCTATCCATTTGCAAGGAATTTTCCTTCATTGACTATAGTCCACATTCATCTCCCCAATTATAGAGACATCGTGCTACTTTGATACCATGTTAGAATTTCAAGAGAGAGAGAAGAGAAAAAGAGTGGATCAAGAATAGAATAGTGTGTTCTCATCCACCTTCTTCTTCATTTTCTTCATAGTCCTTTTATGCACACTATGTAACACACTTCTAAAGTAATCTAGGTCTACAAGGAACTAAGGTTCTAACCATATTTGAGTTACTAAATCAAGTTATCAACCACACACACCATACAACTAAGCTATAGCTAGATAGGTGAATAAGGAGAATGAGCTTGACCCTCAACATACACATAAATTTAAGAGCATTAATATTTTGATAAGATTGTTGGAGTAGCTCTTCCAAAACAAGGAGGAGAGGTATCATTGAGATTATCTTATTAAGACATTATAATTTGGTATTTTAGATTATGTTATCCTCAAAAAGTATGCCTCCCAAGGAGCCAACAACTATAAACAAGGGTCATGAAAACCCCCGGGTAGTTCACTATATGTACACCCTTTATATCACGTGTGTTCAAGACCTACTTATAAATATCCTTATCTGTGAAATTTTCCTTAATAAAACATAACCCTTTTCTATTAAATTTGTAATTAACCCCTTTATATGGGACCCTTTTGAATGGAAAAATGTGTAAAAATAGTATTTTAAAAATCCCTTATGTTGAACCCACGTGATACATACATATATTGATGATTGACCGCCCTGGGTGAAAACCATTCTCACTAGGAACAACATATTTTGGGTCTTTTATTTAACCATGTGCTTGAATTTTCTATTTATCATCCTCAAAAATCACACTATATGATTGCCATTGGGCATGTGAGAGGTATGAATATGACTTAAAATTGCATTTAAACCCATGTGAGGTATGACTATGACTTAAAATGCATTTAAACCCATGTGAGAGATATAAATATACCCATGTGAGGTGCTAAATGGAACACATGTGACTACAAAGTCATCTATGACGTAACCAATGATGTAATAGAAAAATAACTTACAATGTTAGCCTTTAAAAGAGGTTTTGTCCCACATTCTAAAGAGCTCTCTTTTCTATCAACAATATTAGGACTCCACTTTATATCTAGATTGTCTTGCTGTCTCTTTTATCTCCATACACACATCATGAGAACTTTAAGGTATCATCCACCATAGCTCGCTCTCATGCTTATGAACACATGTGTATACAAAAAACCCAACACTACTTATTCATCACATAGAATTATTGTGGGTCATGCTAAGGATATGGAAATCTTCTCAACATTTAGCAATGCATGGCCTCATGCGTGAATCTTTTGCAATTGGTGCAAGTCCTCAGCCTTGCATTTGGGCATTCCGTTGGAAGGTGATTTCCTCCAAAATGCACACACTGCACATTTAGTCTTGTATGTTATCTCAAGGCATCTTGGCATATTCCGTGAGTAAGGTTCACTCCCTTCCCCCTATACTGCACTTCAAATGTCACTTGCTCACTATAGTTGGTAGACATTTAACTATGGATGTGACGATGATGCTCATTGGTTGAATTAAAATTGCATCTCTCCTTCAACTGGTCATATGCTCATATGGCTTCATCAAAAAATTTATCCAAGATATCCCTTTGTAGACTAGAGTTGCTAGCTAGGGCTTTGTATAGCTCTTTATTCTTGATTATGTTTATGAAAATAGTGGGTAAAGCTTTCTTTCTTGGTCATTTAGCAACAAGAATCCTCTTATAAAGACTCAATACCCGCATTATGTAATTTTGAATCTCCACTTTTTCCTTCTAGCTCACATTTAAGAGCTTAATGATGAGGTTATTTGCATATTTTGATTTTGAGAATCTCTTAATAAAGAGGTCCTTGAGCACATCAAAATCATTTCATTCAACTTCATCTAGGCTATTGAATCACATTCTACCCTTTCACCTTGGACAAAGCTCAAAATATTATGCTCATTTGTCTTCATTTTTGGAGATTACTAGTCGCATACTATTACCTAATAAATGAGGTGATGTTATTACCAGTGGGGGATAAGCCAATGGCTTTAATGTAAAGAGAAGTTCATGTAAGATGATAAGAGGTGATATGTGTGTAAATGATGAATGAATTGGGTATCCTAGTGTGAGGAGAGTAGACAAGAAAATCTCCTAAAAAATGCACAAATTAGCAGAACACATGAGTTACAACAAAGTGGATGAGGCTATTCATGGACATGCCAATGGAGAAAGCAAAAGAGGAGAGTAGATAAGCTACCAATGGAGTGATCAGGTTACTTGCATAAGGGTAAATGAACAAAGCCAATGAATGACAATACAATCTATCAATTTTTGAAGGAGCTAAGGCCAAGATTAGTTGCTTAAAAATAGCTCATTTTTTCATTTTGAGGAGGCTCTATTTCAAACAACATATTACAAGTTCTCATTGGATAAAAGCACTAAGATTCCTTGAACTATTATTAATGTGCAAAAAACTTTCTCTCAAAAAGGAGAAATTTCTCAAACCAGATACGTACCCCATATCTATCTAGTAAATCATAGTTAATCCATCACATGATGGTAAATGACACCAAAAAATCTCCATAATAGGTCGACACATGTAGCTAGGTCTGCATAGTGGATTTTGCATTAAAAATACATAGAATTGGTTATGGGACCAAGTTCTATACCCCATCTCCTATGGGAAGAGCTATTTGTTAATTAACATAATTGTGAGTTGTACAAGCCAAGAGGTGCCATTTTTACAAGGTTATTTCACTATCTACTTTGATATTCTTAGTAAGTTTATTTGAATACCACTCACAAGTTTTTGAAGCTAATCAGATTCCATTGGAACCTTGTTGTAATACCTAAGACATCATGTTGATGAAGAGTACCTTGCAAAGCATAAAACCAAAAACCATAAAGTTGCTTGGTCAAATTTTGAGATGTGGTGGCTTTCAAACTTTAACAGTAATACAAAAAACACATATTCATGTTATGCAAGTAGCAGATCTAGCAAAAGTCTCTTTGTTTTTTCATAAATATGAGAAAAGATATCATTCCCCCATCATTTGGAAAGATATGCACTTTTCTTTAATTTACTCTACTATTTGTTATGAGAAAAATAGAAAAATGTTGATTTTAACCTTGTGAAGGATTATATGTATGAAGATTGCTATTACCTTTACTAAAGTAAACCTTGTAGTGATGGGACAGAATTAAATGAGTAAACCATATTAAATCTAGGTGTACAAAAATTATTAGTTTCACCTTAAAATATAATAATTAATGAATTATTTCATGATAAATAACTACATATCTATCTCTCTAATTGCACAAACATATACATAATGTGTGTGTGTGTGTGTGTGTGTGTGTGTGTGTGTGTGTGTGTGTGTGTGTGTGTGTGTGTGTGTGTGTGTGTGTGTGTGTGTGTGTGTGTGTGTGTGTGTGTGTGTGTGCTCGAGGAGGCTACTGATGAATATATATGTGCATCACATGGGTTCAAAATAAGAAAAATTTAAAATACCATTTTTATACATTTTTTGCATACAAAAGGGTGTAATATAAAGGGGCTACTTATAGATTGAATAGAAAAAGGTTATATTTTATTCAAAAAAAATCACAAATAAAAATATTTATAAATAGGCCTTGAATGCACATGATGTATGTATACGTATAGTGACCTCCTTGAGAGAGAGAGAGAGAGAGAGAGAGAGAGAGAGAGAGAGAGAGAGAGAGAGAGAGAGAGAGAGAGAGAGAGAGAGAGAGAGAGAGAGAGAGAGAGAGAGAGAGTCTGTGTGTGTGTGTGTGTGTGCATATCTTGTTTGAAACACTATAGACTAATTAATTAATAAATTAGTTAATAATTTAATTAATCAAATAGCAATTACTAAAGTATTAGTTTTAGTTGAAGCTAACTAAGTATCTAAAGCTAATTGTAATTGCATACCTAAAACCAACTATGTACATACTATGTAACTAAATGAAACTATATACCTAAAACATTGCGTAACTACATAGCTAAAACCCATTCATTAAGTGTATTAGTTTTCATGTACATTAACTAGTAATAATAATTGATTAAGTTATTTTAATTTATGTATATTAATTTGACTAATTAGTTTTATTACAACCTCAACTACCCCTACCACTACACCATTGGCACCTGCAACACATTGCTACGTGCCCCAATACATCTCAAAATGTAAGGAAGCTCTTTATTGAAGGCAGCCCATTGATGAGTCGATGCTAGCCTAGATTGATAGATACCACACCACCCACATCGAGAATACAACACACATGCTCCCTTTGCTTTGTCTAACACAACCATCTCTTGGCCAACTAGTAACTTATTCCATCTCTTGCCTAGCTATGTTGTTTTTAAAAATCAATCCTCAAGAAAAGAAACTAGACTATTAGTAATCAAATGATATAAGTAAATCAAAACCAATTACTAGCTAATTGATGTACAATAAATTAATCGATTTGAACTTAAATATTCCATTATTACTCATTATAAAACTAATCAACTTAAAATTCGTTAACTAATTATCGAGCCAAAAAATGGATAAACCTCAAATAAAGCACTCCAGTTTGCCTATTTCAACTCCATAGCCTATTAAATCCATAAAATAATGCATTGAAAAGGTGTCTACTTAGTTGTGGAATAACATATTTTATTATGGAACAATGTAACTACAACACCTTAGAAAGACTCGACCATGAGCACAAATTTTCATAAATTGACCTTACACATTTCATTGCCATTCTCAAATTGTTTTATCATAACACAAAGTGTACTCGTGGGAGAGATTATAGCTTGAATTCATGTAAGGGTAAGCATGTGTAATTATTGGCATTATATGAGTTTGATCTCTAGGAATTTTTCAAGGATCTCATACTAGAAGCCCTAGAGAGCCTTCCTTTATTTCACACAGCATCACATGGTTTGGCCACTACTACTAGGTGTACACAAAAAAAAATAAAGATACTAGCATATTGTCCATAGCATTAGGATATAGCTGAAATATATGTGCCAACAATAAAGCCCAATTGACTCCACCAAGAAATCTAGTCACCTACACATCTAGTGATTAGATAACAAATTAGCATAACCAACAAGTATTTGTTGATAGCAAGCCTTAGATGTTTGTGAATAATTCCAACTCCAAAAAACATACATTAGAATAAAATGCTCTCCTCCTACCCCACAGCTTCATGCATCTAAGACTAGTTCAAAAATGTTGCAATCATTCACTGTTGAAGTCATTTAAAGTGCAACCTATTAAATTATTGTGATCCATTCCCTCACTTAAGAAAGATAAAAATACAATACACTACAACTTCTCTTGTTTATGAGTAGGCTACACAAAATTCTGTCAAACATAGCCAAGAGATAGCCAACCACCTGCTTTGAGGAGGTACTCAAAGTAGAATGGAAATGCTTTCAAACAAAAAAAGCCCTCTTCAATTTGTGGAAGTGCTTTTTTAAAAAAAAGGCCGTCTTCAATTTGATCTTACTTTCCCTCAAATGCCAACCATTACCATCTTCATTTAGCAAAAGACTTGTCAAACAAGTGATATGGCAATTGGTTTGGTTGTTTACTAACTACCATTTATGCACTAATTAGCCAACTGCCTGATCAAAGTAAAAGCATGGCATCAGGCACTACTAGCTTTGTAGCTTAACTTGAAAATTTTCTCTAGCATAGAAGGTGAACCACTTGATAAAGACCAAATTATTCAAAGTTTTGATGTTAGAAAATATAATCACCACTCTTGAAATACAAGGCTGCTTATGGAGATTTAAGCAAAATCAAATGAAACTTACCCTAAGGTGATATGAGCCAAAGTTGAAGATCTTTGCATTAGCCTCTTGAATAACCTACTTGCTATAGCCTTTATCCATACTTTTTTTCTTCACCCATGTCTTCATAGTCTAAAACCATACAATTGTAAGGGTTGTGAATCCAAGATACATGATGATAATAAAATTTTGTTGATATTCTCATTCATTGGCATTGGAATGAAAGATACATCACCTCATCAAGGCCCCCTAGGATCTCCATAACTAATTCTACTTGACTTTCATATAGATCAATGCTCCTTAAATACTACATGAAGATGGCAAGCGAGGCACATTGTGTTAAGGACCAACAAACTAACAGGAAGAAATATATGATAGGTATGTCTATTAAGATAAGGGCCTTCTCCAACTCCTAATTTCATATGAGATCTTGGGACCTAAGGTGGAAATTAGAGGTTATGTCACACCCAAGTGGCAATCAACTAAAGAAATGAACCCCACACAAAGCAATCTATTGAACTCATCTTTCACTAGCTTACAAATGCGTGACTTGTTTCTATATGTTTGCATTTAGATTGAAATGACATCTGATTTTAGGGGAATGTAATTCTAATAGAAACAAGGATCTAGGCCCTTCATGTTAGAATAATCCTATGAAAAAATATCCTTCAATTCCTTTAGTAGAGCAATCAACTATTCATAGAATGCAAGATCCAAATGGGCACTAGTTTTTACTAGCTTGGTTTCATGTAGACCAAGGGAGACTATATATAGTTCATCCTCTTTGACCCTTGTCACCTTCTAAAGATGGTTTTAAATTCTTGCTCTTGTCACAATACTTCTGTCATATCCAAATCTGTAATAGCCATAGCATTCACTTTTATATTAGAATCCTAAAACTACTTCACTCACTAAAGGCATCAACATAATTGATGTAACATATCATAGTTTTAATTGCCATAACACATCATTGTTTTCGTCAGTTTCACAATGCCTAGAACGTGTTTCACTTGTAGAACTTAGGAAGCTTCAACATTAGTGTTATACAAATCACCATATCCATTTGGGCAAAAAATCTTGAATATTTCTTAAACTTTTCTATAGCTTTGCAAGTATTCTAACATATATAAATGAGAATTTTAAATTTTAGAAGGATGGAAGGGATGGTCAAAGGCATGAAGATCTTGTTCTTTTTTATGAAACTATGGAAAACCATCATTTGAAGTGTGTTTCTTTGATTTTGGACTATTCATAGATATTCAATAAATGGGGGAGAGGGAGAGTCTTCTTCTTCATTTCTATCTATGCATTCTAGCTCATCAAGGATATTGCAAGTATGTCTATGTTTGTCTTGCACTTGCTAGATATTAGGGAGGGGTGGAACCTAGGATACCAAGCATGGATCATTATGAACTAATAATAAAATATCCTATCTAGTATTTGGGAGTTATTTTCAATGAGCCCAATTACTCATTTCATGTAACTATAGAGCATGGGTTGGCCTTATTCACCCAAACAAGGTGTTTCAATACTATGATGAGCTTCATAGTTACCTTATTGCAATATTAGTTGATGGAGTCAAGGTAGCTATGCAAAACATATTAGAGACCCTTCGATCAAGATTTGGAGGCCATGTGTCCTTGGAAAAAAGTCCCATCAAGCCTTAGAAGCATCTATTGCTCATAACTTCCCTAACAAAGGGTGCATCTCTTGCATGAATCACAATATAGATTATATCTACATGCAAATATATCAACTAATGCTCTAGATGGAGTGCTTGAAGTGACTAGATAGATCTTCCAAACTTTGGACAATTGGAGGTTTTCCTTCCTTTGTAGCTCTGAGTAGATTGTTGTAGTGAGTATGCAAGATGACTTCTATTGTAGAGATATAATACCTCACACTATACATATAACTTATGTTGCTTACAATAACTTGTTTCTAGGAGAATTCATGCAGTTGCATTGTAATAGGTTTCAAGGAAGTATAGTTCTTGGTTTGTTAGCATTGCCCTTTAACCTGTTAGCAACATGAGAACAAACCAACAACATGGCTGCTCCTTTTATACAATCTGTCATGTGGGCCCCAACCTTGCCTATCACCTTCATGACCCATGGTAGTTAAACATATAGGTTTAGGGTGAAAATTGGTTATGTGACTCAATAAATGAGTAGCATGCCCCTTTGCCTAGATCTGAATTGTCTATTACTATCCCATTCTTGGCCTCATTCCATTCAAGAATCATCATTGTGATAACCATCCTCTCATGCTTTTTCACATCATGGACAATACTAATGAGCATTGTGTCAAAGTAGAATGAGATCTCCCAATAGAAAAATTCACTTTCAAATACTCCTCTTTCAATCAAATTGCTATTATGACTGTGATCTCTACATTAGAAGAAAACACCTTGTCAAAAGATGTAGAATTGTGGGGTGAATCATACTCTATATGATTTCCTACACCTGTTTGCTTCCTAGATCAGTTTGCATCTAGGAAAAAATATGCTTCATGCATCATCTACAAAAAAAATCATCCTACACCAAGATGGGCCACATAAATGAAAATATTGAAAAACTCAAATAGCATTCACATACCTTGATAAAGATGTAGTTGACCTACTATCAAACCACTAGTAGATGATGGGAAAAAGCTAGTGGGAAAAAGCTAGTCCATAGGTTCATTCCCCTTGATGGAAGGCAAGAAGGAGCAGTTACATGCCAAAATGAATCAATCTACAAAACATATGGCTTGAACAAATAGAGAAAGATTGGAAATCTTGAGGATGAACATGAGTAGCATTCTAGAGTTAGGAAGAATAGTTTGTTACAATCCAATATTGCTTTGGAGGCACCCTTTCAACATTCCAAACTACGAGAATCCAAGCTTTCACTCATGTAGCCTTCTTGTGATGGGTAGTGTATGCTACAATAATGAAAAATCCCTCTCTCTTCTCTTTGACAGAATAACAAGGTTGAGGGTTGAAACACTAATTTGGGCTATCAATCACACATATCCAATATAATAGAGTAGATGAAAAAGAAGAATATGAAGAAAAGGGAAGGGGAGAAGCATGAAACATGAGTATATAAGAGCTATGCCAATATCCAAAGTGATTAATTGCTTACATTGATATGGTAGAGGAAGAGCCTTCTCTTCTACATGTGTTCTACATGTGGAGCATTATAAAGAGAAAGGAACATAATGCATGAGAGAGAGAGAGAGAGAGAGAGAGAGAGAGAACTATTTCTCTTTAATTTTATAAAATAAAATCCTCTTTCTTTGAGAGAAAGATATCTACACATTTCAATGCTATTTCAAGGCTAAGTGGACCACTTTATTGAAGAGAAAGGAACATAATGCATGAGAGAGAGAGAGAGTGGGAGCTCTTGCTCAACCACCAAGACCCACGAACCGCTTATTGTTTCAAGTGTTCCAAGCGAGCTCTAATGGCTATCTCTCACCTAGCCGATGCGCCGTCGATCCTACGAGTGTAGTGAGCTTACCTTAGTGCCGATATGAGTTTCCTCCTCTCTCACACACACCGGTAGCTCCACGATCCTAGATGCTAGATCAAGAATCCTCAAGCCTCCTCCACCTCCAAGCTCCATCCTCCATAGCTGTGCGCTCAAGAAGAGAGAAGAGAAGAGAAGAAGAGAAGAGGAGATGGTGAAGAGCTTCAACCTCTTGATCCCTCACTCTCACACACTCACTCCCTCACACTTTCACACTCCCTCTCTCAAGAGAACACACAAGCAAGAAGATGAGAAGGAGAGAAGAAGAAGAAGACTCTTGTTGCCACACACCAAAAGAATGATCTCTTATTCACTTTTTGAACTTTATAAATACAAACCCTAAAATCCCATGGGTACCCAACCCTGTTTTACATGACCAGCCATTGTGGCAAGGTCCTTTTTCCATTTCCCTCTTCTAGCCTTGTGCCTCTAGCCTACACCCATCTAATATTTTACAATTGGCACAGGAGGGAGCCTGGAGCTCTTTTACAAGCGTTTTCTTATGAAAGTGGGATTGGGACAGGAGGAGAATTCTGCAAGGAAGCACGTCATGGAGTCGGCTAGGCTTCCTAAATCAAAAAGTAGAGCATCCTCGAAGGAGGGTCCACCTTTTGTCATTTAGGATCTTGCCTAGACTCTGCGTCTATGGCCGGTCGCTTCTGCCCTGTAGCTGTAGTTTTAGTGCTCATCCCCTAGGCTATCTCTTTTTTAATGAAATACTACATCCATGCCACAAGATTTGATACATCTGTACTAGTGGGAATGCTGGGAGTGATGGTGGTAGGCTCAGTGGGAGGCACCAATAGAGTAGGAATTGGGTAGATTGGGGCCTTGCCCTTGCTCTCAGAGACAGCAGGCGGCACAATCTCCGGCACCTGTGTGCTTGACCCAGGCCTTTCTTCTCTATATGGGCTCAAACTCCCCAGTTCATCAGCTCTACATTGTTGTTCTATGGGCCGGCGTGTAGCTTCAACCAGGTCTTCTTCCTCCTTCCTTCTTAGTTCTTCCTCTTCTTCATCAGACTTTCTTCGCCTTTCCTCTTCTGATTTTCTCTGCTCTTCCTTCTTTTTCTTTTTTTCTTCCTTTTTCCTTCTTTTTCTCTCCTTCGCCTCTTGCTTTGATGCCTTCTTAGCCTTTTGTAATTGCTCATTTTCCTTTTCTTCTTCCTATTTTTTCTTCTTCTCCCTCTCCCTGGCCTCCCTAAGGGACTCTCTCTTGGCCTTCTCTAAGTCCTCTTTCTCTTTCCTACGGCCCTCATCATCCTTTTTCTTTTGCTTTTGCGCTGCCTTCTTCTCGGTCTCCTTGACCTACTTTTTGCTTTTCTGTTCCTCCCCTTCCTCCTCAATCTCAATCCTATCACTGGACCTCTCTTGGTGTTGATGAGGAGGTGATCTATCGGGTGTTTCCCCCTCCCCCTCTTCTGCCTGCTGTGCCTCCTTCACGGCCTCCTGGATAAGCGCCATTAAGACACCTCCATACCTGATGTAAGAGGCCTTGGATGAAGCTTTCTTCCTCTCTGTAGCCTTGGAGGCTGGAGACCCTCCACTTGCTGGCACACTTCCTAAAGCCAATGCTCTAGCTACCTGGTCGATAGTCTTTCGTACATACCCGTTCGAGTCAACTTTGTCCAGAGTGTGGGTTGCTATGTTCTCCAGTACGGGTACGCTGATTCGATGCATCAGGGAGTTGTAGCGTTGGCTAGAGAAGAGAACATGTACTAGCTTTGCTTGCAGCCTAGCTTCTGCGTCGGGGATTTCTAGGATGCTGATGCCGTCATTGGTGAGTATCTCCTCCTTTTTCATTTTCAGCATAGCATAGACATCCCTCTTCTGTTTTCTCTCTGTCTTTGGCTCCAACCCCAACGCCTTCTCTACCAAGGCTGAGTCTAGACGGACATGCACCTGCTTGGCACTTTCTCCTCTACCCATCGTCACTGTGCTCCATTCTTGGTCTGGGTCGTATGATCTAAGGAACTCTACACACTTCAAGTGGTCCGTCTCTTGTGAGAATTTTTCAAGGTACTTGCTGAGGTTACATTGCTCAACCACCCTCCTAACTGCTTCATCCCTAGCCACCACAACTTCTATGTTGCAGATGGTTTGAAACTTAAGCTGGCCCCGAAGGCGCGGTTTTCTAGGTAGATGCAATATTGCTCTCTTTCCTCGTTTGTGAATGGGAGTCGGTGGGCGCAGTCTTGCTGCGACATCTTTTATTCTTGTCATAAATTGTAATTTTCATTAGTGCTTGCGACATAATAATTTGCTGAAAAAGAAAAACTCTATGCTTTTGAATGACTTCATTAAGATCCAATGTATATTCTCCTTTTCAGACTTTGACTTTTGGCCCTTTACTTCAAAATTTCCATGCCCTTTTTCTACCCCATCCATTTTTCATAATATATGTCTATGTGTTTCATTGACTTTGATTTGATTTACTGATTCTGATTTGATTCATCTTACCCCCTCCCCTTCCAGCTTGAGAAGAATCCTTCCTAGGATTTAGGGTTAGAAGGTTAAGGGCTTTGAGCATGGAGGTGTAGGGGTTACTTGTGAAGGAGCCAAGTATAGAATTTGGGATTGTATTCCAATTGAGCCTCGCGGTCCAGATCAAAGGGTTTAATCCCCACTTGGGTGATGTATGTGAGAACATCTATTAGGAAGTCACCAGAATTGACATGGCTAGCAATGTGTAACTCTTCCTCGGTCAACAAGAGATCGAGGTAGGGGTGTCCTTTGATGTATTCTTCTATAGGACGGCCCCAAAGAGTGGTTAACACTCGATATGAGGTTGGCGCGACATATGTGGGATCGTGCTCTGTTGTTTTGTGACAGTGCAGCACTGCTCAGCGTTGGTCATTATTCGGCATCCTTCAACTTTCCATTGCAACCTAAGAGCGTACCAATGCCTTAAGAACCAAGATTCCATCTCAGAAAGTCTTGACAACTCTGCCACTTCTTGGTCAGTGATGGCAGAAGTGGTTCGCTGATCATACGACGTGACGAGGCGTTGTTTGATTGCTTGCTCTGTGGAGATCTCAGTGCTGAGCAATCTAGCAGTGGAGGTAGCGGCTTTTGCAAACGCGAATTCAAACGTTTCCCAAGAACAAGGCATCATTTGAACTTTGGTTGCGAAGGATTCGTCCAATCGGCCTAAGTCTAGGCGATCGTAGCTTAGAGCTAGCGACACAAAAGTGGCGTCCAGTCGCTTAATGCAATCCACCATGTCATCCCCTATTTCTTTAGCTAAATCATCTGCTAGTGTGAGAAATGATTTCCTCTCGTAAGAGGGCCCAAGGCCTATGGGTGGTTGGGGTTTGGTAGGACTTGAGCCTTTGGCAACGAAAAGTTACGGTGGTGAGTGTTCTTGAGCTTGCGATTGGGTTGCTTGGACTATGGCTGGGTTAGTAGCAACCTCGAGTGACGGCCTGCTACTTTCAGGATGGATTCGGGGAGTCGGATCAACTCTGGCGGGTGATGACTCCTGTGACAGTAGTTGTCGCTTGGGTCGATAGGCTTGGGCAACTCTCTTGGGTTCACGCGTGGATGAATTTGATGGTTACAGGTCAGGGGAGCTCTATGGCTTGTGGTTTTGAGGTTTTACGGTTTTTGGGATGATTAAGCTTGAGGCTGGCATACAAGTGGTGCCTTTGGCCATGTGGGCCTTAGGTATCCATAGCCAAGCATTGCCCTCATAGTAGCCTTGTGCATGCAAGAGGGCTTTGGGGACCCATCTTTGTTTGATTACACGTCTATACCTGTAACTGCGTTTGGGCCTCCTAGGTTTAGGATTTCTAGTCTTATGAGGGTAGGAGCGTCGATCCGAGGCTACTGTTGCGGCTATTTAGGCATCCATTGAAGGCAAGGCTATGGGGCCTTAGTTTTGGCTGCTATGGGTTGTGGTCTATGAAATTCGGGGAGTGGCGACCGCGCACTATCCCCTCCTTAGACTTGACTACATATGTTTCTATCAGTGGCTTTGTGGCCCGGGATGAGGTCGCGTAGCCCTTGCTGAAAGCTGTAACAATGCGAGCATTGCCTATTGCGAGGTGGATGTGCTGCGACTCATAATCCACATTGCAGTGGATCTGCTTTTTGAAAGTTCGCCCCAGCAGTGACTCTGTGCCTGCATTTTTAGCATTTGGCAACACGTAAAAAATCATTGGAACAGTCTCAGACTCGATAGAAATGACTGCTTTGCACTTGCCGATTAGAGCGTAGAAATGGGCCCCATATGGGCTTAATTTTGCATTAGTGGACTAAAGTTGTGGTCTGCAAGTTGAGTCCAATGATCATGGGTTAAGACATTGAAGTCTGCTCCCTCGTCGATCAAGGCGTTAAAAGCACATGTTTGTTTTGCCGTGACCGTAATATGGAGGTATGCGGGTTCTACAGCTTCCTTCTCCTTGTCGTCGATTTCAGTGATTGTGGCTACTCGTACTTTGACAGGCGGTTCTAACATCGGTGGATCATGCAAAGGGTGCATAGGAGGGTAGTACTTCTTGACACGACTGCCATTGAAGAAGCCTATCCCTTCACTGTCTAGGGTTTCAAGTTTGACATAGCCTGTTCAGCTGATCGCACGAACTTTAAAAGGTCCAAGACCTCTAAATTTCATTTTTTTCTTATGCCCCTTAACTGAATAGAGGAGCACTAAGTCACCATATTCAAACTCGCACTGCTTGATATGCTGGTCAAACCAGCTCTTGCATCGGGCTTTCTCACAGATCAGTGCATGGGTGGCTAGAAGACGAGTCTTCGAGAGGCATTCAAGTTCAACTAGGCATTGTGTCCATGCCTCCTTCCCTTTCCATTGTTCTTGAAGGGCTATTCTTAGGCTAGGAACAAAGAATTCTAATGCTAGAATCGCTTCAGTTCCATATGTTAGCCTAAAGGGGGTTTGACCGACAACCGTTTTATAAGTTGTGCAATAAGCCCACAAAGCTGCCATTAGCTTGTTGTCCCAGTCGCTGCGTGCAGCAAAGATAACCTTGGTTAGGACATTGATAAGAATCTTATTCATCGATTCGGCCTGGCCGTTTGCCTGAGGGTAGTATGGCGAGGATTTGCGATGGATGATGAGGAATGTGGACAGAAGATGCGCGATCACTTCATTGATGAAGTGCGTGCCTTGGTCACTGACCAGTTCGATGGGAAAGTCGAATCGTGGAATCACTTGCTCCCATAAGAACTTAGCAGTCGTTCTAGAGTCATTTTTTCATGTTGCTCTCACTTTTGCCCATTTAGTGAGGTAATCCATGGCCACAATGATCTACTTGGCCTGCGAATATTGTGCCACAGGACTAATGGGTCCAATGAAATCAATTTCCCATTTTTCGAAGGGTTGTCGAGCAATAAGTGGGGTTAATTCCATTTAATCCTTCCAAATCGGAACCTTCGTCCGCTGGCACTCGTCATAGTGCCTGACAAATCGTGCTGCGTCGCGAAAAAGTGTAGGCCACCACAGTTGAGACTGCAGCACCTTTCGTGCTGTCGTATCCCTGCTAAAGTGTCCTCCAGCAATGCCGCTGTAAGCCTCTGAGAGCACATTGTGCATCTCATGCTTGCACACACATCTACGCAGCAATCCATCTTGCCCCAGCCTATAGAGTTGGCCTGCAATCAGTTGATAGGGCTAGATCTTAAGAATTAATTGCCTAAGTCAAGCTTTTTCTATCGACGATCAATCAGGCAGTCCGTGCTCAAGCACCTGGACTATGTCATCTGCCCAATATGGCATTAGATGGGCATCGGGTAATTCATCAACAACACCTTGTCTAGTGGCTTCTCCAGTGGGAATGCGTGACATGTGATCAGCCATGTAATGTTATTTTCCCTTTCGTACCACCACGAAGAAGTCGAACTCTAAATGCAGAAGGAGCCATCAAGCTATGTGTCTTGTAGCGCAAGGTTTGTTTACTAGATAGAGCAAGGCTTGATGGTCCACGAAGAAGGTAAAGGGCGTGGCCAAAAGATAATTCCGGAATTTCTTCACCGCGAACACCATGGCTAATCCCTCTCTTTCCGTCATCGAGTAGTTCATTTCCGTCTCAGTGAGTTGTCTGCTAGCAAAGCTCACTGGATAGTCTAAATTGTGTTCGCCAGGTTGGCACAACACTGCCCCCACGACAAAATTAGAAGCATCGATATACACGTGGAAAGTAATGGTCCAATTTGGGGCTCATAGGATTGGTGCTGTGGTTAGAGCCTTCTTCAACTCTTTGTATGCCCATTGGCATGCTTCAGTCCATTCGAAGACAATAAGCAGCTTGTACAAGGGTCTGGCGATTGACGCATAATTCAGTACAAACCACTGATAGTATCCAATATGGCCTAGGAAGCATTGAACTCCCTTGTAGTTGTTTGGGGGTGGAAGGTCAACAATGACCCTGACCTTCAAGAAGTCAGTGGCAATGTCGTTCTTCAACACCACATGCCCTAGGATGCATCCATGCTTCACCCAAATCTAGCACTTTAAGGGGTTCAAGGAGAGATGATATAAGCGACACCGCTCGAAGACTGCTCGGAGTTTGTCTAGGTGTTCGATCCACGTTGAGTGGACATAGAGGTCGTTGACAAAGACTTCTAACTCCTTGCGAAGCATGTCCTTAAAGATGGTGCACATGACGCGTTGGAAAGTGGCAGGGGCATTAGTCAACCCGAAGGGCATGACTATGTAGGCAAAGACACCCCACTCAGTGGCGAAGGCCATCTTATGCATGTCTGCAGGATGCACTTGCACCTGGTTGTACCCTGAGAAGCCGTCCAAAAAATTGTAGGCTTCCTTGCTTGCCACTTTCTCAAGCATGTGCTCGGTGTACGGCAATGGATAGTTGTTCCTCTTGGTAGCAGCGTTCAACTTCTTGTAATTGATGCACACTCAGATTTTTCCATTCTTCTTCATCAGGATGACTATGGGCGATACCCAGTCTGTGTGCTCAATTTCGTAGATGAATCCTCCTCTCATCAGCTTATCAATCTCTTCTTTGACAGCATGAGCGTGTTTTGGATTCATAGGTTATGGTTGTCGCTGCTTGACCGACATTACGTCTGGTGTCATGGGTATGTTGTGAGTCACGACACTTAGATCTACCCCCTCAAGCTCTTCTAAGGACCAGGTGAACACGTCTATGTACTTTCGCAAGAGAGCAACAAGACTCGTTTCTTCTTCATCAGTCAAGTCATCGGCAATGAAGACTGGTCGGGGTGTTTCCCCTTCCAGGGCTAGGTCGACCTCTTTGACCTTGGCTGGTCCCTCGATTGGTTCGCTCATCTACGCTTGACATTTGGGACCTAACAGAACTACTACCCTATCCCCTTTTTTGAATTTCGCAAATCGTTTAGGAAGGTCTTGCGGTTTTTGCTATTCTTCTGTTCGTGTTTCCCTGGGTTGTTTTACCTTTTCCTGCCTTAATCGTCTGCGCCTCAGGTGGATAGGTAGATCCCCCTTGGTGCGTCTGGTTGTGGGCGGCCTAGGGATTTCTGGATCACTATCTGAACTAACCTTCGATTTTAGAGTCAACCCTCCGTCTTCGCTAGAAGAGGTGGTCTCCCCCTGGTGGGCGCAATTCAAATGGTGATTCAGTCCTAAGTACTGATGTCGTTCCTAGCTAGGCTAGGCCTGCTTGCTCAAGGTCTATGGCTCCTACGTGTTCCAACCAGTCGCGATCACATTCCACGTGCATGACTCCTCACTCCATGCTGAAGATACTCTTTTTCTGTGGCTTGGAGTCTGCGCATATTTGCTCTATTTCTTGTCCTTCAGTGGTGCCATATTCCACGGTATCTTCCTCACCCTCACTTTCATCACTGAAGGATTGATAGTCTTCGTATTCTTCGTTAGAATTCTCTTCATCAAATTGCTCATCGTCTCCTAGGGCTTAGTATATCTCTTGTCGTTGGTCAGGAACTAGGGCCTAGTTATACATGAGGTTTAAGTCATGCAGTCTGGTCCATTGCCACTTGGATTCATCTAAGAGATCCTGGAGTGGTTTGAAATTTGCATCTACATTGCCAGCTAGCTTGTCTGTTAGGTATTCCAGTATCTCCTGGAGTTCCCTTTTATTGGTTGGGACTTGGAAGTTGACTAGCTTCAGTTTCCTACGAAGGCTTCCTGCCATCATGCAGACTTGTACGGAGGGTGTGTCATTAGCCTTGCCAATTGTTTTGATGGCTTGCTCATACACCTCGTGATCAGAGAACGGTAGGTAGATTGTAGCAAGGACATGCATCCAATCCCGCTCATCCTCTGGGCATGGGATGTACTTGGTCAAGGGCCCATAGGACTTCTTGACCTGAGCATTACCCTTGAGCATAGCAGAGATGGCATCTAAGTCGACTGGTGAGGTATTCTAGGTGTCCATCTCTACTCTCACAGCGTCCGTCCTATTGCCAAGGAAGATCAAGCCATTACCCCAATATTCGATGACTCTAGCATTGTGCATCGACGGTCGGTCTAATAGGATGTCGTAGTCCACTCCCTTCATGACTATAAAGTCAACGGAGAATTGGACTCCTGCAATCTTCACTGGCCAATTCTTAAGCACCCCAATTGGTTTGACTCTCATACCGTTTGCTAGTGTGACATTAAACCTAGCACTCTCAACGGATGGGTTTCCCCAAGTCTAAAGCATTGCATGGCTAAGCACACTAACCCCAGCCCCCGTGTCCACGATTCCCTTCCTCGTCGTATCGCCTAGGGCTAAAATCAGTAAGACCGCTGTCGTGTTGCTGCGCATCCGAGTCGTGAACACCTCCATTTTTGTTGTGCATCTGTGTTATCTTATTGCGCGTGTTTCAATAAAAATATGCAAAACTGATGCCAAAGAATATTATTAAGCTGTCAATTTCAATGATGAATTTTAAGTAAAGCGTTGGACAAACTTCAAATCCCCAAAACAAACAAGATGTGCTTTGGTGATGGAGACCCGCAAAAACATGGGAACATCGAAGTTGATATTAAAGATGGAGATGATGGTAAAGTTGTGTAGTCTATCTAAGGATTTTTGGAACTTAAGCAAATCTTACATCCCCAAATGACCATGACATGAATGATGAGAATTACGTGGATCACCTTGCTAATAGGAACAACTAAATTTGTTGGGCCTTTTTGCCTATTCTGGGAAAAAGAAGGGGGATATTTTTGAAAAGGCGAATATGGCGGGCTGTGGGAGGAAGATGCAGACTGTTTTTTTGCCCAGCGAGCAGAGATGTTCTATCAGAAACGACCAGAGCTTGTCAACCTTGTGGAGGAGTTCTACCGAGTGTCTCTTCTGATGAGTCGTCCCTTGCAGCAGACAACCTGACTGCCCAGCTTGCGTTTCTGAAGAGTTGTTGCAGTTATCCTACTTGACTCGCTTAGGCTTATGATGAAGCTGCAACGCAGCCCATCACATTCATGGTGGTGGGACAGTCACAACAGTCCCAGGCACTCTCGGTGGCTCCAGTCCAATCTTCAAGAGCTTGATATGGCGTGAGGAGAGGGGGATGAAGACCAGATGGACGATGATTTGCTCAGTAGAGAATCACAAACAACTGAGGCCATTGCTGTGCCTGAACAAGATAGTTCTTGGCGTCAGGTTTTGACACAAAGGGCGAAATCTGCTCTTGTTCGACTCTATCCATTGATTCACGCGACTCATGAAGTTGCATCCTTTGCAGAGTCCCTGTATGGGTTGCGCAGAAGGCCAGTTGGCATAAAGATACCAGTTAATGATAAAACTGTGGACAGGGCTTCTCTAACAAGGCGACAACGAGGGGCAGAATTCGAAGAGAAGAGTGCAACATGATTGATCGGCATGCTGAAGGCTACCAATATGAAAAATATCATGAGTCTCTTCGTCATGAAAAGATGATTGCAAATTGAGTATGAAAATTGCAGGAACTATGGACATGAAGAAGGAGGCAAAATAGCAGCAAACGTAGGCTACGAAGTCAAGCATGAACTTTGGAAGGAGAAGACGGTTGTGGTGGCCTCTTCCATCCCTTCTGTAATCCTGCAGATCTGCACCTTTCGAATCATTGTATTCATGGCCGTGGAGATGGTGTTGACTTTGCTGACTTATGGCACAGCTAATATACAGTCATAGTCCTGAATGACCTAGCAGCTCTTCCGTCCGTCTCCTTATGTTCTTGCCTTCGTGAGATTCTCTCCTCTCGTACTCACCAGACTCTTCTATCTCGAGCTGATGATGCTTGGAATGAAATCGTGCTTGTCCCTGTAAGGCGTGCCGCACCATCCTGTGCAGGAGGAAATAACCCACGCAGAGGTTCATAGTATAACAATGCTCCTTCCAAATCCGAGTCTACATCAGAATCGTCTCTGTTGGACCTTCCGCCAGTCTTAATTGCAGAGATTTTTAAGCATTTGGATGCACGAGAGCTCAGTGTGGTCTCTTGTGTGTGCTCCCTTTTTCATCGGCTCTCTTCGGACAGTCATGGCTGGAAGGATTCATACTTTGAGCGATCGGGCAATCCAGCTCCTAGTGCATCCACAGGTACAGTTCCTCCGCTCTCAGAAAATAACTGGAGAGAGTTATATGTTGCACGAGAGATAAGAAGCAAGGCATATCCTGGAAGACAGTTAACCCTCAGAAGAATCAAACTGCTGCTGCAGAAATTTGGATGCAGTAGAGACAAGCAGCTCTGATCAAGTGGGAATCTTCCAGATTACAAACTAGTCTTTCTGGGATAAAAAGGAAGAACCTTTCAAGTGTATGGTTGAATGGTATTTCCAGTGCACTTAGTGTCGCCAAATGATCCAACTCTTGAAAAAGACACCTGTCCAGTTTGTAAGCAAAGAAACAGCTGAAGATCTTGTTACTGTAGCTTTCAACTGTTCACTCAGGCTGTCTGAACCAGGTGCTATGTGTGTGTAAGGGTACAAGATTGCTCTTGGAACTATCAGCTTACATTCATAAAGGGGATAAGGAGTCACTTGGGAGAAGACTATGTTACAAGCCATTTGTTTTTTAAGGCTTTTAGCTGCTGCAAGTGGTGTGAATGCTAAAGTGCATATGGATCTTCAGGAAGGTGAAACACTTAAGGAATCATTAACTTGTTTCAATGAAGATGAGCAAATTCATCACCTACTAGTGGAAACTACTCTCATGCTTTTGCAAGTTGGTTGATACTATATAGTGCAGTGGCATTAATCAACTATAAAGTGCTTCTTCATCTCTGAGAGGGCCCCGTATACTGAAATAGGTGTATCTACCTATGGTGCAGGGTCAGCTTAAGCTGGCTTTAATCATCATCCTCTCAGTTTTTGCCATTATCCTGGTTACAGCACTGGGTACAGGAATCAGATTTTACTTCTAGGATCTTACTTGTATGTCAATCTGGACTACGGAACTTCAGCCTTCATTAATACTCCTAGCTCTTATAATGGTTATGGATATGGTTCTAGATGCATTCTTTGCAAACATCTCTTCACAAACAGGAAACTGAATATGTTCAGATTTTTCTGAACATGAGCTTCATGTAACTCATTTTGACAAGAAATATAGTGTACTTTGGCATCAACAATTCAATTTTCTTCTTGTTAGTCTCTTCCATTGCTGTACCTTGAACCCCATGTTCTGCAGCTCTTGCACGATCTCTACGACATATCTGGTGAACCCGACGTGAAAGTGCTGCGTTATCAGCAAGATGGGAGACTCGCAAGAAGAGATGACAGATGATAATGTCATGAAGAACCTGTTTCAGTCATTTACCATGTATATGCAACAGCAAGTTCATGCAAAACGAGACAGTGATGCTATGGATGCCTTGAAAGCTGTCCAACAGGAGATGAAGCAGTTTAATGGCCAGCAAGTGTCAACTTATCTGCATTTGTATGAAGAAAAGATGAAGTTTTTTTGTGTTTCTCAAGATGTTTGGAGCCGCTACTTCTTGCGGATCGTGGTGCGCGCTCTTGAAGGTCGAATTGCAGAAATTCAAGAGGCACATGCAGGTTGGGCTGAATTTAAAAAGGCATTAAAAGATGAATATTTCCTGGAGGATACAGGTCTTATGAATCGCAGGAATTTTTTAGCATGGGTTTCTATGCCTAATAAGGGACTTTCTGTTACCGCTCTTCTGCGAGAGTTTGAAAGCTGTTATGATCAGTTGGATGGGACTGAACAGCAAGCTTTGGAGATGCAGAAAGTGGAGTTATTTTTGCAAGCTGCAGATGCTGATTTGCAGGAAAAGTTGGATGATCTTTTGGAAGATCAAGCTACTGATTCAGGTTTAAAGACTGAGTGGAGACATGTCATTGATGCTGTGAATGCTCTTGTCAAGAAGCAGCGCAGGAGAGTCAGATTGCATCGAAATACAGGATCAGTTCCTGAAAAATCCTTGGAGACTTCTTCTTCTACCCCTGCTGCAGCTTCTTTGCCTAAGCCTACTCCTCCTGTTGTGAATCCACCAGTACCTGCGGCTCCAGTGCCCTTATCTGTAGATGATGTTATTAAAGGCTTGGCGGATTTGACGATTGAAGCGGTCAAAGCTGAAGTTGGTAAGTTAAAGGAGCAACTTATGTCAGTACCTACTGTAGCACCTGTTCCAGTGACTGCTTTTCCAGCTGGTCAAATGAAAGGGCGACGATGTATTTGGTGTGATAGTACAGAGCACCAACACTGCAGAGATTGTGATGCTTTTCAGGAAGCACGTAAGAAGAATGTAGTGTTCTGGGGACAAGATGGGAAGATATGGCTGACAGAGACTGGCGCTCCTCTTGACACGAACTTTGGTAAGGGAGGTATGAAGAAGCTTGTTGATGATATGGCTGCGCGATCAGCTTATGTGAGTGTTAGAGGAGATGCTTCAGCTTTTGGAGTCCAGCTTGAGCAGAAATCTGATGGAGACTCTGCTTTATGGTCTTCTGCCTTGGAGATAGCGAGAAGAGGGAAAGTTCAAACTTCTACTATGACTTGTGTGGGCTCTAGCATCCGAGGAGAAACAGGATGGGATTCTCCTGTTGACAGGTATTCTATTTTTGCTTATATTGCTAAAACGCAGGGTTTAGATGCCATGGTTGAAGAAAAGAGAAGAAGAGATGAGGAGGGTCCTAGTTCCTCCAAAAAGACTAGAGGGGGTGACTTTGTTTCACCACCTGTTACAGCTCCACCTATGCCAAATTCTCCAGCTCAAACAGGTTCTGATCAACCAATGGGAGACAAGCAGAAGGAAAAGAGGCAACCAAGAAAAGAGCCAGGATTCAAGCTCTTGTCAGACCTTGATATGCAAACGGATATGAGTAAGATTTTTCATGAAAGAATTTTGAATAGTGAAGTCACTTTTACTGTTGGAGAGGCTCTTGGGATTGCTAGAAGAGAAATACAGGATCAGATGCAGGATCTTTTGCGGAGGAAACGACATGCGATGGAAGGACCTGCTTTACAGGGATTGTGGCATGGAGCTCTTGGAGAAGAGCATGATGATGCAGTGATGGTTGAGAATGCTTCTGCTAATCCGCAATTGGAGAAAATAGTGCAGCCTATGCAGTATGAAGATGATGAGACCCCTATTCTCATTCCTCGCAGTCATTTTTCACGAAGTCATTGGGCTAGAGCAACCACTGAGACAGTGGTAAGGATTGGAGAGAAACAAATTCCCTTGATTGCTTTAGTTGATCATGGTTCTGAGATTAATCTTATTGCTCGAGGTGTTTATGAGAGTGGCAAGTGGCCTATGGATGCAGAGCATGGCTGGCGCATGAGAGCCGCCAACAATACTTCTGGTGATATGTATGCTGCTTGTCCGAGTATCAGAATTTCTATTGGTAATGTTGAAGAGGATTATCATTGCTTTGTTCAGGATTCATGCTCTTATCCGATTATTCTTGGACAGCCTTTCATTACAGAAGCAAGAATGGAAACAAAAGTGATGGATGACGGATCAGCTTATGCGCGGATACGCAGTAAAGATGGTATGCGAGCTGTTCAGTTTATGACTGTTGGGGTAAATCATCCGAGGAACAGGGACTCCTTGCGTGAGGCACCACTACCTGCGAAGGAGTTGGATTTTCGTTAGGTACCGCTGTCTTGCGAGACGCCAGTGGTAGGGAGCGGAGAAAAGAGGAGATCTCGCCTCCTGGCAGTCAGTCTTTCTCCAATAACTTTGTTGGATTTACTTCAGATAGTTCAGTGAGTTATCAGAAAATTTCAGATTTGCCTAGAGCTGCCAGGCAGTACATTGGTCGTAAGGAGAAAGAGTTGAAGAATGCAGGTATTTTGCAAGCAGAAGAGCATGTGGATGGATTGTATGAAGGGATGTCTTATGCAGATACATTGTTTGAGATGAGAGCAATGCTGAAAACTGATGTATGCAAGGGTTCAAAGATTATACCTGTGCAAACCTTGGATATGTTTCAGGAAATTTCTGGTTTTATGCTGCAAACAGAGTTAGAGGCTGAGAAAACTCAGTAAACTGAATTTATGGCTGATCTTGATCAGCTAACAGAATTGCAGAGGGCTGAATCCATTCAGCCAACAGAGTTAAATGCAGAAAAATTTCTGCATACAGAGTTTCAGGATGCGTCTATGCAGTCCATTGAGCCGAGGGCTGAATTCATTCAGCCAACAGAGTTGAATGCAGAAAAAATTCTGCATACAGAGTTTCAGACTGCACCCATGCAGTCCATAGAGCTAAAGGCTGAAATTTTTCAGCCAACAGAGTTGAAAGATGCTGAAAATTTGCAGAAATTGCAGCAAAGGAAAGAGTGCTTGAATGATGCCAAGGTTGACACAAAATATAAAACAGTTGATAAGAAGGTTAAGCCGGTTGCACGCCCGCTTCCTTCTGATAGTGATGAATAGATTGAAAAAGCTATGAAGCAGTCTATGTTGAGGGATCCTGCAAATATTGGACATAAGTTTACAGCTGAAACTCTTGCAGAATTGAAGATTGGAAATGAAGATTTTTTGCTTCCAGTGGAAAAAGAATGTTTTAGAGAGATGCTTGGACGACATGGTAAGGCATTTGCTTTCTTTCCACATGAAATTGGCTGCATTAGTCCCGAATTGGTTGCACCTATGGTCATCTTCACTGTTCCTCATGTACCATGGAATATACGTCCTATACCTGTGCCTAAAGCACACTTGCCAAAGCTGATAGAGTTGCTGAATGAGAAGATTAAAATGGGGATTTTGGAACCCTCTTCTGCACCTTATTCTAACAGGTGGTTTACTGTACCAAAGAAGAATGGTACTTTGAGATTTATTCAGGATATGCAGCCCGTGAACAAAGTGACAATCAGGAATGTGGGAACAGGTCCAGTTGTGGATGAATTTGCTGAGGCTTTTGCAGGACGAGCCATCTATTCACTAGGTGACTTGTATTCAGGTTATGATCAATTTCAGCTTGCCTTGGAAAGCAGGGATATTACTACTATGCGGACACCTATTGGTCTTGTGAGGATGTGTACCTTGCCACAAGGTGCTACAAACTCAGTTGCTCATATGATGAATGCTATGCATAGAGTTCTTCGAGACTATATTCCGCAGTTTACCATGCCTTTTCTAGATGATGTGCCTATTAAGGGTTGTGCAGAAGAAGAAAAGAATGAAAGTCTTGATTTGCGTGGATGTAGATAGTTTGTGGCTGATCACTTGACTGCTTGTGAGCAAATATTGACACGATTAGAGGAGGTAAATTTGACACTTTCAGGGCTGAAATCTGTCTTTGCTGTTAATGAAGTCATCATAGTTGGGCATATGGTTGGATACTATGGCAGAAAGCCTTCTCCTGCAAAGGTGGATGCCATAAACAGGATTGCAGAGTATTGCTCAACTACTTCAGAGGTGCGGAGATTTGTGGGAGCTTGTGTATTTTACATGATTTGGATTCCTCATTTTGCTCATATTGCAGATGTTCTCTATCAGCTGTTTCGAAAGGGGCAGAAATTTCATTGGGATGATGAAGCTGATGGTGAAACAGGTTTACTAGAATCAGAAGATGGACTTGACCTGTTTGTGGAGTTGAATGATCCTGGATAGTTGGCGCATCCGGAGGATGCGCAGGTTTAGAGGGGGTGGATGTCGTGTTGCTACGCATCCGAGTCGTGAACACCTCCATTTTTGTTGTGCATCTGTGTTATCTTATTGCGCGTGTTTCAATAAAAATATGCAAAACTGATGCCAAAGAATATTATTAAGCTGTCAATTTCAATGATGAATTTTAAGTAAAGCGTTGGACAAACTTCAAATCCCCAAAACAAACAAGATGTGCTTTGGTGATGGAGACCCGCAAAAACATGGGAACATCGAAGTTGATATTAAAGATGGAGATGATGGTAAAATTGTGTAGTCTATCTAAGGATTTTTGGAACTTAAGCAAATCTTACATCCCCAAATGACCATGACATGAATGATGAGAATTACGTGGATCACCTTGCTAATAGGAACAACTAAATTTGTTGGGCCTTTTTGCCTATTCTGGGAAAAAGAAGGGGGATATTTTTGAAAAGGCGAATATGGCGAGCTGTGGGAGGAAGATGCAGACTGTTTTTTTGCCCAGCGAGTAGAGATGTTCTATCAGAAACGACCAGAGCTTGTCAACCTTGTGGAGGAGTTCTACCGAGTGTCTCTTCTGATGAGTCGTCCCTTGCAGCAGACAACATGACTGCCCAGCTTGCGTTTCTGAAGAGTTGTTGCAGTTATCCTACTTGACTCGCTTAGGCTTACGATGAAGCTGCAACGCAGCCCATCACATTCATGGTGGTGGGACAGTCACAACAGTCCCAGGCACTCTCGGTGGCTCCAGTCCAATCTTCAAGAGCTTGATATGGCGTGAGGAGAGGGGGATGAAGACCAGATGGACGATGATTTGCTCAGTAGAGAATCACAAACAACTGAGGCCATTGCTGTGCCTGAACAAGATAGTTCTTGGCGTCAGGTTTTGACACAAAGGGCGAAATCTGCTCTTGTTCGACTCTATCCATTGATTCACGTGACTCATGAAGTTGCATCCTTTGCAGAGTCCCTGTATGGGTTGCGCAGAAGGCCAGCTGGCATAAAGATACCAGTTAATGATAAAACTGTGGACAGGGCTTCTCTAACAAGGCGACAACGAGGGGCAGAATTCGAAGAGAAGAGTGCAACATGATTGATCGGCATGCTGAAGGCTACCAATATGAAAAATATCATGAGTCTCTTCGTCATGAAAAGATGATTGCAAATCGAGTATGAAAATTGCAGGAACTATGGACATGAAGAAGGAGGCAAAATAGCAGCAAACGTAGGCTACGAAGTCAAGCATGAACTTTGGAAGGAGAAGACGGTTGTGGTGGCCTCTTCCGTCCCTTCTGTAATCCTGCAGATCTGCACCTTTCGAATCATTGTATTCATGGCCGTGCAGACGGTGTTGACTTTGCTGACTTATGGCACAGCTAATATACAGTCATAGTCCTGAATGACCTAGCAGCTCTTCCGTCCGTCTCCTTATGTTCCTGCCTTCGTGAGATTCTCTCCTCTCATACTCACCAGACTCTTCTATCTCGAGCTGATGATGCTTGGAATGAAATCGTGCTTGTCCCTGTAAGGCGTGCCGCACCATCCTGTGCAGGAGGAAATAACCCACGCAGAGGTTCACAGTATAACAATGCTCCTTCCAAATCCGAGTCTACATCAGAGTCGTCTCTGTTGGACCTTCCGCCAGTCTTAATTGCAGAGATTTTAAAGCATTTGGATGCACGAGAGCTCAGTGTGGTCTCTTGTGTGTGCTCCCTTTTTCATCGGCTCTCTTCGGACAGTCATGGCTGGAAGGATTCATACTTTGAGCGATGGGGCAATCCAGCTCCTAGTGCATCCACAGGTACAGTTCCTCCGCTCTCAGAAAATAACTGGAGAGAGTTATATGTTGCACGAGAGATAAGAAGCAAGGCATATCCTGGAAGACAGTTAACCCTCAGAAGAATCAAACTGCTGCTGCAGAAATTTGGGTGCAGTAGAGACAAGCAGCTCTGATCAAGTGGGAATCTTCCAGATTACAAACTAGTCTTTCTGGGATAAAAAGGAAGAACCTTTCAAGTGTATGGTTGAATGGTATTTCCAGTGCACTTAGTGTCGCCAAATGATCCAACTCTTGAAAAAGACACCTGTCCAGTTTGTAAGCAAAGAAACAGCTGAAGATCTTGTTACTGTAGCTTTCAACTGTTCACTCAGGCTGTCTGAACCAGGTGCTATGTGTGTGTAAGGGTACAAGATTGCTCTTGGAACTATCAGCTTACATTCATAAAGGGGATAAGGAGTCACTTGGGAGAAGACTATGTTACAAGCCATTTGTTTTTTAAGGCTTTTAGCTGCTGCAAGTGGTGTGAATGCTAAAGTGCATATGGATCTTCAGGAAGGTGAAACACTTAAGGAATCATTAACTTGTTTCAATGAAGATGAGCAAATTCATCACCTACTAGTGGAAACTACTCTCATGCTTTTGCAAGTTGGTTGATACTATATAGTGTAGTGGCATTAATCAACTATAAAGTGCTTCTTCATCTCTGAGAGGGCCCCGTATACTGAAATAGGTGTATCTACCTATGGTGCAGGGTCAGCTTAAGCTGGCTTTAATCATCATCCTCTCAGTTTTTGCCATTATCCTGGTTACAGCACTGGGTACAGGAATCAGATTTTACTTCTAGGATCTTACTTGTATGTCAATCTGGACTACGGAACTTCAGCCTTCATTAATACTCCTAGCTCTTATAATGGTTATGGATATGGTTCTAGATGCATTCTTTGCAAACATCTCTTCACAAACAGGAAACTGAATATGTTCAGATTTTTCTGAACATGAGCTTCATGTAACTCATTTTGACAAGAAATATAGTGTACTTTGGCATCAACAATTCAATTTTCTTCTTGTTAGTCTCTTCCATTGCTGTACCTTGAACCCCGTGTTCTGCAGCTCTTGCACGATCTCTACGACACCGCATGCATATTGGAACCTTCCTAGAAGGCTGTCGTGCAAGGATTTAGGCATAGAGTGCAGCGTCAAACTCGGTATTTGCGTCTCTGCATCATGGTCATGAGGGTCTACCGTGACCTGCTCGTGTGACCCTTCCCGAGTGCAGCGTCAAACTCGGTATTTGCATCTCTACATCATGGTCATGAGGGTCTTCCGTGACCTGCTCTTGTGACCCTTCAACCCACTGCTTAAGATCTTGGCATAGGGTGGGGTGCTGCCTAAGCATATCTCCTAGGCTAAGTGTTACAGGGATAGTCACCAACGTGGTCAGGAGATTGTTGGGTGTTTGTCTCTCTCCTAACCTGGATCGTCTTGACCAGTAGCTGTGACTGAACCGCGGCCCTATAGCGTCAAGGCTTGGCCTTAGCGGCACTGCTTGTGGTGCAGTTGCTTCTCTTGACTTTGGTTATGGAGGTAAGGTTGGCGTACTTATGTTGGAGAGATCATCAATCTCGTCCTCTATGATGGGCTCAGCGTCTTTTAGATGCTCTTGGGCTTCCTTCACCCATTCTTTCACCTTTTCTATGGCCTCTAACTGTCACTTCAGATGCGGGTATTCCCCTACTCTAACGCTTCCCTTTTCGGCCGTCTTAGGGGCTGACGTCTCTGCCTCTGCGTCAGAGACCTTCTTTCCAGTGGGCAGAGTTGTAGCACTCTCCGTTTTTAGTGCGATTTTAGCTTCCGATCTATTCCTCCTCCATCTACGGCTCTTTTTCCCTATCGAGGCTGCATCGAGATTGCTAAGTCCTGGCAGAGAGATGCCGGCCTGCTTCGTTTGGGCACGGGTCATGACTGCAATGGGATAGGTGTGGCCTCCTCATCGTGGTTCTCGACACCAAACAGCCCCAATGGGACAGATGGCTCGTTGTGGCTGAGCTAGACGATGGCTTTCGCCTTGGGCAATCGACGAAGAGATGGGTGATTCCGCACTCAGCACACCTTTGGTCAGCCTTGTCTCTGTTTTGCTGCTCCCTTTCAGGGTAGCGTGATGAGACATGACCTGGGTGACCACAAGTCCAATAGGTGATTGGATCCTGCATCTGTCCTCCTAGGCCTTTACCTTGTCCTTGTCCTAACGCCATCACCGGTACGGGACGATAATCCATGAGGACAGCATTGCCCTCATCGTCATGTGAGACGTAAGGGCATATGTAAGCTTCTTCCTCGTTCGGTTCTTCCACATAGTGGGCGTCACTCGGTGGGTGGGTTACGTAAGGACCACACGGTCTAGGGATGCCTATAGGATTTATTTCCATCCTAGGAACAGTTGTCTTAATGTCGTTAGGCGGCGCAGGGAGGGCCAGTGGGGCTCCCCTTCCGAAAAATGGCTACGGCCTGTTCGCTAGGTAAGGCTGGCCGTATAGCTATGAGTATAGAAGTCTTCTTGGTAATCTACAATGCATGACGTCATGACCGAACCTACCGCAGTTAGCGCAAGGTCTTGACCTAGGGTCTTGACATTCGACTAGCAAGTGGTTTCCGCCACAGTACACACATTGGACGTGTGGGCGCGTTGGTCGTCTCAACATGTCTTGCAACTTGGCTAGTTCCATCTTAACATCAGCCAAGTCCTGGTTCATCTCGGTGGTTTCCCCTTATCCTGGGATGCTGGGGCTGATTGCTCACTTGAGGTTGACACTCTCTCTGAGCTTCGCGAGTTGGTCTCTTCTAGATTCGCGCTTCTGGAGCTCCGCTCCTTCAGCTGATCGTCAACTCGGATGGCTTCCTCAAAGACCCTAACTAGCGCATCTCGCTATGAGCTCGAGTTGCTTGCCAAAGCCTTATATAGTTCCTCGTTCTGAATCCCGCTGATGAATACAGTTGATACTGCTCTTTCAGTCGGCCGCTCTCCAGTAGGGATTCTCCTGAAGAGACTCCGCACATGGGTCACGTAATCGCGAATGTCCTCCTTCTCTTTCTGCTTGATGTTCATCAAGCGTACTAGTAGATTATCGGAGTATTCAGGCTCAGCAAATCTCTTAATGAAGAGATCCTTGATGCCATCAAAGTTGGCTCGCTCTACGGTATCTAAGCCTATATACCACGTCCTACCCTTGTCGCCCAAGCAAAACCCAAACACTTGAGAGCATTGAGTTAGGTCGTTGAGGCCGTTGGCTTTGCAAACTTGCTCGAACCGCTCAACAAAGTTGTATGGATCATCATGGGGTTGGTACTTATCGAGTTGCTTGGCGACAATAGGGATTTTAGACTGGCTCTTTGAGCCTTGATTTGCTCCTAATCCTGCGAGCAACGATGCTGCTAGAGCCGTGGAACTTTTCCCTACAGCCATGTTATCGAGCAACCGCTTCATGAGAAGCTCACTCGGCGTTAAGTCTCCTTCTAGTACTCTCTCATGGTCCGTTCTATTTCTGCCAGCTAGGTTCAATACCTGCTGTATCTCTCGCAACTCCATGCTTTTTCTTTGGCTCTTAGCCTGCTGATCCCTATTGTATTCAGCCATGCTTTGCAATGCTTTGCGGGCCAGCTTTCTCTCCTCTTCTAGGTCTGCGATGATACCGTCTGCTGTCCTACTGGGGTGCTCATACCGAGCATGAGCATCGTAACTACTGACCAACTTGTTGAATAGCATCTGGAAAGACTCCTAAGTTGAATTCCTCGTTAGATCTACGGTTTGAACTTTCTTCTGCCATCATCGAGTTATTGTGCTCTACCAAGCTATCGATCAGGTTCCGTAGACTTGTCAAATCCACTTCATCAGTGCCCCTTGCTTGGTCCTACGGTTGTGCATTGATGGTTTGTCATGTCTTGGGTCCTCTCCTACTGGTGGGTTCCTTGAGTGGTTTTCCTCAATTTATGGCCACTCAATGTATGTGTCTTTTCCTGTGCACTTATGCTCAATCAGGCTTTCAGTTTCCTTAAGTGTACTTCAAGTGCGGAAATTCAGGGTGAGTGCAGCAACCAATTTCTAGGCATCTTATGCACTCTCACGTTGTTTCGAGCCTAATAGGCTTGTTGGTCAATTTTCTGGCCGTCTTGGCAGGGTTTAGGGTTTCTCTAATATGTTGCCTCGTTCGTTTTTTTTTCCAATCAGGCTTTACAACTCAGTAGTTTTCATCCAAGTCTCTAGGTCTAGCAACTGCCTACTTCTAGCTGCTAACCGGCTGCGCCCTACGATTTTGCCCCTTCCGTGTGCCAGAATCAAGTTCTGAGCATCCTAAGGGCTTTCAACAGTTTGCGCTGCTGAGTTCTAGCTACGTCTGGTCAAATTTCTAAAAATTTGGTAAAACCTACACTCGGCCCAACTGGTCCGAATTGCAAGGTCCGAGTGGGTCACTCGGATGGGTCAAGGCGCATGGGCCGAGGGCTGAATTTGGGACTTGGACAAGGTGGACTCAAACCGGCCAAGGAGTGGACTCGGACGAAGTCACTCGGACGGATTGGCTCGAACAGGCCAAGTGGTCAATTCGGACAAGGTCGCTCGAACGGGCCGAGGCAATTGGGCCGGGGGTCGAGTTTGACACGTGGCAGAGGGCCGACTTGGTCCACGGTCTGAATGATAGACTCGGACGGGCCGAGTGGGCCAATTAGGGTTTGGGCCGAGTGGGCCGAGCGAAATTGGGCCGAGGGCCGATTCTAGGACTCGGCCCAGAAGTGACCGTTCAGACGGGCCGAGCGTGGCGCATGTCAACAGCGCGAGTTTGATTTCGATCGTTCCTTGTGATTTACTCAATCGTATCAGGAACAAACCTCCAGATCCTACCTAAGGGGGTAAGGGAAGGGATTCATATACCTGGATAGAGTGGTGCGCTCGTCGTTGGTGCGATCGAATCGAATTGAGCAATAGCTCTCTCTCTCTCTGAAATGGTTGCAAATGAGTCCTCCCTTGGCCTCTTGGCTCTTATACCCCTTCCCGGGTATGGTGTTGATACCCCCAATCACTCATTTGCCGATCTTAGGCATCACAAGCGAGCTTTTTGCCATTTTTTGCACGATTTTTGCCCTGTTTTGCAATAGTAACCCTTCTCCGTTGCGATTTCCTAATCCTAACCTACTCTAAATGCAACAAGAATCGAAAGCAAAATACTAAAATTATTTCTCCATGTTTCCCAATCATCAAACAAACAAAATAACCCAAAATACTTACTTGTTTTGAAGATCAAAAACACCCAAACTTCCTATCTATCTCAAGCTCCGTTTCGGGGATGAATCCCTTACTTCGATGCTGGATATGAGGCGCGCAAGTGCTCAAGCTTAAATCCGTTGGTCCTGACAATGGAACCAAAATGTGGGAGCTCTCGCTCAACCGCCAAGACCCACGGACCACTTATTGTTTCAAGCGTTCCAAGCGAGCTCTAATGGCTATCTCTCACCTAGCCGACACACCTACAAGTGTAGTGAGCTTACCTTAGTGCCGATATGAGTTGCCTCCTCTCTCACAAATGCCGGTAGCTCCACGATCCTAGATGCTAGCTCAAGCCTCCTCCACCTCCAAGCTCCATCCTCCATAGCCGTGCACACAAGAAGAGAGAAGAGAAGAGAAGAAGAGAAGAGGAGATGGTGAAGAGCTTCACCCTCTTGATCCCTCACTCTCACACACACTCCCTCACACTCTCACACTCCCTCTCTCAAGAGCACACACAAGCAAGAAGATGAGAAGGAGAGAAGAAGAAGAAGACTCTTGTTGCCACACACCAAAAGAATGATCTCTTATTCACTTTTTGAACTTTATATATACAAACCCTAAAATCCCATGGGCATCCAACCCTTTTTTACATGACCGGCCATTGTGGCAAGGTCCTTTTTCCATTTCCCTCTTCTAGCCTTGTGCCTCTAGCCTACACCCATCTAATATTTTACAATTGGCACAGGAGGGAGCCTGGAGCTCTTTTACAAGAGTTTTCCGAGTTTTTTGAGGCGCCTTTTCATTTAAAGTTACGCTTTTTGCCCCAGTTCATCTTTAGAGGCCGCCTGTGTGTCTTTGCTCTTTTTCCATCTTCCTTTTGCTTTTTCCTTCATTTTTCCACCATTTCGACTTGGGGTTAAGAGAGAGAGAGAGAGAGAGAGAAAGAACTCTTTCTCTTTAATTTCATAAAATAGATTCCTCTTTCTTTAAAAGCAAGATATCTACACATTTCAATGCTATTTCAAGGCTAAGTGGACCACTTAATTAAAGTTAATAGTGGGTCATTTTTTCATAATAAAGCCAAAGAAAAAGGAATCTCTCCATCCTAATGTCATGGGTACCTCTCTCTCTCTCTCTCTCTCTCTCTCTCTCTCTCTCTCTCTCTCTCTCTCTCTCTCTCTCTCTCTCTCATTCGATAAATGGTGATCTAGGTTTCATTTATACACATCTATTAATCAAAATATATTTTATACATTCAATATCCCCATACAACTCATATAATATCCTAATTTTCATATAATTTTTAAGCTTTCATAAGAAAGAATGTTTTTTCAATATTCCACATGCAATATTCTTTTGTACGAACCCATTTTTATACTTTCATACAAAATAAAAAAAATTAAAATATAATATTTTTACTTTCATAATAGTATAGTCTTTATTAATATTTAAAAAACCCTAGTCTTGAACTAGTTTTTAAAAATATTTATATTATTCAATTTTTAAAATGTAAGAAAATTAAAAAATTAAGATAATAATATATAAATAATTTCAAATGAGTAATTTAAAATATCTTATCTTTGAGTTGCTAAACTTGAATTGAAGGTAGAGATATTAGAAAGATATGGTGTCAAATGTATGTAAACAAGAAGAGACATGATACTGTTAGAGTAGTGCTTTGGAATATACCAAAGTCTTGCTCACAAAACAATTACAAGGGTACTATGTGAGTAGATAAAGCTTGTAAGTAGCAGTAAAAGTGAAAGGTTGAAGAGACTATGGAAATATTTAGACTTAGTTTGTGTGGATTGTTTAGGCCTTTCCTTTTGTTCATGAAGCATCATCAGGGTACTTACCTAGCCTATCTACAAATACACACTTTTTCTTTGTTACAAGTTGAAAGCATGCTATAGTGTATATACTATTGGAAAAAATCCTTACAATTAAAGGAAGCTTCCATTTAATTAGCCTAAAAATATGTGCCCCTTCTACTCATATGAAATACCATAGATAGAATGTAGTTGATAAAAAACTAATCTGTACTAGCTACCACAGAATTGTATGTAGATAGTATCCATCCCATGTTTCTAAAACTATGTATTCGCTTTGGCCGTATTTTGAATTCGAATTGGTGGCACCCTTTGTGATCTCTCTCTCTCTCTCTCTCTCTCTCTCCCTATTGCTCTTTGTATCTCTCTTTCTTTCTCTCTCTCTCTCTCTCTCTCTCTCTACCTATTGCTCTCCGTATCTCTCTATCTATGTGTGTGTGTGTATGTCTCTCTCTCTCATTGTTTTTGTGTGAAGCTAGCTCTCTCTCTCTCTCTCTCTCTCTCTCATTGTTTTTGTGTGAAGCTAGCTCTCTCTCTCTCTCTCATTGTTTTTGTGTGAAGCTAGCTCTCTCTCTCTCTCTCTCTCATTGTTTTTGTGTGAAGCTAGCTCTCTCTCTCTCTCTCTCTCTCTCTCTCTCTCTGTCTCTCTCTCTCTCTGTCACTCTCTCTCTCTCTCTCTCTCTCTCTCTCTCTCTCTCTCTCTCTCTCTCTCTCTCTCTCATCTGATAAATGGTGATCTAGGTTTCATATATACACATGTATTAATAAAAATATGTCTTACACCTTCAATATCCCCATACAATTCATATAATATCCTAATCTTCATATAATTTCTAAGCTTTCATTTAAAAAAAATATTGTTTCAATATTCCATATGCAATATTCTTTTGCACGAATCCATTTTTTATACTTTCATACAAAATAATTTTTTTAAAAATATACTATTTTTACTTTCATGATATTATATAATTTGTTAATATAAAATAAAAAACTAGCCTTTAACTAATGTTTAAAAATATTTATATTATTTAATTTTTAAAATTTAAGAAAATTAAAATCTAGCATATCTTATCTTTGAGTTGCTAAACTTGAATTGAAGGTAGAGATATTAAAAAGATGTGGTGTCAAATGAATGTAAACAAGAAGAGACATGACACTCTTAGAGTAGTGCTTTTGGAATATACCAAAGTCTTGCTCACAAAATAATTACAAGGGTGCTATGTGAGTAGATAAAGCTTCTAAGTAGTAGTAAAAGTGAAAGGTTGAAGAGAGTATGGAAACAGATAGACTTAGCATGTGTGGATTGTTTAGGCCTTTCCTTTTGTTCATGAAGCATCATCAGGGTACTTACCTAGCCTACCTACAAATACACACTTTTTCTTTGTTACAAGTTGAAAGCATGCTACAGTGTATATACTATTGGCCAAATTCCTTACAATTGAAGGAAGCCTCCATTTAATTAGCCTAAGAATGTGTGCCTTCTCTACTCATATGGAATACTAGAGATAGAATGTAGCTTATAAAAAACCAATGTGGACTACAAGAGAAGAATGTATGGGGGTTTAAGATCTTAG
This sequence comes from Lygodium microphyllum, assembly GCF_053477565.2. Classification (NCBI taxonomy): domain Eukaryota; kingdom Viridiplantae; phylum Streptophyta; class Polypodiopsida; order Schizaeales; family Lygodiaceae; genus Lygodium; species Lygodium microphyllum. The sequence goes on from NC_141136.1 coordinate 48,296,460, forward strand.
ACTTCGGAGATGGTAAAGATAAAAGAAGGGTTGAAGGTTTCAAGCCAAGTTCTTGAAGATAAGAGACAGGAGGGTGTAGGTAGATTCAAGGAGAGGAGTAGACGAAAGAGAATGGGTTCGAAGAGATTGAAGATGCAGAAGAATACTCCCAAAAAGAATTATAAAAATATAGAAGAATACTAACAGAGATGAAGCCTGTCAGTTTCTTTCAGCATTATGAGAAAATATAACTCTAATAGACAAAAACGTGTACAAAATAATACATTCCTTTATACTGCCTAGATCGCTAATCTGATGCTTCCAATGGCTCCGAAAGGGGGGTGGATGTCGTACCGCTACGTGCACACTGTGTAAAAAAAATCTAGAGTGTGGCTTCCTTTTATATTTAGAGAGCCAATGCCACTTTAGGCATTAGTATTAGTGTCCATGGTTCAAAATATTAGATTTTTTTGGATAAGTTTTTAGTCAATTTTTTATATTCTAGATATCATCTCTTGTAAAAATCCATAAAACTATAGATAACTTCTAGATTAGGAGGACATGTAAAAGAAAGCATGTAGTTTTCAGCCAATTTTAGAGGATTTTATGTAAAAGCAGAGATTAACAAAATCGCGCCATGCGCGATTACTGTTTTTAAGTAGTGAACAACACTTCGAAAGTGGGAGATGAAGAAGGAGTGATCTAGTAGGATTCTGGCCAAGTGTCTTGGACGTGCACATCCTCTGGCATGTGCCAAAGTCTTATGGATTTGCAGTGTCAGAAGAAGTATCTTCTGCCATGTCAATGTCTTCATCTTCTGCCTCTTCTTCTTCCTCTATGTATTCATCCTCTTGAATTATATTCAAGTCTTCTAGCTCATATGTTGAACTTTCTCTTTGTTTGAAGAGCTTGATTCTTTTTCCAGCTATGGGTATCTTCATACTTGTTCCATCCAATTCAGCTAATGAATATGTGGCATTGTTATGAATGACCTTTACCACATATGGGCCAAACCAATGCTTTACCATATTCCTAGAAGCACTGTATTGATTGTCTAGGCTGCTGTCATAGACAAGCACCCAGTCATTTTCTTGAATTGCTCTTAGCCGAAGTTGATGTCGCTTATAAAATCTTCTCTTGTTCTTTAATCTTGCTGTCTTTAGCTTCTCAATAGCTGCTTGAACATCTTTAGGCCTTCTTTCTAGCTGCCATATGCGCAAAGTCAGCAACTCTTCTCTACTGATGCCTTTCTCCCAAGGTAGAAGACTCCATGTGAGAATAGATTCTTCAATTGGCATAATTGGTTGTTGTCCATGCATAAGTTTAGCTGGCATATAGCCAATCACTGAACGGTGAGTAGTTCGGTCAGCCCATAATGCAAAAGGTAGCATTTTAGGCCATTCTTTGATCTTTCCTCTACAAGACTTTGCTAGAGCTTTGAGAATAGGTTGATGACCTCTCTCACTCTTTCCATTTCCTTCAAGGTTGTAGGATGATGTTAAAGCCAATTTAATACCCAATTGAGCAAAGAAGTTGCGTGCCTCATCAGCATCCAACTCTCCTCTATCTGCAGTTACTTTACCCACACAACCATATCTATAAAACACTTCTTCAAGCAAAAAACGACAAATAGCTTGAGTGGATTTGGTTGTTAAGGCTTTGCCTTTAACTTGATTGGTTAGATCCTCTCTTGCAAGCACTAAATACCGCATATTCCATATTCTTGTAGGCATGATTACAAGATTAATAACCCATCTATAATGTATAAACAAAGGATAAGTTGGTTGCAACCCATCTCGATGCTTGACCATAGAATACATTTGACACACATAACAGGTTTCAATAAAATGTGCTATGTCTTGATACATGTTTTTCCACCAATATTTTTCTTTGACTTTACTAAAGGTTTCCCATATGCCTCTATGGCCAGCCCATAATCTTTCATGAAATTCCTTCATTACTTGTTGTTGCAATCTTTTGTTACCTAAAATTTGGACAAGCGCTCCTTTCTTCTTCCTTGTGTGCTTCCATAGATGTCATTCTTTAAGAAAAAAAGCCATAAGCTTTCCTCTTGATATGCTTGAACTCCTCATCAGTCCAAGTCTCCTTCTTCTTCAAATATTGGTCGATCTTTAGCCAATCTTCTTCATAATCTTCTTCAAGGAAATGAACTAAAACTTGAGTAATGTAATCAGCATGCTGGCTTCTAGTTGACCATCCTGTTGTTTTCTGCTTTGGACCAGTATATGTAGTAACTAAAAATGTATTTTTAGTAGCCATGGAATGAAATTTAGCAAGTATAGATTCTTCAACTTCATCTTTTTCTATGAGCTCTTTTTCATTGTCATATCTTGCACGTAGTTGGCAATCATGTCCAAGAGTGGAAGACAATCAGTTTCTACCACTACGAAAGCACCTATAAAGTATTCATGATCACACTTTAATGCTATTACAACTCCCCACAATTCCCTTTTTACTTGTGCATATCTTCTTTGACGTTCATTGAGAACTTTTGCTCCAAAACTAATTGCATACATGTTACCTTCAAGATCCTCTTGGCCAACATCCCATCCTATCCCAATGGAACTTGTATCCACAGTAAGGATGATGGATTGACCATTTGAATAGTCAGCTCTTTTCAGAGTGGGGGCTGAAATTAATAGCTTCTTTAATTTACACATAGTGAGAGTATGCTCTTTATTCCAAGAGAATCTTTGGCCTTTTCTTAATAATTAATAAAGATTTTCAGCTACATGAGTAAAATGTGATATCCATATGAGATAGAATACACATGCGTCAATAAATCTTCTCACCTCTGAAACATTTGTGCATTTTTCTTGCATTCTGCTGATGGAATCTATCTTGATTGGAGAAGGTTTGCATCCATAGGGGCCACATAGATGACCGACCACTAGGACTTTTTCTACTCCAAAAATCGACTTAGCTCCAGAAAGGGTAAGATGTACCTCTTCTAGCCTTGTCAAAATCCTGTCACAATTATGAATATGGTTAACTACAAATGTCCTGCAACCATCTTCGTCAAGCTCCTCATTCTTTTCATTGACTTCACATCCCTTGATAGATACATCATCAAGAAATGGAAGAGTAAGTTGTGGAATAAAGTCCCTTAAGACTTTGTGCATGGCATTCATCATATGGGCTACAGAGTTCGTTGCACCTTATGTAGAGTGCACATGCAGACCAATCCAAGAGGTGTCTTCATTGTGGTAGTGTCTCGGCTTTCTAATGAAAGCTAAAATTGGTCATATCCTGAATATAGATCACCCATAGAATAAATTTCTCTACCTGCAAAAGCTTCAACAAATTCATCAACAATTGGACCCAAATCAACGTTTTAGATTGTGACACGATTGACAGGTTGTAGATCTTGAATGAATCGTAAAGATCCATTTTTCTTAGGCACAGTAAACCATCGGTTTGAGTAAGGTGCTGAAGAAGGTTCTAAAATCTTCATTTTGATCTTCTCATTTAGAAGTTCCAATAATTTGGGTAGATGCGCCCTTGGAATGGGAATGGGCTTGAGGTTCCAAGGCACATGTGGGACCCTTAAAATGACCATAGGAGCCACAATATTTGGATCCACACAGCCTATTTCACTTGGTTGAAATGCAAAAGCTTTTCCATGTTTCATTAGCGTTTGCATAAAAGAGTGTTTTTCAGCCGACGAAAGGAAAGAATTTTCACCTATTTTGAGCTCTTTTATACTTTCAGATGTGAACTTGTGATCAATGTTGGAAGGATCACGAAGACTTGGCTGATTTGGTGCCCTATCAACGAGCCCTTCACTTTCAGGAGGCAGTGGGACTGCCACATGTTTGACTTTCTTATCCACTGTCTTATATTTTGTCTCCACTTGTGCTTTAGCCTTGTTGAGTAAACCATTATCTTCTTGTTCAACAAATTCTTGAATTGTTTGATAAAAATCCAATGTACATACTTCTATGGACTGATTTTCAACATGAGCAGCTGCATATATTTCAGCCAATGTGTGAGTAGTAATTAGTCCAAAAAAAATGGTCAAAATATATTCATTTTCAGCCATCATGTCATAAGTTTTTAGCTCATTTTCTACATGACATAAATATTTTCTTTCAGCCTTATTCATGGCCAGAAGAGACTTATAACAGCCCATACTATTGGTTGTACATACATACAAATTTGCTAGAGACACAGTTTCTGTAGCATAAGGAGGTTCAATCTTTTTACATGACACACTACCATAGCCTCCCTTTATAGAAGTGCAGCCTGAAAACCCTTAAATTCTCGAGCATTAGGAGGCACATGATAATCGCGCACTCGATCTCTGTTTCGATGATGGTTAAAACACACAGTAAGAAATTGGACAACTCGTTCATTATCCTTGCTTCGAATTTGAGCATAGGAAGAACTATCATCAAGAGCTTTTGTTTTCAAGTGGGCTTCAGAAATGTAAGGTTGCCCAAGAATGATAGGGTAACTACAAGAGTCTTGAACAAAAAAGTGAAAATTGTCTTTTATATCTCCAGTAGTTACCTGCATATTAGGACATACAGTATATAACTCTCCAAAAGAGTTGTTTACAGCTCTCATTCATCAACTTGGATCAATATATATGGGCCATCTACCACTTTCATAGAGACTCCTTGCCATGGCGTTTATCTCCAAGCCATGGTCTAAGAGTGCAATACATGGTGTTTCTTTTTCTCCAATTTTGACGACTCTCTCCATTGTTGCTCGTGCCCAATGCATACTAGAGTAGGGACTGCTTGGAATGAACCAGCCTCTTCTTCCTCATGTATGTGCTATAGACGACCTTCTTTTTGAGAGGTGGACTGCCCAACTGGTTTGGACCAGCCGACCATTACATTTTTAGCTTTCACTTATTTAATTTTTGCATTCATATTTTCTTTATCTTCAGCTTCCATTGCTGCAATTGATTCTTTAACTGCTTCAAGTTGAATTCCTTGTGAAGTCTGCTTCTCTTCATCTTGTACAAAAACTCAAAAAACTTGCAAAAAAGCATGCACGGTTTCTTTAACTTCATTACCAACATATTGTCTTTTGCTTTTGATTACATTAATAATTACATTATGGATTTCACGTTTGGCAATTCCAAGAATTTCGCCTAAGGTGAATTCAATTTTGCCTCCTAGAATTCGTTTTTCTAGGACTCATTTGAGATCGGTTGCAGATTCTATGTCAGACTGCAATTTGTAGCCTAGCTGCTTGCCTTTCTTCTTTCCTTCAGTCTTCTTTGTTTGTGGCACATCTTCCATCTCTTGACCTATGGTTATATCTTCAGCAAGATTTGGTTGTTCAAGCATTCTTCTAGTTACCCGTTTCGGAGGACCAGAAGAGGAAGGCCCTGGTTCTTCTTCTCTTCTTCTATTTTCTTCAAATCAAGACTTCTTTATGATTGACGTTAGCCAAATGTGCAAAGGCAAAAAAAGAATCTATCGATTCTTTCCAACTTATTATTCCTCAAATATAGTGACTAGTGTTAGCAAAATCTTCTTTGGCTACTTTACCATGTTCCATTTGATCTAGCGCTGGCATCCATACTTTAGATTGCACATTATCTTTACATGCTTTCAAACTTGATTTGATTGGCTCAATTTGCAGCCCATAGGTAGCTACATTAATTGATGCATAGGCATTCTTTACAACTAAATATTTTAATCTTTTCTTCATTCCACCATTGCCAAAATTTGACTCCTGTGGAAGACCAGTTTCAGCCGTATGAATTTTTTCGTCTTTCCAAAAGACAAGCTTCTGTGCTTCAGCCTCACGGAAGGCAAAACACTCCCTCTTGTCATGTTGTTAGCTGTCACACCAAATACACCGTCTTTTAAAGTCTTCTCTCGTGGGTCTTTGAGTTGATGCTCGTCCTTGCTCTTCGACTTTGACATCCAGCTTCTCTACTTTGGAACTAATTTCTATAAGATTCATATGAAGGCCACACATGATTTTAATGAGTTCATTTTTAGAAGGAATAGAAGAAGAAAGAGTTGGTTGATTAGTCAAAGGAATAGGGGATTTAGAAGGTGGAACAAGCTCCATCAATGGAGTTGTTGAAGTTGAAGTAGAGTCCAATCTTAATCACATCAGCTCTCTTCGAGTAATCATGTTAACTGCTTCAGTAACATCTGTCCATGCAGTCTTGACTCCTGATTCGGAGGTAACATCTTCTAGGCGATCAACAAGCTTCTCTTGCAGAATGGGATCTGCAGCCTTAAGGAATAATTCAATCTTTTGACCTTCCATACTTTATTGGTCTTCAGCATCAAGTTTTTCAAATTTACTTTCAAACTCATGGTATAGAGCTATTGCAGCTTAACCTTTGTTGGGTTTTTCAACCCATTCAGTAAAACTTTTCTTCTTCGTCATTAGGCCAGAATCTTCTAATAAGAATACTTTTCTTAGGGCTTTTTTGAATGCAGCCCAATCCGCATCTTGTTGAAAAAGACCATGGATTCTTTGTTGAAGACCATGCTTGTCTAGTCTGGCAAAATAACGGCTCCATGTATGTTGTGGTACACCAAAGAAGAGCATTTTTTCAACATATAAGTGAATAAAAAGAGAGATATTTTGACCATTAAATTGTTTTAATTCATGCCCAACTTCCTCTAGGGCCTTGATAGCTATGGAATCAATCTTCTCTTCGTCTTGCCTTTGTTGTTTTTGTTGTAGCATTTGGATTTGTTGTTGCTGAGTCTGTTGCTGGGTGTAGGTAGATTCAAGGAGAGGAGTAAACGGAATGGAACGGGTTCAAAGAGATTGAAGATGTAGAAGAATACTCCCAAAAAGCATTAGAAAAATATAGAAGAATACTAACAGAGATGAAGCCTATCAGTTTCTTTCAGCATTATGAGAAAATATAACTCTAATAGAAAAAAACGAGTAAAAAATAATACCTTCCTCTATGCTGCTCAGATCACCAATCTAATGCTTCCAATGGCTTCGAAAAGGGGGTTAAATACCATGACACTTGGCTAGAATCCTGTCAGATCACGCCTTCTTCATCTCCCGCTTTCGGAGTGCTGTTCACTGCTTGAAAACAGCGATGACGCGTCGTGTTGTCAAGTGTTTTTCTGAAAACTGAAAAGCCCTAGTCAAACTGTAGTTAGGTTTGATTTGTGCTAACTTAGTTTTTTGTGTGATAGTTTGTTTTGTTATTTCGAAATTGGATTTCTTGTATTTGTCTAGCTTAGGATTTACTTCTGTCATTTTGTTTGATTTGTTGAGTATGAAACTTGATAGCCTTGGTCAAGCTTGGTATTTTTTCGGAAAGTATGAAGCTTGTGTTTGTCAATAGCTACTGAATATTGAGGAGCTAGGTATGTTTTCTTGTCGAGACTTTTGCACATCATGAGGATAATGGGTTCACGAGCACTTCACATTGCACTTATTGATGCACTACACTCGGGGGTCGTCTCCTGTTCTTATCAAATATTTCCATACCATGGATTAGGATTATGCACTTTTGTACCATCATTGAGCACTAGCACGGCATGAGGTCCACTGCAACTATATGTAGTAAATTTTAGATGCATGCACACATGAGAGAGCACCTGTCATTGAGCACCCACATTTCTTGCACGCACGATTTTTGATATTTGGGATACTCATCACAAAGTTAGGAACCTCTGGTTGAGTGTGTAAGGAGGTTGGGTGAGTTAGAGGGTCGTGAAGGACGCCACCAATTGTAAGATGGGTTGTTCTTATCTAGTCAACATCTTGAGAACCATCATTTTCTAGAGTGATTGTGAGATTTTGGATGGGTGGAGCGGAGTATATCATATCTTTTTTATGAGAGTTGAGAGGTGGGATAAGAAATTTTAAATTAACAAGAAATTTTGTTTGCATTTTGCATGATGCACGATCACATGTAGATAGACTAGGCACAATTTCTTCAATGCATACATTATTTTTGTGTGAGCATGGATTGATTGATTGCATTTCATGGATCCAACTCTACATATTTTTTTCAAATCATGAAAGATTGGGTAAGGAGTTCATTTAAAAAAATCATATTCCTGCTAGGGCACACTGCATTAAAAAACAGGTTCATATCCAAAGAATATTTATTTTGAAGACTCCAGGATCAAAGGAAAAGATCGTACGTTTTACATCGTCAGCGAGTATTTCTTGAAGGAAAAGAGGACATGTGTGGTGAAAGTGTGTGCAATTACAATAACAATAGGCCAAGGAAGGGAATAAATCGTCCAAGATAAAAGATAGAGAAAAATGATGCGATTTACAAAAATCGGTATTTTTGCCCATTTTTGATAGATTTTCTTAATTTTGCTCGCGTAGGTTTGTCGACAAGATGTGTTTCAATCGTTTTGAGTACCCAAACAACTATCTTTGGAGTACAAATGACAAAGTTATGATCCAAATAAGTTACAAATAGGTATAAAGCAGAAAAAACGAAAATAGTGAAAAACAATAGAAAAGCAAAAGCCGAAAGTTGAAATAAAAAAGCCTAACGTGTGTGAGTGTGGATAGAAAACTATATAAGGAGATGAGAATGGAGAGTTAAGGGCCTTCCCCTTCTTGTACAATTGTATTTTGTGAGAGAGGAGAGAGGAGGGTCGCATGCTAGAGTGAGCTCTTGTCGTGCTAATTTGAAAGTCAGAGCCTTTGGATGCCAAAGCACCGAGCATCAGATCATGGTTGTTAAGGTACGAGAATATTTTCCTACTTGGTTTGTTTTCAAATTGTTGGATTTCTTTTGTTGAGTTGTGGTTGTGTGATGCTCTACTAGAATTAGGGTTTCAGTTGTTTGAGCTACAAGAGGCAATTCTTTATTTTTTTATTTTTTGTGGTGTATTGTCAAATATTTGAATTTTTCAAGTTGTGTTGTGCATTCGACAAAGTCAATTATCCTAACCAGCACTCCTTAACATCTCGTTATCGGGTTGTGAGTGAGGCTTGTTCTCGATCACCGCTCGTGTAACATCTGTTTTTTGGTGCCCCCACTAAGGAGTGCCGAAATTGACATTATTGTTATTTTAAATGTGAATTTTTTTTAATTTCTTGTGATTGTTGAAAATGGTTGATAATTTTCTTGAGTTTCATAGTAAGCGTACTGAAGATCCCGAAAGATTTTTAGAAAAAATAGAGCTATGTTGTTTGATAGGGAGAGTGACCAATCCTGAGGCTGAACTCCAAGTTCTTAGGTATCAGTTGCAAGGAGAAGCATGAAATTGGTTGCTTGACTTTGAGATAAACTTGAAATTTAAGAGACAGAAATTGGATTATGAAACTACTAAAAAAGCTTTTTTATTTAGGTTTAAAAAAAGAGAAAGTTAAAGTGAGATTTGGGCGAAAATAGAAACTTGTGTTCAAAAAGATGATCAGTGTGTTGAGGACTTTGCTAGGGAGTTTGAAAGATTGTGGAATCGATGGAGTTTAACATTGTTAGAAGGTGAGATAGCCCCAGTTATGTTGAAGATAATGTATTTTGTAAATGGGTTGAAATTAGAAGATTGGAGAGTGAAATTAGAGGTAAAAAACCCTGAGACTTTTGAGGAAGCGGTGAAAATAGCTCAATATCAAGAGAGGGAGACCAAAAGAAAAAAAGAGTTAGGGTTTCATGAACCAAGGGAAAGGTTGAATTCAAGGCGAGTTGAGAGAAAAGTTTTTGAGGAGAAGAGAGTTAGTTATGCCTATCCTGAGAGAGGTATACTATATTCTATATTTAGGAGAGATAAGTTGACTTGTGAAAAATCAATTGAAGTATGTGAGGAGAAACTCCCTAGGGTGGTTGAGGAGAAAAATACTTGTTTGACTGATTGGAGTGAAGAGTCTAGGAGTGTGAATTCATACTCATTGACCACGGATACTTCTAGTTCAGTGATTAGTGATTTAACTAAAGAAGAGGGATTGACTGATGATACTTTGGAGCTTGAGGACTATAAAGATGAGCTAGATTTGGATCTGAGTTGTAAAGAAGAAAATGAGAGACCAGATTGTTTTAAGGACCAAGAGTTTTCATGTTCTTTGGGAGAGGATGAGAGTCAAGAAAGTTTTGATATTTCTGATGAGGAAAGGTGTAATGAAAGTTTTTGTAGTCATGGCAGTGTTGCAGAGAGTAAAGACAATTTAGAGAGTGAGCTTGTTTGCCTTGGTGATAGTATAGATGGATCTGATTGCTTGAAAGATGAAGAGAGAATAGAGGATGATTCTTTTAGTCTTTTGGAAAACTATGAGGGAAAGGGCTTAGAAACTGTAAGTTTTCAAGATTAAGTTAAGGGTTTGAATTTGTTCCCTAATGAATTTGTGGAGATTTGTTGTGAGTTTGATGATCAAGAGAGTATTGAGGTTTTGGGTTCTGACTCTTGTTGTGATTCTGGTATTGGTGTTGTTGACTCATTTGAGCCTTGTGAGTTATTTGATGATGGTTTGAGTAGCCCTGGAGAGGCTTTTGTTCTTGGTGTTGATGATGTGGTTTTGAGTAGACCTAATCTCTTACTCCTTGATAGTTGTGATGATGATTGTTTGGTTGTTATAGGCAACAATGTGGAAGAGAAAAGTTTGTGATGATTCCGCTTGGGGTTTTAAGGATCCTGAGATTGACATTGATGAGGATGTGAGAGAAAATTTGAATAAGGCTTTAAAAAGGATTGAGAATCTGAGGGAAGAGCAGTTCAAAATCAAGAAAATAGAGTTGGAAGAGGTTTGTGAGGAGGTAGTAGGGGATTTGGTAGTTAAGAAGTCTTTGGTTGAGGTTTTAGACCCAAAATTGTTGCATTGTGAAGATGTTGTTTGTGATGATGAAGATGTGAAAGTTTCTTCAGTTTCTTGTGAGGTTTCTTTTAAGGATACTATGGAAGGTGTTTACCACTCTTTGTGTGTGAAAGACTCGATGGAGTCTTGTATTGTTAATGAGTTGAGTGATGTGGCTAAGTGTCCTGAAGTGACCCCATTTGTGGATGTTGTTGGTTTTTGTGGTGTTATGAGTCCGGAGTTGACTCCTTTTGATGTTGTGTTTGATTTGAATATTGAGTTGGAAGATCCTTACATAGTATCTTTAGGAGAAGTTGTAGATGAATCAGTGGATGAATTTGAGATTGACAAAGAAATGGTCAAAACTTTATTTAGAGACTCTAAAAGTAACATGGTTTTTCCTAGGGAGGATGGGTGGGATATGAAGATTTTGGATTATGGTTGGGATTTGAAGAATTTGGAGGATGATGTATTTTCCTTAGATGGAGAGGATTGTCTCAAGGATTTTGATGAGAATTTCATGGATGAGTTTTGTCTACCTGTAAAGGAGTTATTTGAGAGAAATGTGCCATTTGTGTTTGTTGAGAAGATTCTGGATAGATCATTGGATTTGATTTTTGATTGGCTCATAAATGTTGCATCGTTTTATGAAAGCAACTACTGCACATGAATGTTTACAGACTAGGGGAAGGGCTAAATATGTCAAGTGTTTTTTTGAAAACTGAAAAGCCCTAGTCAAACTGTAGTTAGGTTTGATTTGTGCTAACTTAGTTATTTGCGTGATAGTTTGTTTTGTTATTTTGAAATTGGATTTCTTGTGTTTGTCTAGCTTAGGATTTTCTTCTGTCATTTTGTTTGATTTGTTGAGTGTGAAACTTGATAGCCTTGGTCGAGCTTGGTATTATTTTGGACAAGATGAAGCTTGTGTTTGTCAATAGCTATTGAATATTGAGAAGCTAGGTATGTTTTCTTGTTGAGACTTTTGCACATCACGGGGATAATGGGTTCACGAGCACTTCATGTTACACTTATTAATGCACTATACTTGGGGGTTGTCTCCTGTTCTTATCAAATATTTCCATGCCATGGGTTGGGATTATGCACTTCTGCACCATCATTGAGCACTAGCACAGCATGAGGTCCACTGCAACTATATGCAGTAAATTTTGGATGCATGCGCACATGAGAGAGCACCTGTCATTTAGCACACACATTTCTTGCACGCACGATTTTTGATATTTGGGATGCTTATCACAAAGTTAGGAACCTCTGATTGAGTGTGTAAGGAGGTTGGGTGAGTTAGAGGGTTGTGAATGACGCCACCAATTGTAAGATGGGTTATTCTTATCTGGTCAACATCTTGAGGACCATCATTTTCTAGAGTGATTGTGAGATTTTGGATGGGTGGAGTGGAGTATATCATATCTTTTTTATGAGAGTTGAGAGATGAGGATAAGAAATTTTAAATTAACAAGAAATTTTGTTTGCATTTTGCATGATGCACGATCACATGTAGATAGACTAGGCACAATTTCTTCAATACATACATTATTTTTGTGTGAGCATGGATTGATTGATTGCATTTCATGGATCCAACTCTGCATATTTTTTTCAAATCATGAAAGATTGGACACAGAGTTCATTTCAAAAAACCATATTCCTGCTAGGGTACACTGCATAAAAAAACAGGTTCATATCCAGAGAATATTTATTTTGAAGACTCAAGGATCAAAGGAAAAGATCGTACATTTTACATTGTCAGCGAGTATTTCTTGAAGGAAAAGAGAACATGTGTGGTGAAAGTGTGTGCAATTATAATAACAATAGGCCAAGGAAGGGAATAAATCGTCCAAGATAAAAGATGGAGAAAAATGATGCGATTTACAAAAATCGGTAATTTTGCCCATTTTTGATAGATTTTCTTAATTTTGCTCACGTTGGTTTGTCGACCAGATGTGTTCCAATCGTTTTGAGTACCCGAACAACTATATTTGGAGTACAAATGACAAAGTTATGATCCAAATAAGTTATAAATAGGTATAAAGCAGAAAAAACGAAAATAGTGAAAAGCAATAGAAAAGCAAAAGCCAAAAGCCTAATGTGTGTGAGTGTGGATAGAAAAATATATAAGGAGATGAGAATGGAGAGTTAAGGGCCTTCCCCCTCTTGTAAAATTGTATTTTGTGAGAGAGGAGAGAGGAGGGTCGCATGCTAGAGTGAGCTCTTGTCATGCTAATTTGAAAGTCGTAGCCTTTGGATGTCAAAGCGCCGCGCGTCGAATCATGGTTGTTAAGGTACGAGAATATTTTCTCACTTGGTTTGTTTTCAAATTGTTGGATTTCTTTTGTTGAGTTGTAGTTGTGTGATGCTCTACCCGAATTAGGGTTTTAGTTGTTTGAGCTACAAGAGGTAGTTCTTTATTGTTTTGTTTTTCGTGGTGTATTGTCAAATATTTGAATTTTTCAAGTTGTGTTGTGCATTCGATAAAGTTAATTACCCTAACCGGCACTCTTTAACATCTCGTTATCGGGTTGTGAGTGAGGCTTGTTCTTGATCACCGCTCGCATAACAACGTGATTTCGCTAATCTTTTTTTTTACATAAAATCCTCTCAAATTGGCTGAAAGCTACATGCTTTCTTTTACATGTCCTCCTCATCTAGAAGTTATCTATAGTTTTATGGATTTTTACAAGAGATAATATCTAGAATATAAAAATTTGACTAAAAACTTGTAAAAAAAAATCTAATATTTTGAACCATGGACACTAATACTAATGCCTAAAGTGGCATTGGCTCTCTAAATCTTAAAGGAAGCCACATCTAGATTTTTTTTACACGGTGTGCACGTAGCAGTACGACAGCGGGTCGATTTACAGGTTTTCAAATTTAGTGCAATGGATCTCATAGAAGGAGATCAAGATATCCTATATTGAATCCGCAAGGTAGGGGGCAGTGAGGATGATTTGTCTCTTTGAGAAGTATCTGCCCAACAGCATACTCACGATACAAACCCACCTCTTGGTGCATCTTGTAGACAAAGTGGAGATTGTTGGACCTCTCTATACGCGACAAATGTTCTTCTTACAATGCTTCATGAAAACCTTAAAAGGCTTTGTACGACAATGAGCTCAGCGAGAAGATAGCATGGTTGAAGGTTGGTTGGTGTCTGAGGCGTTAGTGCATATTTCATAGTGGCTACCAAAACGATGGATTCAGACAATAGTATGCTATGGTCACTGAATGACAACGATAGACTAACCAGAGATGTGGTGGTTGAAAATGGGATAGAAAAAAGGATGGATGCTGCATGGAGGAGAAGCTAAATCGTTTTTGTATGTTGCACCATTCTTGCATAGAGACGTGGCTTGCTAGGTACGAGCAAGCCAAGAGTAAGCCAAGAAAGATAAAGAAGAAGCAAGATCCGAATTTCGATGTATTATGTGTCATAAACTGATTTAATATCCCGAGGGCATAAAGAAAATACCACGGTTTATGTCAATGGGATAGTTACATGGAGCTTTGATCGCAGCCTCTTGGAAGGGGTGGAGGTCTCAACAAAGAAGTGGGAATTCTCGAGGGGTGTAGTCCAAAGGTGACCACATGTTTTATAAGTTGTCATATCTAGATTTTATATGTGATAACTAATTAACTATTTCAATGTACAGTACAAAATATACAGCGTGGCATGGTTGCGCCAACAACATTTCCACATGGAGCATATCAACAAAATGCGCTCCACAATGGATTGTGGTATCATAGAAAAGTTTGAACAAGAGAGCCAACGGTGAGCCATGGATCCAAACACCGTTATAGATGAGATGGAGTATTTTGGGAACTTGCAAAGTATTATCATGGTGGATTACTGTAGCTACTCCATGATCTTATTCGATGTGTAGTGGTTCAAAGTGGTACTGGAAGGAGTCGAGGCAACTGTTCGATGAGGTCCATCTGGATTTCTTGAAATAGATTCTGAAAAAAGATAGAGGGATTTGCGCAACACGTTTGTATTGCCAGTCCATTGTGAACAGGTGCATGAACTCATGTTTTTTAAAATTATATTATGACATGGTATATGTCACATATGCTAAATCTCTCTTATATGCTAAACCTCGATGGTGGTACATTGTACCTTCAGCTCCTCGAAGTGCGAGAGTATATGATGAAAGCAATGTTCCTAGCGTAGATGAGAACAATATGCAGATAGAGGGGTTGATATTGCAAGGGGTGGAGGCCGCCTAAAGCTTGGAGCATGTAGAGGAGGTAGAATCAAGTAACAATGATGAAAAGACAAGAGGCCAATAATTCTTTGAGAATGAGATGGACTCATCCTTTTGTGGTGACCTTTCTATCGGCCTTCTAGTGTATGTGCAATTGTATTAGGAGATTGATATGGGACCATAGGCTACGCCAAACTTGGAGCATCCACCTACTCAATTCATTGATGAATCGTTTATAAAGGTACTTTAAAATATGCATTTTAAGTAAGATCATTTTTTTAAAGAGTTATATTACCGTTCTTTGCTTGAATCTTTATATTGATTATGCTAACATCAATTTTTGTCTGTGTAGTTGACCTTTGTGGATATTTGGATAGCACGATGAGTTGAGGGATGAGCAACGAGGAGCTACATGAGATCTTCGCATACATGTCTCTAGATCAAATGGCTCGATTTAGAGATATGGTGGACTAGGAGATGTCTCAAACACCATCAGGTCATTCCGTTAGATCTACTTCAGCACACTGTGATGCTTCTATTTTAAGTAGATGAGGTCGATGCTTCAGACTTGGGCCAAACAGAGGAAGTGGTTTTGGGGAATACTGCAAAGACGTGGATGCAGTGAGCCCGTGGTTGGCTCGAGATACAAATGCTACTCCTCACTCTCGTACATATTCAAGAGAGGGTGGCTCAAGTGTTTGTTGTGGAGGTACCGACACAGTGTCTTCGTCTCGTCGTTTTGCTGGAGTTGCGTCACCTGTGGGATTTGTAACACATGGGGACGTCTAGTCCAATCACTCCAACTTTTGCTCAGCCATCCACAAGTAGCACCCCTATGGGTGCTACTTTAAGAGATATCACCCTAGTGGGTACACCAGATATACATGGGTTTCCTAGATATGCCCAGGAGTGCAATCGCAGGTGGGAGAGGACACATATTAAACATACTCTAGAGGGGTATGGATACCTTGTAGATGATTAGGATAGAAGCTATCCTCATAAATGATGAGGAGGGGAGGAGGGTGATGGCTCATATGAGAGAGTTGTGCCAAAAAGTTTTTCGGGACAACGTCTTGGATCATTGGAAGAACACACTAGAGGGGAGCAAAGACTACATAGTAGCATCCTTGCATGAGGAGTTTTCGGTACCTACCATAGCAGATAGGTTTTTCACATGTTGGATGATAGAGTGCATGCGTGCGTATATGTCACACAGAGGATCGAATGCATGCAAGGCACTTAAGAGTGAGGCCTCAAAGCCCAAGTGGCTAGAGGTAGATGACTAGCATCGACTCACGGAGGAGGCTATAGATTCTCTAGGATGTTGGATTTATGAACAACACTCAAAACGTTATCACTTACTTTTTTGCCAAGAATTGATGATGATCTAGCTTATTTTGGCAGAAACACAGAAACACAAGAGTGAGTAAATGTGACGAAACATGTGTTATAGAAGTCTACACGAAAAGCTATTGTCCTATTTGTTTTCTTGTCTCAAGTCCAATTTACTTGAACTGACATAAGTTTTGACACAGAACTCCAAGTTGAGCATAGATTTGATAGGAAGAAAGCTTGTGAGTGCTAGCACATGACAAAAACTTTTCCAAATAGAAACTTTTAGCATGTCTAAGCAAGGCATATCTACAATTCAACATATCTGCAATCTAAATGATGATCGAGTGAACTTCTTCTATGCTTAAAATTCATAACATAAGTTACTCATAGCATACACAATACATCAAATTTAAACATGAAAAGAACATGAATCAATAATTAAAGAGATACTACATAGATATACTTACTGATTATCTTTGTAATCAATCATAATAGCTCTGATACCATGTTGAGATGTAGAGAGAGAATATATACAAAGATGTGACAGGGAGAGAAGAGACACAGCATATACACTCCCAAAGACTACATCATATTGGTCACAAGCTACATATATATAGGTGAGACCTTGTCTAGATAGGGTGAGCTATATATAGCTCCAACACAAGCAGCACTTCAAACTGCTAAATGGTGGTCTCTAGCTATCACATGGCTATTTTTAGCTTGCATTTTGCTTTCTCGGTATGTAGTCATTTTCAACTTTTATTTTACAAATCTACTCTCTAATATCCTACATTTTCAACTAAGTTTGTGTTTTCAACCTAGTCTAAACATACCCAGAGGACATATCGCATGTTTCAATTATTATGTTGTTACAACACTCTTCACTTCTATTCCTATCTTTATGTTTTGAATTCCACTACTTCAACTCTTAAACTAATGGCATTGGACATTGTCTCCAGAAGTGCCTCACTCTCAAACCCCTTGCATTCTTACATCTTCTTTAAACCTCATCTAAATGGAACCTCCATGTTGCTCTATTGATGACAAGCTTAAGAGACTTAACTATCTTGCTTGGAGTGTTGTCATGAAAGTGTTTTGTGTGAAAGCCTCTTTGATACATTGTTTCAAGAGCCATCTTATGTCCCTGGATGCCCTCTCGTATTCTAGGTGATTCGGATAAACAAAACTATGAGGAAGTAGTTATTACTTAGGAGAAAATTGCTCCTCATGCCTAGTTTGCTCTTCTTCTATGCATCTCTAAAGTTTCTCTAGTAGTTACCTCCTACAAGCATATCTTTAAAAGTATGGAAGATGTTATAGCATTTGTACAAGGCTCCATTGACCATGTGAGTTGTGACCCTCTATGATCAACTTCGAAGTATTGGGATCAAGGTGACTTATACGTTTCAATCATTTTATTCTTCAGGTGGTGACACAGATATAGGATTAGCTTGACACATATCATCCATCCTCCCAAAAGCAAAAGCACATCTTGTGGTGACTATCCTCTACATGCTCCCTCCCAAGTTTGATTGTGTGGCCAACACCTTATAAGCTTAGACATTGGCAACACCTACTAGTTTTGAGTATATGGTCTCTATCTACTTGAGCATGAGGCTTCTTTATTTTTATAAGAGAGGTTACCATCTCGTTATGATAGTAAGCAAGAAGATTTTACAACTTTAGAGAGGGGTGATAAGTGGAAAAGAAACAAAGATGTCATTATGGAAAGAAGGGGCTCCTTAAAAAGGATTATGAGAAGCTAGCAACATAATAGAAAGAGAAGGAGAAGAATGGGTAGACTCCTTCCACGAGTCATCATCATCATGCTCCTCAAATTTTGACTCTAACTCAGGCCCTTAGGCCTTGGGGGGTGAAGGCCATTAAGTCCTCCCCTTCCATCTTTTAGCGTAGTGTGCTAGCATCCCTCACAACTCTTGAGCACGAGAGAGGGAGTGTGAGAGGGTGGTGGTGGTGAGGCATCTTAGCCTCATCTACACGTAGGTGCAATGGATCCAAACTATGGCTTCCCACATGCATTGATGCAATCTAGCACATTTTTGAATCCTAGAGTTGGATTGTAGGATAATTATGGATTATTTTTTTGGCAAAGATTAGTATTTGCTCCTAATCTGAGCTCTTATGAGGGACACTTTGGCACTTTGGCAAAATGTAGCCAAATGTGCAAATTTCATAAGTATGCATGATTTTGTAGGGTATTGATAATAATAGAAAGCATCGAGATTTGGCTATTGCCACTTTTGTGGTGAAGGATTAATACAATCAAGATTGATGATAGAAAACATCGACATTGTGAAGGATTAGTACAATCAACATTGACATCAATGTCTTTTTTAGGGACCTTCATGGTGGCTTAATCATTGACAACTTGGATATCCATGGTCATTGTATGTATTATGACGACTAAGTATCACTAGAGTATATTTATGGGGTGTGAGAGTTTGTGCATTAGTGCGCATTTCAATTTTTATGCTAGGGATTTCATGGCTAGACAACTTGTATTTTGGGCAAAAGATTTTGCTAGCCAATTGTTATTTTGTTATTTTGGGTAAAACATTTACAAACTCATTCTCAAGATGTATATTCTTAAGACAATCCAAGATTTCCTTATCTAGCCCATGGTGATCGTACTTTGCAATTAGTGCAACCCATAATACTACATCTTGCTTTGGCAACCTGACAAACACTCAATATGCCTCTATAAGTGAGTATACATATCAACCAATGTGCTACTCAAGTGGAGCTCTTTTTGTAGTCCCCTTTTAATTACTACAACATGTATTTCTTGGCCTGTCCAAATGTATTGCTTACTTTCAAGCTACAAAGGAACGTGACAAAACAAAGGGATATACTATCTACTTGCATTTGTCAAATGCAATTTTTGACTTTGTGACCAAACCCATATTCAACATAAGAGAGCAATAAATGTATTCCATGAGACTGCATCTCAAACTAGTTGATGATCGCGTACTTCTTGTGTATCAATGAGCAAGTGCCATTTGGTGTACATATCAATTAGTCTGTTTCCCACACAAGTCTTGTTTGCCAATCCCCTTTTGGTTATCTCATCATGTAGTGTTTGTACTATTTTTAATGTTCTTGCAGTTGCACATGCTTCTAAGCTACTTAGGAATGTCAATGATTTAAGAGAAATATGATTGGGAAGTCTAGGAGTGCTCATTGGCATATGGGAGCCTGTCATGTCAAGGAGGTGTTGAGCATGAGGCAAGTTGTCACATGCCACAAGTGCAGAGATGAGGTAGATGCTGACAATGGGATGGACTTCAAGGTGATGCTTGTTAATGAAGATGTGCATGGGCCATGTGTACGATAGGGACTTGTGTAGCTTGCACTACTATAAGAAGGCAACCAAGTGTGGTTCAACTATAATGGGGAGGTTATTAGCCTGCATTTGAGGTCACTTCTTCATCTAACACAAAGAGGTTGCTACTACCACCTTATTTCTTTGTGATTCTCTAAGATTCATCCTTGGAATCGCCACCTCTAGCCATGAATGTCCATGGTCTTTCTCTGCCCTCAACATCAGATAGTGAATTCACAATATTGCATGCATTGAGGTCCAAACAACTTTCACACTTTGGCATCAGAAATAGGTGCAAGAAAATCAAAGGTTGGATCTCAAAAGAATGTATCTCCTTCATTGTAGCTACAATCTTCCTTGGCAGCCCTTCCTTGGCAGCCTTTCGGATACAAATGTCCCATCATTGAGCTTTATGCATTAGGAACTTTGAGCTTTATGCATTAGGAACTTTTAGCTTTTTGAAGCAGCATTGACAATAAGAGAAGGAGAAGAATTGTATGCTTAGAAAGCACCTTGAAATTTTTTAGAAGAAGATGCTGAAGAAGAAAGCAAAGTAGAAGAAGAAGAAAAGGGGGGAGAATAATAATAATAATAATAATAAATCCATTTTGGCTTTGAGCAAATGTGGCATGACCGTGATCCTTGGACCTCTCCCAAGACCTATAGCCTCTACATTTTATCTCCATGCTATGAAAAAAGCTAAAGCACAACAAAACAACGAAATCCAAAATCTAAAACAAAAGTAGATAATTTCCTCAATCATAAAAAATAAGGGAAAAAAACTTTTTAAAAAACGATAATTACAAATCGATCTTAAGCTGCACGTGTAAACACACCGTGGAAAGGCCCACCTTAACACACCGTAGGAAGGCCACGAAGAAGATTGGAGCCGGATGGTGTTGTTTTCTTTCTTATTCCGGCATCATCATAGTAGTTCTATATGGCAGATCGACCAGGCCGGCGGCGGAAACGGCAAGGACCATTGCGTTGGTTGGCCAAGCTGGTTGTGCCGGCAATTATGGCCTGCAACAGATTGAGGCAAAGATTTAATCAGTATAGGTATATAGAGAGGCGGCAGAGCCATGGGAGCCGATCAGGAGCCGCACAGCATCAGTGCGACCTTAATCTCAATCGAGCTAGTTAAACGAAGCTCAAGATGGTGGGAGCTATTATCTCAATCTTCTTTCTCGTTTCATGCGCGCTGATCTTTCTTAGTTCAGCTGCCGCTGGCGCGTCCGAGGCCCAAGATGGGCTGGAGACATACATCGTGCATGCGCCAATGCGCCAGGCCAGCGTGCTAATGGCGACCTTCGGCTCCAGCAAGGCGTGGCATCACAGCCTCGTGCGGTCGGTGCTGGGAAGCGTGGCCGACAAGGCAGAGGACCGGATGTTATACACGTATGACCGGGCCCTGGAGGGATTCGCCGTGCGGCTGACCGAGGCGGAGGCGCAAGCGCTGCGGGCGAAGGGCGAGGTGGCCTTGGCCGTGAAGGACACGGCGCTACAGGTCCAGACGACCCGCACACCGTCCTTCCTGGGCCTCCGGGGAGATGGGCCTGGCGGTTACCCGTACAGCACGGAGGGGCTGTGGAAGGCTAGCCGCCAGGGCGCCGACATCATCATCGGGGTGCTGGACACGGGCGTGTGGCCGGAGGGCCGCCGCAGCTTCGCCGACGACGGGCTCTCCGACGTGCCGGCTCGATGGAAGGGCACGTGCGAGGTCCGGCCTACGTTCAACGGGACGGCTCTCTGCAACAAGAAGCTCATCGGCGCGCGCACCTTCTACAAAGGCTACGAGGGGGCCCTCGGCAAGCCCGTTAACGAGACCCTCGAATATAAATCCCCGAGAGACAAGGAAGGCCACGGCACCCACACATCGTCTACTGCCGCCGGCGCTCGGGTCCCTGCCGCCAGCGTCTTCGGCGCCGCCTCCGGTAACGCCTCCGGCATCGCCCCCGCCGCCCGCATCGCCGTCTATAAGGTCTGTTGGGTCCTTGGCTGCTACAACACCGATATCCTCGCCGCCATGGAAGCCGCCATCGCCGACGGCGTCGATGTCCTGTCCCTCTCCCTCGGCGGCACCGCGGTGGATCTCCCCCATGACATTGTCGCCGTCGGCTCCTTTGCAGCCACAGCCGCCGGCATCCTCGTCTCGGCCTCCGCCGGGAACGCCGGCCCGGCGCCTTTCACGGTCCGTAACGTCGCGCCGTGGATCCTCACGGTCGCCGCCAGCAGCCTCGACCGCGATTTCCCGGTCGACGTGATCCTTGGCGAAGATGGCCCCTCGGTGGTTGGCATCTCCCTCTGCATCAGCAATGTGTCGCACGCCCCGCTAGTCATGGCTGCCAACGCCACACTTCCAGGGGCCGACACTGTCAACGCCTCCCTCTGCATGTCCGGCCTCCTCGACTCCGCCCTCGTCAGAGGCAAGATCGTGCTCTGCGAGCGCGGCATCATCGGCCGGGCCGCCAAGGGTCAAGTCGTGAAGAAGCTCGGAGCCGCCGGTATGATCCTTGCCAACGACAAAGCTAGCGGCGAGGAGCTCATCGGTGACTGCCACGTCCTGCCAGCCGTCCTCGTCGGCTACAAGGCCAGCCAGCTCATCCAGCAATATGTCGCCACCACAAAGACCCCTATGGCTACCCTTGTGCCCCAAGGCACGACGCTGCACGTGCGTCCGGCGCCGAGGATGGCGGCCTTCTCTTCGAGGGGGCCCAACTCACTCGTGCCGGAGATACTGAAGCCGGACGTGACAGCGCCAGGGCTAAACATCCTGGCAGCGTGGACGGACGGAAACTCGCCTACAAATCTGCCGGAAGACGATCGGAGGACGGAGTTCAACATAATATCGGGGACGTCGATGTCGTGCCCGCACATGTCGGGGGTGGCGGCGCTGCTGCGGGCAGCGCATCCGGACTGGAGCCCGGCGGCGGTGAAGTCGGCCGTGATGACATCCGCAGTGACGACAGACAATACCGGGAGTCCGATTCTGGACGTGTCGACGGGGTATGCGTCCGATGCGTTAGTGCACGGGGCGGGGCACGTGCACCCGAACGCGGCCCTGGGGCCGGGCCTGATCTACGACATAAGCATGCAAGACTACTTCGACTTCCTGTGCGGCCTCAACTACACGACCGACCAGCTAAGCATCTTCAGCAAGCAGGGCGCCTACCGGTGTAGCAACCACTCAACCAGCTCCGTTCGTGACCTCAACTACCCCTCCTTCTCCGCGGCCTTCTATCAAAACGAGAGCAGCAGCTACTGGCAAACCTTCTCCCGAACAGTCACCAACGTCGGCCCCGCTCACACTGTGACCTACAATGTAACTGTCGAGCCGCCCACGGATGTGCAAGTCGAGGTCAGTAATTCCATCAACCTTACCACACAGGAAGTTTCAAATAGATTCCCACTATAATTTTGACATTGGGATTACGACGACATCACGAGGGGGGCATCACACACCTAGCTAGATGTGCTCGCACGAAGGGGGGGGACTACCATGAGTTTCTGCAAGGGAGCCTGCACTGGCTGAGTGTACTTGGGACGACAGCACCCTCCCCCAGTGCACATAGCCAGAGATGTAGCACCTCCCAAGTAGAAAGCTCATGGTGTTTGGGGCCTCCAACCCCAATTAGCTAGGTATGTGGTCCCTTCCTAGGAAAGCTCGTTAGGTAAATCACTAAAGAGTAAAATAAGGGAAAGTCAATATTTTCCTAACATGGGAGTATGTCAAAAACTTATGGTCACCGATACTAACCTCATCAAATTTTCATGACCATTTTATCAATGCAGGTCCAACCCGCCTCTCTATACTTCACTTCAACAGGTCAGAAGCTCTCTTACACCGTCACCTTCTCTGCTGAGTCCACGGTCTTTACCCCTGGGGTGACCGAAATCATCTCCTTTGGCTCCCTTACATGGTCCGATGGCTATCACATTGTCCGTAGCCCTATCCTCTTTGCTTGGATTTAATACCGACTAATATGCGCTGCTCAGTCTTACTTCAGAGAATAATGATCCGCGCTTCTCTACTTTGTTTCGAACTCTGCAATTTCTCTATATGGTTGTAGCCATCTCAACTATGCTAGCTAGCTTAACCACTTAGACTTTTGGATCATCCATAATGATAACTGCAACGCAGCCTAGCTTAACTACTTATATGTTTTGTTCGGCTTTGTCGTGGTTTCGCTATAGTACCACGATGTGGCTCTGCATGCTCCTATTGCCTGCAACCCTTTTAGATTTACTCGACGATGATATCCTTACCTCTTAAAGTCCATTAGTTAGAACAACACAACCACATGCTTTATGACACTAGCCCACCTAAAACGTTCTTCAAACTCAATTGTCATCGCTATGAAAGAAAATTGGTTCAACACGTTCTTCAAACTCAATTTTCATCGCTCTGAAAGAAAATGGGTTTTGTTGAACAAGTAAATGTACTACATCATCCCAACAACTTCTTGAAACGTATGAAATGTTGCTACCTTTCCAAAACACAAAAGAAAGATCACTCTTATAAACTTGAAATTTGTCACATATAATATCATGCATTGTTGGCTAAGATGATGATTAGGTTTACAAAATGTGAATGCTTTTGGAGTATTTATGGATTTTTTGACCATATTCCTTTTTACAAATTTACCAAAAGCTGTTTCAATGATCATAGGGATATGACTTACGTATTCGATTTAGGGTTGCAAGAGGAAAAAAGTGCCGTAGCATCCCGGGGAGTTTAGTCATAAATATATGTATGTATCACGTGGGTTCAATAAAAGAGATTTTAAAAATACTATTTTTACACATTTTTTACATTTAGAAGGATCCTATATAAAGGGGTTACTTACACATTGAATAGAAAAGGGTTATGTTTTATTAAGGGAAAATTCACATATAAGAATATTTATGAATAGGCCTTGAATGCATGTGATATAGAGGGTATACACATAGTGAATTACCGGCGTAGCAGTCCTAATTGTATTTACACATATCACTACTAAAATATAATAACAAATCCTTCCTGGTAGTGATTCGATGAATGAGATCTAGTACTCACGTATGGGGTAGTGCCATGATAATGAAATATATTAATCCCCAAAGGGGAGTGAGCCCAAAACTTTGTAGAAAGCTTCGAACTTCTCATGAGGGAAAGCCTTTGTGAGACTATCTTCAAGGTTGTCTCGTGTTGGCACGTAAGATATGTTGATCTCTCCTTAAAAAACATATTAATAATATACTTGAATGTGCTTAGTACATGTATAGAACACTAGACTCTGTGCAATTGCCATTGTGCTCTAACTATTAGTAAAGATGGTGGTAGCACATGACCATCCAATATCCAAATCAGCCAAGAGGTGTTTGAGCCAAACACACTTAGTCATAGTTATGCAAGCTTTCATGTACTTAGTTTCACAATTAGAAGTGTCCACATTACTCAATCACACTATGCATGTGCTACCGAGCATGAAGCAAAAACTATTGTGGATACACAAGTATCATAACAAACACCCTAGCAAGAATCTAAAAAAGCATATAAATTTGGTGGTAATGATCCTCCCTTGGGATAAACTAGCCCAAGGTACTTAGTACCACTCAATTAGTGAAAGATCCGCTTCACTTAATACCAATGCTTAGTGCCTAGGCTATGCATAAGCTTGCTCATCTCTGAGATTACAAACTAAATGTCACGTCTCATAATGTATACATAAATCAAGCATCCAACAGCTTATCAATACAATAAATTGTCAAGACTATCTCCAGTATTATGAAGGCTCGACTTCAAACTTGTCTCCATAGGACTAGCAATAGGCTTGCAGTTTTCTAGGCCAAATCTATGCAATAATATCTCAACATTCTTTGTTTGACACAAAGTAACACCTCCATCATAGTGCTTAAAATGAATGTCCAAATAATGATGCAACAGGTCTAGTCTAATAATATGTCAAAATGATTCAACTCAACCTTAAATTCAAGTTTATATATCTCATCAAGCAACCAATCACAAGAATTTATGCACACTTCTTTTGAATCAAAATTTTCCATATCTAAAGTGAAACATCTTCTATTAGCTAAATTTTATCTTTTAGGGGTCTAAGGTTGATAGAAGTTGTGGTGTTCAAAAGAAAACTACCTTTCTATTTTCAAATGAAAAGGACACACATTGGATGATGCCCCTTCCCTTTTTCTTCTTCCACCTTGTGTGAGCTGAACCTAATATAAAGATACAAAAAAAAGGATATCATTACTCTAGAAGAAGCTACACTAAATTTTTGTCAGGTCTCATGTGCACTTACATACATACATAAATTGACCACGATATATCCTTCAAATTCAAGAGCACTATGACTCTTTCTATGGATTTTTCTTATACAGTCCTTCATATTCTTTATACTTTTCTAACATGATGGTATGCTTGATGTGGATTTGGTGTCTCCTCATAGCATGAAACTGGACTTGAGCTCAAAGATCACTCCTAAAAGTAGACAAAAGTACTCTAAAGTGAAAAAAATAATTGAAGACAAGATACATTGCTAGCTCCAATCTCCAAATTTATATTTGTCATACTCACACTAGAGCAATGATCATAATCAAGCTCATTCTTGAGGATTTCTTACTAGATCAATACTTGTTAGAGCAAAATTTAAGATTGTATTATCCTCAAGAAAGAAAGTGGTAACAAGGAGGTAACTTTGGATCTTAACATCACTACAAGATACAGGCCATATACCAATGTTTAAAACGACTCAAATATTCATTAAAGATTTTACTTTCATCATTACTAAAAGTTTCGGTATAGGCGTCTCTATAAATTCATCGCTAATCATGTCGTTATTATCATAGCTATCTTCATTGTTATGAGTGTTGCTAATAGCAATGTGGATAGCTACAATAATAGAGACGCTTTGCGATGCATATAATGACTGGTATAGTGACATGTGTAGTAAATTAGTGATTGTATACTAAATAATATTCTACAAACAATTACATATTAAATATGCAATCATCATCTAGACAAGCACAAAACCTATTTAAAACCACAAGACTGATAACTCATAAAATAAGTACAAGACTGGTGATGACAACTCATAAAATTACATGGAACCATGGAGAGAAGAGTCCAAAACAAACATGAAAATCTATAGGTAAATATCGCAAAGTGTGATTTTATACAAATGATAAATATATGTAAGAAATGTTGTATGGAAGAGACATATATGGATCACAAGACCAAAAAAGAAAAGGATGTGTACTTCACAAATCTAAGTGCATGGTACAAATCCAAGCAATCTAAAAACTCGTCAATATGATGCAACGGAGCATCAAATAGACTCTACAAAATAACAACCAAACATTTTTCCATTGTACATTGACATCATCTACTACTATAGATTGAGGCATCCTAAAGTAGACCTCTCACAGAATAGCTTGACGATGTCCGTGATAACTCTTGGTCTGCCATATCTCTAGAGTGTGCTATCTAGTCTGGAGACATATGTATGAATATCTCATGGATCTCCATATCGGTCATCACTCGACTCATTCTACTCTCTAGGTATCGTCAAAGGTAACCTACACAAATTGAAAACGGTGTGAGTGTAATCAATATAAGGATTTAGATAAAGCATGATAATATAACTCTACAAAAAAGGATTCTAATTAGGATGTATATGCTAAACTATCCTTAAAAGTGAATTATCAAAGAATTGAGTAAGTAGACGCAAATACAACTCTATGGATGGCTCCATATAAAGCTCTTAGCATAGGTTAGTGTATGCTAGAAGGTCTATACATAGTTCACCACAGAAAGAGAAGTCCACTTCATTCTCAATAAATTATTGGTCTCCTCCTATCTCTTTGTCTACGTTACGCGTGTATGTCTCCTCTACATGCTCCAAGCCCTCTTCGCTCTCCACCCTCTACAATATCAACCCCTCTACCTACATACTCTCCACATCCATGCTGGGGACATTGCTTTCATCATACACTTGCAAACTCCAAGGTGTTGATGGCACAACATACCACCATTGAGGTTGTCAGAGATTTGGATAGAAGATCACATATTCAATAATATCATATATAAGAGTGAATCAATATTTTCGACTATTTCGTATTGTGGAAAATTTAATAAAAAATGTTATGCATATATTCACAATGATTTGATAGGATAAACGTGTTGCAGAGATCCATATATCTTTTATCTGAATCTACCTCCAAAAATCATAATAGACCTTACCAAACGGTTGCTCTAGCTCCTTCAAATACCACTTGAAATCAGTGTACATCGGATATGATAATCGAGAAGCAATGGTAATCCACCGAGATAACAAGTTTCCAAAATACTCCATCTCATCTACTATGATATTTGGATCCGTGGCCTACCATTGGTCTCTTACTCAATTTTTACCATGACACCACAATCCATTGGAGAGGTCATTTCATCGAGTATGCATTAAATCTAGATAATAGCAAATAAAGCATGTGTTCACCTTCATACTATATCCCCTTGAGAATTCCCACTCCTCGGTTGAGACCTCTACCCCTTCACACGAAGCTACAATCAAAGCTTCATGCAACCACCGCATATGCATAAACCACGATATCGCCTCCATGCCCTTGGGATAGGCCTCCCACTCTCTTCTAGCTTGCTTGTAAATAGCAAGCCATTTCTCCACGGATGCATAATACAACATACAAGAACGATTCACTTTGTCCTCCATGGCACCATCCATCCTTTTTTCTACCCCATTTTCAACCACCACATCTTCAATCAGTAGTTTATCATCATCTTTCAGCGAAGGCCATAACATACTATTGTTTAGATCCATTGTCGATGGTCACTCCGAAATATGCACTAATGCCTCCGATACTAGCCAATCTCTTCATCTATGCTATCTTCTTGCCAAGATCATTGTCACACAAAGCCCTTCAAGGTTTTCATGAAGTATTCTAAGAAAAACATCCATCGCATATGGACAGGTCCTACAATCTCTACTTCATCTATGAGATGTACTAGGAGGTGTGTTTGTATCTTGAGTATACTCATGAGTAGGTACTTATCAAAGGGGTAGACCGTCTCCACCACTCCTCGCCTTGTGGATTTAGTAGAGGATATTTTGATCTCCTTCTCTGGGATCTATTGCACTAAATTCAATAACTTATAAATTGTCGAGCGTATTTCTAAAGTAAGGCATCCCATAATTCCAATAGTTAGTACAAACTATCAAAAATTTGAAGCATTATGAACATCAAATAGAAACTAAATAGTGAAATACTAAGATTACTTGGTATCAAGGCAAGGTCATGAAAAATTTGGTATATCTTCTTCCAAGCTGCATGGGATTCAACCCTAATAGTTGGTCATCTTTAGAAAAAGCTGACATGAGAAAATGCATCATACTCGTTAGGGTGCAAATAGACTTGATAATTTACTTCACCATGCACTCTTCTTTAGTGGATAAGACCCAAAGAGCACGAGATAGTCGTAAATGACCAACAGAGCTCAATTGTGCCCAATGTGTCTCATCTTGCCTATCTCCTTCATATCCATTTGTGCCCCTATAGTGTCTTTCTTTCTTGTGATATGGTCCCAAAATAAGATGCCCACATTCTTAAAAATATGCATAGGATCCAAAAAATTGTTGATCTATAAGTAGGTCCAATATGGCAACTCATAGAAAAGTGAGAACCGTCACATTCAGCTTGGATATGAACCCTTGTAGATCATTTTCAACTTATACTAGCTTTAGGCATTCATTCCTACTAGAGATAATCTAGAAAACCTTCCCTTAGTCCATGACCCTCTAGTAAGAAATGGCATATCCCTAATATACCATCTTCTTCATGGTTCCTGACCTTTGTAAGTCTAACTACGGCCCACACAATGAATATGTATGATAACTTGAGGTAACTAGACCTATCATAATACCCCTATCTAGTCAACAAAAATTAGAATGAGCCATGTTTGACATCAACAATGAGAATGGAAGCCTACTTACCTGAACAATCCCCGAATCTCGAAAAATGCATGGTCTAATGCCAGGAGGCATATTTCACGGTGGATTCCGTGCCACGGTGGATTCCGTGAGATTTTATGGTGGATTCCGTAAACTTTGATGACCGGGGCTCATACACAAAGTGGATTCTTTGTGCGAGAAGTTGATGGGGACGCCTATCCTTTTCGGGCATTTCATTAATTTAGTGTGTACATGGGTGATTCCATTGCGGGTGATTCCGCAAAATGCATATTAAATTAATAAATGTTTATGAGTTTAGAGTGCGCACTCGTAATAAATTAAGGTTAGGATTGATTTCTAACCAGTTGATTTATTTATGTAGCTGAAGACTACTAGGTATTCACTTTTGTTGGTTTAATTGTATTATTTTACTAACGATTGTGAATGCTTTAGTTGATGTCTAGAGATAGTAGCAGTGGCGGAGGAAAGCGTTGGAGGATAGCGAGTATTCAATTTATCACTTATATTTTGATGGGCGCATACCTTAGGCATGGCGCCTATATTTTGTCGCGCCTATTTATTGAGGCGTTGGATATTTATTTATTATTTTGTATGCACATGGGCGCACGATTATGTTATTTGTACTTGGACATTGTATTGGGCATGCCAGACTCTTTGGACACCGCCCATTAGCTTTATTTCTATTTGTGCTAAAGCAAACTCAAAAGCTAAAAGCTTGCTATTTTGTAATTTGGGCTATTATTTGAGCTTGAAGATGATTAATACATAAAATACATGCTTTGTGGAGCGCTCACACAAGGCATGGGGGGAGATTGCACCCAATTGGTCTCTTGTTCATGTCGTGCATGCTTTTTACCTTGAGTTTTGTGCAAAAAGTAGAGTTCTTTTGTTCTTGGGGACCTTCCAGCTTTCACTACGCAAGCGTACATCATCCGATCTGCGCACCAATGGTATCAGAGCGAAGCTGAGATCAAGAGCTTCCAATCGCTACCCATCTTGTGTGAAGGCAGAGCTCCTGGAACGATCGAGATCTACGGTCAATCTCGTCGCGAATGGTCGATATGGGTGGATTCGTGGCGATCAAGAACCTCTGTTTCCATCATCAGATCGCGAAGGACCGGCCTACAGCAGCGGAGGACCACGTGGATATCTCCTACATCAAGTTGTCTTCAAACAGAGATAAGACTCCATAGCCTAAAAGCCTAAAAGCTTTAATTCAAAGGATAAAAATCTTATTATTAAGCTTAATAGTAAAGCTTAAAGAAGCTTTAAGCCTCACGAAATTCAACGCGACGTATTAGAGGAGGAGTTCGCAATTTGTGCCGGGCTAAAAAAACGCCCCCCCCTCTCAAAAATCATCGACTGTACTACCAAGCTTAGTTATCTAAGCTATAAGGCATAAATCCTCCTAATCATTCAAGTCTTCAAAGTTCTCCAAGTTCAAGTTCTGCAAGTCAGATAAATCAACCAAGTTCTGCAAGTTTTGGAACTCTGCAAGTCACATAAGTCTACAACTCTGCAAGTCAAACAAGTCACCTGAAGTCAAAACAGACTTCTGTTCAAAACTCATAGAAGGGCTGTTCCTGCGCGGAAACTCGGAACTGCAAAGTTGTTCATTGGAAGGTACTCTTCGCATACGCAGGTTTACTGAACCATTTTCAGCACATGCAGAAGATTAAAACACAGATTTTTCAAAGATTACAAATCCCACAATAGTCGAAGATGAAGATTGTGAAAGCCACACACAAAAATATATAAGCCTTGTATACTCGAATTTGAGCTACGCTCATCCCGCTAATTTGATTTTGAGAGTGTGAGGTATTTTGAGTTTTGCAGGATGACGTAATCACATATGGATGATTTAATGGCTGAAGGCAATCTACCTGAACCTACGACGGAGCAAAAGTTGGACTTAATTATGATGCAGTTGGATGAAGAACGACGAGCTAGGCAAGCATTACAAGTTCAATTGGCTAATTTACAAAGATCGACTGACAAAGAGGAACCTCAATCTGAAGATCTTATTCGACGTACCATCGACGCAACTCTCGAAGCTCAATCCATCCGCAAGGAAGCAAAGATAAGTAAAAGAAATTTCAAATTTCATACTTTCAATGGCACTTGAGAGGGAAAAACTGTTCTTGCATTCATTAGTCAGTTTGATGACTACTTTCATGAGGAAACATATGTAGAAAAAGATAAAATCAAGTGTGTCACTAATCATTTAGTGGATAGAGCATCTCTTTGGTGGACCGTGGTTCGTAAAAGTATAGATTGTTCCGCTACCTGGGAGAATTTCAAGAAGAAGTTTATGCAGAATTTCCTTCCTCCACAATTTCATGAAAAATCCATAAAGCAATGGGACCTTCTTCAGCAACAAGATCGTGAGTCTATTCCTCAGTACACTGAACGCTTTTGGAATGCATTACTCCAGTTACGCATGCTTGAAGACCTACCTGAAGCGACACACAAGCGCAAGTATATGTTTGGACTACTTGGGCATTACTACGCTAAAGTTAATATGTTCAAGCCTACAACTCTTGAAGACACAATTTCATTAGCTCATGACACTGAAGACAAGCTGCGAGGAAGAGACAAGCGTCCACAGCAATTCCAAACCAATGATAACTATGGATCTAAGCAATTCAACTCAAATTTTAGAAGATTTAATCAAGGTCGTTTTCCTTCATCATCTTTCCGTAAGAATTGGGCAAAACCACCTGCTTTACCATCCAATACCAACCAAAACCCCAAGCCTATTCCATAGCCAAATCTTAATATCCCTAGACTTCCTACCATTGCAAACAATGTAACCAAAGCCAAACCTATAGTATGTTATAAATGCCACCAACTTGGACATCTAGCAGCAAATTTCCATTCGAAGAAGCCACCTGTCCATATCAACTACCTTGGAGAAATGGAAGATGACGAACATGAAGAAATGCCTGATTTCACGGAAGATGAAGACGACATTACTACTCCTTCGGATACTTTACCAGGTATGCCAACTCCACATTCTTTATTGACAATGAAATGTTTAGTGCATGGAAAGGAAAATATTATTTTGCATGATGATGGTAGTACTCATGATTTAATTTCTGCAAAGCTAGTAAAAGAATTGAAGTTACAAATTGTACCTACGCATTATCGCATCAAAGCAGCATTCTTAGGCACTAGGTATAATGGTACACATGAAGTGCATGACTTAGAAATTCAAATTGGTGAATACACTGAAAGAAGAAATTTTCTAGTTGTACCATTACAGTCCAATGATATTATTTTAGGTATGCCTTGGCGTCACCCGCATAACCCTGATATAGATTATTTCACACATTCAATTAATATTAAATTTCAAGGAAAATATATTACATTGTATGGTATGCATGCATCTAATGCTTTTCCACTGCTTTCGCATACTCAAGCTAAACGTGCATTAGGCAAAAGTAGTAAATCTTATCTCATTTGGGTGAATGAACTGCAAGTTAAAGAAAATCATATGCACCCTAGGCATAAAGAATTTCTTGCACACTTTAAAGACTATTTTGCAGAAGATCTACGACCTGGTTTACCTCCTTCACGTCCAGAAGACCATAAAATAGATTTGATTCCTGGCACACAACCACCTTGTAAAGCACCATATAGGCATAACCAGATAGAGCAAAAAGAAATTCAAAGTCAAGTTGAGGAATTACTAAATAGAGGATTGATTAGACCTAGTAGTTCTCCATTTGGTGCACCTGTTCTGTTAGTAAAGAAGAAAAATAATACCTATCGTATGTGCATTGACTATCGAGCTTTAAATAAGATCACAATAAAGAATAGGTATCCAATTCCTAGAGTCGATCACCTTATGGATAAACTGCAAGGTTCTGCCATATTTAGTAAAATAGACCTTAAATCTGGTTATCATCAGGTGAGACTAGATAAGTCTGACATATTCAAGACTGCATTTAGGACACAATTTGGTCATTATGAATTTTTAGTGATGCCTTTCAGATTGACTAATGCACCTGCTACATTTAGTAGAATGATGAATCGTATATTTTTGAAATATCAGCATTGTGTTATTGTATTCTTTGATGATATTTTGGTGTTTAGTCAAAATGAGAAAGAACATTATGAACATTTGTCATTGGTTTTCCAGTTATTAAAAGATAATCAACTGTATGCAAATTCGGAAAAGAGTGAGTTCTTTAAAACAAAAATTGAGTATTTAGGTCATATAGTATCATCTGATGGTATTAAGGTTGACCCTAAGAAAATAGAAGCAATATTGAACTGGCCTATACCTAAAAATGTGCATGAGTTACGATCATTCCTAGGTCTTGCTAATTTCTACAGGAAGTTTGTGCGTAATTTTTCATTACTTACTTTGCCTCTGACTAAACTTCTGAAGAAAGGTATTGTTTATCATTGGTCCGATAATCAACAGAAATCCTTTGGCTTATTGAAACATGCATTAACCCATGCTCCTGTACTACAGTTGCCTGATTTTAATAGACCATTCTTTTTAGTAGTGACCGATGCTAGCGGATCTGGAATAGGAGCCATACTTATGCAGGAAAATCATCCCATAGCCTATTCTAGTTGTAAACTGAAACCCTCCGAATTGAAATATTCCACATATGATAAAGAATTATTAGCTGTAGTACAAGCCTTAAGACAGTGAAAACACTACTTAATGGGTTCTGAATTTATGATTAAGACCGATCAGCAAAGTATTAGACATTTACTTAGCCAACCCCAAATATCTGACCGACATATCAAATGGGCAACCTTTATTCAGAGTTTTCATCCTATCATTCAATATCAACCCGGTAAAGAAAATGTAGTGGCCGATGCATTAAGTTGAAGACCTGCCATTCATAATATTTATGTTATAACATTTGATTCTCTAACTCCTATGAAAGATACTTATCATCAAGACATTACTTTTCATGCTGATTGGCATAACTTAGTTCAAAATAACTTGATTCCTATTGATTCACTGTCTCATAACGATGGATTCATGTTTTATGAAAAGAGATTATGTGTTACAGTTCCATTCAGATCTTTTGTTTTGAATGAGATTCATTGTCCTCCATATCAAGGTCATAGAGGTATCATATCTACTTTACGTACATTAACTAAAGATTTTTATTGGCCGCATATGGACACTGATGTATCTAACTTTGTTTCTGAATGTTTGATTTGTCAAAGAGTTAAGAGACATCATGGTAAACAGTATGGATTACTTATGCCTTTATCTATTCCGTCAAGACCATGGGAACAAATTTCTATGGATTTTATTACTCGTTTACCTAATATTAAATCTAACCATGATATGATTTGGATAGTAT
Source organism: Lygodium microphyllum (assembly GCF_053477565.2). Taxonomy (NCBI): domain Eukaryota; kingdom Viridiplantae; phylum Streptophyta; class Polypodiopsida; order Schizaeales; family Lygodiaceae; genus Lygodium; species Lygodium microphyllum. The sequence continues at coordinate 48,331,378 of NC_141136.1, forward strand.
TAGACAGGTTTAGTAAACAAGCATATTTCATTCCATGTAAGAAAACTTTAACAGCATCACAGGCAGCACAATTGTTTTTGAAAACTGTTTTCACTAACCATGGATTACCAAAAGTTATTATTTCTGATCATGATTCTAGATTTTGTAACAACTTTTGGATTACTTTTTTTGCTAACCTAGGCACAAAAATTGATTTCTCATCTACATTTCATCCTGAAATTAATGGACAAACAGAAGCCACTAATAGCACTATTTTAGATCTTCTACGTGCTTATACTATTTCTAAACCACAGACATGGGATACACATTTGCATTTATTACAGTTTGCATATAACAATACACCACACACATCTACAAAGAAAGCACCATTTGAAGTGATTTATGGTTATCGATTGTCTACACCTGTTGCATCTTTATCAAATAGAATTCAGAGTGCTGATGATATTGCTAGTATGCACAATACTATTTTTGATGAGGTTAAAGCCATGATTGCCAAAGCCCAGCAATCATATACCAAACAAGCCAATAAGAAAAGACAAGCAATGAATTTCAAAGTTGATGACTATGTTTGGTTGAGAATAGAAAAACGTAGATTACAAAGCGTAGATAGACACCCAGTTGTGAAATTAGCACCTAGATTCTATGGACCATTTAAGATCATTCACAAAATTAATGACAATGCATTTAAGTTAGAATTACCACCTCACTGGAAAATTCACAACACATTTCATATTAGTTTATTAAGACCCTTTAGAGGCCAATTATCTGTACACCCTGTTTATGAAAACCCACCTTTGTTAGAGGAAAAGACTGAAATACTTGAACGTGAAGCTATCATAGATACTGACTTTATGACCACTCGAACTGATTGAAGATATTCTAGATATCTAGTCAAATTTAAGAGCCATCGTGTAGAAGAAGCACAATGGATGCACGCTAGAGACTTAAATGCTTTCCCCACTCTGTTAGCTCCACATTGAGCTAATAGCAATTGAGGTCAATTGCTATCCCACCTCGGGGATATGATGCCAGGAGGCATATTTCACGGTGGATTCTGTGCCACGGTGGATTTCGTGAGGTTTTACGGTGGATTCCGTAAACTTTGATGACCGTGGCTCATACACAAAGTAGATTCTTTGTGTGAGAAGTTGATGGGGACACCTATCCTTTTCGGGTGTTTCATTAATTTAGTGTGTACATGGGTGATTCCATAGCGGGTGATTCCGCAAAATGCATATTAAATTAATAAACGTTTATGAGTTTAGAGTGCGCACTCGTAATAAATTAAGGTTAGGATTGATTTCTAACCAGTTGATTTATTTATGTAGCTGAAGACTGCTAGGTATTCACTTTTGTCCGTCTAATTGTATTATTTTACTAATGATTGTGAATGCTTCAGTTGATGTGTAAAGATAGCAGCAGTGGCGGAGGAAAGCATTGGAGAATAGCGAGTATTTGATTTATCACTTATACTTTAATGGGCGTATACCTTAGGCATGGCGCCTATATTTTGTCGCACCTATTTATTGAGGCGTTGGATATTTATTTATTATTTTGTATGCGCATGGGTGCACTATTATGTTATTTGTACTTGGATATTGTATTGGGCATGCCAGACTCTTTGGGCACTGCCCATTAGCTTTATTTCTATTTGTGCTAAAGCAAACTCAAAAGCTAAAAGCTTGCTATTTTGTAATTTGGACTATTATTTGAGCTTGAAGATGATTAATACATAAAATACATGCTTTATGGAGCGCTCATACAAGGCATGGGGGGAGATTGCACCCAATTGGTCTCTTGTTCATGTCATGCATGCTTTTTACCTTGAGTTTTGTGCAAAAAGTAGAGTTCTTTTGTTCTTGGGGACCTTCCGGCTTTCACTACGCAAGCGTACAGCATCCGATCTGTGCACCATGGTCTCCATGAGAATGGCTCATATATTAGTGAACTGTCGACTATCGTGCTTGCTCATGTCTTGTGTAGTAACCCCCTCGTCCCACAAAATTTTGAGCTCATTAACTAATGAACATAGGTAGACGTCCAGGTTATTGACTTTGTAGCACCTATAAATGAGCAAGCTAAGGATCAGGTGTCCTTTCTTCATAGATAGCTATGGTGGGATATTGTAGTTTATAAGGACTATAGGCTACACTCACTGTAAGAAGTTGAGCGAAAACCAAATGGATTGACACCATCCATAGCTAGACCAAGACAAAGATTCATTTGCTCTTGTACAAAGCATAGAAAGGTGGAGTCAATGTGGTTCCATTCATGTGAATCTAATTATATTCATTGGACTCCATATGTGGATCTATTTTGTGTTTGCCACATTATCAAGTTTGCCATGTCCTGACATTCGAAATATGTGGCATATATGTAGTATAAGTGGAAAGTATTTGAGAATCTTTTGAGGGATGGTTTGCCCTTGCAAGTCTTGTCGATACTTGTGTGCACCACATTTTAAACATGTCTCCATAGTCCTGTAGTCTCCTCAAAATAGCACACAATCGTTTACACATGCATGAATGCTATTGTAGTCCATGCTAAGCTTTCGTAACAGCAATCAAGCATCATCATGGGACTCAGGTATCATGTTTCAAGGTGGTAATATGTGATATTTTAACAACCTGAGTAAAAAAACAAAGCACCCTTGAAGAGTAGAAAAAGCATTTTTAAAATGCAGTCAAAATCAATGGAGTATACAATGTACCTGAACAACTTAATCACACTAGTGTCACTTCACCCGTACTTTGCCTACATACTTAGAAGCACAAGCAATAGTTTTAAGTGAGATACTCGGTACCCATCATACAATGGTGTGGAAGCTTCCTCTCTTAGTGGATCAGATGGCTCCACATTCATGGATAGTAATGCATCGATCATTGTCTCCATCTTAGGCTCCTCAGGTATTGAGGGTGTACTCTATGAGGTGCCCTCCAATGGGTGTATCAACTTAGGCACTCCATCCATCGCATGCCCATGAACTCTTTTTACGGGCCACAAATAGGTGCATTCCTTGACATGGAGCGTCATCTCTTTGTAGATATTTCTAAGGGACATCTAAAATTTTTGTATGTAATATTTAAAGCATGATTGATATACATTTTTCTTACCATTCGCTCAAAGTCTAAGATTGCTTGGTCAATGCTCTCCAATTGAAACTCACCAAAGTGTCACATGTGGTCCATGGACAAGTGCTGCTTTTGTCTGATTGCCAGCTTGGACTTAGTGCAAGGACATAGGATATGCTAATTAAGATACGCATTACGATCTTAGATGTCATGACCATCATTGTTCTCCATTTGTTCTGTGTCATAGAACAAAAAATATGTTTTTGTTTCCCTTTATCTCTATTTGTATCTCTTCCCATCTTCTCTCTCTCTCCAATCTCTCTAGTTCTCTCCATTTCTTTTCTTTCCACTTCTCTTTATCTTTATTTAACCCCCTCACTATTTCTCTCCCTCTTTCACTTTCTTTATTTGCCTCCCTCCGTCTCTCTTTGTCCATTCCTTTTCTCTCCCCCTCTCTCCATCTTTATCTATCCCCTCTCTATTTCTCTCCCCACCCCTTTTTCTCTCTCTCTCTTTTCCTTTCTTTGTTTATCTCTCTTTATCTTTCTTTGTTTCTCTCTCCCCCTTCTCTCTCTCATTATTTCTCTCTTTCCCCCCATCTCTATAATTCTCTCTTTTTCTTTTCTCTCCCCCTCTTATTATCTTTATTCATCTTTATCTATCCCCATCTCTACTTCTCTCCCCACCTCTCTCTCTCTCTCTCTCTCTCTCTCTCTCTCTCTGTCCCCCTTCATCTCCCCTTTTTTTTTCTCTATGTCTCTCTACCTTTCCCTCCTTCTTCTCTCTATTTCTCTCTCTCTTCCTCCCCACTCTCACTCAATGCATCTCTTTAAAATAAAAATCAAAGATAGAAAATAAAAAACATAAAAAGCAAGGATATTGAAAGACCCTCTCTTCCCATCTCTCTTTGTCTTTCTTTTCCCCCTTCCCCTTTATTTTCTATCTTTCCCTTCTCTCTAATTCTATGATTATTTCCATGATTCTCTCTTGCTCTCTTTTTTTCTCTCTATATCTCTTTTTCTCCCTCTCTCTCTCTTCTTTGCACTCTCCTTCCTCTCTTTACCTCATCCTTCTTTTCTACCTCCTCCTTCTCTCTCCCTCTCTCTTTTTCTCCTCTCTCTCTCTCTCTTTGTTTCTCTCCCCTTCTCTCTCCCTTGTTATTTCTCTCACTCATCCTTCTCTCTCCCTCCCTTCATATCTTGTTTCTCTCTTTCCCTTTCTCTTTGTTATCTTTAATATCCTCTTTCTCTCCCTTCTTCTCCCTCCCTCCCTTCCTTATTTTGCCTCCCCCTTCCCTCCCTTTCTCCCTTTCATTCAATGCATTTTGTTACAAAGAAAAACTAAAAACTAAAAAGAAGAAAATACAAAAACAAAGTAAAAAGAGGCAATGTACCTACCTCACAGGCATGAAGAAGATGAATTCTTTTGTGCCTTCTCTTTGCGGCTTTCCTTCTTTCTCCCTTGCACACTTCTCTCTCTTCTTTGCATACAATAGAGGCGGCGATAACATCCGTGATGATCTCTTCTTCTCTCTCTCTCTCTCTCCCTCTTCCTCTTCCTCTCCCTCTCAAAGAATCGATCTCTCGTGCTCTCTCTTGCAAATGTTTTGGAAAATCAACGATATTAAGCGTCACTATTAATGTCACTATATGCATCGTTATTTATTAGCATTGCAAATAAAAATTTGTGACATTGATAGTAATGCATATAGCAGTGCTTATAGCAACTCGAATAGCAAGGCCACTATTTTGCATCACAAATTGTCGTTGCTATCACCCCATTCCCTTGTTGTGCATGGGGAGTAGATAGAGGACAATGATAAATTAACAATAATGAGTACATGTGGAATAGCACATTAGAGTTGTAGTGCAACAAGCTCACAAGGTTCATGAGAACTATTCAATGGTATCTCTTGTTTACAAATTCATCATGTATTCCAATTTCCTTACCTATGTTGTTCTATGGTATTGATCATGATTAAACATGTGTGGGTATGTGTGAATACATGTGTAATGAATATGTGTGTATAAGAGAGAGACAAAGAGAGAGAGAGAGAGAGAGAGAGGGAGAGAATACAACTATGATTGATTTTGCCTCCTCTTTCCAATTGTAATGGTTGCATGATGACTACATGCTTTTGTGGTATTGGGTTACCATTCAACTCATCTTTTTTTAAAAATGCAGTTTCATTAAAATGGATAAGATATGTATATCACCATAAAAAAAAGAGGTGAGGTAGATAGATCCTTATATATGGTCTAGCCATAAACCATGTAGCATCATGCTATAGACTTTACCTTCTTACAAGATAGTCTGAAGATCAAATCTTTGGGTGCTAAGACCCTAAGAACAACTAGCACTCTTCTGCTAGAAGAGCTAAATATTGATTAGAGAAGTTTATATTTTTCCCAACCAAGGCTATTTCATTTCTCTTCTTCCATATGAATTTGATTGTTAGTGCATAAGTACTATTGATTAACTTCCATGAGGCCACATCCAAGGTGCTTTCATCACCCAAAAAAGTTGTAGGCATGCCAAAATTAGTTTTAATGTTGGCTTCCTCTAGCCAATTCTTGACCTTGTACAGATAGGGATCATAACTAGGCAATCCCAGAACAAGTGCTTCTCTTCTTGTTACTTGCAATAGACACAAAGTGGAGTGATAGGGAGCCTCTTAGCTAGAGTTATTTGGAGTTTTTTGGATACCAACCTCCATCTAAAGAAGTTCAATCTGAAGGAAGGTATGGCCTTCTAGACCCTCTCATTTATCCTATGTCTCCAAGTTCCATCTTGCCATAGGATAGCATCTTTTTCACTTTTCTAAAATATTGAGAGGAATGAGTTCCTCTAGGTGGGAGTTTCTTGGATACCAACCTCCATCTAAAGAAGTTTAATCAAAAGGAAGGTATGGCCTTCTAGACCCTCTAATTTAGCCCACGTTTCCAAGTTCCATTTGCCATAGGATAGTAGATTTTCCAAATTTCCAAAAGATTGAGAGGAATGAGTTCCTCTAAGTGGGATTTTTTTCGATACCAACCTCCATCTAAAGAAGTTCAATCTGAAAGAAGGTATGGCCTTCTAGACCCTCTAATTTTTCCTATGTCTCCAAGTTTCCATCGTGGCATAGGATAGCAACTTTTCCACTTTTCTAAAAGATTGAGAGGAACAATTGGTGATAAGGGATTGAAGTCCCTATTCTTCTTGAATTGGACCAACTTTGTTCCAGAAGGGCTTTCTGAAGTCTTCATTAGTGTCCTAGGTTGTTCAACCAGAGAGATGGTGGACCAATCCAATGTTCTATATCATAGGATGTTTTCCAACCATAGCAACTCTTCTATGGTCAAGTTGAATTGATTGCACACAAGATGGAGGGAAAGATAGCAAGACTATTTGCTATCCCACATGTGTTTCCATTTCTCAGCTCCTTGGCATTCAATCTTTTGGCAAGGGTATAGTTGCTTGCCAAGGGTGCTGCATGCTAATCAAAAGCAAAGGGGATAGTTGAGTGCTAGGGGTATTGCATGCTAATCAAAAGCAAAGGGGTTCATCCAATTGTTGGAGCACAATGAAATATCTCCATTTTTCTAATGGGATGAGGGCCACCTAGCCAAGTTAATGATACGTTGCCAATTTCAGACCAATTGTGGGATCTTGATAAGATGATGGAAATTTCTAATCAACTCTTGCCAATTGACATTAGGCTAGGCATTGCCTACCCTACTAGATTCCATGATCCAAGCCCCTGGGATGAGAGACTAAGGTTGTTTCTCATCTAAACAACTAATTATTTGGAATGAGAGTCTATTATCCTTACTACATATAGACTCGAGGCCTACTCCTCCTTCAAATTTATCCATAGTGAGAAGATCCCACCTTGGCTAAGTACAAGATCTTCTTTCATTCCTGATCCATAGAAAGTCTCTAACAACTTTCTCTATTGAATTCCAAGCCCTCTTGCTGAAAGAGAAAAGAGATGATATATAGACTGTTATGAGAGTTAGCATGGTCTTGAGGAGTGCTACTCTCCCAGAAGTGATGGAGGACACCCATCCATTTGTTAGTTTTGGCCTTACTGTTTATATAATTCCATTGAAGTCATTGTCTTGATGTGAGTCCCACTCTAATTGGGGCCTTGAGATACTTCATCACATCATTGGTTTGAGAATTTTGAAGCCATAGCTTAGCATCCACTCTTGAGGTACATCCAAAGTGAGGGAAACTAGCTCTATCTTGGTTTGCTTCATGATAGAGGTCAACAACTATTTAAATTCTTTGAAGGTTCCCAGTAGTTCATCCAAAATGTTTTTTTGTAGCTACTATTGATATACTATCATTAACAAAAAAACTATGATACTATAGAGGATCCATCTAGGAGTGGCAATCCTTTGATAACCCTCTTCTACAGTTTGACATCAATCTTTCATACCAATGGATTCATGATCAAAGCAAAAAGAAGAGGTGCCAAAGGGCATCCTTGATTGATCAAACTAGTGAGAGAAAAGGGGTTAGAAAGGCTTCCATTAATTTTTGACATATGTAAAGTCATTGCTGAATAAGAAGTCGATCCTACTTACAAAGATATGCCCAAATTCAAACATATTGAGGACCTAGTAGATGTACATTCAATTGACATGATCGTATGCTTTGTCAAGGTCAATATTGACTACGACAAAAGTCATAGGTGTGTCTAAGGGAAATATCCATCCAAAAAAATAGGTTGAGGATGGCATCTTGAATTTCTCTTTTATTGATGAAGCCCTATTGCATTGGGCAAACAATTCTCCCCAAGAGATGCTTTATTCTCAAAGCCATGGTCTTGGAAACCACCTTATAGATAAATTTCAGTGTCATCAAGGTATGCCAATTGGTCACTTTGGTACACATCAGGGACTTTAGGATTAGCTTGATCATCCCCTGGTTAGTAGTTTCCTGTATAACAATAGATTTTCTTTACACATGCATTATGTCAACTAAATCCATTCCACAAGTATCCAAAAGTTACTAAAAGAGCTCGATAGACACACCATCAAGACCCAGAGCTTTCCATGGTTCCACTTTGGAAACTACAAATTGAACTTCATCTAAGGTGAGAGGTCATTCAAGAGTAAGGGTTTTGCAGACTGGGGTGGGTACTACCATGTCATCTAGAAAGTCGTTTAGATGGGTTTCATAGTCACCTCCCACGTCAAGCTCAATCCTAACAATGGATGAGAGATGTTTTTCAAATATTCTATTAATGGTGTAGTCATCATAACAAAGACTATTGTGTTCATCCTCAATTGTGCCAATGGTCTCTTTCTTTTACTTCAATTTCAAAGAGCCTAAAAATAAGGAGTTTGGAGTATCTCCCCAATGATTTCCATTTCCCTCTCAAGAATAGTGTGGTCAAGCTATCATCTTGACAAAGTTTTGTCGAAGCCTTTGCCTTGGACGCAAAGTTTGTAACCTATGTGTGCTATTACAAGTGAGTAGAGTTTTCTTCAAGAGTTGATTCAGTATCCTTTGATTCCATCTTGATTCTTTCTTCTCTCCTATCTTGTCTCTTGAACCCCAATGGTTAGTGGCTTGATACATACCCCCCTAACAATTCTCTTCTGAGACTTTGACCTCAATTGAATATTCTCCTTTATGGAGGTGCTCTCCTAGGCCTTGGTCTTTTATGGAAGGCTCTTTGTAGATATCTTGGGGGCTTCCTGGGGCCACAACAGCAGGCCAAGTCAATGTCTTTCTCTGCTTAGTCTTCTTAATAGCTTGGGGAACGTTCTAGGCACATGAAGTAACAAGTGGTTGTTGTGAGTCTCGTCTTTTTGTGCTACTTCACATTGCATGTCATCACTCTTCTCCTCTTGCCCTTCATTTGGACAAGTGCAAGAAAAATTTGCACTGCCATGAAAATGATAGCATGCATCTAGGAATGGGGAGAATTTAATAAAGAGGATGATTTCCATGCTTGAAGTATCTTGGAGTTGTTGGAACTCATGAGGACTCCTTCTGCTACGGATCCCATAAGACACAAACACAATGCCAACCCCATGATTTTTGACACTTGGCATCAAGACAGGGGTAACAACGTGATCCATATAGGGCATTCATGGAGGAGGACTTTGTCAAGAGAAAAGGAAGAAGACTAAGGTAGAATGTACAAATGATTATATTCGAAACCAATTATAGAAGCTAAGAGCCAATCCCATTCTGCTTTGGACCCGAAGTACATGCGGGTCAGGTCGATACGTGGGCCATTAATGATGCATAACTAAAGAGCCACCACTACATTCGTAATTAGTTATTCGTATCCGCTTCTTGTCAAACTCTCTCGTCAATCAGAGTTAGCATTACCTAATAGTCTGTTCAACTCATCTTGTAATATGTAGCCTGAGACAACCCACTAGAGTACCAAGCTTGCTAGTTGCACCTTCGATATGCACGTCTGCCTGGCCTTGGTTGCTTCCATGCGTAGCCTTCTCCAAATGCATCATTCAATCAATCCTCAAATTTTTCATTACTCTTTCTGTCAAGGTTTCTATGCTACATTTTCCTTTCTTATTCTTTTTCATTGTTTTCACTTGCTTTCTTTTGCAAGTACATCATAGTAGTTTGTTTATTGTGGTGGCATTGGCTAAAAATTCCCTAATACTTCTCAAGTGTGGGACTTAGGCTAGCAAAGCATCTAGTATAGGTATTAAAAACAATAATATATGCCCCACCAAGCAAGCATGTGGTAGTGACTAACACTACAAGGATATGAGGCTATAGCGACGCCCATTGGTGACGACAAATAGTGACGTTGTCAAGCATTTTTCCAAAAATTGAAAACCCCTAGTCAAATTGTAGCTAGGATTGATTTCTGCTAGCTTAATTAGTTGCGTGACAGTTTATTATGTTATTTCGTAGTTGGATTTCTTGTGTTTGTCTAGCTTAGGATTTTTTTATGTCATTTTGTTTGATTTGTTGAGTGTGAAACTTGATAGCCTTGGTCGAGCTTGGTATTTTTTTTGGACAGGTTGAAGTAGGAGTTTGCTAATAGCTGCTGAACATTGAGGAGCTAGGTATGTTTTCTTGTCGAGACTTTTGGACATCACAGGGATAATGGATTCACGAGCACTTCACGTTGCACTTGATTGTTGATGCACTGCACTCGAGGGTCGTCTCCTGTTCTTATCAAATACTTCCATGCCATGGATTGGGATTGTGCACGTTTTGCACCATCATTGAGCACTAGCACGGCATGAGGTCCGCTGCAACTATATGCAGTAAATTTTAGATGCACACGCACATGAGAGAGCACCTGTCATTAAGCACGCACGTTTCTCGCACGCACCATTTGGGATGTTCATCATAAAGTTAGGAACCTCTGGTTGAGAGGGTAAGGTGGTTGGGAGAGTTCAAGGGTCATGAAGGACGCCATCAATTATGAGAAGGGTAGTATTTAGTCAACATCTTGAGGACCACCATTTTCTAAAGTGATGTGAGATTATGGGCGGGTGGAGCAGAGTATATCATATCTTCTTATGAGAGTTGAGAGGTGAGGGTAAGGAATTTTAAATTAATAAGAAATTTTGTTTGCATTTTACATGACGCACAATCACCTCTAGATAGGCTAGGTACAAATATCTTCAGTGCATCCATATTTTTTATGTGAGCATTGTTTGATTGATTGCATATCATGGATCCAAAATTACATATTTTTTCAAATCATGAATGACTGGGCACAAAGTTCTCTTTCATAGCATATTCCTGCTAGGGCACATTGCATAAAAAATAGGTTCATATCCAGAGAATGCTTATTTTGAAGATTCGAGGATCAAAGGAAAAGATTATACGTTTTACATCGTCAGCGAGTATTTCTTGAAGAAAAAGAGGACATGTATGCTGAAAGTGTGTGCAATTATAAGAACAATAGGCCAAGGAAGGGAATAAGTCGTCCAAGATAAAAGATGGAGAAAAAAATATGCGATTTACGAAAAGCAGTATTTTACCCAATTTTGATGGATTTTCATAATTCTGCACGTTTTGGCTTATCGACCAGATGTGTTCAGATCGTTTTGAGTACCCGAACAACTATATTCGGAGTTCAAATGATGAAGTTATGATCCAAACAAGTTTCAAATAGGCATAAAGCAAAAAAAAAGAAAATAGTGAAAAACAGTAGAAAAGCAAAAGCCAAAAGCTGAAAGCAAAAAGCCTAATGTGTGTGAGTGTGGATAGAAAACTATATAAGGAGAGGAGATTGGAAAGTTAAGGGCCTTCCCCCTTGCTTTCAATTGTATTATGTGAGAGAGGAGAGTGGAGGGTCGCATGCTAGAGTGAGCTCTAGTCATGCCAATTTGGAAGTTTGAGCTTTTAGGTGTCAAAGTGCGGAGCATCGGCTCAAGGTTGTTAAGGTACGAAAATATATCTCACTTGGTTTGTTTTTGAATTGTTGGTATTTTTGTTGTGTTGTGGTTGTGTGATGCTCTACCCACATTTGGGTTTTTAGTTGTTTTGAGCTTCAAGAGGCATTGTGTTTTGTCTTGTTTTTATATATGGCTTGTGGTGTATTATCGAATATTTGAATTTTTCAAGTTGTGTTATGCATTCAACAAAGTCAATTACCCCAACCGGCACTCCTTAACGTCTCGTTATCGAGTTGTGAGTGAGGCTTGCTCTCGATCACTGCTCGCATAACAATGCCGCTATTTGCGTCACTATTAGCATCGCAAATGTGATGCTAATAGTGAATAGGGACGCAAATAGTGATGGTACCCAAAGGGAAAAAACGTGGGCCAAAACCCCCTGAGCGCGTCATTTTTCACGCATTCACGAAAGAGAGAGCGAAAGGGAGAGCGACCATCTTGCTGAGAGGGAGAGAAAGAGAGAAAGAAGGCTTCTCACCGCCATCGTCGCCACTGCTATTGCTGCACCGTTTGCGAAGAAGAGGAGGAGGTGTACAGAGGGCAAAGAGGAGCCGTCTTCGCGAAGAGAAGCCACTAAACCCTTCTTTGAGCCTTTGCGGTGAGTGCATTGTCCATTCTTTCTTTTCTTTTGTGTTTTCTCTTTCTCTTTTACTTGTTTTTGGTATAATTCGTGTGGTTTGAGAGAGGGAGAGGAAATGAGAGAGAAAGACAGGGACAGGGAGAGGGAGGGAGAGGAAATGAGAGAGGGAGGAAATGGGAAAGGAAGAGGGAGGGAGAGGGAGAGGGAGAGGGAGAGGGAGAGGGAGAGGGAGGGATCCGGAGACATTAAACATAATAGGGAAATGAGAGAGGGAGAGGGAGAAGGAGAGGGAGGGAGAGAGAAAGAGAGGGGAAGGGAGAGGAAAAGAGAGAAAAAACATTAAACATAATAGGGAAAGAGAGAAAGAGAGGGAGAGGGTGAGGAAGGCAGAAGAAATGAGAGAGGGAGAGGAAGAGAGCGAAAGGAAATGAGAGAGAGAGAGGAGAGAGAGAAAAATGAGAGAATGAGAGGAGAGAGAAAAAGAGAGAAAAGATGTTAAACATAATAGGAAAAGAGAGAAAGAGAGGGAGAGGGTGAGGGTGAGGGAGGGAGAAGAAATGAGAGAGGGAGAGCTAGAGAGAAAAAGGAAATGAGAGAGGGAGAGGAGAGAGAAAAAGAAATGAGAGAGGAAGAGGAGAGAGAAAAAGAGAGAAAAAACATTAAACCTTATAGGGAAAGCGAGAAAGAGAGGGTGAGGGTAAGGGAGGGAGAGAAAATGAGAGAGGGAGAGAAAGAGAGAAAAGGAAATAAGAGAGGGAGAGGAGAGAGAAAAAGAGAGGAAAAACATTAAACCTAATAGGGAAAGAGAGAAACAGAGGGAGAGGGTGACGCAGGGAGAGGAAATGAGAGAGAGAGAGAGAAAGAGAGAAAAGGAAATGAGAGAGGGAGAGCAGAGAAAATACACTAAACATAATAGGAAAAGAGAGAAAGAGAGGGAGAGGGTGAGGTAGGGAGAGGAAATGATAGAAGGAGCGAAAGAGAGAAAAGGAAATGAGAGAGGGAGAGGAGAGAGAAAAAATGAGAGAGAGAGAGAGGAGAGAGAAAAAGAGAGAAAAAACATTAAACCTGATAGGGAAAGAGAGAAAGAGAGGGAGAGGGTAAGGGAGGGTGAGGAAATGAGAGACAGAGAGCAAGAGAGAAAATGAAATTAATTGTTGTTGTTTGTTGTTGTAGTAGTAGTACTGGTAGTTTTTTTTCTTTTCTTGTTTATTGTTGTTTAGTTTTCTTGTTTTTTTTGTAGTAGTAGTAGTAGTTTTTTCTTCTTTTCTTATTTATTATTGTAGTAGTAGTTGTTTTTTTTTTTCTTCTTTTCTTGTTTATTATAGCGGTCGTAGTCGTGATCATGGTCGTGGTCGTGGTCATGGTCGTAATCGTAGTAGTGGTCGTGGTGGTGGTCATGGTCATAGTCGTAGTCGTAGTCATGGTCGTGGTCGTCATAGTCGTGGTTGTGGTCGTGGTCATGGTCGTGGTCATTGTGGTCGTGGTCATGGTCGTAGTCGTAATCGTAGTCGTAGTCATAGCCATAGTCGTGGTCGTGGTCGTGATCATGGTCATGATCGTGGTCATGGTCGTGGTCGTGGTCATGGTTGTAGTCATAGTCATGGTCGCGGACTTCATCATAGTCCTAGCCATGATCATTAAAGAAAATGAGAGAGGGGGAGGAAGAGAAAAAAGAAGAAGGAACGAGAGAGAGGGAATAAACATAAAACATAATAAAGAAAGAGAAAGAGAGAGAGAGAAATGGAAGGAGAGGAGATAATGAATGGATAAAAAACAAAAAGAGAGTAGTGGCGAGGTCCAGTGTAACACCACGAGACGGGAAACACTCTGATATATATATGTTAATCTCTGGGTGGGTGGGTGGAGACTTTACATACATTAATTTTTGCTGAGTTAAAAGAGAAGAAATCCCTTCTCAAACAATTTAAGAAAGAAAAAAAGAATGATAACAAAAACAAATTGTTTATCGTAACGTAGACAAAATGGAAAACAATGAAGGTCTTGTTGTTCAAGATCGCGAGGCATATCTTAATCAGCGTGTTCCATGTCCTTGCTCTCAATGCAAGCTGGCAATTAGACGAAAACGTCGATTGTCTATAGAACACGTACGATGCTTCGGCGAGTTTCAATCTGAGATCATTGATCAAGCGATTGCAGATTTTCAGCAAACGGTAAGAAAAGTTAATATCAATCATGCATTGTACTCGCAAGCTAATTGAATACCATATACAAGAAGATTGGGTGTGGCTTGCAAATTTTCTATCCAGGGAGGTGACGTCTCGTCCCAAGGAGGAGTGCACCCTTTGCAGCCAATTAGAAGAGTTCGTGGGCATGCGATGGATGGAGTGCCTGAGCCAATCCACCAGTTGAAAGGTACTACCCAATCTATAGCGTCAATACCAGAGGAGACAGGGAGCCTTCTAGATCTACCTACAATCTTGGAGCCTGAGATGGAGGCAATGATTGATGCATTGATTCCCCTGGATGTCAAGATTTCTGATTCACTTAGAGAGGAAGCATCCATACAATTATATGATAGGTAGCGAGTATCTCGCCTGAAAACACTGCTTGCACTCCTAAGTGTGCAAGCAAAATACGGGTGGAGCGATGCAAGTGTGACGGAGTTATTCAGGTACCTTGTACGTACACTTTGTTGATTTATTTTCGGCACTATCATTAAAAATATTTGTGCTTTTTCAAGGTATTTTATGATTTTTTTAAGGTTATTGAAATATCATATATTACCACCTGCAAATACCATGTTTGAGTCTCGTGATGATGCATGACATGTTTTACAAAAGCTTGGCATGGACTACAACAACATCCATGCATGTATCAACGATTGCATACTATTTCGAGGAGAATACGAGACTATGGAGACATGTCCAAAGTGTGGTGCTCACAGGTATTGACAAGACTTGCAAGGGCAAACCATTTCTCAAAAAGTTCTTAGACACTTTCCGCTTATCCTCCGCATAAATCACATGTTTCATATGTCTGGCATGGCGAGCTTGACAACATGGCATACACAGAATAGGTCCACAGATGGAGTTCAATGAATATCAGTGGATTCACGCGCATGGAGCCACATTGACTCTACCGTCCTAGGCTTTGCCCGAGCGGCAAGGAATCTTCGGCTCGGTCTTACAATGGATGGCGTGAACCCATTCGGTCTACGCTCAACTTCTTACAGTGTGTGGCATATAGTCCTTGTCGACTACAATATCCCTCCATGGCTTTCTACGAAGAAAGGACATCTCATCCTTAGCCTACTCGTCCCCAGCCGCTACAAAGTCGAAAATATGGACGTGTATCTTCATCCATTAGTCGACGAGCTTAAGATTTTGTGGGAGGAGGGGTTCACCGTGCAAGATATGAGTAAGTATGATGGTCGACGGTCCGCCAATATTCGAGCCATTCTCATGTGGACGATGCATGAATTTCTGGGATTCGGAGAGTGCTCAGGTAAATAGGCTTCCATTCTCGTTGGTAATATCTATATTTTATCTCGTTCAAGATTGTATTCACTGGATAGAGGTGTTGGAATAGGTCTGGTTACCTCAGGTTATCATGCATGTCCATTGTGCGGGCCATAGTTAAACTCCCAAAGGTCACGAACCATGAAAAAGATGGTATATCAAGGACATGCCACTTTCTTGCCAGAGGGTCATGAGTTCAGGGAAGGCTTTCCTGGATGACCTCCAACACATATGGATGCTGCAAAGCTGGTATGAGCTAAAAATGGTCCACATGGAGTCACATCCAAATGAAATGCGACGGTTCTCAGTTTTCTACAAGTTGCCATATTGGACCCACTTACAGATCAACCACTTGTTGGATCCCATGCATATTTTCAAGAATGTAGGTAGCTTGCTATGCAACCACATCACAGGAAAGAGAGACACTATAGGGGCATAAATGGATTTGAAGGAGATAGGCAAGATGGAGGCACTTTGGCCACAGTCGAGTGCTGATGGTCGTGTGCAGCTACCTCGCACTTCTTGGGTTTTGTCTACTAAAGAAGAGCGCATTGTGAAGCAAGTAGTCAAGTCTATTTGCACTCCGACGGCTATGATGCGTTCTCTCAGGTCTGCATTTTCTAAAGATGACCAACTATTAGGACTAAAATCCCATGAATAACATAAGATATGTCAGGTTTGTACTACGAATGGATTGTAATTGGCATGCGCATTTTGCTATTTGGAGTGTAGCCATTGTTCATAATGCTTTCTCGTTTGTGGTAGTTTGTACTACCGATCGCGATCGTAGATGCCTTACTCCAGAAATACACAGGGCCATTTACAGGTTGTTGACTTTGGTGCAATGGATCTCACAGAAGGAGATTAAGACGTCTTCTATCAAATCCATGAGGCGGAGAGCAGTGGAGACGGTCTGTCTCTTTGAGAAATACCTACCTACCAGCATGCTCATGATACAAATCCACCTTCTTGTACATCTTGTAGATGAAGTGGAGATTGCTGGACCTGTCCATACGAGATGGATGTTTTTCTTGGAGCGCTTCATGAAAACCCTGAAAGGCTTTGTGCGACAACAAGCTCGGCGAGAAGGTAGTATGGCTGAAGGTTGGTTGGTGTCTGAGGTGCTAGTGCATATTTCACAATGGCTACCAACGGTGGATCTAGACAATAAAATGCTATGTTCGATGAAGGACGATGATAGACTGACTGGAATGTGGTGGTCGGAAATGGGGTAGAAAAAAGAATGGATGCTGCAATGGAGGAGAAGGTGAATCACTTTTGTATATTGCACCATGCCTCTATGGAGATGTGGCTCGTCAGGTACCAGATGCTAGGCAAGATTGAGAGGAAGCGTGATCTGAATTTTGACGTGGTACGCCCCATCAACCGATTCGATATCTCGAGGGCATGGAGGAGATGCCGCGGTTCATGTCAACATGATGGTTGCATGGAGCTTTGACCGCAGTGTCTCGCGAAGGGGCGATGGTCTCAATGGAGGAGTGGAAATTCTCGAGGAGATGTAGTCCAAAGGTGATGACATGTTTAGGATTTGTCATATCTATATTTTATATGCGACAACTAATTTGAGTGTTTCAATGTACAGTACAAAATATGCAATGTCGTCGCGCGGACAGAATTTTCGCGTGGGGCATATTAACAAAATGTGCTCCACAATGGACTGTGGTATCATGGCAAGGTTCAAGAAGGAGAGCCGATGATGAGCAACGGATCCAAACACGGTTATAGATGAGATGGAGTATTTTGGGAACTTGAAAAGTATTGTTACAGTGGATTACCGTAGCTTCTCCATGATACTATTCGATATGCAGTGGTTCAAAGTGGTTCTTGAAGGAGCTGGAGCAATAATTTGACGAGATCCATTTGTATTTCTCGAAATAGATTCCGAAAAAAAAGAACGGATTTGTGCGACACCTTTGTGTTGCCGGCCCATTGTGAACAGGTACATAAACTCATTTGTTTGTTAATTGTATTATGACATGGTACATGTCACAATAGTTTAATCTCTCTTATACATATTTGTGAACAGGTAATCTTCTATCCAAACCCCCGACAACCTCGATGGTGGTATGTTATACCTTCAGCTCCCCGAAGTGTGAGAGTATATGATCAAAGTGATGTTCCAAGCATAGATGAGGACAATATGAAAATAGAGAGGTCGATATTGCAAGGGGTAGAGGCCACCGAAAGCTTGGGGCATATAGAGGAGCTAGCATTGGCTAACAATGATGGAAATATAGGAGTCCAAGAATTCTTTGAGAATGAGATGGACTCATCATTTTGTGGTAACATGTCTATCGACCTTCCAGTGTATGCGGAGTTGTGTCAGGAGATTAACATGGGACCATAGGACACTTCATACTTGGAGCATCCACTTACTCAATTCATTGACTAATCTCTTATAAGGGTACATAAGATATGCATTTTAAGTGAGATCATTTTTTTAGGATTTATATTACCGTGCTTTATATAATTTAAATTGATTATGCTAACATCAATTTTTGTCTGTGCAGGTGACCTTTTCAGGATGAGTCGAAGGATAAGCGATGAGGAGTTGTAGGATATCTTCACGTGCATGTCTCTATATCAGATGGCGAGATTCAGAGACATGGCAGACCAGGAGCTGTCTCGGACATCGTCAGGCTGCTCTACTAGATCTACTTCAGCACGATCAGATGCTTCAGCTTCGAGTAGACGAGGTCGTGTTGAGATATCGAGCTCCACTCGTGATACGCCAGGGTGACCGTTGTGTATTTATGTCACCGACCTGTCAGTTGCAGATACGGTTGGTACACCGCCCATGAATAATAGCTATATAATAGCTATCCTTATCTACTCTAGTTCGTGGCTCAGTTAGTATGCCACCTTAGTTAGTTGAGTTTGGTTTGAGACCCATATATAGGGTTCTTCTATTTCTTTGTATGAGAGTTCTTTTTGGCTTACACAACTAAAAAGAGGAAAAACTGTTTTCAGCCTCCACCCTTGTGTGTATTCCCCCATTGTGCAAGCAAGAAAGCTACAAGTGAGACTCCTTCCTTCTCTCCCACAATCTTGACATGGTATCAGAGCCTTGTTCGTGGTAAGGAGCTCAAGAAAGCAAGCCAAGCTCGCGGTGTTCTGGTAAGAGGAGCAGTGTTGCTTTCATTTTCTGTTTTGGGAGCAGATCTCTGCAGGTAGCGCAGCCGGAAAGTGTAGGAGTGCATTGTCTTAGGTTGAGACGCTCTTCGCAGTGATTTGAGGCCATTTCGGGGCGACCTTGTTTTTTTGATTTGAGGCCATTTCGGGGCCTATTTTGAAGGCGGAATTTTTCTGCACGCACTCAGGAAAAGACCCTATTTTATGCTGTGCGATCACTGTTCTACAGGTCGGTGAAAAGTTACTGTAGAAATTGCATCGTATGCTTGTGCGTAGAGACATTGGGAGTTTTAGAATCATCCTTGGTTCCTGTTTATGCAAAATCGTCACTAGGAAGTGACTGTGTGGTCAAATACCACTTTCGTCAGTTTTGTAGATTTGCCCTTGTGAGGGTGAAGCTGTGTTTTTTGCAGTGACAGAATTTTTTGCAGTATTCTGTAATGGCATCTGATTCTCTTTCACAGATTGTCACTGAAAAGCTTGACAAGAACAACTTCTAGGCATGGAAGTTTAGAATGATGAATTTCCTTATGGGAAAAGGATATTGGGAATTTGTTGCAGGAAATGAAGAAGAACCAGTTCTTCCTGATGTTCCCAATCAACAGCAAATGCAGGCATTCAAAGCATGGCATGAGAGAGCCAGGAAAGTTATGTACTGGCTGTCTATCAGTATTTCAGACTCTATGATTGTGCATATTCAGGATGCAAGTACGCCAAAGGAGGCATGGGATACTTTGTCAAAAATGTACAGCACAAATACTCAAGCCAGGAAAATGCAGCTCAAGCAAGAGTTGCATAATGTGCAAAGAGAAAATATGAGCATCAATGACTACCACATGAAGGTGAAGAAGATTGCAGATGCACTTGCTTCCATTGGGTCGCCAGTGGAAGATGATGATTTAGTTTCTGTGACCTTGAATGGTCTAGGAAAGGATTATGCACAGTTTCGGACATCCATTTCAGTTCGTGAAAGATTTCCTGATTTTAAGGAGTTGATTGCTCTTCTAATTTCTGAGGAGCAGAGAAATGGTGGTGCATCTTCTTCAGGAGGAACTTCAAAAGAAACTGTCTTCTACTCAAATGCTGGAAGAGGTAGAGGCAGAGGTAGAGGAGGCCGATTTGGAGGCCGTGGCAGAAATCAGAATATGTAGCAAACTCAAGAAAACCAGTCCTATGGAGGAGGACGTGGTAACACTAGAGGCAGGGGGAGTCAAAGAGGTCGTGGTGGATGGCAAAGAGGCCAAAATGCAAATAGTAATGTTGAATGCTACTACTGTGGCAAAATGGGTCATATGGCTAAAGACTGCTATAAAAAGCAGAATGACATCATGAATGGAAAACTGCAACAAGGGAATTATGCATCTTCTAGTAGACAGGGTGATGACAGAAATGAGCATTTGTTTATGGTGTAGCACATGAACAATTCTGTGACAAGTGCAGGAGAAAGCAATGATGTATGGTATGTTGACTCAGGTGCATCAAACCACATGACAGGTCATGCAGAATGGATGGAGGATGCAAGGAAAATGGAAAAACCAGGATTTGTGGAGACTGGTGATGATACTGCACATCCTATTGTGCAGATTGGAAAAATTCCTTTGTCTATGCAGGATGGGAAAAAGAAATACCTGTCGGATGTATTTCATGTCCCGAATATCACCAAGAATCTGGTTTATGTTGGTCAAATGGTTGAGCAGGGATTGCAGGTCAGATTTAATCCTCATGGATGCTTTGTTGAGGATATGAAAAATAAAGGTCGCTTGATAGCAAAAGGAAAGAAGAAGGGCAGAATGTTTACATTGGATGCAAACATGTCTGAATTGAGTGCAGCAATGTTTGCACATGGGACCGGTGTAGTTGCAGATATTGATATCTGGCATAAACGCATTGGTCATGTTAATATACAGCGACTTAAATCAATGCAGGCCCAAAATATTGTTGCAGGATTGCCCAAATTCAAGGTTGCAGAAATGCATAAGGTATGTGAAGCCTGTCAGTTTGGAAAACAGGCAAGGAAACCATTTCCTAGATATGTTCAAGAGAGTAAGAAGCCATTGGAATTAATCCACTCTGATGTGTGGACTACTAAAGTTGCGTCTCTTGGAGGCTGTCATTATTTTGTCACTTTTATTGATGACTATAGCAGAAAAGTTTGGGTGTATTTTATGAAGAAGAAAAGTGAAGTGTTTGGGCATTTCAAAATTCTTAAAGCTATGGTTGAAAAAGAAACAGGTCTGCAAATAAAATGCCTAAGGTCAGATGGAGGGGGAGAGTACCTCTCAAATGAGTTTGCA
The DNA here is from genome assembly GCF_053477565.2 of Lygodium microphyllum. Lineage (NCBI taxonomy): Eukaryota > Viridiplantae > Streptophyta > Polypodiopsida > Schizaeales > Lygodiaceae > Lygodium > Lygodium microphyllum. The sequence goes on from NC_141136.1 coordinate 48,352,348, forward strand.
AGGTTCTTGCAGGGGCATGGCATAAAGCAGCAATATTCATGTAGTCATACCCCACAACAAAATGGAATTGCAGAAAGGAAAAACAGACATATTGGAGAGGTATCTCGTGCCATGCTCAACGAAAAAGACTTGCCAGATTTTTACTGGGCTGAAGCAGTTGCTACTGCAGTCTACATAATGAACAGGACTCCCACTGCAGCAATACATGGGATGACTCCAGAAGAGAGGTATACTGGTAGGAAACCAGATATTTCTCATTTGAAAATTTTTGGTTGCATTGCCTATGTACATGTGCCAGATGAGTTGAGATCCAAGTTGGATCCAAAAGCTGAGAAGTGCATCTTTATTGGTTACTCTCTGCAGCAAAAGGGTATAGATGCTATAACCCTTCTACTCGTAAGTTTACAGTGAGCAGAGATGTTATTTTTGATGAGATGAGTAGCTGGTATAAACTAGTAAATGTGATTGATGATGTAGATGCACAAAATGGTCATGCTGCACAGAATTCACAGCAACAGTCACAAAATATTAGTGGACCTGGAGCGTCCTCTAGTAGTGGTTCACATTCTTCGCCATGGACAGGCAGATTGAGATCAGGAGAATCTTCTCAAAGCAATGCAGATAGTGGTATGCAGGTATCACGAAAAGGAAAAGAGAAGGTAGATCAGCCAATGTTTGATGTGAATGCAGGTCACTCTTATGTGGATGGTGAATCCAGTGGCTCAGAACAGAGCATTGATGATGAGTTGGGTATTTCTTCTATTGTTACACCTGGAGTAAGAAATACCAGGGGTGTTTTGAGAGCACCTGGGAGTGAACCTACTTTGCACAGGTCTACGAGAGCTAGGTATCCTGTGGATAGGCTGAAATATGATGGATTTACAGCCATTCACTATGCATATATGGTTAAAGTGATACAGGAACCAGAACCCACTTCTTTTGAGGAAGCCATGGGAAAAGAAAAATGGGAGAAAGCCATGGATGAAGAAATGGATGCCTTGGAGGCAAATGCTACATGGGAATTGGTACCTTTGCCTAAAGGTAAAAATGCAATTGGCTGTAAGTGGGTTTATAAGGTGAAGCACAATGCAGATGGTTCTGTAAACAGATACAAGGCAAGATTAGTAAGTCAAGGGGTATGCACAAACATATGGCATTGACTATGAAGAAACATTCAGTCCGGTTGCAAGGATGGCAACCGTAAGAGCAGTCATTGCTATGGCTGCATCAAAGGGATGGTCTTTACATCAGATGGATGTAAAGAATGCCTTCTTGCATGGTGATTTGCAAGAAGAGGTCTATATGGAGCAACCACCAGGTTATGTGCATGCTGTTCATCCTGAGTTTGTTTGCAGGTTGAAGAAAGCCTTGTATGGCTTGAAGCAAGCACCTAGAGCATGGTCTGACAAGATAGGACAGTATCTTGTCACTATTGGCTTTCAGATTTCCAAGGCAGATTTCTCACTTTATGTGAGAAAAACAGAGAAAGGTATTATGCTACTGGTCATTTATGTTGATGATTTGATTATGACAGGTGACAGTGATGAAGATATCCTTCATGTGAAAATGCTATTGAAGCAGAAGTTTGAGATGAAGGATTTGGGAGAGCTGCATTATTTCTTGGGCATTGAGGTAATTAGATCACCAAGTGGGATACAGCTCTTGCAGAGGCAGTATGGATTGGACATGCTATCCAAATATGGGATGACAGGCTGTAAGCCTATTTCAGTTCCTTTGGAGCAGAATGTGAAGCTGAGCACAGATGCAGGTGAGCTTCTGGAAGACCCTACTATATACAGACGCATAGTAGGAAGTTTGATTTATATGACTATTACCAGGCCAGATTTGAGCTATGTTGTTGGATTGGTAAGTCAGTTTATGCAGGCTCCAAGGAAACCACATTTGGATGCGGCTAGACGCATACTCAGGTATGTGAAGTCCACATTGTGTTATGGACTATTTTATAAGACTGGGGTTCAGATACAGTTGCATGGATACACTAATGCTGATTGGGCTGGTAGTATTTCTGATAGACGATCTACCAGTGGATATGTGTTCTCTTTTGGGAGTGCTGCAGTCACTTGAAGCAGCAAGAAACAACCTACGGTTGCCTTGTCGAGCACAGAGGCTGAGTACAGGGGTGCAGCAATGGCAGCATGTGAGGTAGCTTGGTTGCATAAGCTACTTTATGATATGCATCAGCCTACAGATGGGCCAGTTGTCATTTATTGTGACAACATGAGTAGTATACACTTGGCAAATAACCCAGTCTATCATGCTAGAACAAAGCACATTGAGGTGCATTATCACTATGTGCGGGAGAGGGTTTTAGTAGGTCTTATTGATCTAGTTTATGTCAGCACAGAGGATCAGGTAGCTGACATATTTACGAAGGCATTGGGCGCAGAGAAGCTGCGCAAGTTCAGAGACCTGCTTGGTGTGCAGGAATTGGGATTGAGCTCGAGGGGGAGTGTTGAGATATCGAGCTCCACTCGTGATACGCCAGGGTGACCGTTGTGTATTTATGTCACCGACCTGTCAGTTGCAGATGCGGTTGGTACACCGCCCATGAATAATAGCTACATGATAGCTATCCTTATCTACTCTAGTTCGTGGCTCAGTTAGTATGCCACCTTAGTTAGTTGAGTTTGGTTTGAGACCCATATATAGGGTTCTTCTATTTCTTTGTATGAGAGTTCTTTTTGGCTTACACAACTAAGAAGAGGAAAAACTGTTTTCAGCCTCCACCCTTGTGTGTATTCCCCCATTGTGCAAGCAAGAAAGCTACAAGTGAGACTCCTTCCTTCTCTCCCACAATCTTGACAGGTCGACCCTCCACACTTGGGCCAGAGGGAGTGAGTGCCTCAGGGTCAGGGGGATGCTATAGAGATACGAAGGTAGTGAGCCCATAGTCAGCACGGATAGAGGCGCGACTCCTCGCTCTCATGGTAGTTCCAAGGAGCCTGGCTCAGGTGGTTACTGTGGAGACACAGACAAGGTGTCTCCATCTCGTCGTTCTGCTGGACTTGCATCACCTCCAGGATTTGTCACATCTGTAGGGATGTCTACTTCACTTACTCTGGCTTTTTCTCAGTCGTGTGCAGGTGGCATCCCTGTGGGTGCTACACCGATAGATACTACCCCGATCGGTACACCAGATGTACAAGGGTCTCCTGGATATACCCAAGAGCGTGGACGTAGGTGGCCGAGGACCCATCTTAGGCATATCCCAGAGGGATATGCCTATTTTGTCGATGATAGGTCAGGAGCCATCATCATGAATGATAGGTCAGGAGCCATCTTAGGCATACCCCAGAGGGATATGCCTATTTTGTCGATGATAGGTCAGGAGCCATCATCATGAATGATGAGGGGAGGAGGGTGATGGCTCTCATGAGAGAGTTGTACCAACAAGTTTTTTGGCACAACATCTTAGATCATTGGAAAAACATACTGGAGGGGAGCAAGAACTACATAGTAGCATCCTTGCATAAAGATTTTTCGGTTCCAACCACAGCAGATAGATTTTCTACGGGCTGGATGATGGACTGCATGCATGCATATATGTCACAAAGACGATCGGACGCACGCAAGGCACTCAAGAGTGGGGCTACAAAGCCTGAGTGGCTAGACGCGGACGACTGGTGGTGACTGAGGGAGAAGGCTACAGATTCTCCAGGACGTTGGAGGCAGCAGTGCGAGGCGGCGAGGGCACGACTAGAGACCAGAGTGGTCCATCATCTTGGGAGTAGCGGCCACAGGACATATCTAGAGGACTTTGTAAGTTTCTCTTTTGTTTTGCTTGCTTATTTTTTTGCAATATCCTTTGTACTGACAATCATATTTCTAACAGTTAGTATTTTGTTTTCTTTGTAGCACTCCATTACAAATCGCAATCCGATCGGCCTTGAGACTCAATATGCAGAGAGGCACGGTCTCACTGCATTGATCGACTGATTGTATAGACGTGGCGGCCCTGTAAGCCACTCATCTTTCTTATCCGTAGCTACCATGTTTAATCAGAAAGCATTATTGTATGGTGGACTGATACATAGTTGTTTCTTTTTTTGCAAAGTGCGTTCGATGCTCCTTTGTGCCGGGATGAGCTTTTGGATGGCAAGGATATGTAGCTCGCCCTTGGATCCCTAGAGCTCACACACCCTTCTTTTTTGGTCGCCTGATTTGTGTAGACATTTTCTATGTAGTAGAGATATCTTGTCATGATTGTACCAGTCGCTTTCATTATGCGATCATGTATTTATTTCATATTTGAGTGTTATGATTTAAGTACACTTTGTTTTTGTTTACGCAAGCATTATACATAGTGCAGAAATTATTACAAATTATTTTTTTCCCTGTTACCGTCGCTATTAGCGTCGCAAATTTACCTGCACGCGTCAGTATTTGCATCGTTATTAGCATTACAGATCATCGTTATCAGCATGACCGATGCAAATAGCGACACTGATAACGATGTTAATACCGATTGTTCTATGGCATTACCAATAACGACACTTTTTGCGACGACGGGGGTAATTTTTTTTAAATAAATTTTCGTCGCTTTTAACATCCGTATAAGGCCTATATCTTATAGTATAATAATACAAATGGTATTAAACAAAAGCATGGAGTTGGAATCAAAAGTGTGAGAAATGATACCTAACAGTTACCCATGTCCTCTCACACCTATACCACACTGATAATCATTTGATCTTGGAGTTAATGATCATTTTTACATAATTTGTGCAAGGAGTTACATAAGTCTAAATCTAAATGGATATGAGACCCAATTTTCTTATTAAATCTCAATGACTCGTATTATTTTTGAGCACTTGATAAGATTCTCCTCCTAAATGGATTATATGAGGCTCAATTTTAAAATTGAGCCTCAAATAATACTATTGGTGTCCCACCAAACACATGGTAGTGAGCAATATAATGAAGAGTATTAATGGAAAGCATGTAGTTGGAACAAAAAGTGCAAGAAATGACATTTAGAAGTTGCCCATGTCATCTAGCACATGCATCATGATATGACATTTACGCTAGCAGTCATTGAACATTTGCCTTTGCATAATACGTGTAAGGAGTTGCACATGATGCTCAATTTTAAGGTTGACCCTCATGTATTAATTTTGACACATGACAAGAGCCTCATATTTAATAGATATGAGGATAAATCTTAAAATTGAGCCTCAAGGAGTACTATTGGTTCAATCTTCTATCCTCATGATCATGTAATATAAATCTCAATTTGAATGGATGGATGCTCTTTTTAAAAATTTAGTCTCACACAACTTTGTAGATCACTTTATATGACTCTTAGATTAAATAGATATTTGGCTCAATTTTTAAATTGAGCTTCATGTATCATTATTAATACTACTATCTTATCTCCAAGAGTTAATTTGAGGTCTAAATCACAATTTTTCTTGTATGTTTGTTCTCACTTCACAACCTCAAGTGCCATTTTCAAAATTTTATGCTCTCTTCTACAACTAAGATTTAATCTTTGAGACTTAGTATTGGAATGATTAACTTCATGAATGCTTACCATGCATATTAACGATTCACAAGCCAAAGTAATTAGAACACATTTTATAAATTTTTAATATGAAAAGAAGATTTTGGTATTAAATAGATATAGTTTGTGAAGGTCTTGAAATATGACTAGCAATAATATATTTAAGAATACAAAAAAACTTATAAATGATGAAATCTAATACATTGTATCATTTATCACATTGTAAATATGAGGTAAATATAAACCAAGCCATAATGTATATCAAGACATATATATCAACTAGCATTAAATGAACTTGAGACTATCTTAAATCAACCCACTTTTCTAAAAATATTAGAAAGAGATAGAAAAGTATACAATGTTTGTAAATATAAACCAAGCCATAATGTATATAAAGACATATATATCAACTAGCATTAAATGAACTTAAAACTATCTTAAATGAACCCATTTTTCAAAAAATGTTAGAAACAAATAGAAAAGTATAAAACATTTCTATATTTTTCTAAGTTTATATAAATAATGGCGTTTGAATATATGCCCAAACTCCTAATTTTTTCTTAACAATTGAGATGCTCATGGTCACATAGCTTTGGGGTTGTAATATGAGATAACCAATATCATTGTCATAGTTTTGTAAAATCCATTTAGGTCCCATATCATTGCAATACCCATTTTGATCCCAACAAGTGGTGTAGCTATTGGGAGGTACTGCTCTTGGTTGAGTGAGGTCCAAGGTTTTGTTTAAAAAATTTTACACCTTGAAGATTGCCTCAAAGGATCCAAAAAACCCTAAGGATAGCTTGGCAATCATATGTAGATGTGTAATGGCTAGGGTACTCTTGGCCACATGGGTAGCATTTTAATCCTTTTTCAAGTATAATCCAAAGTAGAGCATTGGAGTTTCTAGATATCTTAATCATTTTGCGAATGGCCAAAGAGTTGTAGACTAGCTGAAATCACTATCAAAGAATGCGCTTATGTCATCTATGTGTGATATATGGGTATCTTATTTGATCCCATACCATGATATAATCTTAATGCAAGACCTAGATTCCTTGCATATGCAAGGAAAATCTCATTTGCAAAAATAGGTTGATCAAAATTGTGTGTGCATCTATTTATGAAAGTTTAGCACTAATTGAGCTAGCAATTCTTCTCATACTAGTAATAGGTATCATTAAGATGGCGATATTGATGATGGATTACTTGGCTTATAAATGGGTCTTCATATCTACGCTTAGCATATTATTAGTTATCATGATGCCTCGGGGGGTTCACTATATATATATTCTCTATATAACGTGCATTCATGGCCTATTTATAAATATCCTAATCTTTGAATTTTTCTTGAATAAAACACAACCCTTTTCTATTCAATTTCTAAGTAACCCTTTATATGACACCCTTTTGTATGTAAAAAATGTATAAAAATGGTGTTTTAAAAACCCCTTATTTTGAACTCACGTCTATATACATATATTCATGAGTGACCCCCCCAAGCATGATGCTCAATGGCCACTAACTCATCATTGATTGTATTTAGTTAGTTGAATCCACCTTTACTTGGAATAGTTATAGTACTAAGTGATTGCTATAGTCAATTATACATTAGTTAACTAAGTTGGCTACTTTCCTTTAGATTGCACTTTAGTAAACATTGTAGTGTGTGTAAAAGGAGAAGAAGAATAGTAAGAAAAACCTTTTGTCTCTATCTCCCTTCTTGTGTCATTGTGCGAGCTTTCATTTCTTTTCTTGTATTTGTATTTGTGTTTGATGTAGTGGTCTATGAAAGTCCTCCCATCATGTAAGTTTTGTCATGCTAGCAAAGCCTCACTACTATTAGAGGTTGTTTGGAGGCCAAAGTAAAGGAAAAGGAGTAATGATTCAAGCAAGTAAACAATGTTTAAGAAACACTTCATATCCCTTATTCTTAGCTTTGATTATGATCCTGAAGATACTCAAAGTAGAGTAGAGTAATAATCTTAGATTGTGGTGAGACAAGGTGTGCAAAGGAACTATATTATATGTACTATAAATTTGAGGCCATTTTAAAACAAATGTTCATTGCAATTTTCTTTAGTAGATATTGATATAATGTTTGATGATGATGATTTGGTCTCATTTACTTCAAGTGGCCTTAACAATGGCAAGTTTTGGAGATCATTTGTTACTTTTGTGTATATGCAGAAGTCATTACTTGATTGCATTGAGTTAGTATCTCTCATTTACTTAAGATATCAATATGTAAAGTGAAGCTCTAGAAAGAATTGATGAATTAGTCCAAGCATTCTACTCTCTAGTTCTAGAAGAGGTCAACAAAAGTCCTCTTTAAGAGACCATGGCATAGGATGTATTAGTGGTGAGTAGCAAAATAGGTTGAATCAAGAGCTTGGTGACATGAAAAATTCAAGAGACTATCATAATTATAGAGATATGAGGAGTTCTAGAGGAAAATATGGATGATAAAATACAAATTATGTTAACTCTAGTATTGTTTGTCATTAATGTAGAAGAGTGGGTTGTATTACATGATCTCATTGTAATAAGAAAGACTATATCATAAGCGATCAATTATAGTAAGAAATCTTCAACATAGAATGATGAAAAGAATGAGAATTTGTTTATCATATAGAATATAATGATGCTATTTGAGAAAAATGTACTTTTAATGATCTATGGTATGTGGATTTAGTTGCATCTAGTCATATGACTAGCCATGTAGAAAGGCTCAAATAAATGTAGAATTTGTAGTCAATTTGGATAATCTATGCTATATTGAGACATGTAATGATTCTTGCTATCCTATTTCTCATATTGGCAAATTTTTCTTGCCTTTGTACGATGGTCAAACTAAGGGACTTGCATGTAGCAAGTATTGAATAGTCTGGTTTCTATAAGAAAAATGGCTGAGTAGGGTTGCAAGTTAGATTTGATCCAAAGGGATATTATATAGAAGAATTTAATGACAATTGTAGATTAGTTACAAGAGAAAGAAAAGTTGACTATATGTTTATTGAAATACAAAAATGTCTAAAATTACCTATCTGAGATCAACTAGAGGAGGAAAGTAGTGATGAATGATTTCTTGAGGGTCTAGGGTATAAAATGACAGTTTACTTAGAGATCTACCTTTCAATAAATTAGGTTTGCTCAAAGTCTAGGTTTTTTTAGGGTCTAGGGTTTGCTCAAAGTCTATAGACAAGCGACACTTTCATCTGATTGCCAGCTTGCATTGAGAGCAAGGACAGGTGACACGCTGATTAAGCTACACCTCGTGATCTTGAACATCATGGCCATCATCGTTTTCCATTTTGTCTACGTTACGAAAAACAATTAGTTTTTGTTCTCATTCTCTTTTTCTTTCTTAATTTGTTTGAGAAGGGATTTCTTCTCTTGTAACTCAACAAAATTAACATAAACTAAAGTGTTGGTTTTCTCTCCCTTTCTTTGCACCTTTCTTTGTGCTCTTCATTTTATGTTCTCTCCCCCTTCTCTTTCTTTCTCTCTCTCTCTTTCTTTGTTACCCTTCTCTTTGTTTCTCTCCACCACCTCGTGTTTTCTCACTCATTCTCCTCTCTCCCTCCCTCTCTCTCTCTCTCTTTCCCCATTTCTTTGTTATATTTCATGTTTATTCTCTCTCTCTCTCTCTCGTTCTCTCTTCCTTTTCCTTTCTTCTTGATCTCCCTTTCTCATTTGCTTTCTTCCTCCCTCAATGCACCTCATTCTCAAGAAAAACATACAAAAAAAAGAAGAAAGAACAAGATCAAACCAAGAGGAGGATGGGTTGTTCGTCTCCTCTTCGCAACAAACCCTCCCCTCATCTTTTCTCACTCATTCCCATCTCTCCTCCCTCTCTCTCTCTCCCTCTCTCTATCTCTCTCTAAATCAGCTAGAAATCTATAAATCTAAACTTACTAATTGTAAACAAACCTACTAGCTTACTAATCAATTATTTAAATAGATAACAAATTAATTAATACAAACCTCTCTCTCTCTCTCTCTCTCTCTCTCTCTCTCTCTCTCTCTTAATCATTGATTAGTAATCTAAACAATTTAAAGTAAAGTATCTAACTAAACTAACTAACTAATAGATAAATCTATGAATCTATATCCCTAAACTATACAAACATCTCTCTCTCTCTCTCTCTCTCTCTCTCTCTCTTCCTTTTCCTTTCTTATTCTCCCTCTCTCATTTCCTCTATTTCTCCCTCAATGCACCTCATTCTAAAAAAACAAACAAAAAAAAGAATAAAGAAAAAGAACAAACCAAGAGGATGGATTGTTCGTCTCCTCTTTGCAACAAACCCTCTCTTTGTTTCTCTCCACCTCCTCGTGTTTTCTCACTTATTCTCCTCTCTCTCCCTCCCTCCCTCTCTATCTCTTTCTCTCTTTCTTTGTTATATTTCATGTTTATTCTCTCTCTCTCTCTCTCTCTCTCTCTCTCTCTTCCTTTTCCTTTCTTCTTCTCCGTGTCTCATTTCCTCTCTTTCACCCTCAATGGACCTCATTCTCAACAAAAACAAACAAAAGAAAAGAAGAAAGAACAAGAAAAAACCAAGAGGGAACAATGTACTCACGACAGAGACTTGAGGATGGATTCTTCGTCTCCTCTTCGCGAGAGCCCCTCTTCTTCCTTCGTACACTTCCTCCTCTTCTTTGGGAATGGAGATGGTAGTGGTGGCAGCATTGAGAAGCTCTTCTTCTCTCTCTTTCTCTCTTCCTCTCTCTCTCCTTCCCAAAGGCACAATCTCTTTTGTTGTCATGGTGATTCGTGCTACTACATCAAAGAGAAGAAATCTATTAGATGTAAGTTTATCTTAATACTAAGAACAATGTAAACAAATTTGTTTGCAAGTATAAGATAAGGCTAGATCTTAAAGGCTAGCTTACACATGTGGTAGATTATCTAGAGACATCAATCTAGTTGATAGAATGTCAATTGTTATATGTGTGGTTACGTTAATAGAAATAGCCAAACATTGGAGTTTATATCAATATCTCACACTCATAAAGTGTTGCCAATGATCCATGGTGGGATATTGATGGTGAATTGCAAGAAGAGATGTGTTAAATATGCTCAATATCCCACCCTCATAAGGTATTGCCAATGATCTATTATGCTAAAAGTTTTAAGTTCTCATTTATAGGGAGAAACCATGTGTGAGAATGGTGAATATTAGTTGGGTCTTGACTGTTAGCTATATATAGCTGTCTATATATATAGTTTGTCTATATATAGCGCCCCAGGTCCCCTCTATATATTTCTATCATGTGTGCTCAATTGACACACTTCTCGGGTTTCACTTCCGATGTCTTATATCTCTCTTCTCTCCTCTCTTCCTTTCGTCTCTCATCTTCCAACATGGTATCAGAGCGCGGGGGCGACACTACTGCCTCCTTCGTGTCCTGCCCTGCCAAGGCCAGCACCGCTTGCCACTGGAAGAAGGGGAATCCTTCATCGTCTCCTGGTCCTTCCCCACCAAAACCCCCTTCTGTGCTGATGCCCAGCCGCAATTGGCCGAGTTCGAGACCAGACATCAGGCCAAGAAGAAGAAGAAGGTTAAGGGAGATAGGCACCTGGCAAAAGCCAATCCGTATGTGTTGCCGTAGCTATGCGAGCAGGGCTCGCCCACTGATGCTGCATCTGATTCCACACATACGACCCTGACACTTCCTTCGTGCCAGGCCTTGACGACAATACGGCCCTCCGATGCCTGGCATTCGTCCCTTGCGCGGATCACTGGCGTGGCTCCCCTTTCTCAGCGACAATTGCGCGGATCACTGGCGACGACTGGCTGCCCTTTCTCGGAGACACCAACAGCTAGTGCAGAGCTGCATGCTTGTTGAGCTACACAGGTGCTACGGGGTTGTGGAGCAGTGGGTGTGTATTTACACGAGCACTGATGATTGGCTGGACAACTTTTGATCCGTTCCAAGAACAAAGCTGTTGCTGAGGTTTAGTAAATCTGGATACGCATCCTTGTGAAGCTACGAAGAAACGTCCACGCCTTGGCTGGGACGTTCCATGTCCCTTATTCTCTGATGAGGCTGCCGCTCGCTTGCAGCTGCACATCGCATCCCAAATTCTGTCGGCTTAGAATGTAGCCCAGAATGGGGTTCTTGCAAATCAGAACGCTCTAAGACATCCTGCTGCTCACAAGAAGGAATTGCCGCCTAGGCAGGCTGTTGATGCATCCTGGCGTGGTGATGATGAAGACAGCCATCTCCAGTTTGTCATTGGGGAGAATCTAAATCGATGCAATAAAATATTGAGCAAGATGGGTGAAGGCGCTTTTGGTCGTGTCTTTGAGTGTTGTGACCTTGAAACTGAGGAGATTGTAGCTGTCAAAGTTGTTCGAAGTGCAGAGAAGTACAGGGAGGCAGCTATGATTGAAGTAGATGTGCTTCGAGCACTTTCTGAGAATGACAGGACTAGTTCATGCTTCATTGAATGGCATGTTTTACTGTGCTTCAAAGAGCCTCAGAGCTGGCCTCCTGTTGTGGATGTTGCCGAGTTTGATCGGCTTCCACGGTTTCTTGCAGCTGCAATCAAAGTAAGGAAGAAGGACATGTCTATGAAAACTCGATTAACTTTTTGCAAGGTTCTTCTTCTGACGCGACGAAACATCCTCTTCATCGCATGATAGCTCTACCTTTTAGAACTATCAGACAGTGGTCTGTGAGCCTTCATAAACATAGCCAACGTTCCTGAGTGTGCATCGCTACCACATGACAGCGTCTCAATCAACAACTCACCTCCCGAGAACAGCATATTGCCACTCTTGGATTGCACTCAGAATTTGAAACTTGAACCTCAAGAAGGATAGTGAGAAAGCAGAACTGCCCTTTGAAACCTTGAATAGGGGAGCAACTGTGTCAACACAGGTAAAGTGTGCTTTATTATATCTGTTTTCATAATCTTAACAGCACACATGGACCATAGCAGTGTTAGCTATATATAGACAGAATCTGCACCCATCAAGATTTGTGAGATCAATCTATCCAGAATGTGCTGCAATTTGCTTGGCTTTCTATTTCGTTTATATTCTTTCCAGCTGATGAGCGTCTATATTCGAGCTGATGACACATTATTTCGTTTATATTCTTTCCAGCTGATGAGCGTCTATATTCCAGCTGATGACACATTATTTTGTTTATATTCTTTTGAGTTGATGAGCGTCTATATTCCAGTTGATGACAAACAGTTTTATTTATATTCTGTTCATGGGGCCCCACATGTGTTATGTTGTCTATAGAGCGGCGTCGTGAACCGTCTCTATAGACCTTGTGTTGTTCTAATGTCACTGTAACGTTTTTCTATAAGTTTTGATGTGACAGATATACTGCTTACATCTCAAGTTCAGTTGAAGGAATTTCTTGGAGATTTTATCATTTGTAGTGATGTCACTTATCCTTATTTTACATGTTATATATTTAGGAGTGATAAAGCTCTTTTGATACCTTTGAATAGGCTGTTGTAATTCATGAGTGATGTAGCTCCTTTGAAGCCAATGAATAGGCTCTTGTAAGTTCAACTTTGTAATTTTATGTTTTGAATATTAATATAACGGTAGGCCTATATAGAGCTGTGGGTTTTTCCCTTGAGCCCCCAAGGGTTTTTTCATCCATAGTAAGGGACCTTTATTTGAGCGGGGGTGTTAGCTATATATAGTCTGTCTATATATAGCGCCCCAGGTCTCCTCTATATATTTCTATCACGTGTGCTCAATTGACACACTTCTGGGGTTTCACTTCCGATGTCTTATATCTCTCTTCTCTCCTCTCTTCCTTTCATCTCTCGTCTTCCAACATTGACATGTATGCCACATGAGTTCTATGTAACTAGATTAAAATAAGATGACCATGATGGATCTACCCTTTGGGTTAGATATAACAATGAAGATGTTAGCCACTTGAGGCACATTGCATTGAGTTATGAGATGTGGAGCTATCAAGGGCTCTTATTTTTATCCCAAGTTCCTTGGAGGTGAGGGGGGACTAGCATGTGATTTAGGGATAGCATATCTAACTTGATGGTAAAGAAAATAATCCCTACATGACTAGCATATGTTAATAAGTTATATCCATTTGATTGAGCTACCCATCTTTACAAGCTATAAAAAGGAGGTCCCCTCAAGATAATGACAAAACGAGGCTTTTTACCTTGAATCTACCTAGTTTACCATCTAAGCTTCATAGTGGAAGAAAAGGGGTGGATAGAGCCACCTTTATATTTTTTTATTTGAAATTAAAGAAATTTCAATTCATCTCTAATTTTTTGCATACCCTTTATGACTTTCTCAAATTCTATTTAATGTAATATTTTAATATGATACCAGAGCCTAGGTAGCTCTAAGGATTAAAGAATATGCTAGAGATAAGGGCTTTGATAGAAAAAAGAAGTGGTGTATACATTCAGAAGTAATTTTGGGCATTAAAAAGAAGCACTCCTATATTTGTAATTCAAATATTGAAGATTTATCCACCAACCTCCACATAAGGTAAGTATATAGTACAACTATCCTTGGTTCATATGAGCTTTTGGAGATGATAATAGGGGCTAATCCAAAACCATAGTATACTCTTGACCCTTCCAATTAGAATAAAATTGTTGAAATGCTAATCTTTTATAGTCTTAGAAATAAAGAAATACATATGCTCTTTTTATCTTAGCTACAAGCTTCTCTAAGTAATATTTTGACCTTGATTTGGCATACAACCAATGCATTGGAGGTTTGAAATATGTACTGAAGAGTAAAACACAAACCAAATAGGATTCAAAACTTAGAGAATAAACTAACATCATAGAAGCTTGTTGAAGGAGAGACAATAGAAGCATTCACCACTTAGATCAAGAATCAACATGTCTAGATGGCTAGTATTGTTATGCAATATTTTATCATGCAATATTTTATCAAGAATCTAGCTCACATATGCCTTAAGATTTGTATATCAAACTTTAATGAAATGGAAAAATCTCTTAGCATTTGAAACCTCAAGCTTTGACATTTGAGGAAGGATGTCTATTAGTAATGGAGGAGGAGTTCTGGCTTAATATAAAAGAAACCAATAATGAAGATATTTTATTCTCTTGTAATGAAAAAGGCAAAGATGGTTTCTCCCACAAAAGTGATGAAGAAAAAGGGTACTAGGAAGAAGTTTTGAGAACAGTTCTTCTACTACAAGAAGAAGGACATGCTTGTATTGGCCTATTCTATCATAGCACAAATAAGGATAATAGCCAATACAAAAATCTACCCTGAATACTCATAATTTAGTAATAGATTTCTTGAATCATAAAATAATAGGAAACATCAAATAATCTTCAAGAAAATAATGTAAACATTTAGGTCACATTGTAGAAAATACAAGAAACTCTTGTCTTGAAAATATTTCAATCTACATTTTTCCTAAATGAGGAAATCATAGAGAATAGCATTCAAATTACAAATCATATGATTTACAAATCACATATTTCTTGACTAAAGACACAATAGTAAACCACATAAGACTTTTCAAAGATAGAGACAAAGTTTCAGGTTTGATCATGAGCAACCCCAAAAAGGTGCCATCTTGAAGGATTTTGATTACATATGAAAGATGGATCTAAAAAGATGCATACAAGAGGTTACAACCATGACATCCAACCTTCACATGACTTCACATCACATTCAAGCTCTATTTCATACATAGTAAATAAGGCACCTACATGGATACTAATGTTAAGAGTGTAAGTTGAGCCTGAATACTTCATGGATTCCTAGTCATGGCATGTTACTTTGAAATCATTGCATTATATTTCACTTTGAATGAAGCATCAATCAAAGAAATATGGCGATCATGCTTCAACATTTGCATCATAAGAAATATATAGCAATGTATCAGACAACTTGAATCTCAAAAAAAAAAGCATCACCAAAAGAAATATGCAAGATAATCCAAGAAAACCTGTAAAAGGAAGCAATACATAATTGCATTTTCATATGCATCAGAGTATTCCTCAACTTCAATTTGCATTATGTCATTTACAAAGTCCTTCTTAACATTGAACAAAATTAATAAAACACCTATTTGCTAACTTTCTAGTCTATTTTCACATTCTTTAAATTTTTTATTTTTAGGTTGTTGCTGCAATTGTTGTTTTTGAGATTGCTACAACACTTTTTTCTTTATATCTTGCATTTTAAAATGGTACAATACTTCCCATTGTCGTTGCAAGGACTCATGTTGTTGTTTTAAGAATTCTAGTTTTTGCAATTCATCCTATAATTTTGACACTGCTAACAAACATGAATACTCTTGAATTGTTAAAATATGTTGTAAACATGAAAATTCTAGCAAACCTAAAAAATAATCTTTTAAATAAAGGATTTGGGCACTTCCATATAGAAAAAAATGCAATACACTTCCTGTACTATCATCCAACTCATCAAGAATCACCATTGTCATACTCAATAACTAATTAACATGATCAATCTCAACCATTCTTGCTATAGCATGAACTGTATAGAGATCTACTAAAGGTATTGCATAATTCCATTTGCTTCAACTTCATTCCCAAACTAGTTAGAGTTCTCAAAAATCTCAAAAATATCAGGCTGAAGTGAATCGTCAATCACCTGATCATTCTATGCATATAGATGCCCAAGAATAGCATAAGCACTTGGAATATGAGAATAAACCAACTAAGTATGCAAACCAACAATTTCATTATGCTTCTTCAAAAATATCTCTCTCATGAGCATTAATAGTCTCAAAACAACAAAAAATTTGCAAACCTATTACATGCTTGATATGAGAAACCTCTTGTTGAAGCAATGCTTTCTCTTTTTGAAGTTGATTGATAATAGAAAAAGATTCAACTCCTGTAATTCTTTATGCTTTGCCTTTTTTTTCAACTTAGAATAAAGCCATTTGGGGAGGTCATTATATGTATATCCTCTACATCACCTGTGTTGTTCAAGGAGGCGGCATGTTCATAGATATCCTTTTATGTGTATTTTTCTTGATTAAAATATAATCTTTTTCTATTCAATCTATAAATAACCCATTTATATTAAATCCTTTTATATGTTGAAAATGTATAAAAATGATATTTTAAAAAAAACTTATTTTGAACCCATGTGTTGTATACATATACTTATGAGTGACCTCTCCTCGAGGAAAGCCATTGAACTATTTCAATTAAAGATTGATTCATAGAATATTCATCATGCAAACAATTTTGTAAATGTTGATGTTGAACTTGCTACTATAAACCTCAATATTGCTAAAAATTGATCATTTGCTATCTTGAAATGAGTTGTCTTGAAAACTACTCATATAGGCAAACTATTTGAATATTTATAACTACAGAAACGTGTTAAATTTTCTCAACCTAAATAGTATAATGACTTGAAATAATATTTTACATGCTAAAAATATGGTTATCTGAAATAGATTAAACAAAAGATCCATTTTGCACTATGGGTAGTGGTATTTTAGGTACTTTCAAAACCTTTTCCCTAGAATTTGACTTACTAGCTACATTATCTTTCTCATAAGCAATAAAAGAACCAAGAAAATCAACAACCATGACATTCGCATTGAGAAAATCACCATCTTGAGACTAATGATGCATGATAGCATAATGTTCTTGAACATGTAGCTAATCTCCCTAATCACTAAACCGATCAACTTCCTTGATGATAACTTTATTATATTTTTCTTTTTTAGTAAAACTAATTGGAGATTGATTATGATAGTTTACAAGATACCAAAATATGAAAAATACCTTCATGTTATCAATGCAAGGTATGTGCTACTCGACTCTCCGATTGGTAAGCTCCTTTGTTGGTGGTTTGGGGTACTCAAGGATCCTTGGCTCCTTTGGCTCTTGTTCTCTCTCACTCTCACAACCTCAATCTTTGGCCAAACCATAAGTAAAGGATATAAATCATCATCATCACTTGAACTTGCATCCAAATTCGAAACTAAATCATCTTCATATTTCTCCTTGAGCTTTTCAACTACTCTAAGAAATATCTAAACACACTGCAAACTTGAACAAGACTTAACCTTCCACACCATGGTCATCAATTCATTTATTTATCAAAAGAGCATCAAATTTTCCCAAGATCTATCCATCACTCAACCTAAACCCTTCCTTGCCATTGAAGAAAACTTCTCACGAATACCATTGAACTACTTAAAAGATCAACCATACAAAAATATTTGCACATCTTTCCTCTTTCACAAGACTCATAAACATATAGATAGCATTTTGAAATATGTCCAAGCTCAAAATAGATTTTGCATCATCGTTTTCTTCTTCTTAGATTTACCAATGATGAAACATACCTATAGTTTGAAAATGACTTGCTTTTCTTTCAACCAACATTCTAAAGTTTGCAATGATGAAGTAACAAGTACTTAGCCTATGGTATTCAATTTATTCTTTTAATTTGAGTAGTTCAAGTTGCTTGAATTATTGCTTCATAGAAATTGCTTGAAAAAATATTTGGTAGTCTTCTCACCCTTATCATATTTTCTCCAATAGATCTTCAACAATTCAAGTTACTCCTATCATTTCTACAACTCCTTACCCTTTTGTGTTTCAAGTTATACTTAAAACTGGTATAATTTAGGTTATTCCTATCATTTCTACAAATCCTAGATACTTTTGCACTTTAAATTATTCCATTTGGGTTGATTTCAAGAAATAAAAATCCATTTTTATTCTTCTTTTTTATACTATCTTCTTCTATATCTTCCTATTCATTATCTTAGCCAGAGGTGGATTTCCTACCTATCCATTTCTCATTATTGTATTTTCTTGAAGTTGTTCAAGAATAATATCCAATACAAAAATCTATCCCGAGTGCTCATAGTTCAGCAATAGCTTTCTTGAATAATAAAATGATAGAAAACATCAAATAATCTAAAGGAAAACAGTATAGAAATTCAAATGACATTGTAGAAAGTAGAGGGAAGGTGATGTCCTAAAAATACTATATTCTACATTCTTCTTGAATGAGAAAATGATAGAGGATGGCATTCAAATTTCAAAAAACTAGTACAAGATTTCAAGTTGCATCATAGATAATAAAGAACAACTACTATCCTGAATATTATAGATAACATATTTTTAAATGAAGAAATAATAGTAAACAATATCACATTTTGAGGAGACAGAGATAGAGTTTCAGGTTTAGCCATAAATAACCCCAATAGGGCACCATCCCAAAGGATTTAAATTACACGTGAAAGATAGATTCAAAAAGATGCATACAAGAGGTTACAACTAGGACATCCACCCTTCACATGACTTCACATCACATTCAAGGGTTGTTTCATACATAGTAAAAAAAGTGTCTACATGCATACTAAGGTTAAGAGTGTAATTCAAGCCTCAATAATGCAATTGCAAATTCTCATGTCAAGAAGGTAAATGAAAATAATTGGTAACCTAAAGGGCAAAGGGAAGTAGACAATCAATATCCAAGTTGCATTCATATGATGATATAATATTTTAGTTTCTATATAATCAGTAATCTTTCATATGAAAGAGTATTTTGTATAGAATATTCTTCAATTTAAAAGATGTATTTCGCATGAATTGTATTATTCATTACATAAATAAAACATGGGAAAATTAAATTTTGAATTAAATATGGATTGCTGATTGAGTTTTTCAAGTTGGATATGAGGGCTAATACATCCCTTGCAACTCAACTTAATTATATGGAAATTTTGCTAACTCAACTTGCAAGGATTAACTAATAAATGGAAGAAAACATATGCATTGGAGACTTGCTCAAGTGTCTTCCTCCAGAATATGGTAATGTCTCCACCATACTAATTAATATGCCAAATCCAAAGCTGATATACATCAAAGTATCACTCCTTGAGGAAGAGAATAAGCTCAAAGGCAAAGCAGAAGCAAGCGCTTCAAAAAATGAATATGTGCTCTATGTGAAGAACTTGTACAAAGGGAAGAATGACATTATTTGTGACTTTTGTAAAAGAACTAGGCATATTGAAAATTTTTGTTATGCCAAGAAAAGATCACAAAAGTCCTACCTAGTAACTACCACCCAAAGAAGAAGAAGACCATGAAGAAGAAGAGGAAGACAATCAAGAGCACAAGGACAAGCCTCATCGCTCCTATTCCCACTATTTAGATTGACTTTTTAGAGCATTCACTACAACAGAAACGAGGCATAGATGCGCACGTTAGACGCGCAAAGTCGGGCGCATCTATCAGAGCGCCTATAAATGCGTATAAACCTACGTGTAAATAGACATGAGTTTTGCGTCTATATATCCGTGCAAATAGATGCTAATATAGACGTGCCAGCAGATGCACAATTATTTAACCACCTAAAATTAGCAATTCACATAATTGAAAAACCAAAGTTAATAATTATTTAACCACCTGAAATTGATTCTTGAGCATGCACATGTGCGCATGATAAAAACCATAGAATTAAGAATACACATTGAATCATTGAATTAAAAAAATAGAGTTAATAATTACTTTTTCATTGCTCTCTAATGAATGGCAGTTCCTCCAGTTGAAAAGCCTGATATAAGTAATTAGCGGCAAGCGACAGAAACCTTACAATTAGTAGCAAGCATTGCAATATGTATCTCGTAATTTCTCTATGTACTTGAAGATGATAAAAGATACTTCCTTTTTATTATGAAAAATTCAATGCTTGCTTTAAAACTGACTATTGATTCTTGAGTATGCACGTGTGCGCATGATAAAAAGCATAGAATTAGGAATACACATTGAATCAATAAGCAAATTAAGTATGTTACAGTGAATGATCCATCTCATCTTCAATGAGATCAGCCCTTGCTAAACTATCTACTTCTAGGTCTATGTTACCAAGAGGTAACGAAACAAATAAGTCTATCCCACTATCAGATGTGTTGCTATATTGCTCAATAACTTCATCAATATCATCGACAATCACATTATTGTCTTCTTCTGCATTTCCTTGAACATCCTCGCAAGGTTCATCTTGTACTATATCACGCATATCATCCATTATGGTGTCATCATGCACATCATCATTAATTGTTGGATTGTCATCTGCTATCTCCATGTCGGTAATATTACCATATATTGGTTTTGAACGATTAGATATTGGGATGACATACCACCATCGATTATTGTTTACCATTGGATGATACACAACCTATATTTGAAAAACAAAAGCAAAAAACTTAAGTACTTATTATATTGTGTATATGTATCACATGTGTACATATAAAAAAATTAGCATTTGCATATATACCTGCTCGCATTGTTGAGGTAGTACTAATGTGTCATTCTTATTTTGGTGAAATTTTGTAGAGTCAATGATTACAAAACCACTTGGATGACGTCTGATTGTGCAATGCTCACCATTTGTTACCACTTCTTTAAACCACTTCACATCCAGTACATATATAAAGAATCGTCTGAAGTCAAGTTTCAGAATATCTTGGATCAAGCCACAATAACCTTCCATGGTACCATTGGCAGCCTCGAAGTGAGCAAGGACACCACAATCTTGGGTATTTCTCTTTTCATCTATACGTTGAGTTCGAAGATGTTTACCCTCACACCAAAGTGCATTGAATAATGTGCACTAGTAGTAAAAGATAAAAGATCAAACATGTCAACTATTTTTATAAAATAAAACTTATAGAAACAAATTAATTGATAGTATGTCTCGCCTTTCATAAGCAACCTTGTGTGTATTCCCACTCTTCTTGAGATATATTAATTTCCTCCTCTTTTTCCATTCTCTCCATTTCCTCATGTAACCAATCTATGTCAATATGACGTGGGAGCGCATTTAGATGATCTGGAAATGAGACATTACGTCCATATCTAGTGCGAAATTCTTGTTTTTCACTTTTTCTTCTTGCCCTTGCTTCATTATATAGTGTCACCCATTTGCTCATAACATCACTATTGAGCACACAAAAACTATTTAACTTACGAAGTTCTTCTTTTGTTAGCACTTTACTCATTCCTTTTCCTTGAGGTACTATAGAGGTCATCCTCAAGTCTTCATCATCTTTCCATAGTCATGGTTGAGAGGGATCCACTTCAGCAAGATATTCAGAGATATAAACAAGGGATGATTGCACTAACCAACCCTCAACCATGCTTCCCTCAGGCCGTGCTTTTTGCCTCACAAAATCTTTCAAGGTTTTCATGAAGCGCTCAAGAAAAAACATCCACCTTACATGAACTGCCCCACAAAGTGCGATCTCATCAATCAAATGTACGAGTAAATGTAATTGAGTAGTCAAAATGGATTGAGGAAAATTTTCCTCCACCAAACAAACCGCCTCAACAGATAATACTCGAGCATCTTGCAATGTGTTTGGATCAATTTCCTTCGAGCTCACGTATCTGTCAAGATGTATTTGAGAATTGTTTATTTTTGTGTAGAAATTCAAAGATATATAATGAAAAAATACAATGTATACACATCTCACAAGCTCTCCCATCTTGTAAATGATATCACGTACATCTTTGGAGGCACAATGGGATATGCTAGTAGGAAGTACGAATTGAATGTAAACAATATTCATAGATCAAATGATTAGTTGAGGAAAAAGTCATCATACCCCAAAGTTTACACATAGTTACGCCACTAATTACTATATTCATGGTTAGAGATACCCTTACTTGAATCATTTTGTGCCAATTGTGGGACTTCAAACTAGATAGTTGCTCCACACCTCTTTTCTTTTTCTTTATGAAGGCTCCCTTGAGACATCTCATACATCCTGTGGGTGTTCGAAAGATATATATTTGTTCCTTCACTATTTTTTCCTTGTTCTTTGACAATATCCAAGGTGCATGGGGTAGCTCAATCTTTCCTCTGGGTCCAATGCGTGGCCAGGCTCATCTCATGCGACCAATGTTACGTAAATCCTCCCTTACATTAACTGAATCATGAGCCCCTATCAAGTGATCCCATAATGTAGATACAACATTTTTGAATATGTGCATGGGGTCCAACAGGTGATTGATCTTGAGTTTAGTCCAGTACGGAAGACGAAAGAATATAGAGAACCTAACAAACAAACAATATATTATGTAAACAATTCATCATGCTAAATACTTTAAAGTCAATCGAGAGAAATGCACTTCTTACCGACTCATGCCGAGTGGAGGGTCGCTGTCGGCATTAATCCATCTCTCCTTCCAATCTCGAATGGTTAGAGATTGTGGAGTCGTTCCATTAGTAGGGAGAACATATTTGGGATGGTCAATAGGAAGAAATCGATGATGATTGTCGTAGATAACCTTCTTTAACGTGCCGGCCTAGAGGAAACTAGAGAGGGACCGCAAATAGGACATGCATGATATCATGATGTGGTTAAACCTGAAAAAACAAGTGAATTAATAAAATGCAATTGATTCAAGTCTTGAATTTCAAATATAGAGTTATATACATGTACATGAACACTCTCCATATCCTGGAAAGTCATGCATGGTCCACAACAACATGGCCTTCAATGTGAAATCTCTAGAGGATGCAGATGCACTTGTATCTTGCACCTCAATACCTTCCCATAACATTTCTAACTCTTCAATCAAAGGCTTTAAGTAAATGTCCATGTTTTTAACCTTGTGCTTTCCAGGAATCAGAAGGGACAACATCACATGTCCCTTTTTAATTGCCATGGATGGAGGAATATTATAGTTCACCAATACCACTGGCCATACACTGTATGATGTGCTTTTGATGCCAAATGGATTAATTCCATCCATACCTAAACCAAATCTCAAATTTATTGGCTCTTCTTTGAAAACGGGCCACAAATTATCTATATGTTGCCATGCGGGTGTGTCTGCAGGGATCCTCCATTTTCCATCACTTGAACGATGACTAGCATGCCATGACATGAGCTTTCCAATAGACTTACACTTGAACATAAGTTTTATACGTGGAACAATCGGAAAATGTCGCAAAACCTTACGAGGCACATCCATTGACTTCATCTCCACTTCGTATCTTGATACGCCACAACAGGACACTCTCGTGCGAACTCATGAATCCCATGAAATAAGACACAATCATTGACACATGCATGGATTTTGACATAATCGAGGCCTCCCAGAGATGTCAAGTAATGTCTTGCTTGCTCTCTCTTAGTTGGAAATTTGTTTCCTTTTGGAAGCATTTGTGATAATAACCTACATATATTTTAAAAGTGAGTTAAAACACCACCAACGTATATTTCTGTCTGATTTCAAAATAGCATTAACAATCAATATTATGATTCATATATAAGGCAAACTCGATTGATACCTACTTCAATAACACATCCAAACTGACATTACTCCATCCATAAATTGTTTGCAAGTTAAGTATCTTGAAGGACGCACGAAGAACGGAGTACGTTGTCGTACTGCTGCGCATCCGAGGTGTGGAATCCACCAAAATGTTGTGTGTGTGACATTTGTTACTTTGTACATACTTAGTCGTTATGTTTGCTCTTTTATTCTATGTGGGTAATATAGTAAAGAGGGGCTAGAAAAGGATACTGTTGTTGGCAGTGCATTGGCTGGTATGTATGCCATGTGTGGTTTATTTGCAAAAGCACAAAAAGTGTTTGACAAGCATCGACTTTGTAGCATAATCTCATGGAACATGTTAATTTCTGGATACATCCAACAGGGAGTTGTTGAGAAAACACTTTAGTGTTTTGAACAGATGCAGCTTGAGGGGTTCTTTCCAGACAGAATCACTTTTGTTTGCATTTTGAAATCTTGTGGAATGACATGAGCTATAAACACGGGCCAAAAAGTACATGCTCAGATTATCGAAGGAGGTTTGCTAGTGAAAGATCTTTTTGTTGGCAATGCTATAGTCGATATGTATGCCAGATGTGGCTTAGTTGCAAAAGTACAAGAAGTTTTTGACAAACTTCCAGTCCAAGAAGTGGCTACATGGAGTGTGCTAATACTAGGATATGTACAACAAGGTTATGCTGAAGAAGTAGTGAGTTTTTTTTTAATGGATGCAACTTGAGCGCTTTTCTGCAAATGCAGTTGTGTTTGCCTGCATGTTGAGAGCCTATGGCAGCACAGGAGCAGTCAATAAGGGCTGGGAAATTTATGCTACGATTGTTATAGCAGGGGCCGCTTTTCTAGAGCCTATTGTGAAGGATCAAATGCCTGGGGAAGGATGAAAAAGCCACGAATGGCTATTTTGAAATGAAGGACTATTTTTGAAAGAAGGTTTTTTGGGGGGAAAGAAGAAAGCGGCGACAGAAAGGGGAGATTTTTGGCCAATGGGGGGGACGAAGTCTTCAGAAAAGAATAAGGAAAGGAGACTGAAGACGGTGGAGGATGAGGTGAAGAACAACTGACCTGGTGCTTCCTTCTTGAGGACTAGCTACAACTTGTCTCCACGCACTGTCGATTGCGTCTATCAAGAAGGACTGTTCTGTGACATCCTAACAACGACGGAGAGGAGATGAGGAGAAACAAACGATGTAGAAGCTAACTGGGAGATGTAATACGACATTGCAAAGGAAGAGTTGGAGCCACTCGGACAACACTGCAGCAACTGACGAACGAGAAGCATTGACGAGCTTTGTGATTTTGAAGGAGAAGAAATGAAGTGATGCTCATATCTTTGATGTGTGTATCAGATTCCAAAGACTCTTGGTTGAAAAATTGCAACTACTTGCTGCCTAATCCACTCGATATACTCTTGTAATCAATTATTTCATGCCCTGCAAACACATTAGCCAACTAGGCTTCCTAATTTACAAACAGATTACATTGTGATGGAAGCATCTCTGTTGTCCAGCATATTTGACAATTGAGCTGGAGACTTGCCAGTCACATGTATAGTGTTGGTTCAACTCTTGAAAGTAACCTGTCATAACTTTGCAGCCAATCAACAAGTTGTTCCAGAAGCCATGATAATGCATGCTCATAAACATTAAAAATTTCTCCAAGAAGATCCTGTATGGTCTTCGAGAGCGTTGGTCATTCTGTATCTATTTTTTTAGTTTAAACAGCTGCTTGCTTGCTGCACCAGAATAGCACAATGCAGCAATATGCCCGCACAACAATGTGACCAAGACAAGGTGGAAAGTGAGCACTATCAATAGACCTTTTGCTGCTTCACATCTATCAGATAAAGCTGCCAATTTCTAGTCTGCTGTACTAACTTGTTGCTGGTTAGTTACATTACCTCAGAAGTCAGATTGCAACTGCTGGTGGTATGTCTGTGAAGGTGATGCAGTAGATCTTGCACATGATTATGGCTGTTGTTCATATGTTGACATCGCTAACATGGAAGAGAAAGATGTGCCATACATTACCACAAGTCTGTTTGTCATCTTATGGAGAATGCAAATTAATACATGGTTTTAGATCACCCCGTGGCCAACCCTCTTATTCTTGGAAGGGAGCCACATCTGAAAGACATGCCTGCAATATTGACTATTGCTCGAGATATTGTTCACCTCATCATTTGAAATCAAGTTCCCTATGGGTTTATTGTTAAGTCTGTGGATCCATAGATCCTTCCTTTGGCTGATGCTACTGAAAGGTCAATGCTGAAATTTCTGTCTGTAGTTGATAACCAGATTTGTACTGTAGGTTCCTATGTTGAGGATGAATTCTATGCTCAGCTAAAAATTTGCTTTTGGTCCTATCATTACTGCATAGACGAGGTCTCGTTGGGAGCTTGGCGGATCTATTACTGCACACAAATCCTCTCATCTTGCTTATTTGTATGATTGATCTTCTATCCTGAAATTAGTCAAGGTCCTCTGTGGTTGCGACTTTGCTTTCGAAAACCCTTCGACATCTTTGGTGAACGCGACGTGAAAGCATCGCATAAATTTCATGATGGGAGATACTTCAGCATCCATTTCAGCCTCTTCTACGATTCCTGCTGTGTCATCTACTTCAGCTCCATCATTGACTGCTGCTTCAAGTACTTCAACAGATGATCTAAAGTAGATTTTGCAGAATATGTCTATGTATATGCAGCTTCAAAATCAGCAGACACAATTGTATATGCAGCAGCAGCAGCAATTGCATCAACAACAGTTGTCTCAGCAAAGGCAACTATATTCGGAGCAGGAGAATGCAATCAGCGCGACTAAGGCGATTGAAGTAGTTGAGAATGAGAAGAAGCTAATTGATGGCCGTAATGTTTCAGCTTACTTGAAGACGTATGAGATCAAAATGGGATTTTTTGGAGTACTAGCTGGACTTATGAGTAAGTATTTTCTTCGTCTTGTCACACTCGCCTTGAGGGCAAAAGTGACCGATCTTTTTATTCAAAATTCGCATTGGCAAGATTTTAAGAAGGCCTTGAAAGAAGAGTATTTCCTTGAGGACTTTGGGATGGCTACATGGCGATCATTCCGAGAGTGGGTCTACATGCCAAACAAAGGTCTAGCTGCTTCAGAGTTGATACGAGAATTTGAAGAGAGGTATAGTCAGCTTGATGCCATTGAACAAAGAGCATTGGATGTTGAGAAAGTTGAGCTTTTCTTGCAAGCTGTAGATCTTGTTCTTCAGGAAGAATTAGGAGAGCTTCTTGAGGATCGCACGAAGCCTATGGGTCTTAAAACGGATTGGCAAGATGCCCAGGATGCAGTCTCGACTTTGACCAAGAGGAGGATATGGAAGACCCGCCTACAGAATGGATCTATGACACCGACGTCATCTTCTGCTCCTATGCCTGCTTCTATCCCTATTATTTCTTCTCTTCCTCAGCCAGTTTCTTGGCCTATGCCAGTGCCTACTGTTTCTACTCCTCCTATTCCTCCTGCTCCAAGACCGATGCCGGCTCCTTCTGCTCCAAAACCATCCACTCCGTCGGTGCCTTCCTCTCTTGATGATATAATCAAAGGCATAACGGATTTGAC
Source organism: Lygodium microphyllum (assembly GCF_053477565.2). Taxonomy (NCBI): domain Eukaryota; kingdom Viridiplantae; phylum Streptophyta; class Polypodiopsida; order Schizaeales; family Lygodiaceae; genus Lygodium; species Lygodium microphyllum. The sequence continues at coordinate 48,379,778 of NC_141136.1, forward strand.
ACTAGAGTCAGTTAAAGTAGAATTGGTGGGAAAATTGAAAGAGCAATTTGCTTCGACTGCGCCTACTATTTCTTCTAGTGCTCCTACTACACCTAGGAGTGCTCCTAGTGCACCTAGGAGAGATCGAAGATGTATTTGGTGTGATAGTACTGACAATCAGCATTGCAGGGATTGTGAATATTTTCAGGATGCAAGGAGGAAGAATTTGGTATTTTGCGGACAAGATGGTAAGATTTGGTTGACTAAAACAGGAGCTCCACTTGCTACCAACTTTGGGAAAGGTGGAATGAAGAAGTTAGTGGATAATATGGCTGCGCGTACTTCTTATGTGGCAGCTAGAGGAGATGCTTCTGCATATGGAGTCTAGATTGAGAAAGGATCAGAGAATCAGTCAGCATTATGGACTTATGCTATGGAGACGGCGAACAAGGGAAAAATTCTGCAAACTGTTTTCACTAGTGCAGGCTCTAGCATCAGATCTGAGACAGGTTGGGATTCGCCTGTTGACAGGTACACTATTTATGCCTACTTGGCTAAGTCTCAGGGAGCAGATGTACTTGTTGAGGAGAAGCGTAAGAGGGATGAAGAAAATCCAAGTGCAGCTAAAAAGACTAGAGGGGGTGAGTTTGTTACTCCACCTACTGCAGGACCGTCTTTGAGACCAGGGCTAGAACAACAGATGGAAGATGCTCAGAAGAAAGAAAAGAGGCAAGAGCCTAGAGAAAGAAAGCAGCCAGGGTTTAGATTGATGTCTGATATTGAGACATCTACGGACATGAAGAAAATCTTTAATGACAAGATACTTGGCAGTGAGGTGACTTTTACTATTTCTGAGGTTTTGGGCATCTCGAAAAGAGAGTTTCAAGATCAGTTCCAAGAGGTCTTGAAGAGGAAAAGATATGCATTGCTTACTACTGATACACAGGGAGTCTTGATTGGAGAGTTGGATGAGGATGAGGATGAGGTTATGGTTGAGAATGCTTTTGTTTTTCCACAGATAGAGAAGAGGGTTCAGCCTATGCATTATGTTGAAACTGATGAGCCCGTCTTGATACCGCGTAGTCACTTTTCGCAGAGTCATTGGGCTAGGGAAACTACAGAAACGATGGTAAAAATTGGAGAGAAACAGGTGCCTTATGTTGCTTTGGTGGATCATGGTTCAGAGATTAATCTCATAGTTCGTGGAGTTTATGAAAGTAATAGATGGCCTATGGATGTAGAGCATGGGTGGCGTATGAGAGCCGCCAACAACACTGCAGGTGATTTGTATGCTACCTGTCCTAGTGTCAGGGTTTCTATTGGAGATGTAGAGGAGGATTTCCATTTCTTTGTGCAGGATTCATGCTCTTATCCCATAATTCTTGGACAGCCATTCATCATAGAGATGCGCATGGAAACAAAGGTAATGGATGATGGATCTGCTTATGCACGGATTCGCAGTAAAGATGGCATGAGAGCAGTTTAGTTTATGACTGTGTGTGTGAACCATGTAAGAAACAGGGATACTCTTAGAGATGCACCTTTGCCCACTGTGAGGGATTCGGGTTTTCATTAGGTACCGCTGTTTTGCGAGATGACAGTGGTACAGAGCAGAGGAGATTGGAGTTCTCACCTCCTGGGAGTAGTGTTTTCTCCTCCAGTTTTGTTGGGATTTCAGCAAACAGTTCGATGAGCTATCAGAAGACTTCTAAGTTGCCTAGAGTTGCCAGGCAGTACATATGCAGGAAGGAGAAAATTTTGAAAAATGCAGGTATTTTAGAGGATGATGACCATATAGATGGGATGTATGATAGTATGGTTTGTAAAGATACGATGACAGAGATGGAAAATATGCTGAAAACTGATATGCAGAGTTGTCACAGTAATGTATCAGTGCAATCCCTGGACATGTTTCATGAAATTGCAGATTTTGTGTCACAGATAGAGTCAGAGGCTGAGGTGACTCAGCAAAAAGTGTTGAGTGTGAAGAAATTCAGCAAACAGAGTTTCCGGCTGATTATGATCAGCTTACAGAGACACAGAGGGGTGAAAATTTTCAGCCAATAGAGTTTACTGCTGAAATATTTTAGCATCCAGAGTTTAGGGCTGTTCCTATGCAGTCCATAGAGCAGAGGGCTGAGGATATTCAGCCACTAGAGTGTAGAATTGCTGATTTACAGCAAGATTTGAGTAATGCAGAGGATCATAATGAAGCCAAGGTTGCCACGAAATACAAGACTGTGGATAAGAAGGTAAAGCCAATAGCTGTACCGCTTCCACCTGACAGTGATCAGCAAATAGACAAGGCTGCCAAACAGCCAATTTTGAGGAATACGAAGCATATAGGCCATAAATTTTCAGTAGAGACTCTTGCTGAATTGAAAATTGGAAATGGTGATTTCTTGCTACCCACAGAGAAGCAATGCTTTCATGAGATGCTTGAGCGACATGGAAGGGGATTTGCTTTTTTCCTGCATGAGATTGGATGTGTGAATCCGGATAGTGTTGCTCCTATGGTGATCTTTACTATTCCTCATATTCCATGGAACCTCTGACCTATTCCAATGCCTAAGGCACACCTTCCGAAGCTAATTGACTTGTTGAATGAGAAAATTAGGATGGGAACCCTAGAGCCTTCATCTGCACCATACTCAAATAGGTGCTTTACGGTTCCAAAGAAGAATGATACTCTCCGATTTATACAGGACATGCAGCCAGTAAACAGAGTTACTATCAGGAATGTTGGTATAGGTCTAGTTGTGGATGAGTTTGCAAAAGCATTTGGTGGACGTGCCATCTATTCTTTAGGTGATTTGTATTCGGGATATGATCAGTTTCAGCTGGCTTTGGAAAGCAGGGACATAACCACTATGAGAACTCCTATTGGGCTTGTCAGAATGTGTACCTTGCCTCAAGGTGCCACTAATTCTGTTACGCATATGATGAATGCCATGCATAAGGTCCTTTGTGATTACATACCTCAGCTTACCATGCCTTTCTTAGATGATGTGCCCATTAAGGGGTGTGTAGAAGAAGAGAAGAATGAGAGTTTAAATGAGCAGGGATGCAAATACTTTGTGGCTGATCATATTTCAGCTTGTGAGAAGATTTTGGCTAGGTTAGAAGAAGTGAGCTTGACACTATCAGGGCAAAAATCTGTTTTTGGAGTAAATGAGGTTGTCATTGTTGGACATATGTATGGGTATTATGGCAGAAAACCCTCACCTGATAAGGTGGATGCTATAGGCAAGATTACAGAGTATTGTTCTACCACTTCAGAGGTACGGAGATTCATTGGTGCTTGTGTGTTTTATATGATTTGGATACCCCATTTTGCACACATAGCAGATTGTTTATATCAGCTGCTTCGAAAGGGGCAGAAATTTTATTGGGATGAGAGCCACACTAGAGCCATGCAGAAATTGAAGAAGTTATTGTAGATTGCTCCTACTCTCAGGAAAGCGGATTATAATTGCGGAAGGCCTATTGTATTGACAGTTGACACTAGTCCAATTGGCATAAGTTGGGCTGTGGGTCAAGATGATGCAGATGGAAAGAGGTATGCTATTCGGTTTGGGGCAAAAGTCCTAAATAAGAGATAGAGGAGATATCCGCAAATCAAGAGGGAATTACTGGGAATTGTTACGGCTCTCAAATGTGACAAGGAGTACTTTATTGGAGCCTCAGTTGTGGTAGAGACAGATTGCTTGCCATTGATAGGTATGATTACGAGTTACTCTACTTCGGATATAGCTATGCTGAGATGGATTGCATACATCAAGTCATTAAATCCAGAATTTAAACACATTGCAGGAAAGGATAATCCACTGGGCAGATATGCTATCTAGAGCCAGATATGATGATGAGGAGACACTATTTACAGAAGAGGATGATGCAGAAATTTTAGCCGGTATGGTTGATCATGTTTGCCATGTCTATGATATTGTGGCTTTCATAGAAGAATTTTATGTTGGAGATTGGTTGCAGATTGGCAAGTACCTTAGTACACTAAGCAAAAGATATGAATGGACAGATGAAGAGTTCAAGAAGATCAAAAGAAAAGCCTATGGTTATTTTCTCAAGGATGATTCTTTGGAAGCATCCGAAGAAAAGAGGTGGATTACCCTTGCGGGTTGTCTGCGATAGAGAGACACAGTTACAGGTAATGAGGGAGTTTCATGAGAGTCCTTGGGCCGGTCATAGAGGAGTGTGGGCTACTTATGAGAAAATCAAGGAGAAATATTGGTCGAAAGGCATGTATAGAGATGTTTCTCACTTTGTAGAGACTTGCAGAGACTGCCAAATATATTCGGTAGTGCGTCATCAAGATGAGCTTCATCCGACCTATCCGCTATGCCTTCATTATAAGTGGGTAGTTGACTTGGTTACTATGCCTATGGGTCTATGGCAGATGAGGTATATTGTTTTGGCTAGAGAGGATCTTATCAATCGTGTTGAGGGCAGACCTTTGAGAACGAAGACCACTAGTGCAGTGTGTAAGTTTTTATTGGAAGAAATTTTCTGCAGGTATGGCTTTGTGGGTAAGATCACTGCGGATCGTGGTGAATTGGATGCAGATGAAGCTAGGGAGTTTTTCTCTCAACTAGGAATCAAGTTGGCTCTAACCACAGCATACAATCCAGAAGGAAATGGGAAGAGTGAAAGAGGGCATCCGCCGATAGTGAAAGCATTAGCCAAAGCATACAAAGGACGGATTGGAGAATGGCCGAGACTTCTACCATTTGCTTTGTGGGCTGATCGTATGACTCACAGTGTTACCACAGGATATATGCCCGCAGAGTTGATGTATGGTCAGAAACCGGTTATGCCGACTGAGACTTGTGCTTTGACTTGGTCAGTTTTACCATGGTAGGAGGATTTGACGAGAGAGGAGCTCTTAGCTCTTCGGATTTGGCAGTTGGAGAGAAGGCCAGAGGATATTCAACTAGCTATTGACAGGTTGAAGGTTGCTAGACTAAGAAATAAGGATAGGTTTGACAACAGGCATCGCTTGCTGCCTAGAGCAATAGAAGAGGGACACTGGGTATTAGTATTTGATAGCAGCCTTGAAAATCAGCATACTACACTTCGAAAGATGGTGAAAAGATGGTTTGGACAGACATGTCTTTGACAATGCAACATATGAGCTGACAGAATTGGATGGGACAGTGCTTAGAGTGCCTATTGTAGGAAAAAGAATCAAGATTTTCAAGAAAAGAGATGATGAGGATTATGCATTGGAAGAATTTGCAAGAGAAGAGCAACAAGAAGAAACTCCAATAGAAGAGATAGATGATATGACATATAATCTTGTTGATATACCAGAAATACACAATGAAGAGATTGATTTTTTCGTGGATCTTGACGATAATGATCATGGGTAGTTGGCCCATCTGGAGGATGCACAGGATTAGAGGGGGTGGATGTTGTACTACTGCGCATTCGAGGTGTGGAATCCACCAAAATGTTGTGTGTATGACATTTGTTACTTTGTACATACTTAGTCATTATGTTTGCTCTTTTATTCTACGTGGGTAATATAGTAAAGAGGGGCTAGAAAAGGATACTGTTGTTGGCAGTGCATTGGTTGGTATGTATGCCATGTGTGGTTTATTTGCAGAAGCACAAAAAGTGTTTGACAAGCATCGAATTTGTAGCGTAATCTCGTGGAACATGTTAATTTCTGGATACATCCAACAGGGAGTTGTTAAGAAAGCACTTCAGTGTTTTGAACAGATGCAACTTGAGGGGTTCTTTCCAGATAGAATCACTTTTGTTTGCATTTTGAAAGCTTGTGGAATGACAAGAGCTATAAACACGGGCCAAAAAGTACATGCTCAGATTATCGAAGGAGGTTTGCTAGTGAAAGATCTTTTTGTTGGCAATGCTATAGTCGACATGTATGCTAGATGTGGCTTAGTTGCAAAAGTACAAGAAGTTTTTGACAAACTTCCAGTCCGAGAAGTGGCTACATGGAGTGTGCTAATACTAGGATATGTACAACAAGGTTGTGTTGAAGAAGTAGTGAGTTTTTTTTGAACGGATGCAACTTGAGTGCTTTTCTGCAAATGCAGTTGTGTTTGCCTGCATGTTGAGAGCCTATGGCAGCACAGGAGCAGTCAATAAGGGCCGGGAAATTTATGCTACGATTGTTATAGCAGGGGCCGCTTTTCTGGAGCCTATTGTGAAGGATCGAATGCCTGGGGAAGGATGAAAAAGCCACGGATGGCTATTTTGAAACGAATGACTATTTTTGAAAGAAGATTTTTTGGGGGGAAAGAAGAAAGCGGTGACAGAAAGGGGAGATTTTTGACCAATGGGGGGGACGAAGTCTTCAAAAAAGCATAAGGAAAGGAGACTAAAGATGGTGGAGGGTGAGGCGAAGAACAATTGACCTGGTGCTTCCTTCTTGAGGACTAGCTACAACTTGTCTCCGTGCACTGTCGATTGCGTCTATCAAGAAGGACTGTTCTGTGACATCCTAACAACGAAGGAGAGGAGATGAGGAGAAACAAAGGATGCAAAAGCTAACTAGGAGATGTAATACGACGTTGCAAAGGAAACAACATATTTGACAATTGAGCTGGAGACTTGCCAGTCGCATGTATGTCAAGATTGTGGGAGAGAAGGAAGGAGTCTCACTTATAGCTTTCTTGCTTGCACAATGGGGGAATACACACAAGGGTGGAGGCTGAAAACAGTTTTCCTCTTCTTAGTTGTGTAAGCCAAAAAGAACTCTCATACAAAGAAATAGAAGAACCCTATATATGGGTCTTAAACCAAACTCAACCAACTAAGGTGGCATACTAACCAAGCCACGAACTAGAGTAGATAAGGATAGCTGTCATCTAGTTATTATTCATGGGCGGTGTACCAACCGCGTCTACAAGTGACAAGTCGGTGACATAAATGCACAACGGTCACCCTGGCATATCACGAGTGGAGCTCGATATCTCAACACTCCCCCTCGAGCTCAATCCCAATTCCTGCACACCAAGCAGGTCTCTGAACTTGCGCAACTTCTCTGCGCCCAATGCCTTCGTGAATATGTCAGCTACGTGATCCTCTGTGCTGACATAAAATAGATCAATAAGACCTAGTAAAACCCTCTCCCGCACATAGTGATAATGCACCTCAATGTGCTTTGTTCTAGCATAATAGACTGGGTTATTTGCCAAGTGTATACTGCTCATGTTGTCACAATAAATGACAACTGGCCCATCTGTAGACTGATGCATATCATAAAGTAGCTTATGCAACCAAGCTACCTCACATGCAGCCATTGCTGCACCCCTGTACTCGGCCTCTGTGCTCGACAAGGCAACTGTAGGCTGTTTCTTGCTGCTCCAAGTGACTGCAGCACTCCCAAAAGAGAACACATATCCACTGGTAGATCGTCTATCAGAAATACTACCAGCCCAATCAGCATCGGTGTATCCATGTAACTGTATCTGAACCCCAGTCTCATAAAATAGTCCATACTGCAATGTGGACTTCACATACCTGAGTATGCGTCTAGCCGCATCCAAATGCGGTTTCCTTGGAGCCTGCATAAACTGACTTACCAATCCAACAGCATAGCTCAAATCTGGCCTGGTAATAGTCATATAAATCAAACTTCCTACTATGCGTCCGTACATAGTAGGGTCTTCCAGAAGCTCACCTGCATCTGCGCTCAGCTTCACATTCTGCTCCAAAGGAACTAAAATAGGCTTACAGCCTATCATCCCATATTTGGACAGCATGTCCAATCCATACTGCCTCTGCAAGAGCTGTATCCCACTTGGTGATCTAATCACCTCAATGCCCAAGAAATAACGCAGCTCTCCCAAATCCTTCATCTCAAACTTTTGCTTCAATAGCATTTTCACATGAAGGATATCTTCATCATTGTCACCTGTCATAATCAAATCATCAACATAAATGACAAGCAGCATAATACCTTTCTCTGTTTTTCTCACATAAAGTGAGAAATCTGCCTTGGAAATCTGAAAGCCAATAGTGACAAGATACTGTCCTATCTTGTCAGACCATGCTCTAGGTGCTTGCTTCAAGCCATACAAGTCTTTCTTCAACCTGCAAACAAACTTAGGATGAACAGCATGCACATAACTTGGTGGCTGCTCCATATAGACCTCTTCTTGCAAATCACCATGCAAGAAGGCATTCTTTACATCCATCTGATGTAAAGACCATCCCTTTGATGCAGCCATAGCAATGACTGCTCTTATGGTTGCCATCCTTGCAACCGGATTGAATGTTTCTTCATAGTCAATGCCATATGTTTGTGCATACCCCTTGACTACTAATCTTGCCTTGTATCTGTTCACAGAACCATCTGCATTGTGCTTCACCTTATAAACCCACTTACAGCCAATTGCATTCTTACCTTTAGGCAAAGGTACCAATTCCCATGTAGCATTTGCTTCCAAGGCATCCATTTCTTCATCCATGGCTTTCTCCCATTTTTCTTTTCCCATGGCTTGCTCAAAAGAATTGGGTTCTGGTTCCTGTATCACTTTGACCATATATGCATAGTGAATGGCTGTAAATCCATCATATTTCAGCCTATCCACAGGATACCTAACTCTGATAGACCTGCGCAATGTAGGTTCACTCCCAGGTGCTCTCAAATCATCCCTGGTCTTCCTTACTCCAGGTGTAACAATAGAAGGAATACCCAACTCATCAATGCTCTGTTCTGAGCCACTGGATTCACCATCCACATAAGAGTGACCTGCATTCACATCAAACATGGGCTGATCTACCTTCTCTTTTCCTTTTCGTGATACCTACATACCATTATTTGCACTGCCTTGAGAAGATTCTCCTGATATCAATCTGCCTGTCCATGGCAAAGAATGTGAACCACTGCTAGAGGACACTCCAGGTCCACTAATATCTTGTGACTGCTGCTGGGAATTCTGTGCAACATTACCATTTTGTGCATCTACATTATCAATCACATTTGCTGGTTTATACTAGCTACTCATCTCATCAAAGGCAACATCTCTGCTCACTGTAAAGTTACGAGTAGAAGGGTTATAGCATCTATACCCTTTTTGCTGTAGAGAGTAACCAATAAAGATGCACTTCTCAGCTTTTGGATCCAACTTGGATCTCAACTCATCTGGCACATGTACATAGGCAATGCAACAAAAAATTTTCAAATGAGAAATATCTGGTTTTCTACCAGTATACCTCTCCTCTGGAGTCATCCCATGTATTGCTGCAGTGGGAGTCCTATTCATTATGTAGACTGCTGTAGCAACTGCCTCAGCTCAATAAAAATCAGGCAAGTCTTTTTCGTTGAGCATGGCACGAGATACCTCTCCAATATGCCTATTTTTTCTTTCTGCAATTCCATTTTGTTGTGGGATATCACTGCATAAATATTGCTGCTTTATGCCATGCTCCTGCAGGAACCTTGCAAACTCATTTGAGAGGTACTCTCCCCCTCCATCTAACCTTAGGCATTTTATCTGCAGACCTGTTTCTTTTTCAACCATAGCTTTAAGAGTTTTGAAATGCCCAAAAACTTCACTTTTCTTTTTCATAAAATACACCCAAACTTTTATCCTATAGTCATCGATAAAAGTGACAAAATAATGACAGCCTCCAAGAGATGCAGCTTTAGTAGTCCACACATCAGAGTGGATTAATTCCAATGGCTTCTTACTCTCTTGAACATGTCTAGGAAATGGTTTCCTTGCCTGTTTTCCAAACTGACAGGCTTCACATACCTTATGCATTTCTGCAACCTTGAATTTAGGCAATCCTGCAACAATGTTTTGGGCCTGCATTGATTTAAGTCATTGTACGTTAACATGACCAATGCGTTTATGCCAGATATCAATATCTGCAACTACATCGGTCCCATTTGCAAACATTGCTGCACTCAATTCAGACATGTCTGCATCCAACGTAAACATTCTGCCCTTCTTCTTTCCTTTTGCTATCAAGTAACCTTTATTTTTCATATCCTCAACAAAGCATCCATGAGGATTAAATCTAACCTGCAAGCCCTGCTCAACCATTTGACCAACAGAAACCAGATTCTTGGTGATATTCGGGACATGAAATACATCGGACATGTATTTCTTTTTCCCATCCTGCATAGACAAAGGAATTTTTCCAATCTGCACAATAGGATGTGCAGTATCATCACCAGTCTTCACAAATCCTAGTTTTTCCATTTTCCTTGCATCCTCCATCCATTCTGCATGACCTGTCATGTGGTTTGATGCACCTGAGTCAACATACCACACTTCATTGCTTTCTTCTACACTTGTCATAGAATTGTTCATGTGTTGCACCATAAACAAATGCTTATTTCTGTCATCACCCTGTCTACTAGAAGATGCATAATTCCCTTGTTGCAGTTTCCCATTCATGATGTCATTCTGCTTTTTATAGCACTCTTTAGCCATATGACCCATTTTACCACAGTAGTAGCATTCAACATTACTGTTTGCATTTTGGCCTCTTTGCCATCCACCACGACCTCTTTGGCTCCCCCTGCCTCTAGAGTTACCACATCCTCCTCCATAGGACTAATTTTCTTGAGTTTGCTACATATTCTGATTTCTACCACGGCCTCCAAATCGGCCTCCTCTACCTCTGCCTCTACCTCTTCCAGCATTTGAGTAGAAGACAGCTTCTTTTGAAGTTCCTCCTGAAGAAGATGCACCACCATTTCTCTGCTCCTCAGAAATTAGAAGAGCAATCAACTCCTCAAAATCAGGAAATCTTTCACGAACTGAAATGGATGTCCGAAACTGTGCATAATCCTTTCCTAGACCATTCAAGGTCACAGAAACTAAATCATCATCTTCCACTGGCGACCCAATGGAAGCAAGTGCATCTGCAATCTTCTTCACCTTCATGTGGTAGTCATTGATGCTCATATTTTCTCTTTACACATTATGCAACTCTTGCTTGAGCTGCATTTTCCTGGCTTGTGTATTTGTGCTATACATTTTTGACAAAGTATCCCATGCCTCCTTTGGCGTACTTGCATCCTGAATATGCACAATCATAGAGTCTGAAATACTGATAGACAGCCAGTACATAACTTTCCTGGCTCTCTCATGCCATGCTTTAAATGCCTGCATTTGCTGTTGATGGGGAACATCAGGAAGAACTGGTTCTTCTTCATTTCCTGCAACAAATTCCCAATATCCTTTTCCCATAAGGAAATTCGTCATTCTAAACTTCCGTGCTTGGAAGTTGTTCTTGTCAAGCTTTTCAGTGACAATCTGTGAGAGAGAATCAGACGCCATTACAGAACACTGTAAAAGTTCTGTCACTGCAAAGAACACAGCTTCAGCCTCACAACGGCTAATCTGCAAAACTGACGAAAGTGGTATTTGACCACACAGTCACTCCCTAGTGATGATTTTGCATCAACAGGCAACAAGGATGATTCTGTAACTCCCAATGTCTCTGCACACAAGCATACGATGCAATTTCTACAGTAACTTTTCACCGACCTGTAGAACAGTGGTCGCATAGCATAAAACTGGGCCTTTTCCTAAGTGCGTGCAGAAAACTTCCGCCTCCAAAACAGGCCCCGAAATGGCCTCAAATCAAAAAAGCAGGGTCGCCAAGGGCTAAAGCCCTTACCTGCAGCATATGCTGCCCTCTTGCTTCACCGCGAAGGGCGTCTCAACTTGAGACAATGCACTCTTGCAATTTCCGGTTGTGCTACCTGCAGAGATCTGCTCCCAAAACAGAAAATGAAAGCAACACTGCTCCTCTTACCAGAACACCGCAAGCTTGGCTTGCTTTCTTGAGCTCGTTACCACGAACAAGGCTATGATAACATGTCAAGATTATGGGAGAGAAGGAAGGAGTCTCACTTGTAGCTTTCTTGCTTGCACAATGGGGGAATACACACAAGGGTGGAGGCTGAAAATAGTTTTTCTCTTCTTAGTTGTGTAAGCCAAAAAGAACTCTCATACAAAGAAATAGAAGAACCCTATATATGGGTCTCAAACCAAACTCAACTAACTAAGGTGGCATACTAACCAAGCCACGAACTAGAGTAGATAAGGATAGCTATCATCTAGCTATTATTCATGGGCGGTGTACCAACCGCGTCTACAACTGACAAGTCGGTGACATAAATGCACAACGGTCACCCTGGCATATCACGAGTGGAGCTCGATATCTCAACAACGTATAGTGTTGATTCAACTCTTGAAAGTACCATGTCATAACTTTGCAACCAATCAACAAGTTGTTCAAGAAGCCATGATAATGCATGCTCATAAACATTAAAAATTTCTCCAAGAAGATCCTATATGGTCTTCGAGAGTGTTGGTCATTCTGTATCTATTTTTTTTAGTTTAAACAGTTGCTTGCTTGCTGCACCAGAATAGCACAATGCAGCAATATGCCCGCACAACAATGTGACCAAGACAAGGTGGAAAGTGAGCACTATCAATAGACCTTTTGCTGCTTCACATCTATCAGATAAAGCTGCCAATTTCTAGTTTGTTGTACTAACTCGTTGCTGGTTAGTTACATTACCTCAGAAGTCAGATTGCAACTACTGGTGGTATGTCTGTGAAGGTGATGCAGTAGATCTTGCACATGATTATGGCTGTTGTTCATATGTTGACATTGCTAACATGGAAGAGAAAGATGTGCCATACATTACCACAAGTCAGTTTGTCATCTTATGGAGAATGCAAATGAATACATGGTTTTAGATCACCCCGTGGCCAACCCTCTTGTTCTTGGAAGGGAGCCATGTCTGAAAGACATGCCTGCAATATTGACTATTGCTCGAGATATTGTTCACCTCATCATTTGGAATCACGTTCCCTATGGGTTTATTGTTAAGTCTGTGGATCCATAGATCCATCCTTTGGCTGATGCTACTGAAAGGTCAATGCTGAAATTTCTGTCTTTAGTTGATAACCAGATTTGTACTGAAGGTTCCTATGTTGAAGGATGAATTCTATGCTCAGCTGAAAACTTGCTTTTGGTCCTATCATTATTGCATAGACGAGGTCTCGTTGGGAGCTTGGCGGATCTATTACTGCACACAAATCCTCTCATCTTGCTTATTTGTATGATTGATCTTCTATCCTGAAATTAGTCAAGGTCCTCTGCGGTTGTGACTTTGCTTTTGAAAACCCTTCGACAACATACAACCTTCATACAACGGAGTAGATGATACTACATATAGTGGATCATCTGGCTTCGTACAGTGACCTTCTCCCTGAACCGGTTGCGAAAATAGATGGTGTACCATGTTGTCCAAAATCTCATCCTCTACGACTTGATGGGGCATTTCATGAGGGATACTATCATGTTCGTCAGTCTCTACTCTTCTTGAAGACTCTGCCTCCTCGCGTCAATGTTTTGCAGCCTCTCGATGCCCGCGAGGGAGCATCTGAGGATGTGGCACCGCATCCTACTCAACCACAAAAGGGAGTTTCATGTACGTTGATATATAATTCCCGTAACATAGACATGCAATCTTAGTGGTAAAAAAAAACTATGAATACCGGTGATTTTTCTCAATCCCAATCTCCATACAAGCTGAGGTGTGACATTGCAATTCGACGTGCTCAAAAAATACACCCTCAACAATGATCACACATGCATTTAATTTTTCATCGTAGCATTATGAAGACACAATGTTTCATCCTCAGTTGAGGATGTGCTCATTGACTCATCAGCTTGCACCGCACTAGGTGATGTTGACATCGACATGATTAAACCTAATTCATGACAACATCAAAATATTTGTCATTCATATGTTTACATAAGATCTTAATTTTAAATACACAAAAATCATCATAAATACATTAAAACTTATGATAAGAATTCACTATCAAAACTTATCTTAAAAACAAAAAATTATGATAAATCCCAAATGCGCGTCTATATCCGCATTTAACTACGTGTCTATATTCGTGTCTATACTCACGTCTATCTGAACAATAGACGCACATATACACGCAAAAATAGATGCACACGTCAAAATTCAAACCATACTTAAATCATTTCTTTTCAAATTGTGCATTTCCTTTCCTGTGTTTTTTGCGGTTCTGAAGCTTGAGTTTAGCCGAGATGCAGTCTCTTCATGCCTCACCTCCTCATGACCCACCTCTTGTTTCATTTCAAACACATAAGAAGGGAAAAAGGAAAGCCAAGGAGAGGAAGAAAGAGAGAACAAGAAATAGGAGAACAAGAAGAAGCAGCAAGCAAGCAAACAAGCATCAAGGGAGGGTAACTTACCAAGGAGAGAAAGAAGGAGAAGGAGAAGCGCCACCACCCGCCACACCAAACACCCAAGGTCTCTCTCTCTCTCTCTCTCTCCCTCTCTCTCTCTCTCTTTCTCTCTCTCTCTCTCTCTCTCTCTCTCTCTCTCGCTCTCTCTCTCTCTTCCTCTCTCTGCTTTGTCTGTGTATTTAGGATTTGTGATTCCATTATGTATTGCATTATGTAAATTGTCAATGGTGATCGTCGGCCTAAAATCGGCCGACCGAGCGTGTCTGCTAGCGCGTCTACATCTCAGTGTAGACACAGACATAGACGCGAAAAAATGTTTCCTCTCAGAGCGTCTAAGGGCGCGTCTTAGAGCGCGTGTACTGGCGCGTGTGTTGTATAATGTACACGCGATGATACACGCATTGCACAGAAGGTTGACCTGTAGTCTACATGTGATTATACATGCACATTGACTTGGGATGTGCGTCTGGTAGCGCGTCTATGCTGCATGTTAGATGCGCAGATAGATGCACTGGATAGAAATTGACCTGAGATGCGCGTCTGGCAGCGCGTCTGTGCTGCATGTTAGATGTACAAATAGACGTGGGGATACACGTGCTAGGTCTCCCAGTTCTAATATTAAACAATATATTTTTGCAATGATGAATGTGACCAATCCCATGTTTGTATTTATCAGTTTTCTTGTTAAAGAGAAGCATTAGCACTTAAGTGCTATGCTCAATGTCTAAAGAAAGCTCTTTGAAAATGTAGGTAATATATGATTTTTGGTATGCAAATAATTTTTCTTTTTCCTGTGTTTTTTTTGCAGATGTCATATCCTGGTTCATCTAGCAATGACCCAGATGTGGATCGCATGAATGATACATTGGCCTCCTTTGGCAGGGGGGTCAATGCATTTTTTGGAGGTTTTCCTAATAGGGAAGACTTCATGGGAGAGATAACAAGACACCTTGGCCGCTCTCCCACAGCGGACGAGGTGTTCAGTGTCATGTCTGGGACACCTCTGGCGTCTTTGCCTGGCACTACTCCCAGACTCCACATGCAGGTACTCCACATACAGGTACTCCATATGCAGGTACTCCACGTGCTCCATGTGCATCGACTGAAGCACAAGCATCTGCAGAAGCACATGCATCTGCAGAAGCTCGTGCGTCCAGCGAGGCAGAGGGCAGTCGACAGAGAGGGAGGAGGGAGAGTCAAGGGGGAGGACGAGGGTTGTGTGGGGGTTGCCTAGGAGGTGGCGAGCAATCACCCTCACTAGTAGATCATGTAGAGGAGGTTGTATGCCATTACTATAGAGTTACAGATGCTGGTGGCATCTTTCATGATGATGAGGGAAGGGATGTAATGGCGTACATGAGGAGCGTCGTGCATGCGACGTATAAAGATTATTTCATTGCCTTCAAAAATCAGTAAAGCAGCTTGTGGCAGGAGGTGTTGAAGGCAGTCCATAGGAGGTACCCAAATCCTGAGGGTCAGCGATTCTCGGATAATTGGGGACGTACAAAAGTGAGGGATATGCTTCACAACAAAAGATCCCACCTCATGACATGGGCTAGGGACTCACTGTGGAGCCTGGAGGAGGGACGTGGAGCTTACAGCCAACCACTATGTGCCACCGCGTAGAGTGGAAGAAAGCCAAGAACAAAGAAACTGAGAAAGTGAAGAGTCGCCAGCACGCAAAGGCGCGACGGATCCAAATGGAAACCATGAGATCGTCGCATTACGGATCAGGCGGCAGAGAGTCGTGGGAGGCAGAGTTTGTAAGTATATTTTGATTTCTAATTTTTTTAAATTTATATTTCTTTCAATTCTTTATATATTTTAGTCTAATATATTGTGACGTCTAATTGTTTGTATATCTCTAAATGTTTTGCAGACTACCATCGTTGGTAGGATACCTACCCCTAGAGAGGTAGGTTACCATCGAGGCCATAACCGCATAGCGACATGGCTTTACTTTTATGAAGAGGGTCTCATCATTGAGGACCAATACAACCGGGCCATGAGGATTCGACAGCCAGAGGAGGTATGTTTTTCTTACTTTCCTATTAAAAGTATAACTAATTATAACTTTTTCTCCACCTTGTCTATGTAAGCAACCCTGATATTTTGTGTGTGTAGGAGAACCCGGATGTGGAGCATAGCGAGGAGGGGGATAGCGACGCTAGTAGCCATGGGAGAGTTGCCTTTATCCCATAGGCATAGTGAGAAAAGTAGTACCATCTTGCAACTTTAAAAGAGTGTACTTGACAATCATTTGAATGAGAATACTATTGTACTTTGTACTTTAATTCTTGTCCATGACTACTCAAGATTTTGTTTATGAGTCCAAGCTAATCTATCTTGGAACCTAATTCATCTTAGTAACAATCATTGTGTCTTGTCTGTGTCATCATGTCTCTTGTCACTAACTTTCACCCCCCATAGCTAAACCTTACTCAAGGATCTATGTTTCTCAAAACACAAGTTCCTAACAATAAGGATAGGAGAGGGAAAGAGGCTAAAAGAAGCCTTAATTTAGATAATGCTAATGATGCAAAAGACTCCTATGACAAAAATTAGTGCAAGGAGAAAACTCTAGTTAGACAAATAGAGTTTTTAAGCTATGGCCATAGTAATCAAAGGTGATAAGTGGACCTCCGCTCCCACAAGAGGCAACACATTGTGAAGGTGTAAACTTCAGATTCCCATGCTCATTTACATAATAGATTTAAATCTAGCATATTGCATTACACGTAATTTAATTATGGATCAAGTCCAGACGTCTATTTATTAAGCTCCCTAAAATCTATGCAAAGTCAGATTCAATTATTTTTCTTTTATCTGATAACTACTCATGAACACCATTCCATGTGTTGTACACAAAATATCATGCCAACCTTAGGCAATTTTTGTAGCTCCTCAAATAGTTCATCCCTTAGCTCAAAAGGCATACGCCTCACTTTTTCTGAATAGGATGGCTACCTTCCTTCAGGGGAATAGTATGTGCACTGCCTGACTAGAAGGAATATCCCTTAGCTCATCATAGCTCTAGGAAAAAAAATCATGGAATTCTTAGATCAAAGCCATGTAGTCCTTCCTCTCTTTGAAACTGAGCATAGATCCTAATTCAATCGATCATGGGTCATTGACCATACCAAGATCTAGCTCAATCACATCTGTGTCATTGATTTTGTCTTGAGCTTCTATCGGATTAGAGTCACCTTGTAGACATATTTGGTAGTGGACCCCTCTATTGATTCATTCACCTTGACAAAGTCTCACTAGCAAAAGGATCCTCTAATCCATCTAATTCTGTCAAATATAAGGATACTCTCTTGCTTTGAGTAGATACAAGATATGCATTCACTATTATGCATCTAGCACCTCTACCAAAAATTAGATGACTAGTAGGTATATCAACTTGAAAATTGGATTTTAAGATCCATGGACTTCCTAATAATACTGATAGCTTGGCCACCCTGCAACTCTAATAACCCTAAAGTCCAAAATCCATTCGACATTAGTAAAAATCATGTGGACTTTGGTAATGCAACCTTCCGATTGTCTTAAAGTGTCATCAGCCATCCAAAGAATTGTGGAGGCATCCTTTTGGAATTTTAGTTTTAGCCTTTCCATCAATTCTCAACTCATAATATTAATAGAGGATCCTATATCCACAATGGCATGTCCCACTAATATGCCATCAATATATGTTGCCACCCTTTGATAATGCTTTTTAGCATTTTCAAACTAGTCATCCTGCACACATGCTATTCCCAAGGGTTTGACAATATACCCAATGTGAAGAATCTTCTTATACTCTTTATGCACTCCTAGAGATAACTTGATCAACTACAGGAGATTGACATTAGGTTTTATCTCACAAAGCAAATTGGCTAAGTCAAATTTATGATAATTAGCAATGGTTCTCTTCTCCCACCTGACCATTTTTTCTCTTGGTTACTGAGAATAGGATTAGTGCCCCTTTCTTAGATTTTATCTTCTTCTTTAGTAACTCCTTATTGAAGTCAACTTTGCCATCAATAACTTTTAGAGGAACGGCTTTCATATTAGGGTTAAGGACTTGCACCCCCTTATCATGCTATTTAGGGTTTGCCTCAATAGGTTTTACATTATTTCTATTGCCTTCTTTAACCTCCTATCCTCTTATAATGGATCGTAATTGGAAGCCTTAGTGGTGTTGACATTGATAAGGCTGACACCACTACCATGAGGCAACTCTTCTATGATAGCTCTTCTTCTCTCCAATATATTTGCTTTGGTCCCTAATTCTAATGAAGGTTATTTCCTTTTGCTCAATGTTTAATCAGACTTACTACATGCTCCCTTATTAAAAAGAGCTAATCTTACTACAACAAGTACTAGCTAGATGGCTTGACTTTCCACATACATCACATTTGACATTAGGGTAGTTTCTCATAAAGTTGCTAACCACCACACCAGTTACAACTAAATCTTGATAGACACTCTCTTCAAGATGTCAACTTCCTATCAAGTTTTGCTACTTCTTTAAGAAATTAATATCTACAGCTATTTTTTAATATTATTATGTTATCATATTTGTATAATAATTTATCACATCCTTGACTTTGTCACCAAGAAAATTTGATGCACTAGACTCATACCCATGATCATATGCTTTCCATTGATTAGTTGGCATGACATTATGATTTATCATTTGGCTTTCACTATTTAGTGGGGTCATTTAGATAACTGTCGGCATAGCAATATTAAGAGGAGCTGATAGCATGGGCACATTCTACATTATGCTTTCAATTTCAATATAAGGGAATGGGGAAATAGCGATGGCCATTTGCGACGCAAAAGAGTGGTGTCGCTAGTCGCTATTAGCGTCGCTAATTCTATTAGCAATGCTAATAAGGATGCTAATAGAGACGCTAATAATGACGTAAATAGCGACGCTAATAGAGACACTAATAGTGACGTAAATAGCGACGCTAATAGAGACGCTAATAGTGACACATATAGCAACGCCAATACAGACGCCGGTTTGAGGAAAAAGTTTCGAGAACCCGAGCGTAACATTTGCGAGAAAGAATAAATGAGAGAGCGAGAGAGCTTAAAGCTTTTGGGAGAGAGAGAGAGAGAGAGACAAAGAGAGAGAGAGAGAGAGAGAGAGAGAGGGAGAGGGAGAGGGAGAGGGAGAGGGAGAGGGAGAGGGAGAGAGAGAGGGAGCTCATCACCATTGTCACCGCCGTCGCCGCTATACACAAAGAAGAAAGAGAAGTACGCAAGGGAGAAGGGAGGGAAGGTGCAAAGAGGAGGTACAAAGGGTTTCATCTTCAGGTCTGAGGTAGGTACATTGCCTCTTCTTGCTTTATTTTTGTGTTCTCTTGTTTTCTTTTTTTGTTTTTCTTTGCAAAGAGATACATGGAAAGAGAGGGACGGAGGAAGGAAGGGAGAAGTATGAAGGGAGAGGAAGAGAGAAAGAGGGAGAGAAAGGAAACAAAGAGAAAGAGGAAGAGAGAAATGAGAGATGAAGGGAGGGAGAGAGGAGGATGAGTGAGAGAAACAATGAGAGAGAGACGGGGGAGAAACAAAGAGAGAGGAAGCAAAGAAAGGAAAATAGAGAGAGAAAGAGAGGGGGAGAGAAATAGAGAGAGAGAGAGGGAAGGAAGAGAGGAGGAGGAGGTCGAAAAGAAGGGTCAGGTAAAGAGAGGAAGGAGAGTGAAAAGAAGAGAGAGAGAGGGAGAAAGAGAGATAGAGAGAAAAAATAGAGAGGGAGAGAGAGGGAGAGAGAAATAGGAAAACAATAAGAGAATAAGAGAGAAGGTTAAGAAAGAAAAGTAAAGGGAGAGGGGGGAGAGAGAGGTAAAGAGAGGTGGGGTGACATTTCTTTCAATATCTTTGTTTCTTAAGCTTTTTATTTTCTATCTTTGATTGTCCTTGCAATGAGATGAGTTGAGTGAGAGTGGGGAGGGAAGGAGGGAGGGAGAGAAATAGAGAGAAAAAGGGAGGGGAAGGAAGAGAGAGGGGCTTCATAAAGAAGTATCAAAACTCGAGCATGGCATTTTACAGGTTTTAAATAAGCAAGAGAGAGAGAGAGACAGAGAGAGGCCGCCGCCACTGCTGCCATCCACGAAGAGGGAGGAGACAAGTATAAAGGAGAAGGAAGAAACTCCCGAAGGAGAAAAAAATGAGAGAAGTACGAAGGGATTCTTCTTCAAGCTTTGAGGTAAGTGCATTATCTCTTCTCTCTTTGTTTTTCTCTTTTCTTTACTTCTCTCTTTCTTTTTGTTGATGAAGACTCTATAGATAGAAGAAGTGAGAGAGATCAATGTGTGCAAGGGATATTGAGAGAGAGAGAGAGAGAGAGAGGTCGCTGCCACCGCCAATCCACCACACAATTGCAAAGAAGAAGGAGGGAACCCATGAAGGAGAAGAAGAAGAAGGAGAGAAGCGCGAAAGGATTCCTCTTCAAGCTTTGAGGTAAGTGCATTATCTCTTCTCTCTTTTTTTTTCTCTTTTCTTTACTTCTCTCTTTCTTTTTGTTGATGAAGAGTATATAGAGAGAAGAAGTGAGAGAGATCAACGTGTTCAAGGGAGATTGAGAGAGAGAGAGAGGTCACTGCCACCGCCAATCCACCACAAAAAGAGAGGGGACAACTACAAAGAAGGAGGGAACCTGTGAAGGAGAAGAAGAAGAAGGAGATAAGCGCGAAAGAATCAAGCTTTGAGGTAAGTGCATTATCTCTTCTCTCTTTGTTTTTCTCTTTTCTTTACTTCTCTCTTTCTTTTTGTTGATGAAGAGTGTATAGAGAGAAGAAGTGAGAGAGATCAACATGCGCAAGGGAGATTGAGAGAGAGAGAGAGAGAGAGAGAGAGAGAGAGGTCACTGCCACCGCCAATCCACCACAAAAAGAGAGGGGACAACTACAAAGAAGGAGGGAACCCGTGAAGGAGAAGAAGAAGAAAGAGATAAGCGCGAAAGGATTCTTCTTAAAGCTTTGAGGTAAGTGCATTATCTCTTCTCTCTTTGTTTTTCTCTTTTCTTTACTTCTCTCTTTCTTTTTGTTGATAAAGAGTGTATAGAGAAAATAAGTGAGAGAGATCAACGTGTGCAAGGGAGAGAGAGAGAGAGAGAGAGAGAGAGAGAGGTCGCCGCCACTGCCAATCCACCACAAAAAGAGGGGGGACAACTGCAAAGAAGAAGGAGGGAACCCGTGAAGGAGAAGAAGAAGAAGGAGAGAAGCGCGAAAGGATTTTTCTTCAAGCTTTGAGGTAAGTGCATTATCTCTTCTCTCTTTGTTTTTCTCTTTTCTTTACTTCTCTCTTTCTTTTTGTTGATGAAGAGTGTATAGAGAGAAGAAGTGAGAGAGATCAACGTGCGTAAGGGAGATTGAGAGAGAGAGAGAGAGAGAGAGAGGTCACTGCCACTGCCAATCCACCACAAAAAGAGAGGGGACAACTGCAAAGAAGGAGGGAACCCATGAAGGAGAAGAAGAAGAAGAAGATTAGGGTGAAAGGATTGTTCTTCAAGCTTTGAGGTAAGTGCATTATCTCTTCTCTCTTTGTTTTTCTCTTTTCTTTACTTCTCTCTTTCTTTTTGTTGATGAAGAGTGTATAGAGAGAAGAAGTGAGAGAGATTAACGTGCACAAGGGAGATTGAGAGAGAGAGAGAGAGAGGTCACTGCCACCACCAATCCATCACAAAAGGAGAGGGGACAACTGCAAAGAAGAAGGAGGGAACCCGTGAAGGAGAAGAAGAAGAAGGAGAAAAGCACGAAAGTATTATTCTTCAAGCTTTGAGGTAACTGCATTCTCTCTTCTCTCTTTGTTTTTCTCTTTTTTTTACTTCTTTCTTTCTTTTTGTTGATGAAGAGATGTATAGAGAGAAGAAGGGAGATAGATTAACACAAGGGAGATTCAGAGAGAGAGAGAGAGAGAGAGAGAGAGAGAGAGAGAGAGTGTGTGTGTGTGTGTGTGTGTGTGTGTATGTGTGTGCCACTACCACTACCATTGCCACCGCATCCACTAAAAGAGAGGGGACAACTACAAAGGAGAAGGAGAGAACCCCCAACCTTTGTCTCTTCTCCATCTTGCCCTCCTCGAGCTTTCATGGTAGGCACCAAGCAAGCATGTCTCCGTTTCTCGACCATGGGAAGGCCTCATGCCAAAGCCCGCCACCGAGAGCACAAGGTGGAGCCTCCTCTAGTGCAACAACAAGTGCTCTCCATAGAGCACAACGATCACCAGAGAAGAAGAGGAGAGGGAAACTGGGAACTATCACCCTTTGGGAGATAGGGAGAGTACACTGTGGATATGAGCTTCTCATCCCGAAAAGATCTTTTCATAAGGGCGTTGTTCGGGAAGTGAGGAGACTTTCAACTCAGCTGCTAAGATGGAAATGGTGAGAATAGTCATTGCATTAGCGGCTTCTAAGGGCTGAAAATTATGACAGATGGATGTCAAAAATGCATTCCTAAATGGTGACTTGCTTGAGGATGTATATATGGAGTAGCGTGAGTTTTATGTACACAACCTGAGGTGTATATGGATGCTGGCTAGCAACCCTGTCTGTCATGCTAGATCCAAACACATAGAGATTCATTACAATTTCATAAGAGAAATGGTACTTGCAAGACAAATTGATCTACTTCATGTGAAGACAGAAGACCAGGTAGCCGATATCTTTACCAAATCACTTGGTAAAGTGAAATTCATTCGTTTCAGGGATCTACTTGGAGTACATCAACTAGTCTGAGCTCAAGAAATGGAGTTTGAGAAGGGGGAGGATGAGCTTGATTCTTTTGATCTTAAAACACCTCCATCCATTGAGATTGAGGGTGAAGACAAGAAAGAAGAGATAGAAGATGACTTAGACGTAGGTAAAAACAAGAATGACGAAGTAGAGCTTAGAGACACTACCACTCCCTATATAAGTGTTTCTGGCTCCAACACCATGGTATAACTCTTACAAATGTCCAAATGCTCCCCCAAAAAGACTTAAACAAGTTTGGAATAAGCTGGAGTGAGTAGAAGATCAATGAGACTTATTCATACCTCAGGGTCCTGACTATAATGAAAGCTTGAAGTGAAGCTCTTCTTCTTGGGCCTAACAAGTGATAAAAAAGCTCCTTGAGTAATACTTTTTTGAATTGATTGTATCTAGATTTTGCAATCACAATATCTTTTTCTTCTCGGGCCTAAGCAAGTGATGAAAAATCTCCTTGCGAAATACCTTTTTGAATTGATTATATCTAGCTTTTGCAATAAAAGGAATCTGTTTTTTTTTTAATTTGATACACAAGTTTTAGACATTAGGTGTAGGTGACATTTGCAAATTAATTATGCAAGAATATTTAATATTTAGTGTATATAGCTAGAAGGGTGGCAGGGCTGCATGCCCTGTCACCTAATTTTTTTCCCCTCTGTAACCGTTGCTATTTGCATCAGAAATTTACTTTGCAACCTGTTACAACTATATATATCATCTCTCACTTGACTTGGGTCTCACCTATATATACTAACTCTACATCAATATGAATCATTCTTTGGGAGCATGTCTTGTGTATCTTTCTCGTACTCTCTCTCTCTCTCTCTCAACATGGTATCAGAGCTATGGATATGTAGCAACAACAAGGAAGATAAGTTGTTTCATTGTTTATACTTGATTGAATTCTTTGCACAAGTAATGATTTGGTACATGAATTCATTCAAATTAGAAGTAATGGATGCGTAGCTCTCGTCGTGCTCTCGAATCTTATCAAAACCGCTTGTCAATCGGAGTTCTAGATCAAAAGTTATGACAGTTCAGGATTCAAGACAACAATTTTGCTCGAATTTACGATTCTTTATTTAAAATTGTAACTCTAATTACAGTTCATTAATCCCCAATTACAGTTCGTTAATCTCTCCTCTTCGTTAATGACGTTGATTACGACAAGCAAATATCTTGCTATTTTTAGCGATGTTTTATTCTCGTTCACGTTCTTTGTTCGACCAAAATAGCACTTTTCTTATATGCATCATCTCATCTTGCACGTTACGTCTCTCTATTTCGGGCTTTCCTTTTAGTCACTCAATACTTTTCGTTGTTCTTACGTGCATGTCCCTATTTTGATTGTCACGTGTCTCAACTACACTCGTCTTGTTCATGGTTTGCAGATTCTGCGATCTCATCTTATTTGTTTTCTCTCGAGATACAGGCATGGCCAATTGCGTAATTGTTAATGGATATCCGTCTGGCCAACGTTCGATTCCCTTCTTCCAAGGATAAGGCTTTCCTGGGTGGAAAGCAAAGATGATGCTAATTCTTGAAGGTGACGAATTATTTGATATTGTTTTGGGTGAATTGTCTTGCCCAGTTCAACCTATTGATGTGATGAATGACAATTCTCTAATTACTAATGGCTCGTTATTTGAACAATGGAAAATTGATCATACTGATTGGATTCGTCGTGACAAAGCGGCTCGTCATTTTATATTGTCTGCACTTCCTGACTCACTTATGTTGGATGTCTTTCATCAAGAAACCTCTCATGTTGTTTGGGAGTATCTTATCTCAATGTTTGAGAAGAAATTGGTCACTGAAATTCTATATCTCCAAACTTGTTTCAAGAATCTTCAATATAAGGTTGGTACGTCTATGCACTCTCATATCAAGGCTTTTAAAGACATTATCAATCAGCTTGGTGCTGCCGGTGCTCCTGTTGCTAAAAATCAGATTGTTACTCAACTTCTTCATACCATGGAGTAACTTCTTCATACCATCAAAGGTCCTTTATATGACAATATCATCACTATTTTGTCTAACAAGGATGATATCCACTTTGACAAAGCATGTATATCTCTTATTGAATATTCTCAACGTCATGAGCATCATTTGGAAAAATTTGATGCTGTTTTAGTCACTCGCGAACAAAGGGATTTTGATCCTGCTTTTGTTGCTCTCAAGCATCCCGCTTCACGTTTTCAGCAGGGTGGACGCCCTAATCAAGGTGCTAAATCTTCTCATCTTGCTTATCCTAACAAACATTGTTCTTATTGTGATAAGAAACGCCATGTGGCTTTTGATTGCTGGGCACGTCAATATGATGAGGAGTATGGAGTTACTACAAAGCAACCTCGCTCATCTAAAAGTTTTCATCCTTGTGATTATTGTGCACATATAGATCATCTATCTCATCATTGTTATAAACACAGATATGATGAAGAACGTTCTCAAGCTTATATTGTTCAACAAACTACAGCTGATGATGATAATACTCTTCAGGAGCTCAATTTCGTCCATCATGATATCTCCCCAGAAAAGGTACTTCATGTTCATGATGGTTCTCTATTCATCATTGATTCAGGTGCCACTGGAAACATGGCATACCAATCAGAGTGGCTTCACAATTATCATTCTCTTCCTGTCAAGAAGTTTTTTTAACTTGTGGATGATACGACTTGTCAAGTCAAAGGAGTGGGTGATTTATATCTGGGGACTGTTTCATCCACTAGAATATTAAGAGGAGTTCTTCATGTTCCAGATTTGCAAAGAAATCTTCTTTTTGTTGCTTGACTAGTTGATCTTAGTTTGTTTGTTGGCTTTGATCATAATCAATGTTGTATAGAGAAAGACGGACATACTATAGCAGTGGCTCCTCGACATGGTAATCTATTTGAGCTATCATTGAACGATATGGTTGCAAATGTTGTTAGTGCCCTTGGAGATGCAGATTGCAAATTATGGCATCAATGATTTGCACACTCCGATTTTGCCAAAATTCTTGATCTTCATCGTCATGGTCTTGTGCAAGGTATGGATCTTAAATCTCATCCACGTATGGGAATATGTGAGTATTATGCACTTGGAAAACACCATCGTTTGCCTTTCCACACTTCTACTTCATCACATTCGTATGCTCTCTTGGATTTGGTTCATATCGATATTTGCGATCCTTTTCTTACCTCAAAGTCTCAATATCGATATTTTATAACTTTCATTGATGAT
The DNA here is from genome assembly GCF_053477565.2 of Lygodium microphyllum. Taxonomy (NCBI): domain Eukaryota; kingdom Viridiplantae; phylum Streptophyta; class Polypodiopsida; order Schizaeales; family Lygodiaceae; genus Lygodium; species Lygodium microphyllum. The sequence goes on from NC_141136.1 coordinate 48,405,972, forward strand.
TTCTCACGGTACACACATGTCTATCTTCTTTGACATAAGTCTGAGGCTTTATCTATATTTAAACAATACAAGATAAGTGTGGAGCTTCAAACTAGATTCTCTATAAAGACTCTTTGCAGTGACAATGGCGGTGAATATATATCCAATCTATTTGATGACTTCTGTAAGGATCAAGGTATTCATCATGAGTTTACAGTTCCTTATTCTCCTCAGCAAAATGGTGTTGCTGAGCGCAAAAATTGCACTATTCTTAATGCTATACATTGCATGCTTATACACTTTGGTTTGTCTCGAAAGTTTTAGACTAAAGCACTTCTAATAGCCGTTTTTATTCAAAATCATCTTCTAACAACTGCACCTGCTGGTAAAATTCCTATAACAATCTGGACAGGGAAGACACCTTCAGTTTCTCACTTTCGCGCATTTAGCTGCTTTGCTTATATTCATGTGCCCAAGGACACTCGACATAAGTTGGATCCTCCAGGTTTGAAGGTTATTTTTCTTGGTTATTCAGATCATTCTACTCAAAAGGTTATCATTAGTTGTGATGCTATATTTGATGAGAAGACTATGGGTTGGCACATGGTTGTCAGATGTTTTAGATGATACACAGTCTTTGATTAGTGCATTTCCTCACTTGCTTTGTGAGTCTACTAATTCTGATGATCATAAACCTCCTTCACCTCCAAAGAAGATTGATGAAAATTTGGAGATATATGTCGATCTTCCTATTGAGATAGAGCATGGATTCTATTCTATTGAATATGATGTCTTTGATGATGCTATGTCTGTCCAAGAGGATCCAATATCGTATATGGAAGCTATCAATTCGTCTCAAAGGGATCAATGGCAAGAAGCTATGCAAGCTGAGTACGATTCTTTAATCTCCAAAGGTACATGGATTCTTACTGAACTCCCCCCAAATCGTGTTCCTATGAAATGTCAATGGGTTTATAAAACCAAGACCAAAGCTGATGGCTCGTTTGATAAGTTCAAATCACGACTTGTTGCAAAAGGTTACTCGCAAATTGCAGGAGTAGATGATCAAGAAACATTTTCTCCCGTTGTGCGCTCCACAACTGTTCATATGCTTTTGGCTTTTGCAACACTATTTGATCTAGAAATTCACCAAATGGATGTTAAAACAGCTTTTCTCAATGGAGGTCTTGAAGAACAAATCTATATGGAGCAATCTAAAGGTTTTATGATTGCAAGAAAGGAGTATCTTGTATGCCAGCTTCATCGTGCATTATATGGATTGAAGCAAGCCTCTTGTGCTTGGAATATTAAGATTGATCAGTTCCTCACATCTAAAGGTTTTGTTGCATGTTTTGCTGACCCAAATCTTTACATCAAAAGGGAGGACAAATGTTTTATTATTCTTGCTCTATATGTTGATGATACTATTCTTGTGTCAAATAATATTGCTTTCTTGGATGCTATGAAGAAGCTTTTATTGACTGCATTTGAAATGGTGAATCTTGGTGAGATAAATTCTTGTTTGGGTATTCAAGTTCAATGACACCGACAACAAGGCATTCTTCTTCTTCGCTAGACAAAGTTTATTAATAATATTGTTAAGAAGTTTGGGTTTAGAAATGCACACTCTGCCAACACTTCCATTCTTTCGAGCTCTACCAAGGATATTTTATTTGCATCTAACTTTTTAGAACAATATCTTTCTTCCCCTTCCACTATTCATTGGAGTGGTGCAAAACGTATTCTTAAGTACCTGAAGGCTACTAAGGAGTTTGGTCTTATTTATCGTCGTCGAGAGGATTCTTCTTTATCTTCTTTAACTTCTCTTGACCTTATTGGATATAGAGATGCTGATTGGGCACGTTCACATTTATCCATGCGATCTACAAGTGGGAATTGTTTCTTTGTAAATGGATGTTTGGTTTCTTGGTCTAGCAAGAAACAACGATGTGTTGCGGTTTCTACAACTGAGGCCGAATATGTTGCTGCATCATTAGTAGCTCGCGAGCTAGTTTGGCTTCGACAACTACTTGCAGATTTGGGACATCCTTCATCATCTAGTACACCTCTTTGATGCAACAACCAAAGTGCTATTAGTCTTACCAAAGACTATATACAACATAGTAAATCAAAGAATATTGCTGTTCATTATCATTATGTTCAACATGAAGTCAAGAAAGGTTCCATTATGGTGGAGCATTGTCCCAGTGATCAAATGGTTGCAGACATCTTCACAAAAGCTCTTAGTGAAGCTCACTTTAGTTCATTAAGACATGAACTTGGTATTGTTCCAATTTCTTGTCTCACTGATTGAGGCATGTATCATTGTACTCAAGAAAACTTTATAGTAAATCATTTTTGTATCGTAGGTATGTGTAGGGGCTCGGGTTTTTCCCTTGTTCTCCCCAAGGGTTTTTTCACTCGTAGCCAGAGACCTTTGTTTGAGTGGGGATGTTACAACTATATATATAATCTCTCACTTGACTTGGGTCTCACATATATATACGAACTCTACATCAATATGAATCATTCTTTGGGAGCATGTATTGTGTATCTCTCTCGTACTCTCTCTCTCTCTCTCTCTCTCTCTCTCTCTCTCTCTCTCTCTCTCTCTCTCAACACAACCGTCGCTATTTGCATTGCTATTTGTGTCGGTAATCCAATTAGAGATGCAAATAGAGACGCTAATAGTGATGCTAATAGAGACTCTAATAGCGATGCTTATAATGACGCAAATAGCGATGCTAATAGCAACGAATCGATCGCATCGCTAATAGCGATGACGGGGATAATTTTTTCCATGAATAATTCCGTCGCTTTAAACGTCGCTATTGGGTCTATATGTTATAGTGTTTCATTTGAAGCTGCATCTTGACTTCTAGTGATCAATGCCAAATTATTACCAAGACCTAGACTCAAATTTAGGTTTTTTTCTAGATACGTAGGCACTTGTAAGAAACATGACTCTACCTCCTTTGCTCGTGTAATAGCAATGTTTATATCAATAAGAGCAACACTACTCAACTACACTTGGATATTGAAGTCTAATCTATGTAAAAAGTAGTGTAGTTGGATAGCATGCAAAATAGAAATAGAGGCTTGCAATTTTCCAAACACTTCTCTTAAGTTTCTTGGTGTACACTCGAGCATTCTCATGGGCTCTTGATGTGTCACATTCAGAATATGTAGCCAATACTAACCTCCTCTCTCAAGGAAAATTTCTCTTCAAATGACCATAAAGACTAAGTCCATCATGGTTATGGCTCAGGGTGTTCACTATATATATATCATCTATATACCGTGCATTCAAGGCCTATTGATAAATATCCTAATCATTAAATTTTTCTTGAATAAAACACAACCCTTTTCTATTTAATATGTAAGCAACCCCTTTATATGACACCCTTCTATATGTAAAAAATGTATAAAAATGGTGTTTAAAAAACCCCTTATTTTGAACTCACGTTATATATGCATATATTTATGAGTGACCCCCTCTCCCCCCCCCCCCCCCCCAAAGGTTAGGGTCCCAGCTTTCAAGCCATGATACCACATTGTAGCTCTTCCTTTTAAAGTCATATTGAAAAAATCATGAGATGTCATTCATCCTAAATTTAGCACCTTAATTTTTGGAACTTGCTTATGTGGAGCTCCACATCTTCCTTTGTTAACCCATTAAAAATGGGTAGAGGAAAACCTAAGGTTGGAAAATTTGGTATTCATGTAGATAATGCAATGGGTTGCATCTTAATGATGATTGAATTCTCTATAGGGATCCATATTAGTGGGACTGTATCTTCCACTTGAATTTGGTTGATTTGACGGGATAAGAGATATGCTAGAGCTTTTCCATTCCCCTAATGGGCTGGTTGGGATAATCGGGTCGACAAGACCTCTCTTTCTCAAGGATATTGGAATACTAAACTTAGGAGAATATCTCCTAAGGATCTCATATCATCTTCTAGCTCTTTTATCTCTTTCTTCACGTATTTGATAGTGTCTATCAGGAAATAATGGATCTATTTGAATGCATTTTGGCATGCAGTGAATAATTGGTTACTATTAACCAAGATTTCAAAACCGCCACTTATTAGTGGCTCCTTGAAAATGCACCACCTATCAAGATAAAAACTAGATCCATTGAGATTGGCTCTAGGGCTCTAGCTAGGCTCCTATGCTCACCAAACTACCCTCACAACCTCACACCCAGGGGTGTTTGGAGAGTACATACTACTCTAAATAAATCATGCATTTGTATTGATTTGTATTCCAATGATTTTGCCCATCCAAACTCTAACAAAGGGAGTATCTCGCACATACCTGTAACTAACGATTCATCGCACACACATATAGAGCATGCCCTAGCCAATCGTTGTGCTCCCTGTGGCTATCTTACACCCTAGAGATTAACCCTAGGATTTGCCATCGTCTAAACATAAAATATAATCATAACATTGTCCACTCTTTTTTCAAGCTGCACATTCCAAGAGATATTTTTGTTTCCTCACTTAAAAGCTCCCAAAGAAAATCGTAATAGCCTACAACTCAGGGATCCTCACACTCTCATTGTTGGTCAATAGTTTTAGCAACCAATTGCAATGCATCCTGTAGAATTCCTATTTCTTGATACCATATATAAGAATGAAAATGCAAGTTGTAAGGCCATATAGTGCTCAAATAAATGAATAAAAAATTAGCCGACTTTTCATGTGAAAAAAAATATTCTTTCAATGATTTTCTTTTTACCATATTGCTTCATTGCTTAGAAACAATACTAGACTAATTTGTGATGTTATTCCTTTAAACTTAAATGAAGCAAGCCTTATATGTCATGATATGTATAAAAATTATATTTTAATTGATACTTAACTTTCCATAACCCATATTTTTCTATTGTTTAGGTTTTGCAATCATACACCGGTTTACTGGTTTAAGAGGGTGTTTCATGCTATTTTTTACATAGAAAGTGATAAACACACACTTTCACATAAAGATAGAGGTAGATCGAGGCAAATTCCCATGCCATACCTTCACAATACATCTACACACATAAACCTAATTTATAGTAATTTATTACGCATAAAAATTACTTTTTTTCTATAAAAATTTCTATTTTTTATGATTTTTAATCATTTTATTTAATATTAATTAAATTTTAAACTTTTGAATTTATGAAGCTTCTGTGGATTGTGATTTAACATTACATTCAATATAACTAGAGGAATACCATTTGAACCATAAAAATCCATGAAATTATTATTATTCTATTAAAACTCGCATTGCAAATTTTATGATTTTGATTTTCATTATGGACTTATTGGAACACCAAATTATTTTATAATTTCATACATAGTGAAGCACATTTTTTTCAATCATTTTTCATAGTAAGAACGACAAATTCATCATAAAAAACAATAAAAGATCACTTACTCTATAAACCACATATCCATTCCATAATATTTCAAAAACAAGAAGTCAATGACATTCTTTTATTGTCACTGATATCCCCTTTGCACTTGTTCCATTCCTCGCATCTCCTCCACAAAACGGTATCCATTTTCCATCATCCTCTTAGCCTATATGAATAAAGATTGTGGCAAGAGAGAAATATTGAAATATGAACTTTTTATACAATAAATCAAATCTCTTACTATTTCTTGTGATATGGAGTAAAGAATTGTAGCATCTCAGCCTAGGAGGAGGAGGCATACTTCCATCCGTCATCACAAATCTCCAAAAAATGCATAAAAAACTGGGACACAAAAAAATTTGTGTCCCCTCCCTCATGACATGTTTTTTGAATTTAGGCCCTCTTTTAATCCTAATTAACACTTAACCTTTAAAATCACTAGTTCAAATTCTTGCATTTATCCTCTCCCACAAGTGGTTTTGAGTCAAACAGAGGGGTAGACAACCTCAAATTAGTAATTCGACTGGACAAGCAACTTTCTAGCATCAAAATCTATTAACTTGGCCATTATCACTTGCTTTTCAACTCTTATATTAGGTAGCTACTTTATAATGCCAACTTTTGTAGCCATTTAATGGGGGTTCAAACGAACTTGGATCAATGAACGAATACATGCATTGGATTCCCAGCATCAAAATGCACATATGAAAACTCCAACTTCTTGATCCGTGTTCAATACATTTTTTACTAAAACTGCCTCTTTTATGGATCTTGGGCCACTTTCGTGCTTTGAATTTGGCTCTAAAATTCAGCTCTCACGTTCATCATATATTTCCAATGCAATGGTCATGGAAATCATGAATTGCAAGTCACAGAAAGACGCATTAGATATCTTCATGTGGTATTATGGAACTACTACTAGTGCACATAAGATTCAACTAAAAGAGAAGTTTAATACTGGCATGGACACGAAAGGTGTAATATTCTCGTTTGAATAAAAATATTACTAGACCAACCTCCTACGCACCGTGAACTCATGCAAATATTATCACCAGTGCCAACAGTTGATCTATAACCGTACGTGAGAAATGGAGTACTCCCCATTGGTAAACCGTGACTGAGGTTCAAAACTGCATAATCTGTAGGGGAACATCCTCTTGGGAGGAGGTTAAGAGGATAATGATGAAATTAATATCAAATTTTTTTTACTATTCCTTCTCCCCCAGCTGATGCGCGGCTGGAGGAGAGGGAGTGTGAGGGGATGGGCCAGTAGAGCTGCATCAGGAAGGGGGAGAAGAGGGCCATGCAAGGGGCCACATGGGGGGGGAGGTCCCCTCTCTCTCCTTGTCCTATAAATACACCCCTCTAAGGGAAGGAAGGGGGAGGAGGCTGAAGGAGATGTCAAAGTTGCGTGGGGTAGAGGAGTTACGTGAGTCTGTTGCGCCGTGACCAAAGGCTGCTGCGAGTCGAAGGATGCCGGCCGCCGCCGCTACCATTGCTAAAACACTGCCAGCTGCCAACTGAATGTCTGCCGCCATCCCACCTGACGGCGGCCATCAAGGCCTTCTAAATCAGCATCTTCCACGTAACTATTATTCCCCCCTTTTCCACGTGGCCCTGCACACACCCTAGAAGCTTCTTAGAAGCTTCTAAGGGGGCTCTCTAAGCCCCCCTTCCCATTAGATCCACCAATCATCTTTACTCCCGGGATTTAAAGCCCCGTTCCCATTGAATCCTCCAAAAGGCCATTTTTTTCTCCTGGGCTTCAAAGAGGAAGCCTATAAGTCCTTCCTATCAAATCTCCCACAAGGCCTTAGGCCCGGTTCTTTGTAAAGAAGAAGAGGGGTTTCTCTAAGCCCCTTCCCACTCGATTTCCCCCATAAGCCATCCCTATTTTTTTTTCCCCAGGTCTTGTAGAGAAGATGAGGATTTCCTTAAACCCCCTGTCCACAAGATCTTTACCCCCGAGATTTTGAATAAAATAAGTATAAATCCCTTTCCATTAGATCCTCAATAAGCCCATCCCGGTCTTTGAAGAGAAGAAGGGGAAGCCTATAAGGGCCTTCCCACCAATCACTCAATCAGCCCATCCCGGGCTTTGAAGGAGAGGAAGCTAAAGTTTATAGGCCTCCGATTCCGCAAGGCCTTCACAAGAACCCTTCCACAAATCCCCTCTTTTCACGAAAGAAAGAAGGCCTAAGCTTCGAACCCTAAGGCCTTCCAAAGCCAAATTCTGCAAGTCGGTACTTGGAGCTGTACCTCAAAGGGATTTGCGCATATGAGGGAGACGATCAAAGATCATAAGACTGCGAGCCAAGGCAAGAAGTTCGAATCCATGAAGGCAAACCAAAAGCCGAAGTCATGATGGCCCCTAAAAAGTCACAAGGCGCACCTGTAGGAGGATCATCTCCTAACATTCATGTGGATATTTCACCAAGCCCACAAGTCAAGGTTTTCTTCCTATTTTCGATTTACGTAGAAGTATTGCATTTATGCATTGTTATTTCATGGAATTAGGATGCACTTATGCTTGTCAAATCCACCTAGTTAGATGCGATTGAAATACATTGGCTATTTTAAAAGAAGTAACTCAGAATTGAAGATTGGTCATTTGCATTTTGCAATGGAATGAACAAAGAAGAACATGAGGTGTCTATGCATTTTTAGCAAGTTGCCTTTGTGCATTGCAAAGTAACAAATCTAGAACAACTAATGACTATCATTACAAAGTCGAAACTATTGTAGTACACCTTTGATTATGCATGAAAAGATTAAGTAGCATGTCACAATTTTTAGACAAATCTTCTTCATAATGATTCATTAAAAAAAAGTAGTTATCAACCATAGGAAATGCAAGGCATTGAAAGATTCTAGGGCCTGCATGAAGTAGGTTAACTCTATCTTCAATTGGCATAAATCTCAATTAACTACATAGTAGTTAGGAAAGGTTGCATAATGCACGTTCATCGTATGAATAATTTCATTCAGAGATGTAGTTAGGGAAAGGCTGCATGGTTCATTTTAACATAAAACCTTAAAAGCTTAGTGGCATGAATCGTGAATGCATGTACTAGTAGGATCAATGGAAATTATGTCATAATTTGACATGTGTTTTTGGCCTTAACAAGTAAAGTTAGGGATTGTGAATCTAGTCGTACGTAGAGGCAATGAATCACGTGCTTACATGAATTACAACGTAATGCGACTAGTTTCCCCTTTTAGATCAAATCAACATCCCTAGGATTAGTTCATCCTTGTCGTAAGACAAGTAAATTGGATTACCCAAAATACCTAAACCACAAAGGATTCGCTTAGGATGGTTAAATCAATACAATATACTCCAAGTTCTAACTAGGGTTTAGCACGTTAAGGACTTGACCTAGTTGCACTTATTACCAAGTTGAAACTCTCATACCCTAAAGTCCTACTCACATTCATGGAATGCAGGGACAATTGGACATACTTGCAAGAAATGATCTAGGTTTTCTACCCTAAGAATCACTCAATCAAATGTTGAAACTCGAATTCAATTGGAACCCCTAGGACGAAACGTTGTTAGCCTAGTGCAATTGGGAATGGGTTGGATAGAAAGGCATCCTAAACCGTGCTTCTTATCTAATCATGATTCCATGACCAGAAGATGCCGTTCGATGGGTGAAATGATCCCACGGAATAGATGCGACACTTGTGCAACAAGTTGCAACATCGCATGATCTTGTGGGTTGATCACAAGAGAATGACTAATTCCTCGGAATGAGAATGGCAGATTCTTGCGCAAGTTTAAATTGCAAGAGGATGAGTAGTCATCCTGTTATATCACCTTTCTTGGGAAAATTTGCCAAGATAAGGGGATTAGGTATTTGCCTGGAAGCAAAGGACCAATCCACAATTTGGAGCGACATAGTCGCCATGATTTACTGTTAATAAAACCTAAGGTATTGGTTAAGTTGGGTTAATAGGGTAGGGCCTTAACCCAAGGACAAAAGGGAGAACAGACAAACCCTTGTGGATCTTAGCAAGTTGCAATTTGATCCAGGATCGAATGCTGGTTGCATTCAGAGAGAAGGATTCACTCCTTAGCATTTGGTAAAATAACGACCATTGGAAATGATTGTGCTTGTAACAGTTTAAAGAGCACTGTTTGCTTTGTTTACTCAAGGAACTAAAGGATGAAAATATATCTAATGCTTTAGGTTGAAGGCCTGAAGGGAGAGGCAGCCTCAGTTACCCCCGACTGTCTGCCTGACCCTAACCAAGGGGGTTGTCAGCCGCGTCGGGAACTTGGACCGAACCCACCATGTCAGGTCTCTCCGTTAGGCACTACTTGGAGCAGGAGGTTGCTTGGGTGCCAGGGGGGCTCTAGCTGTAAATCCCTCACCTTTCGGGCTCTGCACAAGAGGCCAACGTGACTCGGGATTGGATCTGGAGGCTCGCATACTAGTCTATGGGCGGAATCTTGGATTAGTAATCCCTGTGGACTGTTGGATAGCCTTCGGGCGGATTATGGATAAGCCTGTGGGCTAGACTTTATGAATGTATTCCAAAGATAAATATGATAACCTATTGAAAGGGAACTTATTTGACACTACTTTTCTATGTCAAGTGCTAAGATTACGTGAAGGAACCGGTGTCTGGCTAATTAAGGAAGCTACTTGATGCATGTCCAACTAAATGTGGTAGGTAATGAGACAACTAAAACAACCTGAGGAAAGTGCGGTGGATGAGGCCATGGGTTCGTCCTACGGATGGGTGGTCCTGGCTGGCCGGTAACTTTTCTCAATCATAATGGACATTAAGGAGATATTCTCAAAGGGAATGAATAGCAAGGGCGCTGACCTAGAGTCTAGGTTATAATAATCCTGGTTTATGTTGTTTTAGGGGAACGGAATGGGACTATGCCTTATGGCAGGGAGGTCGAGCCTGGCATCCCTCTCGTGTCCCATTCTCCTTGAACGAAGTACAGCGTGAATCTGCTTCGGCCTTGGCATTTCTGCGTAAAGTAGTTAGCTTGGGGTTCAACCCTAGTTGTCGTTTAGGAAATGTCCATTAGGGGAAGCCCTGATTCATGTCGATCCTAAGTGGGAACAGCCAAAATACTTCCGCTACATGGCAGAAGCGGAAAGTCCTAGATCGCAAACCCTGTAACATTCCATGGGAGTGTCTGGCAGATCTTTTTGGACCTCCTTTCTAATGGACTGCTAAGACGTGTCTTGAGGGGAACAAGTGGACACGTTACAGTTGGTATCAGAGCCAACCAATGAAGGATTTTTTTTTAAAGAAATCTTAATAAGAAGAAGTAAAGCAAATGTTGCTGTTCAGAACATTTCCTTACTTTCGATGCTGTCTTGTAGAATTATGAAGCATGTAACAGGTTCTTAGTGTTTCGAGTCATGTTTATGACCGTGATGCATTCCTCGGATTATCGACAAAGGATCGATATGATGAATATCCTAGACCGTATTTATAATCCATCACCTTTGTACGTGGAACGAAGGTGGATGGGTGACTCAAGAATCTACTACATAGCTGCCCACCCGTTTGCGTACCTTCGAATCAACCTGAAGACGATCAAGTGGTTGGAGGACTTGAAGATCGTGAAGCTGTTCATTTTTGTGGAGGCTCACGTAAACTCAACTTTATATATCAAAGGTCGGAGGGTTGAGCTGAACTCATATATATACGAGGAAGTGACCCGCATAATCCCCATAGATAGGATCAAGGTGTTGGGATGCTACGAGAAGAATGGGTACCAAAGGAAAGGATACCCTAATCTTTCGATGACTTACCGATTCTTGAAGATCCATGACCCGAAACCATACTATTATCCAGATCCCGTAGCTAAATGTAACACGACATTATTCTCCCCGAACTAATGTAAAAGTTGCTCTATTATCACAATAATTATTGTACTCCGAAAGGGTTATGCCCATATAAATAAAATAAGACTCCTTTTTATCAATGTATGTCTTATCTATGAGAATTGATAAAAAGTTAAGTGGCTAGGTTTCTTGGTTGATAACTAAATTGGGTATGAAATATAAATCATAACAATTAGTGAGTTATAACGTTAAGAATCCTCTATCCAGGCACAACCCCAGGTACAGATTCCCAGTTCGCCCCCTACATCAAGTACGGCCGTGATCCAGGAGAAGAAGTTTCTTCTCAAGCAGATCAAGCTACCAGAATTTGACGGGAAAGGTAGGACTGTCCAAGTGGATGCTGAGATTTGGATAGAGTCCATGGAAGATTACTTTGAATCAGCTGGTACTGCACCCGCCAACCAAGCTATGCTCACCAAGTTGAAGCTCACCAGCGAAGCCAGGCTTTGATGGAAGCAATGGTGCAGAGATCAAGGGATCTCGGAAGGATCCGTTACCTGGGAAAAGCTTAAGAAAGTTGTGCAAGGAAGATACATACCACCTGTGTATTGCATGCAGAAAATGAACGAGTTCTACAAGTTGAAATAGCTGGGACTCACTCTTGATGCATACTACTCAAAATTTGTCTTACTTTTGAAGTATGCACCATAGATGGACATGATACAGCAAGTATCGAAATTTTGTGCTGGTTTAAACCCATCAGTGAATACCTGCCTCGAATCTATGCGCCCAACAGATCTACAAAATGCACTCATTCGAACTGTGCCCATAGTTCAAGAGGTGCAAGCTAGGCCAAGAAACAACAAAACTTGGACTTATAATGACCAGAACAGAGGAGCATATAGGCCCCAAGTGAAGAGAGTTCAAGGTCAAAACCGAGGACAAAGAAAGAAAGCAAGGACTAATAATGTCAACAACTTTGTCCCTACCCAAAGCAATGGCCAAAATCTCCATTGTTTTCCCAAAGACAGCCTTCAACACAAGATATGGACACTTTGAGTTCATAGTTATGTCGTTCAGGCTCATGAATGCGCCTGCCACCTTCAACAGGTTAATGCAGGATATCTTTAGGCCATATCTTGATGACTTCATACTCGTCTTCTTCAATGACACCTTAGTCTATTCCAAATAGGAAGAAGATCATGAACCCCAGATTTGGATTGTCCTTGAGACGATAAGGGCACACAAGCTCTATGCTGAGATGAAGAAGTGTGCATTCTTCAAACGTCAGATTGAATATCTGGGATTCATCGTATCAAGGAAAGGGATCTCAGTGGATCCGGCCAAAGTCAGAGATGTTCTAGAATGGCCAATACCAACAATTGTCAAAGAAATACACAGTTTTCTTGGATTGACAGGATGGTATAGGGTCTTCATAAAAAACTATGCTTTGATTGCAGCACCTCTGACGGATCTATTGAAGAAGCAAACATCCATTTTATGGTCAACTGCCGAACAAACCAGCTTTGATAAATTAAGCAAAGTTTGGTATCAGCACCTATCCTAAAACTTCCGGACCTCATTAAGGAGTTTGAGGTAGTAACTGATGCTAGCACGCTTGCCTTAGGATGTGTGCTCATGCAAGAAGGTCATTCTCTAGCATACTCTTCAAGGAAACTGAAGCGCCATGATAAGAATTATACTACCCATGATCTAGAACTATTAGTTGTCATCCATGCTCTAAAGCTTTGGAGACACTACCTGTTGGGTAACAAGTTTACTCTAGTAACGGATCATAAAAATCTCAAGTGGATCTTTACCCAGAACGAGCTCAACAAGAGGCAGATGATGGATTGAAGTGCTGGAGGAGTATGATTTTGAAATCAAATATCGACCTGGAAAGAACAATATAGTTGCCGACACACTCAATCGCAAGGCATTCCTTAATTCTCTAATCTTGCAAAATCCATCAACAGTTAGATCTCTAGCCACAAAGGTATCCATGCCAAAAAACCCAATACTTGAGCTAGCTAGAGAAGAAGCATGCCATGATCTAGCCTATCAAAAGATGCTAAGGGAGATCCCTATCAAGGACTAGGACCAAAAGATACAGGCTAAGTATCATGAATTCTCTATCAGTAGTGGACTTGTCTACTATAGAATGAGATTATGTATACCGGCAAGCTAGTTACTTAAGTAGAAGATACTGTGGGAAGCTCATGATTCCCCTTTCTCAGGACATCCTGGCTATGCCAAGACTCTCAATGCGGTTAGGAAAAGCTACTATTGGGAGAGGCTTAAAGGTGATGTCCTCAAATATGTCAAAATGCCTGGAAAGTTGCAACAACTTGATATTCCCCAAATGAAATGGGAATTCATCAGCATGGACTTTGTTGTTGGCCTACCCCAAGTTCAAGTAGGTTACAACTCCATCATGGTTGTGGTTGACATGCTTACTAAGGTTTCACACCTTATTCCAGTTAAGACAAACTATAAAGCCTCAGACATTGCCAGATTGTTTATCAAGGAGGTATTCAAGCTACATGGGTTACCCAGAAGAATCATCAGTGATCGTGATTCTCTCTTCACATCACACTTCTAGAGAGCTATCTTTGAAGCCATTGGGACTCAACTTTGTTTTACTACAGCCTACCATCCCCAAACTGATGGCCAAACGGAACGAATCAATCAAGTCATTGAGGATATGCTAAAGGCACACTGTTGTTGTGAACCAAAAAGATGGATTAATACTTGCCTTTGGTTGAATTTTCCTTCAATGCTTCCTACCAATAAACCATTCAGATGACCCCTTTCCTACAATGCTTCTTACCAACAAACCATTCAGATGACCCCTTTCCAAGCATTGTATAGGCATGACTATCGAAGTCCCCTAAACTTCTCAGATCCAACCTTGAGCATTGAAGCTTTAAGGCAGATGCCGGAAGAGATGGATGACCAAATGAAGTGAATAAGACAGGACATCCAAGCCGCCAAGGATAGATAAAAGGCATACACAAATTTGAAGCGTCAAGATAGAACCTTCGAGGAAGGAGACATGGTCTTCATTCACATATGTCCAAAGAAGAGTTCCCTATCCTTAGGAGATTGCAAGAAGCTAAGTCCAAGGTATTGTGGACCATACAAGATCCTCAAGTGGCTAGGACCCAATGCTTATAGATTGCAACTCCCTGAGAACCTAAAGGTTCATAATGTATTCCATATCAGCCTACTGAAGAAGTATGTACCTAATCCTAGCCATGTACTTGATGACCAACAAGTTGTAATGCCTAGCCAAGGAGTCCTTGAGCTACGACCTGAAAAGATCTTAGATGTTAGGGAGAGAAAACTGAGATCCAAAACCCTGAGAGAATGCCTCATCCAATGGAGAGATTATCCCGAGGAGAATGCCACTTGGATGGATTAAAAAATCCTCAATCAACAATATCCCCAGTTCATCTCGAGATGAGTACATCTTGATTCCTCCAAGGGGGAGAGAACGTAATATTCCTGTTTGAATAAAAATATTACTAGACCAACCTCTCACGCACTGTAAACTCGTGCAAATATTATCACCAGTGCCGGCAGTTGATCTATAAGTGTACGCGAGAAATGGAGTACTCCGCATTGGTAAACCGTGACCGAGGTTCATAACCGCATCATCTATGGGGGAACATCCTCTTGGGATGAGGTTAAGAGGATAATGATGAAATTAATTTCAATTTTTTTTTACTATTCCTTCTCCCCCAACCGATGCACGACTGGAGGAGAGGGAGTGTGAGGGGATGGGCCAGTAGAGCTGCATGAGGAAGGGGGGGAAGAGGACCATGCAAGGGGTCACGTGGGGGGGGAGGTCCCCTCTCCCCCCTTGTCCTATAAATACACCCCTCTAAGGGGAGGAAGGGGGAGGAGATTGAAGGAGACATCGAAGCTGCATGGGGTAGAGGAGCTACGTGAGTCTACTGCACTGTGACCAAAGGCTGCCGTAAGTTGGAGGGTGCCGGCCTTCTAAATCAGCATCTTCCATGTAACTATTATTCCCACCTTTTTGACGTGGCCCTGCACACACCCCAGAAGCTTCTTAGAAGCTTCTAAGCCGGCTTTCTAAGCCCCCTTCCCATTAGATCCACCAATCATCTTTACCCTCGGGATTTAAAGCTCTCTTCCCATTGAATCCTCCAAAAGGTCATTTTTCTCTCCCGGACTTCGAAGAGGAATCCTATAAGGCCTTCCTATCAAATCTCCCACAAGGCATTAGGCCCGGTTCTTTGTAAAGAAGAAGAGGGGTTTCTCTAAGCCCCTTCCCACTCGATTTCCCCCATAAGCCATCCCTATTTTTTTCCCCAGGTCTTGTAGAGAAGAGGAGGATTTCCTTAAACCCCCTGTCCACAAGATCTTTACCCCCGGGATTTTGAATAAAATAGTATAAATCCATTCCCATTAGATCCTCAATAAGCTCATCCCTCTTTTCACGAAAGAAAAAAGGCCCAAGCTTCGAACCCTAAGGCCTTCCAAAGCCAAATTCCGCAAGTCGTACTTCTGTGTCAAGGAGCCGTACCTAAAAGGGATTTGTGCGTACAACGGAGACGACCAAAGATCATAATACTGCAAGCCAAGGCAAGAAGTTTGAATCCACGAAGGCAAACCAGAAGCAGGATGGCCCCTAAAAAGTCACAAGGCGCACCTATAGGAGGATCATCTCCTAACATTCATGTGGATATTTCACCGAGCCCACAAGACCAAGTTTTCTTCCTATTTTTGATTTATGTACAAGTATTGCATTGATGCATTGTTATTTCATGGAATTGGGATGCACTTATGCTTGTCAAATCCACGTAGTTAGATGTGATTGAAATACATTGGCTATTTTAAAAGAATAACTCACGATTGAAGATTGGTCATTTGTAATTTTCAATGGAATGAACGAAGAAGAACATGAGGTGTCTATGCATTTTTCGCAAGTTTCCTTTGTGCATTGCAAAGCCTACGAATCTAGAACAACTAATGACTATCATTACAAAGTCAAAATTATTGTAGTACACCTTTGATTATGCATGGAAAGATTAAGTCGTATGTCGCAATTTTTAGAAAAATCTTCTTCGTAATGATTCATTAAAAAAAAAAAGTTATCAACCATAGGAAATTGCAAGACATTAAAAGATTCTAGGGGCTACATGAAGTAGGTTAACTCTAGCTTCAATTGGCATAAATCTCAATTAACTTCGTAGTAGTTAGGAAAGGTTGCATAATGCATGTTCATCATACGAATAATTTCATTCAGAGATATCATTAGGGAAAGGCTGCATGGTTCATTTTAACATAAAACCTTAATAGCTTAGTGGCAAGAATCTTGAATGCATATACTAGTAGGATCAATGAAAATTATGTCGTAATTTAACATGTGTTTAGGACTTAACAAGTAAAGTTAGGGATTGTGAATCTAGTCGTACGTAGAGGCAGTGAATCACGTGCTTACATGAATTACGACGTAATGCGACTAGTTTCCCCTTTTAGATCAAATCAACATCCCTAGGATTGGTTCGTCCTTGTCGTAAGACAAGTAAAGTGGATTACCCAAAATACCTAAACCACAAAGTATTTTCTTAGGATGGTTAAATCGATACAATATACTCCAAGTGCTAACTAGGGTTTAGCATGTTAAGGACTTGACCTAGTCGCACTTATTGCCAAGTCAAAACTCTCATACCCTAAAGTCCTACCCACATTCACGGAATGTAGGGACAATTGGATGTACTTGCAAGAAACGATCTACGGCTTCTACCCTAAGAATCACTCAATCAAATGTTGAAACTCGAATTGAGTTGGAACCCCTAGGACCTCCGAACATTGTCGGCCTAGTGCAATTGGGAATGGGTTGGATAGGAACACACCCAAAACCATGCTTCTTATATAATCATGATTCCCTGACCAGAAGACGTCGTTTGATGGGTGAAATGATCCCATTGAATGGATGCAACACTTGTGCAACAAGTTGCAATGTCGCATGATCTTGTGGATTGATCACAAGAGAATGACCAATTCCTCAGAATCAGAATGGCAGATTCTTGCGCAAGTTTAAATTGCAAGAGGATGAGTACTCATCCTGTTATATCACCTTTCTTGGGAAAAATTGCCAAGATAAGGGGATTAGGTATTTGCCTAGAAGCAAAGGACCAATCCACAATTTGGAGCGACATAGTCGACATGATTTATTGTTAATAAAACCTAAGGTATTGGTTAAGTTGGGTTAATAGGGTACGGCCTTAACCCAAGGACAAAAGGGAGAACAGAAAAACCCTTGTGGATCTTGCCAAGTTGCAATTTGATCCCGAATCGAATGTTGGTTGCATTCGGAGAGAAGGACTCACTCCTTAGTAGATGGTAAAATAACGACCACTCGAAATGATTGTGCTTGTAATAGTTTAAAGAGCACTGTTTCCTTTTTTTGCTCAAGGAACTAAAGGATGAAAAGATATCTAATGCTTCAGGTTGAAGGCCTAAAGGGAGAGGCAGCCTCAATTACCCCCGACTGTTTGCCTGACCCTAACCAAGGGGGTTGTTAGCTGCGCTGGGAACGTGGACCGAACCCGCTACGTGAGGTCTCTCCGTTGGGCACTACTTGGAGCAGGAGGACGCTTGGGTGACACGGGGGCTCTGGCTGTAAATCCCTCGCCTTTTGGGCCTTGTACAAGAGGCCAACGTGACTCGGGATTGGATCTTGAGGCCCGCATACTAGTCTGCGGGCGGAATGTTCGATTAGTAATCCCTATGGATTGCTGGATAGCCTTTGGGAGGATTATGGATAAGCCTACGGGCTGGACTTTATGAATGTATTCCAAAGATAAATATGATAACCTATTGAAAAGGAACTTGTTTGACACTGTTTTTCTATGTCAAGTGCTAAGATTATGTGAAGGAACCAGTGTCTAACAGGCTAATTAAGGAAGCTGCTTGATGCATGTCCAAGTAAATGTGGTAGGTAATTAGACAACTAAAACAACCTAAGAAAAGTGTGGTGGATGAGGCCATGGGTTCGTCCTACGGATGGGTGGTCCCGGTTGGCCGGGAACTTTTCTCAATCATAATGAATAGCAAGGGCACTGACCTAGAGTCTAGGTTATAATAATCTCGGTTTATGTTGTTTTAGGGGAACAGAATGGGACTATGCCTAATGGCAAGGAGGTCAAGCCTTGCATCCCTCTTGTGTCCCATTCTCCTTGAACCAAGTGCAACGTGAATCCGCTTCGGCCCTGGCGTTTCTGCATAAAGTAGTTCACTGGGGGTTTGACGCTAGTTGCCGTTTAGGAAATGTCCATTAGGGGAAACCCTGATTTAGGTCGGTCCTAAGTGGGAATGGCCAGAATACTTCCGCTACGTGGCAAACGCAGAAAGTCCTAGATCGCAAACCCCGTAACATGTCCATTAGGGGAAACCTTGATTCAGGTCAGTCCTAAGTGGGAACGGCCAGAATACTTCCGCTACATGGCAGATGCGGAATGTCCTAGATCGCAAACCCTTTAACATTCCATGGGAGTTCTGGGCAGAGCTTTTTAGACCTCCTTTTCGATGGACTGCTAAGATGTGTCCTGAGGGGAACAGGTGGACACGTTACAAAAGGATTTTCAATATCAGACTATATCGTAGATATAAAGACCATTGCTGATCAACTAGCCTTTGTTAGAGCTTATGTAGATGATGAAGATTTGGCTGCAATTACATTTAACGGTCTTGGACTTGAGTATAAGTCATTTGATATGTTTATCTTAGTGAGATCAGAGACACTTGATTTTAATGAGCTGCTTTCATTGCTTGCTCGTGAAGATGTTAATCTTAGGTTAGCTACTAGTTCTAGTGGCTTAGAGGGCTGAGATGCAGTCTTTTCTTCAAATTAAAAAGGCCAAGATAGTTGTGGTAGAGGGCTCTCTCATGATCAAGGTACTAATCAGAATGCATATCAGAATGTGAATAATTAGCAAGTGCAAAATGCTAGAGGTGGTGGATACTTTGGAGTAAGAGGGAGATCCAATCCTAGAGGGAGAGGTTCATGGCAAATTTCATAGATGCAGATCACTATTCTGGAAAGTATGGGCATATTGCCAAGGAGTGCCAGAAGAAACGAGTAAATCAAAAAGGTAAGCATGAGGGTCATTATGGTTTGTTGAGTCATGCTAAGGATGCTACTACTAACATGTTGTTTGCTATGACATACGTTCACAACCTTACTACTAAAGAAAAAAAGTCAGATGATGTATACTACATTGAATTTGGGGCATCCAATCATACGACTTTGCATGGAGAATAGTTCATTGAAACGGTGTCTGATAAGCATGGCTATGTCTATATAGGTGATGACACACACCATAACATTGAGCATAAGGGTGTAGTTTCATTGGTTATTCATGATGGTTAGAAGAAGAATTTGAATGATGCATTGCATGTCCCCTCCATTACTAAGAATGTTTGGGAGAAAATTGTGATTTCATGAGCGAATGGACTTTGGTTGATACAAAGATAATACACACTTGAGATGTTGAAGAAATATGGTATTTTAGATTAAAAAACTTTGGGTACTCCAATATTGGATCAAAATACTAAGCTGGATGTGAATATTGAAGCTAAAATTTTAGATGTTACTATGTACATGCAGATGGTAGGAAGTCTCATGTACCTTACCATCACTACATCTCATCTTAGCTACTTAGTTGGGCTCATTAATCAGTTCATGTAGAAGACTTAAAAAGCCCATTTGGATGTAGTGAGACAAATTATGCATCATGTCAAGGCTACAATAGACTATGGACTCTTTTATGAGAAGGATAAGAATTTGAATCTCATGGGATACACTGATGCAAATTGGGCAGGTTTTCCATATGATAGATGGTCTACTAGTGGATATGCATTCAACCTTGGCAATGGAATGATTAGCTAGAGTACTATGAAGCAACCAATAGTTGCACTTTCTAGTACCTGAGGCAGAGTACAGAGGTGTTGCATTAGTAGCTTGAGAGATTTCTTGGTTGTTAAAGTTGCTGACATATTTGGGTATATTGATAGACGCTCCAATCACATTGTATTGTGACAATGTGAGTAGTGTAGTTCTGGTAGCTACGAATCCTATGTATCATGCCATGTAACGTGTCCACTACTATCATCCAGGACACGTCTTAGCAGTCCATTGGAAAGGATGTCTAGAAAGCTCTACCCGGCACTCCCATGGAATGTTACGGGGTTTACAATCTAGGACTTTCCGTGTCTGCCACGTACGGAAGTATTCCGGCCGTTCCCACTTAGGATCGACTTGAATTAGGGTTTTTCTGATTGGACATTTCCTAACAACAACTAGGGTCGGACCCAAGTGAACTACTTTACGTAGAAACGCTAGGTCCGAAGCAGATTCACACTGCACTTGATTCAAGGAGAATGGAAAACAAGAGGGATGAAAAGCTCAACCTCTATACCATAAGGCATAGTCCCATTCCATTCCCCTAAAATAGCGTAAATCAGGTTTAATCACAACTCTAGGTCAATGCTTTTGTTGTTCGTGTTCTTTGACGATCCTCCTACTGTCCATTGTGATTTGAGAAAAGTTTGCGGCCAATAGGGACCACCCATCCGTAGGACCCATCCTCCACACTTTCCTCGGGTTGTTTTAGTTATTTAATTACCTAACACATTAGTTGAACATGTATCAACCAGCTTCTTTAATTAATCTGTTAGGCACTAGTTCCTTCACGTAATCTTATCACTTGACATAGAAAAACAATGTCAGATAAGTTCCTTATTAATAGGTTATCATATTTATCTTTGAAATACAAAGAGTCCAGCCCGTAGGCTTATCCACAATCCGCTCGAAGGCTATCTAGCAATCCACAGGGATCACTAATCCAAGTTTCCGCCCATAGACTAGTATGCGGGCCTCAAGATCCAATCTCGAGTCACGTTAGCCTCTTGTGCAGGACCCGGAAGGCGAGGGATTTACGGCCAGAGCCCCCTGGCACCCAAGCGTCCTCCTGCTCCAAGTAGCACTCAACGGAGAGACCTCTCGCGGTGGGTTCGGTCCACGTTCCTGGGACGGTCAACAACCCCCTTGGTTAGGGTCAGGCAGGCAGTCGGGGGTAGCTCAGGGTGCCTCTCCCTTCAGGACTTCAACTTGAAGTATAGATATCCATTTATCTTTTAATTCATTGATCAAACAAAGCCAAACAATGCTCTAAAATCTGTAGCAAGCACAAACATTTCCATTGATCGTTTTTGTTGGCAAACTGCTAAGGAATGAATCCTTCCTTTCGAATGCGTCCAGCACTCGATCCGGGATAACTTGTAACTTGGCAAAATCCCCTATATCCTAGGTTAGGGCGTACCCTATTAACCCGACTTGGTCAAACCTTAAGTTTATTGGTTGGTCTTTAGTTTCCAAACAATCTTCCTTACTCAAGAAGGTTGCTAAATTAGAATGATTATTCATCCTCTTGCAAGGTAACTTGCGTAAGGACATGCCAACTTCATTGCGAGAACTTGGCCATTCCCTTGTGATCCAATCACAAGATCATATGACTCCGCACTTGTTGCGCAAGTGCTGCATCGAACTATGAGACTATGGAGTCATGAAACAATCTGTTTCAGGTTCTTTACGTTGACATCGTTAGACCTAGGGTTTCCAAACTTCATCTTTGTAAGATTCTCAGGGACAAACCCTGGTTCCTTTTACGATTACAATTCACTGTCCCTACATTCGGTGAATGTGGGCAAGTATTTAAGTTATAGGCATTTCTTGGAATTTAACTCGTCCCCAACTAATATTTCGCAGCTTCGGTGTTTTAAGTTTCTATCAATTTGGTTAACTCTAGAAGATAATTTCGAGATTACTTCCACATGATTCGTTGACTATGCGTAAAGTGATTTTTCAACCCTAACTTATCGGTTTGAGGTCAGCAGGCATAGGTTAGGTTAAATTAAAACTAATCTTCCCTTTTCTTTGCGAACAAAATTCATGCTAAATAAGCAACATTTTTCTTGCTAATTTATGCAGTTGACAACGATAATTTCATAAAGTTTATACATCATAAGAATCGTTTCATGCTTTGCACTTTCCATGATGATTCATTGCGATATGGGTTAATAGTGCGAGATGCAGTTTATACCTCTAGGCTTCACCGAAGTATACTATTTTAATGGATAATAATCTAATCTTATAATTCATTTCAATGCATAAGCTAATTGCTAGAAATGCTTTTATGCTTTCTTTATTTTGCATATTTCATTAAAGGTAATAACGACTAAGTTCCTTCGTCGTGAGCATCTAGGACAAAAATATATCCTATTTCTAATAATTCACCTTGCATGTTTGAGTTATAACAATATCAAATAAAAATTAAGAAGGAAAACCTGGGCTTGGGATGAGATATCCACCTGGATACTGGGAGACGACCCTCCCGCGGCAGCGCCTTGGATTTTCTTCGGAGGCATCGCGATTGCAATCTTTTAGACGTGGAAACAGCTTCACACTCCTTTTTGGAGTTCCACCGTCGCTCCCTTGCACTTCAACACTCTTCTTCTCTTTTTCGAGTGGGGGAAAAACCAAAGTCCCAAGGGTATTTTGAAAAGGGCAAGGAACGGCTAAGGGGTGTAACCAAAGGAGGGGGGTAATATGACCCTTTGAGACCTTAGTTCTTCCAAGGGGAAAAAGGGACTTATAAAGCTTAAAAAAAACCAGGGTTAATAAGCCCAAAAGAAGGGGACTTAAGGGTTAAGCACGGGGGTGTAAGGGGTTTTAAAACCAGGGAAAAGGGCTTTATAAAGCCCAAGACAAAAGCTAATGAGTTTAACATGGGGGGAAAATGATTCCAAAGCCAAAAGTAAGGGCCTAAAGGAGAATTAAAACACTAGGGGGGGGTTCCAAAATACCATGGAAAGAGCTTATAGGGGTTAAAACCGGGGGGTAATAATAAGGTTTTTGAAAGGCACAACAAGGGGGTGAAAGGGCCTTAAGAGGATTAAAATCGGGAGTTAATAAAAAGGTATAGGAAGGGGGGTTAATGAGCCCCCCCCCCCTTGGAAGCTTTTGAGCTTCCAGACTTTCCACATGGGGGGGGGGGGTGAGTAAGGTCGTCAGTCACGACAGTGGCTTCAATGGAGGCGGCTCCTCCCTCCTTCCCTTCTGATATAGGACGTCGCAATCAGACGGCAGTGGCCGTCAGTCAGACGACTTCCCCCCCCTTGCCTTACGGTAGCACGGCGTCTTGAATCTCTGCTTCCCTCACAGGGCCTTATCCTCCCACTCTCTTGAATTTCGATCACCTTCCCCCCGAGCGGCAGCAACACAAGGTTTAAATAGGGGAGGGGAGGAGGATCCTCCCTCTCTTATGTGTCAGGCGGCATGGATGTGTCCCTCTACGAGCTCCACTGAGGAGCTTCTCCAACCTTACTATTCCCCTCCCCCTCCAGCACGACTGTCGGCTGGGGAGGGATATGGAAAAAAAAAATTGCATTATCCCCAAAGAAATTACTAACAATTGCCATATCATTATCTCCCTTTTTTATAAGGGGTAGTTCACCCGAGGAAGGAGATTTAGAACTTTACATTCTCTCCCCCTTAGAGGAATCGAGATGTCCTCATCTCGAGATAAACTGGGGATATTGACGGTTGAGAGTGCCTTCATCTACCTAAGTGGCATCCTCTTTGGGATAATCTCTCCACTGGATGAGGCATTCTCTCAGGGTTCTGGATCTTAATTGTCTCTCCCTAACATCTAAGATCCTGTCAGGCCTTAGTTCAAGGACTCCTTGACTAGGCATTACAACTTGTTGGTCATCAAGTACATGGTTAGGATTAGGTACATATTTCTTCAATAGGCTGATATGGAATACATTGTGAACCTTTAGGTTCTCAGGAAGTTGCAATTTATAAGCATTAGGTCCTAGGCATTTGAGGATCTTGTACGGTCCACAATACCTTGGACTTAGCTTCTTGCAATCTCTTAAGGATAGGGAACTCTTTTTAGGGCGTATGCGAATGAAGACCATGTCTCCTTCTTCGAAGATTCTATCTTGATGCTTCAAATCTACGTATGCCTTCTGTCTATCCTTGGCAACTTGGATGTCCTGTCTTATTGACTTTATTTGGTCATCCATCTCTTCCAACATCTGCCTTGAAGCTTCAACCCTTAAGGTTGGATCTGAGAAGTTTAGGGGACTTTGACAGTCATGACCATACAATGCTTGAAAAGGGGTCATATGAATGCTTTGCTGGTAAGAAGCATTGTAGGCAAATTCAACCAAAGGCAAATATTGAATCCACCTCTTTGGTTCTCGACAGCAGTATGCCCTTAGCATATCCTTGATGACTTGATTTACCCGCTCTGTTTGGCCATCCGTTTGGGGATGGTAAGCGGTGCTAAAAAAGAGTTAAGTCCCAATAGCTTCAAAGAATTGTTGGTCATTTTCTAACAGCGACTAGCGTCAGACCTGATCGAACTACTTTACGCAGAACGCCTGGTCTGAAGCGGATTCATGCTGCACTTGGTTCAAGGAGAATGGGAAACGAGAGGGATGCAAGGCTCGACCTCTCTGCCAAAAGGCATAGTCCCATTCCGTTCCCCTAAAACAGCCTGAATCGGGTAATCGGTACTTCCAAGTCATTGTTCTCCTTGCTTGTTTTGGTGATGACGATCATCCTCTGCCCATCGAAGATCTTGAGAAAAGTTCCCGGCTAACCGGGACCACCCATCCGTAGGACAGACCCATGGTCCATCCTCCGCACTTTCCTCGGTTTGTTTTAGTTATGTAATTACCTACCACATTAGTTTGACATATACAAACAGCTTCCTTGATTAACCCTATTAAGCACTGGTTCCTTCACGTAATCTTATCACAGGACATAAAGAAAACAAAGTCAAACAAATTCTTTGTTATCATTTAATCCTTTTATCTTTGCAATACAAGGAGTTCCCGCCCGTAGGCGCATTCATAATCCGCCCGAAGGCTATCCAGTAATCCTTCCTGTGATTACTATCCCAAGTTTCCGCCCGTAGACTAGTATGCGGGCCTCGAGATCCAATCCCGAGTCACATTAGTCTCTTGTGCAGGGCCGGGAAGGCGAGGGATTTACAGCCAGAGCCCCCCCTGGCACCCAAGCGTCCTCCTGCTCCAAGCAGAACTCAACGGAGAGACCTCTCATGGCGGGTTCGGTCCACATTCCCGGCGCGGTTCACAACCCCCTTGGTTAGGGTTAGGCAGGCAGTCGGGGGTAACTGAAGCTGCCTCTCCCTTCAGGCTTCAACCTGAAGTATTTAGATATGTTTTCCTCCTTTAGTTCATTGAGCAAACAATGCAAACAGTGCTTTTCTAATTGTTACAAGCACAATCAAATTCCAATGGTCGTTTTGGCTGGCAAACTGTCAAGAAGTAACTCCTTTTCCTCCGAATGCAACCCGCATTCGATCCGGAATCAATTGCAACTTGGCAAGATTCCTATCATTCTTGGGTTAGGGTCATAACCTTCCAATACATTAGGTTAGTTGTGGCAGGATCCAGCGACCATGTCGCTTCAGTTTATTGTCTGGTCATTTTCAAATACCTAACTTTACTCTTCCTTGGCAAATTATTCCCAAGAAAAGTAAGTAACAGGATGATTAGTCATCCTCTTGTAAGTTAAATTCTTTCAATAACTTGTCAACAATGTTGCGGCTTTGTGCACAAGTATTGCATCTATTCCACGGAATCCTTCTATCCGTTGCTTAGCGTTTCCCGATCACGGAGTTTACCTCCATCGAGTAACAGGATTTTTGGGTTTCCCCCAACCCATTCCTAATTAGGTTGGCCCTGGTTCTAGAATATGCAACTCTGTCGGAGTTCCATCATTAAGACGAATGATCCTTAGGATGAACATCCAATTGCTTCGACATTTTTGTGAAGATGTGTAAGATCTTTAGGTTCACGGTTTTTGTCTGAAACTAGGTCGAATTATTATTGCACTAAACCCTAGTCAACACTTAGGATTCCTATCATATCGACTCAGTCATGACTATACGAATCCTTGTGGTTTAGATTACTTAGTCAATTCAATTATGCTTGTCCCGCGACAAGGATGATCCTTCTCAAGGGTAATAATCTAAATCTAACGGAGAGCAATAGATACAATTCCACCACTACGCGTAAGCATGTGATTAATTTCCTCTACGTGTCACATGGTTCACGATAACTTATCTTTCCTTGGTGCATGATAATCTGGCTACTAACTTTTCCTAGGACCTACTAGGTCTTACATCAATAGTCGTACCTACAACCTTGTTGTTTACCTTTTGGCATCTTATGCTTTTACCCCTAATTGCGGCTTTTTAATGATTGATCCTTTTTCTCATGACGACACGCAATTTATAACATTCTCCTAGCTACGAAGTAGTTACTGAAGCTCATGCAAAACTAGTGTTAATTTTATTCCATCTTACAAGCCATTTTTCAAGTCCATACGTACACTTTAGTACCCTATTAATTCTCTTCGAATGATACCTTATGATGCTAACCTTTTTCTATGAAATCATTACGAGAAGTATGTTACCTAATGTGCAGTATACGTTTATTTCTACCATGTCTAGGACGAAGATAATGCACTTATAAATTCCATTTCTTTGCCTAAGTCTCATTACCTTGAAACGGTAACAACTACATGCATCTAACCTTCTAATCGTTCAAATTCATGACAATTTCAATCTTGCCTAATGTTCAAGAGATGTATTCTTTCCAATTTCCGTATGCATATTAAGCGTAAAAATGCAATTACATTTTTAAGCTCGCCTAATCATTCCCTTATGCGGAATTAACACGGAAGAACCTGGACTTGTGGAGTTGGGGTGATGTCCACTTGTACATTCGGAGTCGAGCCTCCCGCGGTCGCCTCTTGGGATCTTTTCGGAGCCATCGTACACGTAGGTTTGGTTTCTGAATTCGCTTTCGTCGTCTACAGATTGTTTTTGCCTTGACGAGCAACCTTCCGGCCTTTGCCTCTCCTCGTAGGCGGAAGATTCTGTAACGGTAGGTCGCTTGCGGTGAAGAGCCTTTAAAAGACTTATTGCGGGACCTTTTCCGATGGTCTAGTGGGATCCTTATGGCCCTCTTCGATTCCCGGGAAAGGGGTGTTAATGGCCTATTCGGAATTGTGGTGGGAAGGGTATTTCGGGACCGTGGTGGGAAAGAGCCTTTGGAAAAGGGTGGGAAAGTGTCGTGGGAAAGGGGGTTAATGAGGCCCCCTTTGGAAGCTTCTAAAGAAGCTTCTTTAAAGAAGCTTCTGCTTCTTCAGCTCCACGTGGGCAGGGAGGTGTCGTGATCTGTGTGGCGGCGGGAAAAAGAACAGTCTGGCGACTGTGACGGGGATGGCGGCAACGACAGCAGCTTGGCGGCTTGGGCGGCAGCAGCGGCGGACTGGGCTGACGGACAGCAGCTGGCGTTGGCTGGGCGGCGACGTCTGGACTGGCGGCGGTGCTGGTGGCGACCAGCACGGTGGTGGCGTCTTCACGGCTTCTCCCTCTCCCTCACGTCCCGGCGGCCTCCCTCCACAGTCTCCTCCTTTTACACAGAGTCTCCACTTCTCTCCTCCTCCTCTATCACACCCCCTTGATGAGGGGTGTTTTTATAGGCCTTGGGGGTGGGGAAGGGGGTCTCCACCCACGTGGAGAACTTCCCCATGCAACCCTCACTTTGCCATTCTCCCCCCCCACACTCCCTTTCCTCCAGCCATGCATCGGCTGGGGGAAGGGATAAATATAAAAAAAATTGCATTAATTTAATTAAATTGCCCCTCCCAAGAGGGTGTTTTTGCGGTTCTTGCGGTTTTTTTGCCCTCCCGGTCTTGATTTACCAAAGCGGAGGACCCTATTTCACGCGCGCGGCTTACACATTACGCGGTCAATAATTTCAATGCAAGAGATACCCTTTGCACAGGGTTACATGGCGCGCGCAAGGTTAATATTTACGGTACGGTTACGCGGAAATATTACAATACAAGATTCAAGACCCCAAAAGTAAACTCCTTAAGATTGTACCTTATTAACTGTTTCTTTAGTACTGAAGACCACCTCGGAAAAGCCTTTGCCACAAAAATAGATCTGATCGATCACAAGTCTAGCATCTTGAAGGATTGTTGTGTTAAACCATGTTGCCACCTCCATGGGCTTCGGGGTTCGCCCAGTAAAGAAAGCCAGGACTGCTTTACCTTGGAACCTCGAGTACATTGGTGCAAACAATTTTGTCGCCATCCAATGCGATTTTCTTCGAAGAACTTGAGTACTTGGAGAGTAGAAGACAATGAAACTTCGAATTATCCATCACTTTAATCCACCTCTTCTGGTTGCTTCAGCATGCCAGACTTCTCCTATTTCTAAGGTTCCATTGGCACCAGAAGCCTTAGTCCCATGACAAACATGACAGCTTCCACAGTCAGACCTTCCACTTGCATCTGTTCTAAACAATTCAGCACTTGTCCACGAAGCCCACATTCTACATATCCTGAAAGCTTCGCAGTCCAAGAAACTGCGTTTCAAACTGGTAGCCTATCAAAAACTTGGCAGGCATCTCCATGAAAGCCACATCTAGTATACATTTCTACCAGCATGTTTCCCACAGGGAACTCCCCTTTCAAATCCCCTTTGAATTATTTCAGCATGCATTTCATGTCCTGTTTCCAAAGCTCTTGTAATGCCACAAGTTTTCAAGTTGCAAAGATAAATGAAAGCATCTAGACGCACCTCATCATTAGGCCCATGTTTAGCATATCCTGCAACCAATGCATTCCATGAAATAGAGTTCCGCAGTGGGGGGCAGCCTTTCAAACATGTAATGTGCTTCTGCCAAGAAGCCACATTTAGCATACATGTCACCAAGAGCATTACAGATAAGTTCCTCTTGCACCAAACCCCTCTTCACTATACTACACACACAGAACAAAAATGCAAACACAATAACTAAATATGTACAAAGTAACAAATGTCACACACACAACTTTTTGGTGGATTCCACATCTCGGATACGCAGCACTACGACAACGTTACAGTTGGTATCAGAGCCAACCAACAACGTAATTGTTTTATGAAATCTTAATAAATTGAAGTAAAGCAAATGTTGATGTCCAAACATTTCCTTACCTTCAATGCTGTCTTGCAGAATTACGAAGCGTGGAACAAGTTCTTGGTATTTCAAGTCATGTTTATGATTGCAATGCATTCTCTGCATTATCGACAAAGGGTTGGGATGATGAACATCCTGGAGAAAATCTATAATCCATCACCCTTGTACATGGAATGAAGATGGACGGGTGCTTCAGGAATCTACTATATAGCCGCCCACCGGTTTTCTTACCTACAAACCAACTTAAAAAGGATCAAGTTGTTGGAAGACCTGAAAGTCATGAAGCTGTTTATTTTTGTGGAAGCTCATGTAAACTCAACTTTACATATTTGAGGTCGGAGGGTTGAGATGAACTCATATGTATATGAGGAAGTAACCCGTGTAATCCCCGCCGATAGGATTAAAGTGTTGGGCCGCCATGAAAAGAATGGATTCCAAAGGAAAGGATATCCTCAACTTCCAATGACTTACCGATTCCTAAAGATCCATGACCTGAAACCATACTATTAGACAATTCATGTAGATAAATGTAATAGAATGTTGTTCTCCCCAAACTAAAGGTAACAGTTGGCTTATCATCGCAAGAAATGTTGTATTCAAAAGGGCTATGGCCATATAAATAAAAATAAAGACTTCTTTTTATCAATGTCTGGTTGTGCATAAGAGTTGATAAAAAGTTAAGTAGCTATATTTATTACGTGATAGCTGAATTAAAGCTGTAATACAAATCAATAACAATTATCTTATAATAACGTTAAGAAACCGTTATCCAAGTGCAACCCCAGGTACAGGTTCCTAGTTCGCCTCCTACATCAAGTACTGCTGTAATCCAAGAGAAGAAGTTTCTTCTCAAGCAGATTAAGCCACCCGAGTTTGACGAGAGAGGCAGATTTGTCCAAGCTGATACTGAAATTTGGATTGAATCCATGGAGGATTACTTCAAAGCAGCCGGTACTGCACCCGCCAATCAGGCTATGCTCGCCAAGCTAAAGCTCACCGGTGAAGCCAGGCTTTGGTGGAAGCAATGGTGCAGGGATCAAGGGATCGCAGAGGTATCCGTTACCTGGGAGAAGCTTAAGAAAGCCATGTAGGGAAGATACTTGCCACCTGCATATCGCACGCAGAAGATGAATGAGTTCTACGAGCTAAAACAGCTGGGGCTCATGCTTGATGCATACTATTCGAAATTTGTCTCACTTATTAAGTATGCACCGCAGATGGACATCACACAGCAGGTGTCTAAATTTTGTGCGAGTTTAAATCCACCAGTCAATACCTGTCTCGAATCTATGCGTCCATCAGATCTTCAGAACGCACTCATTCGAGCAGCGCCTATAATTCAGGAAGCGCAGTCTAGACCAAGGGGTAACAAAACTTAGTCTTATAGTGACCCGAATAGAGGAGCATTCAGACCTCAGATAAAGAGAGTTCAAGGTCATAATCAGGGACAAAGAAAGAAAGCAAGGATTAACAATGTCAACAACTTTGTTCCTACTCAAAGTAATGGCCGAGACCTCCATTGTTTCCACTGCAATGAGCCCGGTCACTTCAAGAGGCAATGTCCCAAGCTCGGTGGAGGACATCGCCAAGCACCTTTCCAAGGAGCAGGCCGTGGTCAAGGAGCCACTACCCGAGGAAGAGGAAGAACCGCCTACATTGCCAATAGGCAAATGTGCGAAGAAGAAGAAGAAGAAGAAGATCCAACCATGGAAGCAGAGTTTGAAAGGGCGACAGTCCATGCTACTGTACACAAGAAAGGACCGAATCACTAGTTCTCGGTGATTTACACACCATCAGACTATCAAGGTAAAAGTTTCAAGACCTTGATTGATTGTGGCTGTACACATTCCTTTATCTCACCAGCATTTGCAAAAAGATTAGGAATAGCAATAGTAGAAGCACCTACCCTGCTTGTGGAATTGGCAAATGGTCGTGAGGTTACTTATACCAGGCAAACTGCTAAGGTGGAATTCTTTCTGGGAGGAAAGAAGACTTCGATCAAATTCAGAGTCATGAATTTAGGTATCCATGAGTGTCTACTCGGAATGGATTGGCTTAAGCCTAATGACGCCCACATTCATTGTGAGAAGGGTCAAGTTTCCTTTCGAAACTCTGAAAGGGAATTAGTCACAACTCAAGGTGAGGCTTGAGTGCCAAGAATCCAATTGGCCAAAGTATCTCGGATCAAAAAAGGAGTCAAAAAAGGATTACCTGTCTACTTGATCAAACTCAACAAATTAGATCAGAAACAAGAGTCTAATGAAGGACCTTCTTGGCTAAAGGAATATGCGGACGTATTCCCTGAAGAGTTGATGGAACTCCCGCCTCAAAGAGAAGTGGATCATGAGATTAAGTTAGTACCAGGAGCTGCGCCAATTGCAAAGAAACCTTATAGAATGTCCATACCAGAAGCAATTGAGCTAAAGGAACAACTCAAGCAACTACTAGATTAGAGCTACATCCGGCCTAGCAGTTCACCGTGGGGAGCTCCAGTACTATTTCAGAAAAATAAAGATGGGACACTTCGACCATGTATTGATTACCGAGGATTGAATCAATTAACCGTCAAGAACAAGTACCCTATCCCTAGAATAGATGAGCTTCTTAATCGTCTTCAAGGTGCAAAGATCTTCTCCAAAATTGATCTCAGGTCAAGTTATTATCAAATAAGGATCAAGGAAGAAGATATCCCAAAAACAGCCTTCAATACAAGATATGGGCACTTTGAGTTCCTGGTTATGTCATTCGGGCTTACGAATGCACCTGCCACCTTCAACAGGTTAATGCAGGATATCTTTAGACCATATCTTGATGATTTCGTGCTCGTCTTCTTCGACGACACTCTAGTCTATTCTAAACAGGAAGAAGATCATGAACCCCAACTTCGGATTGTCCTTGAGACAATGAGGTCACATAAGCTGTATGCTAAGATGAAGAAGTGTGCATTATTCAAATGCCAAATTGAATATCCGGGATTCATAGTATCAGCAGAAGGAATCCCCTGGCTAAGGGGTTTAACCAAAGGAGGGGGGTAATAAGACCCTTTGAGACCTTAGTTCTTCTAGGGGGAAAAAGGGACTTATAAAGCTTTAAAAAAACCGGGGTTAATAAGCCCAAAAGAAGGGGACTTAAGGGTTAAACACGCGGTTGTAAGGGCTTTTAAAACCAGGGAAAAGGGCTTTATAAAGATCAAGACAAAAGCTAATGAGTTTAACATGCGAGGGAAATGATTCTAAAGCCAAAAGTAAGGGCCTAAAGGAGAATTAAAACACTAGGGGGGGTTCCAATATACCATCGAAAGAGCTTATAGGGGTTAAAATCAGGGGGTAATAAAAAGGTTTTTAAAAGGCACAACAAGGGGGTGAAAGGGCCTTAAGAGGATTAAAACCGGGGGTTAATAAAAAGGTATAGGAAAGGGGGTTAAGGAGGCCCCCCCCCTTGGAAGCTTCTGAGCTTCCAGACTTTCCACTTGGGGGGGGGGGGGGGGTGTGAGTAAGGCCGCCATCGTCGACGAAGGATTTAACGAAGGTGGCTCCTCCCTCCTTCCCTTCTGATACATGACAACGCAATCAGACGGCAGCGGCCGTCAGTCAAACGACTCCCCCCCCCTTGCCTTACGTTAGCACGGCGTCTTGAATCTCCGCTTCCCTCTCACAAAGCCTAATCCTCCCATTCTCTTGAATTTCAATCACCTTCCCCCCTAGCGGCAGCAACACAGGGTTTAAATAGGGGAGGGGAGGGGGATCCTCCCTCTCCTATGTGTCAGACGGCATGGATGTGTCCCTCTACGAGCTCCACCGAGGAGCTTCTGCAGCCTTACTATTCCCCTCCCCCTCCAACACGACTGTCGGCTGGGGGGGAATAAGGAAAAACAATTTTGCATTATCCCAAAAGAAATTATTAACAATTGCCATATCATTATCTTCCTTTTTTATAGGGGGTAGTTCACCCGAGGAAGGAGATTTAGAACTTTACATGCCAAAATAAAACACATAGAGGCACACTATCACTTGATATGAGAGATGGTACTTACAGAACAGACATATCTCTTGCATGTCAAAACTAAAGACCAAGTAGATGATATCTTTACCAAGTCACTAGATAAATATAGGTTTAGTCACTTTAGAGAGCTAATTAGGATACAGTGTCCTTCTTGAACTTGAGAGGGAAGTGTTGAGGATCAAGCTCATTCTGCTTATTTGACTAAGCAATTGTAGCTTAGATATACTATGTGTATGGCTAATAAGTTGAGTTAGTAATTCAACCATGGTTAGAACCTTAGTCAGTTGTAGATTGTAATACTTTACTAGTGTGTGTAAAAAAAGTATGAAGAAAATGAAAAAGAAGATGGATGAGAGCACACTGCTCTATTCCTACTCCACTCTTTTGCTCTTTTCTCTCTCTTGAACTTTTAACAATGTGAAGCATATAAAAAAAGGCTTAATAAAAACTTATTTTGAATGAGGGCCACTAAGGATATTAAGGCTTTACACCTTAGTAAAAGATTTTAAAGCTTCGATCATGTGTTGCATGGACTAGAATCTATTTGCGGTGATTCATATTGAGCTAGTTGATGGAGCCACTTTCACGTTGAGCTGGAGTAGAAGGTTGCACATGTTGTTATCGAGTAATTGTGTGCCTTGACTATTGACATTGACTAAATGGAAGATATGTAGGGAGCTAAGGGTCAACTACTAGTTGACAAAATGATAGCAGCATAAGAAGAGAAGCTTGATATCAGATATTGCCACCTTAGATGTTGGGGATGGATCATGGTGCTCAACTAGGATTGAAGACATTGTGATGTTGTAAATGTTGAGTTGGTATGCTTGACTTGAAGACATGGATTTAGTAAATTCATGCCAGCTATTGGAAAATGCTTGCTTTGGCATATCTTATAAAGTGTAGGAGCGATTGTATCTTGTTAGATAATGATGTTGATCTTTACTAATTATCAACTTTGATAGATGTGATTTATTATGGACATGAAGTTCAATAATGATGTGGAGCTTTGAATGTTGTACTGTGATTGGGGATGATTGTCATTAAATTTGGTCAATGATGCTAACGAGGAGTAGGTAAAATAAAGAAGACTTAACACCATCTCTTTCTATAACAAGGGAACACTATCTCATGCATGTTTAGACTTGTTATGTTGAACATAGTCTTTATCAAGACTAATAGCACTTTGGTTGTCACATCAAAGTGGTGTGCTAGAGAGAGGAGGATGGAAAATATATGATAGAACTTGTCGAAGCCATACTAACTCTCAAGCCACTAAAGATGGAGCTACATATTCAACTTTTATAGTGGAAACAACAACACAATGTTGTTTCTTACTAGTCCAAGAAACAAGACAACCATTGATAAAGAAACAATTTCCACTTGTAGAATGCATAGATAAGTGAGCTTTCCCAACCTACATTTGTATAACCCAAAAGTTATAGTGAATGTAGAGAATCAGAGTTTTGTTGGCGTCAATAAACCAACCCAAAATCTTTAGTGCCTTTCAAATACTTCAAAATGCATTTAGCTGCAGTCCAATGTTTGAGGCATGGAGAACTAAGATGTAAGAAAATTTGCAATAAAAAGAATGTCAAGGTAAGAATTTTGTTGGGGGTAAAGGCACCTCTACCTAGCCGCCCATGTATTACTACACTAACACTCAACGCCACTGCACACTGCAGGTGGCGGGTGCCCGTCACCATGGAAGGGAGCTACAAGCTCTACCCCGAGGCCTACAAACCGCTTATTGATCAAGCATTTCAAGCCGAGCGGCCATGGCTACCTCTCACATAGCCGACGCGCCATGCCTACCTTATGAGTGTAATGAGCTTACCTTGATGCTCGATCGAGTACTCTCCTCTCTCTTGCACACCGGTAGCTCCACTATCCTTGTGGCAAGCTCAAGCAACTTCAATCCCTCTCCCATGAGCTCCATCCTCCATAGCCGTGCGCGCAAGAGAAGAGAATAGAAAAGAAGAGAAGAAGAGGAGAGGAGATGGTGAAGAGCTTCACCCTCTTGATCCTTCATCGCCACACACTCACTCCCTCACACTCTCACACTCCCTCTCTCAAGAGCACACACAAGCAATAAGAAGAGAAGAAGAGAAGAAGAAGAAAGCAACTTTTTGCCACACACAAGAATGAGCTTCTCATTCACTTTTGAACTTTATATACATGCCCTCTCTTCTTTGGGCGGTCATCCCCTTTTTTGCAAGGCCGGCCATTGGCCTAAGTCCATTTCTCATTTCCCACCATTCTAATTTATCATATTCCCAATTAATGTATACAATTTGCATAGGAACGAGCCTAGCACTCTTTTACAAGGATTCGGGAGCGCTTCCACATTTAATGGTGTGCCTTTTACTCTTTTGTTGTCTCAGGGTGACACTGAGACTTTCTGGGGGTCGTGCCCGAACATTTTAATTTTTTCGGGGTCGGGTTACCAGCCATTGGCCTAAGTCCATTTCTCATTTTCCACCATTATAATTTATCATATTCCCAACTAATGTATACAATTCGCATAGGAGCGAGCCTAGCACTCGTTTACAAGGATTCGGGAGCGCTTCCACATTTAATGGTGCACCTTTTACTCTTTTGCTGTCTCAGGGCGACACTGAGACTTTCTGGGGGTCATGCCCGAACATTTTAATTTTTTCGGGGTCCGGTTACCAGTCAAGGCGCCTTTTCCTTTTTATCCTGTGCCTTTTTTGCTATTTCCTTTTTTTCCATTTTCCGCTCCTCTACTCCATCTTCCCGCTCCTCTGTGCTGCGGTAAATACAGTAAACATTACCCCCTCCTAGCCAAGTGCCAGTCCCATGGCACTGCGGTGGGAAGTAGTGGGATAGTTGGGTCTGTTGCTAAGCGAAACTGGTGGGTAGATAATACAGATTCAAAGGTGAGGGTGTGAATGAGAGGTAATGGATTTTAATGACGATGACCAGGAGAGATTCCGGCATGCTTTAGGCTTCATGAAGATGCTCGGCATTTCTCACACAGTTGTGGCTTCCATTTTGCGATGGCTGATAGGTTTTCTAGTTGGCTGGTGAAAAATATGTAGCCGGTCGTCTTTCGAGCATCAGAAACACTTGATCAATAAGCAATCCCTTAAGAGGATGGTATTGGAGGGATTTATCCTGGAGAAACCCCCCCGAAGTTTGCTTTGATAAAGATATTTTCGTCTTCGCATTGAAGATCTGTGTCTTTGATTTGAAGATCTTTGTCTTTGATTTCAAGATCTTCAATGCTGCGTTGAAGATCTTCACCCTTGCATTGAAAATCTTCAGGCTTGTGGAATCAATAAACGATCTGTAGATCTTGAGGCATTAGGCATGCATCTTTGGAAGATGAGGTTCCAAGATCTATACCAATGGAAGATCTATTACTGAGTATTCCTTTTGTTTGATTTGGTTCAATCATGGTAGCCACCATTAGCAGGTAGATGGTTGGCAAAATGAAGCATGTTGGTCCATCCAATCCAATGCGGAAAAGCTCCTGAAACAATAGCAATGGTGTCATGTCCGGCACATGGAAAAAGTTTTGGTCATTAAAGGATGCCATGGGTGATGTTCTTCAGCTGAGTAGCCAGTTCTTAAAACTTGAACATAACCCTGCAAGAAAAGTTGTGCACTCCCTAAGGAGTGTGTCTGCCTCTCCGTGTAGTGCATGGTGCCCGTGGTAGTGGAACTGGGAGATGGGTCTAACCTTGGGCAAGCCCTTGGTAATGTCCTGCCCATGATGTGCCCTAAGTGTAAAGTGGGGAAGGGGCTAGGGAGAACCCTAGGTGCAGTGACTGTGGTGCACAACAAGGCGAAGGGAAGTTGCAAGCACATCATGTGAAGTCCTCTCTCTCTTATCTTTGCTTAGTAGTAGATTTATACCTTGGCTTTGCTATTCTTTGTTGTTGTCTCTTCTTTCCAGTTCACCTTTTCTTTTGTTGCCTTGTGGCTTTTTTTTTTTGAAAAGGCAATGCATAGATGCATGTGATATAAGGGCATGATGGGAGTTTAATCCTCATCATCTGAATGGCGGGTAGGGGATTGTGGAGGGCGAGGGGCTTTGTTAAGGAATCTGTGACTCAGCAAGTAGCCCTTGAGATTGAGGCGGGTTTTGAGAGTGGTGGTGGAAAGGAAAGGGTGGTTGCACTGTGTGAATTTACTATCGCTCATATCCTCAAGGAGTGCAATACAGAAGGATAGCAAAAGAGTAGCGCGCATCATGAGGCGAGTCATGGTGCTGCTATCTATGGCATTGGGGTCAAAGTAAAGGGGTTGGAGGTGGCGTTCTTGAGGTGCAGGCTCTTGGTGGATTAGGACCCTAATTAGTCTAAGATAATTATAGGTTGTAATGAAGGCGGGGTCACGACAGGATGTAAACTCACTAAGAAATCTATCTATGGAACTGTACAAATTAGGGAGGGTAAATACAAGGGCATCCTTATAGGAGGTACTATTGGCGTTATAGATGATAGGGAAGTCGAACTTGCCGCGGATGGACAAGTTAAAATCCACGCCTACCCTTCGAGGATACGGCATGAAAGTGGGGTCGTTTCTCTCAGAAGGGAGGGTGTTACAAAACGCCATCCAAGCGTCAAGGTTGACATAAAAAATGTGTCTTCTCCAGGTGGGTTGGCAATTATACCCCTCCACCGATCTAGGTACCTGGAGGACTTTATCATGCCAAAATTCGCGGTCCTCGGCTCCCCAAGAAGTTGGGTTGGCCTCTCGCTCCGCTAGCCACTTGTCCTTGAGCCTTGCACCCATAGCGATTAAATCGTTTACAAGTTCAATGGGCATTACTCTATTTAGTGTAGTGGGAAGCTCAAAGCTCAAGTTGAAGGGGTTGTGGGCACATTCCTTTGTTGTTCCCAGATGATCAACTCTGCATGGAATCCAGCGGGGAGGTCCTCAAGGTGTGGTGGGAGAGGGGCAGGTTGTCTTGGGACAGGTCTAACGTTCAACTTCTTCCTTGCCTTCTCCACCATTTCTCTTCTGCGCTTAGCTAGGGCTGCTTTCCTCTTAGTGGATGTGTTAGTGGGTTGCACTTCATCTTGTCATGGAGGAGGGGGTGGTGGGACGTAGTCCTCCTCCTAAGGTCCCAGATCAAACTCCGGTTCACCTCCTTCTGCTTGCACGTCTTCTTGCGCCTTCTCTTCTATGAAGCCAAGTTCGTTGATTTCGTGCACCGTCAGGCCTACCTATGTAAGGTATTTTCTTTGCTCCTCCAGGCTTTGTGGTGGGCCTCCTAGTTGCAGTGGTACATGTAGGCCTACTGTTAGAGATCTGCGTACAATGGCTAGCTTCTTCTACAGTTGATCATTGGCCTCGTTTCCTTCTATTTTGGTGGAGTGAAGCAGTGTGTTGAGGAAAGTGTGTTGCTGGGCTATCATAGAGAGCTGGGCCGCCTCTACCTGATTTTCAGCCAACACTCTATCTCCTTCTGCTTTGGCCAATCGGTGTGCCAGGTCTTGTACCCTCCTTTTGTTGTGGTCAGCCCATTCCTTCGCTCTCTTCTCCATATCTTCCAGGCTCTCCCCTTGATGGAGGGTCATAGCCATGAGTCGTTGCTCTTAGTCTTCGAGCTCGCGGTGTAGGTGGGACTACTCCTAGTGTTCATTGGCAATCTGCGCATTGAGCTAATCGAGCTTCACGTGCATTCTTCACACCTGCTCTCCTCTTAGCTGGTCTAGCTCTGCAGTCTCCTGTTTGATCTTCACAAGCTGGTTTTGTGCCTCCAGGTTGACTGCAGTGAGCTGGTCGTTCTTGCACCGTAGGTGAGCAATGGTCTCCCTCTCTCTATTGAGCCGATCCATTAGGATTTTTCTTGTTCCCTCCCAGGCAGCATCATGTTTCTTTAGGGCTTTTGCTTCTTCTGCATCTCTATTGCTGGCTTCCTCCTTTAGCACACCAATCTCCCTTTGGTATTCTGCTATCTGTTTAGTTTTCTCCAGCTGGAGAGTGGCTCTTGATTCTCGCTCTGTTGCCAACTCTTCCATGGCAGTTCTTTTTTCTTCCTTGGCCTTTTCTAGCTGCGAGAGCAGCTCTTTAACGTACTCATCGTACTAGCCTGCTGGAGGTGGGGGATGGGACATGGTGGCGGCGGTGATAATGGCTTCTGTTTTTTGTCTTTTAAGCTCTGGCCTTGGCTCCTGTAATATATCAAATATTTCATGGGAAATTCTTTACTCTATCTCGGTGACGGTTCGTGCTATAGAGGGAGAGGGATTTAGAAAGGACATCAAGCTCCTCGTTTGAGCTTGTGTGTCCTCAAGGCCATGCCTCTCGCCACGTCGGGAGGGAGGATCCCCCTCACCTCCCCTATTTAAATCAAGGGGGGGCTGCTGCCAGAAAAAAGGAGAAGGGGAGGCTAAGGGTATAGTTCAAAGGGTTGCCGTTGCACGAGAGGGGGAGGGAATCCTAAGACTGCAGTGAAGGGGTGCCGTCACCCAGTGCACCAAGCTTGAGGGAGAGGTTGGACATGAGAGGGAGGAGCCGCCTCCACAAAAGCCAGCACCATCGCCTTCAGTCGTCGCAGGCCCTCGTCGCCTCCCAGGATACGCCAGTTTGCGGATGCCAACACGGCGCCAAATCCTCCCCCTGCCACATAGAAGCCATGGAAGCTTCTAAAGAGAAGCTTCTAAGGGGGGGGACTAGTTAAGCCCTTTTCACCCCCTTGTGTTCCCTTTTTGTCTTCCCCACCCCCCCCCCCCCCCCCCCCCCCCCGGTTTTAAAAACCCCCTAAGCCCTTTTCACCCCCGTGTCCACACACCCCTCCCTTGTGTCCTAAAATCCCTCCAAGACCCCCTTCCTATACCTTTCACTCCCGTATCCAAAAATCTCCCAAGGCCCCCTTCTTATGCCTTTTGGAACCACACACACACACCCTTCCCCCCTGTGTTTTAAACCCCCTCATCCCATGGGTGTTGGAACCCCGTAATTTAAACCTTTCTTCCCCCGTATTTAACCCTTAAGCCCCTTTCTTTTTGGCTTGTTACTCCCCCCCCCGCCTCGTGTGTAAACCCCTATAGGGCCTTTTCCTTGGGCTTTGTAACCCTTTCCCTCCCAAAAGAACTAAGAGCTTACAGGTCTTATTACCCCCTCCTCGTGGTTAAACCCTTAATGGTTCCTTGCCTTTCCAAAATACCCTTGGGACATGGTTTTTTTCCCTACTCGAAAAAGAGAAGAAGAGTATTGACGTGCAAGGGAGCGACGGTGGAATTCCGAAAAGGAGTGTAAAGCTGCTTCCACGTTCGAAGGACTACAATTGCGATGCCTCCTAAGAAAGTCCAAGGAGTAGCTGCGGGAGGATCATCTCCCGGTATCCATGTGGATATCTCACCCCAAACCCAGGTTTTTTCTTCTTAATTTTATATCCTTGTAATTCAATCATGCAAGATGAATGGTTAGGGATAAGATATATTTTGTCCTAGTTGTTCACAATGAAGCAATTTAGTTTAATGGAACATGCAAAATAGATAAAGCATAAATATATATTTTTTCAAATAGCTTTATGCATGGAAAATGCAAATCATGAAAGGACTCTTACGATGCATAAACTCTATGAAATTATCATTGTAAACTGCATAACTTAGCAAGGAAAAAGGTTGCTTATTTAGCATGAGTTTGTTCGCAAAGAAAAAGGGAAGATTAGTTGGATTTAACCTAGCCTCAAATCGATGAAGTATAAGATTGAAAAGTCAATTGACACGTAGATAACAAACCATATGGAAGTAATCTCGAAACTACCTTCTAGAGTTAACTAAATTAAACTTTTAAAAAAAATACCTATGTTGCAAAATATTCATTTGGAATAGTTAAAATTCCAAGAAACGTCTATACCTTAAATACTTGTCCACATTCCCTGAATGTAGGGTCAGTAAATTGTAATCAAAAAAGAAACTAGGGTTTGTCCCTGAGATTCTTACAATAATGAAGCTAGGAAACCCTGGGTCTAACAACGTCAGCTTAAAGAACCTGAAAAAGATTGATTCGTGATTCCATTATTATCGCATAGTACGATGCGGCACTTGCACAGCAAAAATGAAGTCAGATGGTCTTGTGATTGGATCACAAGAAGGAAGGCCAAATTCTCGCAACAAGGATGGCGGATCCTTATGCAAAGATATCTTGCAAGAGGATGTGTATTTTAATATCCTCCTTGGGTAAGGAAGATTAATTGGAGATTAAAAACCAGAAATTGAAGTACCCAATGAACTTTAAGGTTTGACCAAGCTGGGCTAATAGGGTATGCCCTAACCCAGAATATAAGGGATCTTGCCAAGTTGCAAGACACCCTAGATCGAGTGCTGGATGCATTCGAAAGGAAGGATTCCTTCCTTAGCAGTTTGCCAACAACAAAATCGATCA
This sequence comes from Lygodium microphyllum, assembly GCF_053477565.2. Taxonomy (NCBI): domain Eukaryota; kingdom Viridiplantae; phylum Streptophyta; class Polypodiopsida; order Schizaeales; family Lygodiaceae; genus Lygodium; species Lygodium microphyllum. The sequence continues at coordinate 48,447,663 of NC_141136.1, forward strand.
ATGGAAATGTCTGTGCTTGCTAGAGATTTTAGAGCACTGTTTGACTTGTTGACCAATGAATTACAAAATAAATAAATACCTATACTTCAAGATGAAGGCCTGAAGGGAGAGGCAGCTTTAGTTACCCCCGACTCCCTGCCTGACCCTAACCAAGGGGGTTGTTGACTGCCCGGCAACGTGGACCGAACCCGCTGCAAGAGGTTCCTCCGTTGAGCGCTACTTGGAGCAGGATGACGCTTGGGTGCCAGGGGGGCTCTGGCCGTAAATCCCTCACCTTCCGGGTCCTGCACAAGAGGCTAACGTGACTCGGGATTGGATCTCGAGGCCCGCATACTAGTCTACGGGTGGAAACTTGGAATAGTGATCCCTGTGGATTGCTGGATAGCCTTCGGGCGGATTGTGGATAAGCCTACGGGCGGACCTCCTTGTATTTCAAAGATAAATATGATGACCTGTTAATAAAGAACTTGTCTGATATCGTTTTTCTATGTCAAGTGATAAGATTACGTGACGAAACCAGTGCTTAACGGATTAATTAAAGAAGCTGGTTGTTACATGTCCAACTAATGTATTAGATAATTACATAACTAAAACAGCTCGAGAAAAGTGCAGAGGATGGGCCATGGGTCCGTCCTACAGTTGGGTGGTCCCGGCTAGCTGGGAACTTTTCTCAAATCACGAGGAACAGCGGAATGATCGTGAAAGGATACGAACAACAAAAGTATTGACCTAGAGATATGCCTTATCCTGATTTATGCTGTTTTAGGGGAACGGTATGGGATTATGCCTTATCGCAGAGAGGTTGAGCTTTGCATCCCTCTCGTTTCCCATTCTCCTTGAACCAAGTGCAGCGTGAATCTGCTTCGGACCTGGCGTTTCTGCGTAAAGTAGTTTGCTTGGGTCCGATGCTAGTTGCTATTAGGAAATGACCAATCAAGAAAAATCCTGAATCAGGTCGATCCTAAGTGGGAACGGCCGGAATACTTCCACGAGACACGGAAAGCCCTAGATCGCAAATCCCGTAACATTCCATGGGAGTGTCGGGCGGAGCTTTCTAGACATCCTGTTCAATGGAATGCTAAGACGTGTCCTAGATGATACTAGTGGACACGTTACAGTTGGTATCAGAGCCGACCAACAACGGAATTGTTTTTATGAAATCTCAATGAAATGAAGTAAAGCAATTGCTATTGTTCAAACATTTCCTTACCTTCAATGATGTCTTGCAGAATTACGAAGCGTGGAACAAGTTATTGGTATTTCGAGTCATGTTTATGACTGCAATGCATTCTCCGCTTTATAGACAAAGAATTGGGATGATGAACATCCTGGAGCAGATCTATAATCCATCATCTTTGTACATGGAACGAAGATGGAGGGGTGCTTCAGGAATCTACTATATAGCCACCCACTGGTTTGCTTATCTACAAACCAACCTAAAAAGGATCAAGTGGTTGGAAGACCTGAAAGTCGTGAAGCTTTTCATTTTTGTGAAAGCTCACGTAAACTCAACTTTACATATTCAAGCTCGGAGGGTCGAGATGAACGCATTGCTGATTTTTTCTTCTTCTTCCACACGCTATACAATGTACACAAAGTATAGATAAGATACAACATAAAGAAAAGTGGCCTACTAAGTCAAATAGTGCATAACCGACTACACCAATCGACTGGCGCTATATCTTTGCCAGTTGTAGGTAGGTGTAACAAACTAAATATAATAAGTGATAAGTCAATGGCCATGTGAGTATCATAATGACCACCAACATGCTAAATGTAGATGTGTGGACTCATCTAGTCATTTTAATTGATGACTCCGCTTGCCGATTGCATGGAATGCAAATGGCAAATCGTGCCGTGCATTCCGATACATAGTATGGATTCCAAAGGAAAGGATATCCTCAACTTCCAATGACTTACCGATTCCTAAAGATCCATGACCTGAAACCATACTATTAGACAATTCATGTAGATAAATGTAATAGAATGTTGTTCTCCCCAAACTAAAGGTAACAGTTGGCTTATCATCGCAAGAAATGTTGTATTCAAAAGGGCTATGGCCATATAAATAAAAATAAAGACTTCTTTTTATCAATGTCTGGTTGTGCATAAGAGTTGATAAAAAGTTAAGTAGCTACATTATTTACGAGATAGCTGAATTAAAGATGTAATATAAATCAATAACGGTTATCGTTTAATAACATTAAGAAACCTTTATCCAGGCACAACCCTAGGTACAAGTTCCTAATTCGCCTCCTACATCAAGTACTGCTGTAATCCAAGAGAAGAAGTTCCTTCTCAAGCAGATTAAGCCGCCCGAGTTTGACGGAAGAGGCAGATTCGTCCAACTGATGCTGAAATTTGGATTGAATCCATGGAGGATTACTTCGAAGAAGCCGGTACTGCACCCGCCAATCAGGCTATGCTCGCCAAGTTAAAGCTCACCGGCGAAGCCAGACTTTGGTGGAAGCAATGGTGCAAGGATTAAGGGATCGTAGAGGGATTTGTTACTTGGGAGAAGCTGAAGAAAGCCGTGCAGGGAAGATACTTGCCACCTGCATATCGCACGCAGAAAATGAATGAGTTCTACAAGCTAAAACAGCTGTGACTCACTCTTGACGCATACTACTCTAAATTCGTCTCACTTTTAAAATATGTGCCACAGATGGACATGACACAACAGATGTCCAAATTTTGTGTGGGTTTAAATCCACCAGTAAAAAACCCGTCTTGAATCTATGCGTCCATCAGATCTTCAAGATGCACTCATTCGAGTGATGCCTATAATTCAGGAGGTGCAAGCTAGACCAAGGGGTACCAAAACTTGGTCTTATAATGACCCGAACAGAGGAGCATTCAAACCTCAAATGAAGAGAGTTCAAGGTCATAATCAGGGACAAAGAAAGAAAGCAAGAACAAATAACGTCAACAACTTTGTTCCTACTCAAAGTAATGGCCGAAACCTCCATTGTTTCCACTGCAACGAACTCGGTCACTTCAAGAGGCAATGTCCCAAGCTAATTGGTGGAGGACATCACCAAGCGCCTTTCCAAGGAACAGGCTGTCATCAAGGAGCGGCTACCCGAGGAAGAGGAAGAACCGCCTACATTGACAATAGGCAAATGTGCGAAGAAGAAGAAGAAGAAGATCCGACCATGGAAGCAGAATTCGAAAGAGCGATAGTCCATGCTACTTTACACAAGAAAGGGCCAAATCGCCAGTTCTTGGTGATTCAGACACGGTCGGACTATCAAGGTAAAAGTTTCAAGACCTTGATTAATTGTGGCAGTACACATTCCTTTATCTCACCAGCCTCTGCAAAAAGATTAGGAATAGCCACAGTAGAAGCACCTACCCTGCTTGGGGAATTGGCAAATGGTCGTGAGGTTACTTGTACCCGGCAAACTGCTAAGATGGAATTCTTTCTGGGAGGAAGGAAGACTTCAATCAAATTTAGAGTTATGAATTTAGGTATCCATGAGTGTCTACTCGGAATGGATTGGCTTAAGCCTAACGATGCCCACAGTCACTGTGGAAAGGGTCAAGTTTCCTTTTGAAACTCTGAAAGGGAATTAGTCACAACTCAAGGTGAGACAGGAGTGCCAAGAATCCAATTGGCCAAAGTATCTCGGATCATAAAAGGAGTCAGAAAAGGATTACATTGTTTAATTGATCAAACTCAACAAATTAGATCAGAAGCAAGAGTCTCATGAAGGACCTTCTTGGCTAAAGGAATATGCAGACGTATTCCCTGAAGAGTTGACTGAACTTCCACCTCAAAGAGAAGTGGATCATGAGATTAGGTTAGTACCAGGAGCTGCGCCAATTGCAAAGAGACCTTATAGAATGTCCATACCAGAAGCAATTGAGCTGAAGGAACAACTCAAGCAACTACTAGATCAGGGCTACATCTGGCCTAGCAGTTCACCGTGGGGAGCTCCAGTACTATTTCAGAAAAAGAAAGATGGGACACTTCGACTATGTATTGATTACCGAGGATTGAATCAATCAACGGTCAAGAACAAGTACCCTATCCCTAGAATAGATGATCTTCTTGATCGTCTTCAGGGTGCAAAGATCTTCTCCAAGATTGATCTCAGGTCAGGTTACTATCAGATAAGGATCAAGGAAGAAGATATCCCAAAGACGGCCTTCAATACAAGATATGGGCACTTTGAGTTCCTAGTTATGTCATTCGGGCTTACGAATGCACTTGCTACCTTCAATAGGTTAATGCAGGACATCTTTAGGTCATATCTTGATGATTTCGTGCTTGTCTTTTTTTATGACACTTTAGTCTATTCTAAACAGGAAGAAGATCATGAACCTCAACTTTGGATTGTCCTTGAGACAATGAGGTCACATAAGCTGTATGCTAAAATGAAGAAGTGTGCATTCTTCAAGCGTCAGATTGAATATTTGGGATTCATAGTATCAGCAGAAGGAATCTTAGTGGACCCAACCAAGGTCAGAGACGTGCTTGAGTGGCCAATACCATTATCCGTCAAAGAGATACGTAGCTTTCTTGGATTGACAGGATGGTATAGGGTATTTATAAAAAATTATGCTTTGATTGCAGCACCTCTGACGGACTTACTGAAGAAGCAAACTTCCATTGCATGGTCAACTCCTGAACAAAATAGCTTCGACAGATTGAAGCAAAGTTTGGTATTAGCACCTATTCTAAAACTTCCAGACCTCAATAAAGATTTCGAGGTAGTAACTGATGCTAGCATTCTTGCCTTGGGGTGTGTACTTATGCAGGAAGGTCACCAGTAGCATAGTCTTCAAGGAAATTCAAGAGTCATGAAAAGAATTATGCTACGCATGATTTGGAATTACTAGCTGTCATCCACGCTCTAAAGCTTTGGAGACACTACCTGTTGGGTAACAAGTTTACTCTAGTAACTGACCATAAGAGTCTCAAATGGATCTTTACCTAGAACGAGCTCAACATGAGGCAACGTCAGTGGATTGAAGTGTTGGAGGAATATGACTTTGTAATCAAGTACCGACCAGGGAAATAGACTGTAGTTGCCGATGCACTTAGTCGCAAGGCATTCCTAAATTCCCTAATCTTGCAGAATATATCAACGGCTAGATCTCTAGCTACAAAAGTATATATGCCAAACAACCCTATACTTGAGTTAGCTAGAGAGGAAGCATGCCATGATTTGGCCTACCAAACAATGCTAAAGGAGATCTCTATCAATGAGCAGAACCAAAAGTTGCAGGCTAAGTATCAAGAATTTTCCAATAATAGTGGACTTGTCTACTACAGAACAAGGCTGTGTATACCAGCAAGCCAGTCACTTAAGCAGAAGATATTGTGGGAAGCTCATGATTCTCCTTTCACAGGACATCCTGGCTATGCTAAGACTCTTAATGCAGTTAGGAAGAGCTACCATTGGGAGAGGCTCAAAGGTGACGTTCTCAAATATGTCACCGAGTGTTTGTCTTGCCAACGTATTAAAGCCGAACATGTCATGATGCTGTTGAAAATTTGCCAATCACACCCTATGTATGCCCCTTTGTATGGAACAACTAGGCTAGGAAGATTCAGTTCATTCTAGGAAGAGAGACAAATCCCATAGGCACAGTGATGAAATGTGCTACCAAGCAATCCTATATAATTATGTACTTGACTATCACTTTCATATGATGATAATGCAATAGTACTTGTCTCTTTGTGTCAAGTCCCTGTGTCATTGTCAGTCCTACACAAGATTGTGTTTATGAGTTCAAGTTTCAATCTTGAAACCTAATTCACTTGTGTAACAGTTGTCTTCTTTGTCAATGTCAACATGAGTAGTATCTTCATCTTCCATCCTCCATAGCTTCCGCCTTTGCCATGCTCTAGATCCTGCATTTTTCACAGATGCCAGGGAAACTGCAACCGCTTGACATCCCCCAAATGAAATGGGAATTCATCAGTATGGATTTTGTTGTAGGCCTACCCCAAGTCCAGGGAGGATACAACTCCATCATGGTTGTGGTTGACATGCTTACTAAGGTTGCACACCTTATTCCAGTAAAGACAAACTGTAATATTTCCGCGTACCGCGTACCGTAAATATTAACTTCCCGCACGCCGTGTAAACCCTGTGCAAGGGTATTCCCTACTTCGTAATTATTGGTAACCTCATCCACACCATGCACGCTCAAAAATGAGGCCTCCATGTCGAGAAATACGAGGCTGAGATTGAAGACCGTAAAAGCCGCAAGGGAACACCCTTTTTGAAGGGGCAATTTGGATAAATCAAGGCAAATTTTTTTTATTATTATCCCTTCCCCCAGCCGATGCATTGCTGGAGGAGAGGGAGTGTGGGGAGGAATGGCCAAGGGAGGAGAAGGTCAGATTGCATGGGGAGGAGTCCTCCACGTGTGTGGAGGCCCTCTTTCCCCCCCATGCCTATATAAACACCCCCTTTTGGAGAGGGGGGATAGGAACAATGGGCGGAAGGCTGCCGTGAAGGAAGGAGGCCGGACGTGAAGGGAGGTGCCGGACGTGAAGGGAGAGGGGTGCCGGACGTGCTGGACGAGCTGGGGAAGGTCGCCGTGGTGGACGGGCTGTGAGAAGGGGGAAGGGAGGAAAGCGGCAGAAGCCTGTCGTGTGAGGGAGGTGGTCGTGTGAAGGAAGGGAAGGTGGCAGAAGGCTGTCGTGTGGAAGGTGGCCGTGGAGAAGGGGTCACCGTGCAGAGGAAAGCCGCCGTGCAGTCCGCCATAGCCGCCGTGAGGCCGTCCGGCCACTTCAGTCCGCCGCTGGATTACGATCCCTTCCCCCCCGACATGCACGTGCTGCCAGAAGCTTCTTAGAAGCTTCTCTAGGAAGCTTCTAAGGGGGCTTCTCAAAGCCCCCCTTCCCGTGGAGTCCCTTTATAGCCCATTTTACCCCGGGATTTCTAAGTCCCCTTCCCTTTGGATCTCACACAATCCATTCCCTAGGCGGGTTTTAAAGCCCTCCCTTCTGAACCTCAATAAGCCCATTCCGGCCCTTGAAGCAAAGGAAGCTACTAAGGCCCTAGGCCCGATTCGTTATAAAAAAAGGAGAGGGTTTTCTCTAAGCCCTTCCCACTCGATTTTTCCCCATAAGCCCATTGAAGAGGATTGCTTTAAGGTCATTTTTCAAGAATCTTTACCCCAGAATTTTGAGGAAATTAAGTATAAAGGCCTTCCATAAGGTCAAATTCCGCAAGCTGGTATTCCCAAGGATCCACTTTTCGAAAGGGATCTCCCGCGTACCAGGGAGAAAGAGCAAGATCTTGAGGCTGCGTACCAGGGCGAGCAAATTCACCGATTGCGTAAGGGAAAAGGCAACCTGGAAGTCCGTAATTATGTCATAATGGCCCCTAAAAAGTCACAAGACGCGCCTGCGGAAGGATCTTCTCCTAGTATTTACGTGGATATTTCCCGGAGCCCACAAGTCCAGGTTTGATCTATTTGGATTCCACATAGAAGTATTGAGTTAATCATGATAAACTTCATGGATTAGGAAGCACTCATGCATGTTCAAATTCAACTAGTCAAGTTAAATGCAATTGGAAAATGAATTGGCTATTTGAACATTTATTAGAAATAGCTCAAGATATGAAAATTGATCATTGGTACGTTCAAAGGAATGAATGAAAAGAGCATAAGGTGTCTATGCATTTGTAGGACCTTATTAGCAAGTTTCCTTTTGTGCATTCAAAAGTGACGAGCCTAGGACAACTGTTGCCTCATTACAAGGTTGAAATTGTTGAGGTACACCTTTTTACTAGGCATGGAAAGATTAATGGCATGTCACATTTTTAGATAAATCTTCCTTGTAATGATTCATGAGGAAAAGCTAACACCCATAAGATGTTATTCGAAAAGGAATAGAAGGGCACGAAAATGATCTATGGACTTGCAAGTGGCATGACTATTTGATGTAAGTCCTAGTAGGACCTAGGAAAGTTAGTGTCAAGATTATCAGGCATTTTTACCTTACCAAGGAAGGATAGGGTTATTGTGAACCATGTGATGCGTAGAAGCAGTGAATCGCATGCTTACGCGTATTGGTATAGTTGTAACTATTGTTCTCCATTAGATTTAGTTTATCACCTTTAGAAGGTTCATCCTTGTCGCAATACAAGTATATTGAGTTGTCTAAGTAACCTAAAACACAAGGGATTCATATGGGCATGGCTCAGTCGATATGATAGGTATCCCAAGTGCCAAGTGCAATAGGAATTCGACCTAGTTTTACACTTGTTGCCAAGTCTAAACCCGCAAACCCAAAGATCTTACACACGTTCACGAAATGTCGAATCAATTGGATGTTCATGCATAAAATGATCTAAGGTTTTATCCTAAGGATCATTCGTTCTAATGATGAAACTCCGACGGAGTTGCAAATTTCTAAGACCATGGGTCAACATAATTAGGAATGGGTTGGAGGATACCCTAAACGCTGCTACTCGGCTAGAGGTAATTCCGTGGCCGGAGGACGCCATTCAATGGGTGGAATGATCCCGTGGAATGATGCAACACATGTACAAAAAGGTTGCAACATCGTATAGACTTGAGATTTGTCCACAAGAGGGTTTTGCCATCTCTCGAAATGAGGTTGGCAAGTTATTGAAAGAATTTAACTTACAAGAGGATGAGTAATCATCCTGTTACTCACTTTTCTTGGGGAATAGTTGCTAAGGAAAAGGAAAGTTAGGTATTTGCCTGGAAGCAATTGACCAATCAATAGATTGAAGCGACATGGTCGCTGGAATCTACCATAACAAAACCTAAAGTATTGGTAGGGTATGACCCTAACCCAAGAATGATAGGAATCTTGCCAAGTTGCAATTGATTTCGGATCGAATGCGGGTTGCATTCGGAGAAAAGGAGTCACTCCTTAACAGTTGCCAGCTAAACGACCATTGGAAATTGATTGTGCTTGTAACAGTTTGGAAAGCACTGTTTGCATTGTTTGCTCAATGAACTAAAGGACGAAAATATATCTAAATACTTCAGGTTGAAGCCTGAAGGGAGAGGCAGCTTTAGTTACCCCCGACTGCCTGCCTGACCCTAACCAAGGGGGTTGTTAACCGCGCCGGGAACGTGGACCGAACCCGCCGTGAGAGGTCTCTCCGTTGAGTTCTACTTGGAGCAGGAGGACGCTTGGGTGCCAGAGGGGGCTCTGGCCGTAAATCCCTCGCCTTCCGGGCCCTGCACAAGAGGCTAACGTGACTCGGGATTGGATCTCGAGGCCCGTATACTAGTCTACGGGCGGAAACTTGGATTAGTGATCCCTGGTGGATTACTGGATAGCCTTCGGGCGGATTATGAATACGCCTACAGGCGGGAACTCCTTGTATTTCAAAGATAAAAGGATAAAATGATAATAAAGAAGTTGTTTGGCATTGTTTTCTTTATGTCCTGTGATAAGATTACGTGAAGGAACCAGTGCATAAGTGGGTTAATTCAAAGAAGCTGTTTGTATATGTCAAACTAATGTGGTAGGTAATTACATAACTAAAACAAACCGAGGAAAGTGTGGAGGATGGACCATGGGTCCGTCCTACGGATGGGTGGTCCCGGTTAGCCGGGAACTTTTCTCAAAGTCTTCGACGAACAGAGGGATGATTAACATCACCGAAACAAGTAATGAGAACGATGACTTAGAATTAACTATTACCCGATTCACGCTGTTTTAGGGGAACTCAATGGGACTATGCCTTATGGCAGAGAGGTCGAGCCTTGCATCCCTCTCGTTTCCCATTCTCCTTGAACCAAGTGCAGCGTAAATCCGCTTCGGACCTGACGTTTCTGCGTAAAGTAGTTCGCTTGGGTCTGACGCTAGTTGTTGCTAGCTAACGACCAAACAGGAAAACCCAAATTCAGGTCAATCCTAAGTGGGAACGGCCAGGATACTTCCGCTACGTGGCAGACGCGGGAAGACCTAGATCGCAAGTCCCGTAACATTCCATGGGAGTGCTGGGCGGAGTCCCGATGGACTGCTAAGACGTGTCCGGGATGATTCTAGTGGACACGTTACAGTTGGTATCAGAGCGAACCAACAAAGGACTTGTTTTTAGGAAATTTTAATAAGAAGAAGTAAAGCAAATGTTGTGTCCCAAACATTTCCTTACTTTGATTACTGTCTTCCAGAATTATGAAGCATGGAACAGGTTCTTAGTGTTCCGAGTCATGTTCATGACCGCGATGCATTCCACGAATTATCGACAAAGGGTTGAGATGATGAACATCCTAGACCGCATTTACAATCCATCACCTGTGTACATGGAACAGAGATGGATGGGTGTTTCAGGGATCTATTACATAACTGCCTATCGACCTGCGTACCTTCAAATTAACTTGAAGAGAATCAAGTGGATGGAGGATTTGAGGATCATAAAGCTGTTCGTCTTTGTTGAGGCTCATGCAAACGCGACCCTACAGGTTGGAGGTCGAAGGGTTAACCAGAATAAGTATGTGTACGGAGAAGTGATTCAAAGAATCCCTACCGACCGAATCAAGGTTTTGGGACGTCATGAGAAGAATGGATATCAAAGGAAAAGATACCCTAATCTTCCAATGAACTACTGATTCCTGAAGATCGATGACCCCAATCCGTACTACTACTCAGTTCCTGTAGCTGAATGCAACAACATCTTATTCTCTTCGAATTAATGTATTAACTTGTTCCATCGCCCCAAGAAATAATTGTACCTCGAAAGGGCTATGTTGATATGAATGGAATAAAACTTTTTCTTCCGATTGTCTTGACTATGAATATTGATAAAGAAGTAAAGTGATTTGGTCACTTGGCTAAAGGAATATGCGGACGTAGTTTCTGAAGAGTTAACAAAACGTCCACTTCAAAGAGAAGTAGATCATGAGATCAAGCCAGTGATAGGAGCCGCGCCATTTGCGAAGAGACCATATAGAGTGTCTATATCGGAAGCAATCGAGTTGAAGGAACAACTCAAGCAACTACTAGATTAGGGCTACATCCGGCCTAGCAACTCACCATGGGGAGCTCCAGTTCTATTCCAGAAGAAGAAAGATGGGACATTTCGGCTATGTATTGATTACCGTGGGTTGAATCAATCAACAGTCAAGAATAAGTATCCTATTCCTAGAATAGATGGGCTTCTTGATCGCCTTCAAGGTGCAAAGATCTTCTCCAAGATTGATCTCAGGTCAGGTTACTATCAAATCAGGGTCAAGGATGAGGATATTCCAAAAACGGCCTTCAATACAAGATATGGGCACTTTGAATTCTTGGTTATGTCATTCGGGCTTACAAATGCACATGCCACCTTCAATAGATTAATGCAGGATATTTTTAGACCATATCTTGATGATTTCGTGCTTGTCTTCTTCGATGACATTTTAGTCTATTCTAAACAGGAAGAAGATCATGAACCTCAACTACGGATTGTTTTGGAGACAATGAGGTCTCATAAGTTGTATGCAAAAATGAAGAAGTGTGCATTCTTCAAACGTCAGATTGAATATCTAGGATTCATAGTATCATCAGAAGGAATATCAGTAGACCTAGCCAAAGTCAGAGATGTGCTTGAATGGCCAATACCAGTATCTGTCAAAAAGATACGTAGTTTTCTTGGCTTGACAGGATGGTATAGGATCTTCATCTAAAACTATGCCTTGATTGCAGCACCTTTGACAGAATTATTGAGGAAGCAAACGTCCATTGCATGGTCAACTGCCGAACAAACTAGCTTCGATAGGTTGAAGCAAAGTTTGGTATCAGCACCGATCCTAAAACTTCTAGACCACAGTAAGGAGTAGAGGTAGTAACTGATACTAGCACGCTTGCCTTAGGATATGTGCTCATGTAGGAAAATCATCCAGTAGCATATTCTTCAAGGAAATTGAAGAGTCACGAAAAGAATTATGCCACTCATGATCTGGAGTTATTAGCTGTCATCCATGCTCTAAAGCTTTGGAGACACTATCTGTTGGGAAATAAGTTCACTCTAGTAACCGATCATAAGAGTCTCAAATGGATTTTTACCCAGAACAAGCTCAACATGAGGCAACGTCGATGGATCGAAGTATTGGAGGAGTATGATTTTGAAATCAAGTATCGACCGGGGAAAGAGAATGTAGTTGCCGATGCACTCAGTCGCAAGGCATTCCTAAATTCCCTAATCTTGCAGAATCCATCAACGGCCAGATCTCTGGCTACAAAGGTATCTATGCCAAGCAACCCTATACTCGAACTAGCTAAAGAAGAAGCAAGCCATGACTTAGCCTACCAAGCAATGATAAAAGAAATATCTACCAAGGATCAGAATCTGAAGTTACAGGCCAAGTATCATGAATTTTCTATTGACAATGGACTTGTTTATTACAGAACAAGGTTATGTATACCAACAAGTCAGTCACTTAAGCAAAAGATATTATGGGAAGCTCATGATTCCCCTTTCGCAGGACATCCTGGCTATGCAAAAACTCTTAATGCAATTAGGAAGAGCTATCATTGGGAGAGGCTCAAAGGTGACGTCCTCAAATATGTCACCGAATGTTTGTCTTGCCAACGTATCAAGGCTGAACATGTCATGATGCCAGGAAAATTACAACCACTTGACATTCCCCAAATGAAATGGGAATTCATCAGTATGGATTTTGTGGTGGGCTTACCCCAAGTCCAAGGAGGGTACAACTCCATTATGGTTGTAGTTGACATGCTTACTAAGGTTGCACACCTGATTCCAGTAAAGACAAACTATAAAGCCTCCGATATTGCAAGAGTGTTTATCAAAGAAATATTCAAGCTACATGGGTTACCTAGAAGGATCATTAGCGATCGAGATTCTCTTTTCACTTCACACTTCTGGAGAGCTATCTTTGAAGCTATTGGAACTCAGCTCTATTTTAGCACTGCCTACCATCCCCAAACGGATGGACAAACAGAACGAGTAAATCAAATCATTGAGGATATGCTTAGGGCTTACTGCTGTCGTGAGCCGAAGAGGTGGATTCAATACTTGCCGTTAGTAGAATTTGCTTACAATGCTTCTTACCAGCAGAGCATTCAAATGACGCCTTTTCAGGCATTGTATGGTCATGATTGTCGAAGTCCCCTAAATTTTTCTGATCCTACCCTGAGTGTGGAAGCTTCAAGACAAATGTTGGAGGACATGGATGACCAAATAAGGTCAATAAGACAAGATATACAAGCAGCCAAAGATAGACAAAAGGCATATGCGGATTTGAAATGCCAAGAGAGGGTCTTCGGAGAAGGAGACATGGTCTTCATTCGTGTACGGCCGAAAAAGAGTTCTCTATCTCTAGGTGAATGCAAGAAGCTAATTCCAAGGTATTGTGGTCCGTATAAAATCCTCAAATGCCTAGGACCCAATGCTTAAAAATTGCAACTTCCTGATAACCTAAAGGTTCACAATATGTTCCATATTAGTCTCTTAAAAAAGTATGTACCTAGCCCTAATCATGTACTTGATGACCAACAAATTGTAATGCCTAGTCAAGGAGTCCTTGAACTAAGACCGGAAAAGATTTTAGATGTCAGGGAGGGACAGTTGAGATCTAGAACCTTGAGAGAATGCCTCGTCCAGTGGAAGGATTATCCCGAAGAGGATGCTACCTGGATGGATGAAAGCTCTCTCAATCTTCAAAACCCCCAGTTTATCTCGAGATGAGGACATCTCGATTCTTCTAAGGGGGAGAGAATGTAATATTTCCGCATACCGCGTACCGTAAATATTAACTTCCCGCACGCCGTGTAAACCCTGTGCAAGGGTATTCCCTACTTCGTAATTATTGGTAACCTCATCCACACCATGCACGCTCAAAAATGAGGCCTCCACGTCGAGAAATACGAGGCTGAGATTGAAGACCGTAAAAGCCGCAAGGGAACACCCTTTTTGAAGGGGCAATTTAGATAAATCAAGGCAATTTTTTTTTATTATTATCCCTTCCCCCAGCCGATGCATGGCTGGAGGAGAGGGAGTGTGGGGAGGAATGGCCACGGGAGGAGAAGGTCAGATTGCATGGGGAGGAGTCCTCCACGTGTGTGGAGGCCCTCTTTCCCCCCCATGCCTATATAAACACCCCCTTTTGGAGAGGGGGGATAGGAACAATGGGCGGAAGGCTGCCGTGAAGGAAGGAGGCCGGACGTGAAGGGAGGTGCCGGACGTGAAGGGAGAGGGGTGCCGGACGTGCTGGACGAGCTGGGGAAGGTCGCCGTGGTGGACGGGCTGTGAGAAGGGGGAAGGGAGGAAAGCGGCAGAAGGCTGTCGTGTGAGGGAGGTGGTCGTGTGAAGGAAGGGAAGGCGGCAGAAGGCTGTCGTGTGGAAGGTGGCCGTGGAGAAGGGGTCGCCGTGCAGTCCGCCCAGTCCGCCATAGCCGCCGTGAGGCCGTCCGGCCACTTCAGTCCGCCACTGGATTACGATCCCTTGGGCCCCCCGACATGCACGTGCTGCCAGAAGCTTCTTAGAAGCTTCTCTAGGAAGCTTCTAAGGGGGCTTCTCAAAGCCCCCCTTCCCGTGGAGTCCCTTTATAGCCCATTTTACCCCGGGATTTCTAAGTCCCCTTCCCTTTGGATCTCACACAATCCATTCCCTAGGCGGGTTTTAAAGCCCTCCCTTCTGAACCTCAATAAGCCCATTCCGGCCCTTGAAGCAAAGGAAGCTACTAAGGCCCTAGGCCCGATTCGTTATAAAAAAAGGAGAGGGTTTTCTCTAAGCCCTTCCCACTCGATTTTTCCCCATAAGCCCATTGAAGAGGATTGCTTTAAGGTCATTTTTCAAGAATCTTTACCCCAGAATTTTGAGGAAATTAAGTATAAAGGCCTTCCATAAGGTCAAATTCCGCAAGCTGGTATTCCCAAGGATCCACTTTTCGAAAGGGATCTCCCGCGTACCAGGGAGAAAAGAGCAAGATCTTGAGGCTGCGTACCAGGGCGAGCAAATTCACCGATTGCGTAAGGGAAAAGGCAACCTGGAAGTCCGTAATTATGTCATAATGGCCCCTAAAAAGTCACAAGACGCGCCTGCGGAAGGATCTTCTCCTAGTATTTACGTGGATATTTCCCGGAGCCCACAAGTCCAGGTTTGATCTATTTGGATTCCACACAGAAGTATTGAGTTAATCATGATAAACTTCATGGATTAGGAAGCACTCATGCATGTTCAAATTCAACTAGTCAAGTTAAATGCAATTGGAAAATGAATTGGCTATTTGAACATTTATTAGAAATAGCTCAAGATATGAAAATTGATCATTGGTACGTTCAAAGGAATGAATGAAAAGAGCATAAGGTGTCTATGCATTTGTAGGACCTTATTAGCAAGTTTCCTTTTGTGCATTCAAAAGTGACGAGCCTAGGACAACTGTTGCCTCATTACAAGGTTGAAATTGTTGAGGTACACCTTTTTACTAGGCATGGAAAGATTAATGGCATGTCACATTTTTAGATAAATCTTCCTTGTAATGATTCATGAGGAAAAGCTAACACCCATAAGATGTTATTCAAAAAGGAATAGAAGGGCACGAAAATGATCTATGGACTTGCAAGTGGCATGACTATTTGATGTAAGTCCTAGTAGGACCTAAGAAAGTTAGTGTCCAGATTATCAGGCATTTTTACCTTACCAAGGAAGGATAGGGTTATTGTGAACCATGTGATGCGTAGAAGCAGTGAATCGCATGTTTACGTGTATTGGTGTAGTTGTAACTATTGTTCTCCATTAGATTTAGTTTATCACCTTTAGAAGGTTCATCCTTGTCGCAATACAAGTATATTGAGTTGTCTAAGTAACCTAAAACACAAGGGATTCATATGGGCATGGCTCAGTCGATATGATAGGTATCCCAAGTGCCAAGTGCAATAGGAATTCGACCTAGTTTTACACTTGTTGCCAAGTCTAAACCCGCAAACCCAAAGATCTTACACACGTTCACGAAATGTCGAATCAATTGGATGTTCATGCATAAAATGATCTAAGGTTTTATCCTAAGGATCATTCGTTCTAATGATGAAACTCCGACGGAGTTGCAAATTTCTAGGACCATGGGTCAACATAATTAGGAATGGGTTGGAGGATACCCTAAACCCTGCTACTCGGCTAGAGGTAATTCCGTGGCCAGAGGACGCCATTCAATGGGTGGAATGATCCCGTGGAATGATGCAACACATGTGCAAAAAGGTTGCAACATCGTATAGACTTGAGATTTGTACACAAGAGGGTTTTGTCATCTCTTGAAATGAGGTTGGCAAGTTATTGAAAGAATTTAACTTACAAGAGGATGAGTAATCATCCTGTTACTCACTTTTCTTGGGGAATAGTTGCTAAGGAAAAGGAAAGTTAGGTATTTGCCTGGAAGCAATTGACCAATCAATAGATTGAAGCGACATGGTCGCTGGAATCTACCATAACAAAACCTAAAGTATTGGTAGGGTATGACCCTAACCCAAGAATGATAGGAATCTTGCCAAGTTGCAATTGATTCCGGATCGAATGCGGGTTGCATTCGGAGAAAAGGAGTCACTCCTTAACAATTGCCAGCTAAACGACCATTGGAAATTGATTGTGCTTGTAACAGTTTGGAAAGCACTGTTTGCATTGTTTGCTCAATGAACTAAAGGACGAAAATATATCTAAATACTTCAGGTTGAAGCCTGAAGGGAGAGGCAACTTCAGTTACCCCCGACTGCCTGCCTGACCCTAACCAAGGGGGTTGTTAACCGCGCCGGGAACGTGGACCGAACCCGCCGTGAGAGGTCTCTCCGTTGAGTTCTACTTGGAGCAGGAGGACGCTTGGGTGCCAGAGGGGGCTCTGGCCGTAAATCCCTCGCCTTCCGGGCCCTGCACAAGAGGCTAACGTGACTCGGGATTGGATCTCGAGGCCCGTATACTAGTCTACGGGCGGAAACTTGGATTAGTGATCCCTGGTGGATTACTGGATAGCCTTCAGGCGGATGATGAATACGCCTACAGGCGGGAACTCCTTGTATTTCAAAGATAAAAGGATAAAATGATAATAAAGAAGTTGTTTGGCATTGTTTTCTTTATGTCCTGTGATAAGATTACGTGAAGGAACCAGTGCATAAGTGGGTTAATTCAAAGAAGCTGTTTGTATATGTCAAACTAATGTGGTAGGTAATTACATAACTAAAACAAACCGAGGAAAGTGCGGAGGATGGACCATGGGTCCGTCCTACGGATGGGTGGTCCCGGTTAGCCGGGAACTTTTCTCAAAGTCTTCGACGAACAGAGGGATGATTAACATCACCGAAACAAGTAATGAGAACGATGACTTAGAATTAACTATTACCCGATTCACGCTGTTTTAGGGGAACGGAATGGGACTATGCCTTATGGCAGAGAGGTCGAGCCTTGCATCCCTCTCGTTTCCCATTCTCCTTGAACCAAGTGCAGCATAAATCCGCTTCGGACCTGGCGTTTCTGGTAAAGTAGTTCGCTTGGGTCTGACGCTAGTTGTTGCTAGCTAACGACCAAACAGGAAAACCCAAATTCAGGTCGATCCTAAGTGGGAACAGCCAGGATACTTCCGCTACGTGGCAGACGCGGGAAGACCTAGATCGCAAGTCCCGTAACATTCCATGGGAGTGCCGGGCGGAGCCTTCTAGACATCCTTCCCGATGGACTGCTAAGACGTGTCCGGGATGATTCTAGTGGACACGTTACACAAACTATCAAGCCTCAGACATTGCAAGATTGTTTATCAAGGAGATATTCAAGCTACATGGTTTACCCAGAAGAATCATTAGTGATCGTGATTCTCTCTTCACATCACACTTCTGGAGAGCTATCTTTGAAGCTATTGGGACTCAACTCTATTTTAGCACCGCTTACCATCCCCAAACGGATGGCCAAATAGAGCGAGTAAATCAAGTCATCGAGGATATACTTAGGGCATACTGTTGTCGTGAGCCGAAGAGGTGGATTCAGTACTTGCCTTTGTTTGAATTTGCCTACAATGCTTCTTACCAGCAAAGCATTCAGATGACCCCTTTTCAAGCATTATATGGTCATGATTGCAGAAGTCCCCTAAACTTTTCTGATCCAACCTTAAGGGTTGAAGCTTCAAGACAGATATTGGAAGATATGGATGACCAAATAAAGTCAATAAGACAGGACATACAAGCGGCCAAGGATAGACAGAAAGCATACGTGGATTTGAAGCGTCAAGAAAGGGTCTTCGAATAAGGAGACATGGTGTTCATTCACGTACACCCTAAAAAGAGTTCCCTATCCTTAGGAGATTGCAGAAAGCTAAGTCCAAGGTATTGTGGGCCATACAAGATCCTCAAATGCCTAGGACCTAATGCTTATAAACTGCAACTCCCTGAGAACCTAAAAGTTCATAATGTATTCCACATTAGCCTATTGAAAAAGTATGTACCTAATCCTAACCATGTACTTGACGACCAACAAGTTGTAATGCCTAGTCAAGGAGTCCTTGAACTAAAGCCTGACAGGATCTTAGATGTTACGGAGAGACAATTAAGATCCAGAACCGTGAGAGAATGCCTCGTCCAGTGGAAAGACTATCCCGAAGAGGATGCCACTTGGGTAGATGAAGGCACACTCAACCATCAATATCCCTGGTTTATCTCGAGATGAGGACATCTCGATTCCTCTAAGGGGAAGAGAATGTAATATATCAAATATTTCATGGAAATTTCTTTACTCTATCAGCAACGGTTCGTGTTGGAGGGGGAGAGGGATTTAGAAAGGACAGCAAGCTCCTCGTTGGAGCTTGCGTATCCTCAAGGCCATGCCTTTCGCCATGTCGGGAGGGAGGATCCCTCTCCCCTCCCCTATTTCAATCAAGGGGGGGCTGCTGCCAGAAAAAAGGAGAAGGGGAGGCTAAGGGTATAGCGCAAAGGGTCGCCATTGAACGAGAGGGGGAGGGAATCTTGAGATTGCAGTGAAGGGGTGCCGTCACCCAATGCCCAAAGCTCGAGGGAGAGGTTGGTCGTGAGAGGTAGGAGCCGCCTCCACCAAAGCCAACATAGCTGCCTTCAGTCACGCAGGCCCTCGTCGCCTCCCAAGATACGCCAGTTCGCGGACGCCAACACGGCGCCAAATCCTCCCCTCCTTGCCACGTAGAAGCCGTGGAAACTTCTAAAGAGAATCTTCTAAGGGGGGGACTAGTTAAGCCCCTTTCACCCCCTTGTGTTCCCTTTTTTGTCTTTCCTCCCCCCCTCAGGTTTTAAAAACCCCCTAAGCCCTTTTCACCCCCGTGTCCACACACCCCTCCCCTGTGTCCTAAAATCCCTCCAAGACCCCCTTCCTATACCTTTCACTCCCATATCCAAAAATCTCCCAAGGCCCCCTTCTTATGCCTTTTGGAACCACACACACACACCCTTCCCCCTGTCAAGAATCGCGTGGTGGGGGGACTTGCTCAAGATGCTGCGCCGATCACACAGAGAATGCACAAGGAAAAGCTCACTCAAGAGATAAGAAGAGAGATGGAGGCCAAAACATTTTCTTGCTGGTTTTTTCTTCTTCTTTCACACACTTTACAATATATACAAAGTATAGATAAGATACAACATAAAGGAAAGTGGCCTACTAAGTCAAACAATGCATAACCGACTACACTAGTCGACTGGTGCTATAACTATGCCAGTTGTTGTAAATAGATGTAACAACCTGGATATAATAAGTAATGAGTCAGTGGCCATGTGTGAGTCATTATGAACACCGACGTGCTAAGTGTAGATGTGTGAACCCATCTAACCAGGCGGTCCATCATCAATGTCCACATGTGTTGTGCTTGTCATCTCAACACTCCCCCTCAAGCTCAACTGCATCTCTGCAACTCCAAGTAAGCTTCGAAACTTTTGAAACTTCTCTGTACCCAAATGCCTTCGTGAAGATGTCAGCTATCTGATCCTGTGTGCTGACATACACCAAGTCAATCTCACCTGCTAGTACCTTCTCTCTCACAAAGTGGTAGTGTACCTCAATATGCTTTGTCCTGGCATGGAACACAGGGTTCCTAGCCAACTGTATACTACTCATGTTGTCACAATAAATGACAACTAGACCTTCCACCTGCACATCCAAATCAGCCAATAACTTTTGTAGCCATACTACCTCACATGCTCCAATAGCAGCACCTCTATACTCACCCTCTGTACTCGACAAAGCAACTGTAGATTGCTTTTTGCTACTCCAAGCAACTGCTGCACTACCAAGAGAGAATATGTATCCGCTGGTAGATCTTCTATCAGACATACTACCAGCCCAATCTGCATCTGTGTATCCAAACACCTGTACATTTGTACCTGCCTCATAGAAAAGTCCATAATGTAATGTGGACTTCACATATCTCAATATGCGTCTGACTGCATCCAAATGTGGCTTTCTAGGTACTTACATAAACTGACTCACAAGACCAACAGCGTAGCTCAAGTCTGGCCTTGTAATGGTTATGTAGATCAAATCCTCTTTAACATAGTAGGGTCTTCTATCTCATCCCCAACATCAGCACTCAACTTTACATTCTGCTCCAACGGAACTGAAAGTGGTTTGCATGCTGTCATACCATACTTGGACAACATATCCAAGCCATACTGTCTTTGGGACAGCCATATACCATCATCACATTTGATCACCTCAATGCCAAGGAAGTACCTTAGCTCACCTAAATCCTTCATCTCAAACTTATTCTTCAAAAAATCCTTGACTTTAGCAATCCCACTATCACTATCACCTGTAATAATCAAGTCATCCACATAGATGACTATGATGACCAAACCTGCATCTCCCTTTCTCACATAAAGCGAGTGATCAGCATCAGAAACATAAAAGCCAATATTGACAAGATACTCTCTGATCTTGTCAGACCATGCTCTAGGTGCTTGCTTAAGCCCATAGAGTGCCTTCTTCAACTTGCACACATACCTGGGATGCTTTAAATCCTCATAACCTGTTGGCTGATCCATATACACTTCTTCTTGCAAATCACCATGCAAGAAGGCATTCTTCACATCCATTTGCTGCAATCTCCAACCTTTGGCTGCTGCCAAAGCAATCACACATCTGACAGTTGTTATCCTAGCAACTAGACTGAAGGTTTCATCATAATCTATGCCATATGTCTGGGCATAGCCTTTTGCAACCAGCCTAGCTTTGTACGTGCTAATAGAACCATCTGCATTGTGCTTAATCTTATAGACCCACTTACATCCAATAGCTTTCTTGCCCTTTGGCAATGATACTAGATCCCAAGTTTTATTGGCCTCTAATGCAGCCATCTCCTCATCCATTGCTGCATCCCAATGAGCATGACCAACAGCCTCCTCAAAACATGTGGGCTCAACATCCTCAACTAGTTTCACCATATAAGCATAATGGTGAGCTGCATAACCTTCAAAACCAAATCTTTTAATAGGGTATCTCACCCTGCTAGACCTGCGTACCACTGGATCACTCAATGGAGTCTTTGCATTAATGCATGCTCTCTGCACACCTGGAGTCCTCACTGAAGGAATGCCAAGCTCATCATCCAAGCTCTCTGATCTACTAGAGTCTCCATCAAGAACTGCATTAATGCCTTCTGACACTTTATTATTTTCTTTGTCTTTACCTGTAGTGCTACTAGATGCACCCGAAGATGTAGAGATACTCCTTAGTCTCCCAGACCAAGGACTACCAGATGATGTCTCTAGTCCACTAAGAGTCCGTGATTCTTGCTTTTCAGCCTGCACATGAGTGTCATGATCATCATCATCATCCAATGCATCACCACTAGATGCATACCAACTGCTCATTTCATCAAAGATGGCATCCCTGCTTACTCTGAACTTACATGTGACAGGGTTATAACAGCAATACCCTTTTTTCTCTAAAGAGTATCCAATAAAGACACACTTTTCAGCCTTTGGATCCAATTTCTTCCGCAACTCATCTGGCACATGAACATACGCAATGCAGCCAAACACTTTCAAGTGTGATACATCAGGCTTCTTGCCAGTAAAGCATTCTTCAGGAGTCATACCATGAACTATAGTTGTGGGGGTTTTGTTCATAATATAAACAGCAGTATGAACAGCCTCAGACCAGAAATGCTTAGGCATATTCTTTTCAGCCATCAAGGCGCATGCAACTTCTGCAATATGCTTGTTTTTCCTTTCTGCAACCCCATTTTGTTGTGGAGTATACCTGCATGTGAATTGTCTCTTTATCCCATGAGACCTCAGAAAATCACTGAACTCATTTGAGAGGTACTCTTCCCCTCCATATGACCTCAAGCACTTTACTTTCAAGCCTGTTTCTCTTTCAACTACAACCTTGAAAGTTCTAAAGTGCTCAAACGCTTCACTCTTTTCCTTCATTAAATATACCCATAGCTTTCTAGAACAATCATCAATAAATGTGACAAAGTATGAACTGCCTCCAAGAGATACATTTTGTGTAGGCCCCCAAATGTCTGTATGCACAACATCAAGGATATTTCTGCTTACATCTCTATCATGTGAAAAGGGTTGTCTTAACTGCTTACCAAACTGACATGCTTCACATACCTTATGAAATTCTGCAACTCTAAATGTAGGTAAACCTGTAACCAACCCTTTGGACTGCATTAATTTCAGCCTCTGTACATTTGCATGTCCAATGCGTTTGTGCCAAATTTCAATGTCTGCAACAACACCTTTTCCTTTGGCATACATAGCAGCATTCATAGTAGGAATTCCAGCATCCAGAGTAAACATACGTCCAACTCTACTTCCCTTTGCTACCAACCTGCACTTGTCATTGAAGTCTTCTACAAAGCAACCCTTTGCATTAAATCTGACTTGCAGCCCTTGCTCTACCATTTGATCGACTGATACCAAGTTCTTTGTAATAGATGGCACATATAATACATCTGAAAGACTCTTTGTCTTACCATCATGCAAGGACAAGGGAACTTTTCCAATGTGTGAAATTGGGTGGCATGAATCATCACCTGTCTGCACATAACCTGCATTTTGCAAATCCTGCATCTCTCCAAACCATTCTGCATGGCTGGTCATATGATTGGATGCACCTGAATCAACATACCAAACATCTTCATGTGTTCCCTTTCCTGTAACAGCATTCAGCATATGCTGCATAACAAACAAACGTTCATTTATGTCTTCATTCTATCATGAAGAGGATGCATATGGCTTTCTGACATATACGGAAGTTACAAAAGACTTCCAATTTTCATTGTTAAGTCCACCCAAGGTAGACGTCACCAAATTATCATCATCGGGCATTGCATCAATCGCTGCCAAGGCATCTGCAATGCTTCTTACCTTCAGTGCATACTCATTGATAGACATCTTCCCTTTCTTCAATGTATTCAACTCTTGCTTGAGTTGAATCTTTCGTGCCTTTGTATTTACAGAAAACATACTTTCAAGTATGGTCCAAGCTACATATGAATTCTCTGCATTTCTAATATGTCCCAGCATATTATTGTCAATTACTGCAGACAACCAACACATGACCTTTTTATCTTTTGCATTCCATTCTTTTCGTGTCTTTGTCTCTTCTGCAGTTGGAGGATCACTCACCTCCGGCTCCTTTTCTTCACCTGAAACAAACTTGTAGAGGACTTTTCCAATAAGGAAGTTCGTGACACAGAACTTTCATGAAGGGTAGTTGTTCTTGTTGAGCTTCTCAATGATGGGGTTTCCACTATTCTCTACCATTATCAGAAAATTAATACCAACAGCAAGCAAATCTTTTGCAACCTTCGACTTGTAGTGCATAGCAATACACCAGATAGCCCTTTTCACTATCTGCTCAACAATACATGCAATCTGCAACCTGTTTGCAGATAAAACTTGTGTTTACTCACTGTTAAACACCTTTGAACTTACAGATTTGAAATCTGTAACCTGTGCACCCACTTTCTGTCAATACAGTCGAAGTCACAGCGTACCCTGAAACTGCTGTCCGCAACCTTGCGGCTCTAAAATGGGCCCTGAAACGGCCTCAGATGCCCAAAATCTCACTGCAATCTCAGATTTTTGCTCTGCCCTGCTTCTGGTGCCTCCATAGGCACTATCCAAGAGAAAGAGTGGAAGGATGGGAGAGCTTCTTACCCGTGGCTTGCTTGCTCGAACCTTGCTTCTTCTCCTTTGCTTCAGCCTTTGAAATCAGCCTCTCTTAGTGGTGCAGCTCTGATACCATGTCAAGAATCGCGTGGTGGGGGGACTTGCTCAAGATGCTGCACCGATCACACACAGAATGCACAAGGAGAAGCTCGCTCAAGAGACAAGAAGAGTGATGTAGGCCAAAACGTTTTCTTGCTAGTATTTTCTTCTTCTTCCACACACTTTACAATATATACAAAGTATAGATAAGATACAACATAAAGGAAAGTGGCCTACTAAGTCAAACAATGCATAACCGACTACACTAGTCAACTGGCGCTATAACTATGCCAGCTGTAAATAGGTGTAACAACCTGAATATAATAAGTAATGAGTCAGTGGCCATGTGTGAGTCATAATGAACACCGATGTGCTAAGTGTAGACATGTGGACCCATCTAACCAGGCAGTCCATGATCAATGTCCACATGTGTTGAGCTTGTCATCTCAACACCTCCCCCCCCTCGTGTTTTAAGCCCCCTCATCCCATGGGTGTTGGAATCCCGTAATTTAAACCTTTCTTCCCCCGTATTTAACCCTTAAGCCCCTTTCTTTTGGGCTTGTTACTCCCCCCCCTCCCCCCCCCGTGTGGAAACCCCTATAGGGCCTTTTTCTTGGGCTTTGTAAGCCTTTCCCTCCCAAAAGAACTAAGACCTTAAAGGTCTTATTACCCCCTCCTCGTGGTTAAACCCTTTCCTTGCCTTTCCAAAATACCATTGGGACTTGGTTTTTTCCCTACTCGAAAAAGAGAAGAAGAGTATTGATGTGTAAGGGAGTGACAGTGGAATTCCGAAAAGGAGTGTAAAGCTGCTTCCACGTTCGAAGGACTACAATTGCAATGCCTCCTAAGAAAGTCCAAGGAGTAGCTACGGGAGGATCATCTCCCGGTATACATGTGGATATCTCACCCCAAACCCAGGTTTTTTCTTCTAAATTTTATATCATTGTAATTCAATCATGCAAGATGAATTGTTAGGGATAGAATATATTTTGTCCTAGTTGTTCACGACGAAGGAATTTATTTTAATGGAACATGCAAAATAGATAAAGCATAAGCATTTTTTTTTCAAATAGCTTTATGCATGGAAAATGCAAATCATGAAAGGACTCTTACGATGCATAAACTCTATGAAATTATCATTGTTAACTGCATAACTTAGCAAGGAAAAAGGTTGCTTATTTAGGATGAGTTTGTTCGCAAAGAAAAAGGGAAGATTAGTTGGATTTAACCTAACCTCAAATCGATAAAGTATAAGATTGAAAAGTCAATTGACACATAGATAACAAACCATACGGAAGTAATCTCGAAATTACCTTCTAGAGTTAACTAAATTAAACTTTTAAAAAAATTACCTATGTTGCCAAATATTCGTTGGGAATGAGTTAAAATTCTAAGAAACATCTATACCTGAAATACTTGTCCACATTCCCTAAATGTAGGGTCAATAAATTGTAATCGAAAAAGGAACTAGGGTTTGTCCCTGAGATTCTTACAATAATGAAGCTAGGAAATCCTGGGTCTAACAACGTCAGCTTAAAGAACCTGAAACAGATTGATTCGTGATTCCATTATTATCGCATAGTACGATGCGGCACTTGCACAACAAAAATAAAGTCAGATGGTCTTGTGATTGGATCACAAGAAGGAAGGCCAAATTCTCGCAACAAGGATGGCGGATCCTTATGCAAAGTTATCTTGTAAGAGGATGTGTACTTTGATATCCTCCTTGGGTAAGAAAGATTAATTGGAGATTAAAAACCAGAAATTGAAGTACCCAATGACTTAAAGGTTTGACCAAGTTGGGCTAATAGGGTACGCCCTAACCCAGAATATAAGGGATCTTGCCAAGTTGCAAGACACTCCGGATCGAGTGCTGGATGCATTCAAAAGGAAGGATTCCTTCCTTAGAAGTTTGCCAACAACAAAATCGATCAATGGAAATGTTTGTGCTTGCTAGAGATTTTAGAGCACTGTTTGACTTGTTGACCAATGAATTACCAAATAAAGAAATACCTATACTTCATGATGAAGGCTTGAAGGGAGAGGCAGCTTCATTTACCCCCGACTGCCTGCCTGACCCTAACCAAGGGGGTTGTTGACCGCACCGGGAACATGGACCAAACCCCCCACGAGAGGTCTCTCCGTTGAGTGCTACTTGGAGCAAGAGGACGCTTGGGTGCCAGGGGGGGCTCTAGCCTTAAATCCCTCACCTTCCGGGTCCTGCACAGGAGGCTAGCGTGACTCGGATTGGATCTTGAGGCCCGCATACTAGTCTACGGGCGGAAACTTGGAATAGTGATCCCTGTGGATTGCTGGATAGCCTTCGGGCGGATTGTGGATAAGCTTACGGGCGGAAATCCTTGTATTTCAAAGATAAATATGATGACCTGTTAATAAAGAACTTTTTTGATATTGTTTTTCTATGTCAAGTGATAAGATTACGTGAAGAAACCAGTTCTTAATGGATTAATTAAAGAAGCTAGTTTTTACATGTCCAACTAATGTATTAGATAATTACATAACTAAAACAACTTGAGGAAAGTGCGGAGGATGGGCCATGGGTCCGTCCTACAGTTGGGTGGTCCCGATTGGCCGGGAACTTTTCTCAGATCACGAGGAACAGCGGAATGATCGTCAAAGGACACGAACAACAAAAGCGTTGACCTAGAGATATGTCTTATCCTGATTTAGATTGTTTTAGGGGAACGGTATGGGACTATGCCTTATGGCAGAGAGGTTGAGCTTTGCATCCCTCTCGTTTCCCATTCTCCTTGAACCAAGTGCAGCGTGAATTCGCTTCGGACCTGGCGTTTCTACGTAAAGTAGTCCGCTTGGGTCCAACACTAGTTGCTGTTAGGAAATGACCAATCACGAAAAACCCTAATTCAGGTCGATCCTAAGTGGGAACGGTTGGAATACTTCCACTACGTGGCAGTCGCGAAAAGCCCTAGATCGCAAATCCCATAACATTCCATGGGAGTATCGAGTGGAGCTTTCTAGACATCCTTTCTGATGGACTGCTAAGACGTGTCCTAGATAATACTAGTGGACACGTTACAGCTCCACATTAGCCGTGGCTGCCCTCTTCACTCCTGACATTGGGGTGGCCATGCCTGCTTCTCTTGCCAACTCCCTTTCCACCAAGAACTCCAGCCATGTGACCATATTTCTCTCATCGACCTTTGGCAAAGTTCCTGAGGCGGGGATGGTTATCAAGGAAGCAGCATGGCTAGTTGGCACAAAACTGGTAGGAACAGGCATGATGGCCTCCTTGCCCTTGCCCTCTGCGATCGGCGGCATGGGATCTGGCACGTTCAAGCTCGTGTCCGAGTTCTCATCCTCCTGGGGTGGGGTTTTTTTTCTCTGCCGTTGATGTTGCTCCACAGATAGGCGAATTGCAAGTTCCACATCTTCTTGTTTCTTCTTCCTCAGGGATTCTTCCTTCTCCTCAGCCCTTCTTTTCCTCTCTTCTTTGACCTTTCTACACTCCTCTTCCATTCTTTGTGCATCCTCTTTTTCTTTCCATTTCCTCTCTGCTTCCTGGGCTCTTGACACTCTTTGCGCTTTTTGCAGTTCTTCTTTCTCTTTCTTCCTCCTTTATTCTTCCCTTTGCTATTGGAAGCGCTTAGTGTGCTGCTCTCTTTGCTGCTACTGGCACTGTTCCTCTTGTTTTTCTTCTTCATCGCTACTCTCATCAGTTTCTGTTTCCTCTTCAGAGCCAGAGGATTCTTCATAGTGTGGTGAGGGTGGTGGTCTCTCTTGCTCCTCCTCTGTTGCTCCTGCCTCCTTTACCGCTTCTTCAATGAGGGCGGTTAGTACACCTCCATATCCAATGAATGATGCTTTGGAGGTGGCCTTCTTCCTGTCTTTTGCTGCTGGGGATTCATGTCCAGTAGGTTGGTTTCCCAAATCCAGTGCTACGGTGGCCTTCTCGATTGTGTGTCTTACATACTTATTTCAATCGACCTCTTCTGGTGTGTTAGCCGCGAGGCTTTTGAGCACAGGCACATTTATTCTACCCATATAGGCAGTGTATCGATGGTTGGAGAAGAGGGTGTGCATGACTTTTGCACGCATGTGGATTTCATCATCAGGGATGTCCTGGATGTTGACTCCGTCGTTGGATCGCACTGGTTCCTGTCCATTTTTAGCATGGCAAAGACATCCCTTTTTGGTCTCTTTACGGCCCTTGATTCCAGGCCCAGTGCCTTTTCTACTAGTTCCTTGCTTAAGGGCACCCTAACTTTCCTGGCAGCATCCCCCCTTCCCACAGTCACCGTGGCACTCTTGGAGGTAGAGTCGAAAGTTCGTAAGAACTCAACACACCTTGCATGATCCACCCTTTGCTCTGCCTTCTCCACATAGTTGGTCATTTTGCACTTTTCTATGACCTACTTAGCTGATTTCTCCATTTCCATGACCCTGGATAGGTTGTGGACAGTTCGGAAACTCAGCTATCCATAAGCTTGAATTTCCAGATTCAGCATGTACTTATGCTTTTCTTCTTCTGTGAAGGGAAGCTTATGAGCGCGATCGTGATGAGCCATCTTGGGTTCTTGCTTAGCAAAAATACTTTTCATTAATCACAAGTGGAAAATGAAAACATGGCTAAATGAAGCTAAGCATGAAAATTACGCAAACAGGAATGCAAGGAACTTGAACAATTTGCTCACTAATTTTTATTTTGATCACTACTGAGTTCAACCTTTCAACAATTATGTA
This sequence comes from Lygodium microphyllum, assembly GCF_053477565.2. Taxonomy (NCBI): domain Eukaryota; kingdom Viridiplantae; phylum Streptophyta; class Polypodiopsida; order Schizaeales; family Lygodiaceae; genus Lygodium; species Lygodium microphyllum. The sequence goes on from NC_141136.1 coordinate 48,476,506, forward strand.
TGCCTTCTTGGCCTTCCTCCCCCTCTGAAAGATGAAAATCCTTCCTAGGATTTAAACGAAGTGGTGTGGATATCAAAGGTGATTGTGATGGGGTGTTCCGGCCAACAGCCACTCATAAAATGCAGGGTTGTACTCAAGTTGAGCATGACGTTCGAGTTCACTGGGTTGTACAGAAACTTGGAAGATATAGGTCAAGACATCCTAAAAAGTATCTCCGGTATTAAGGCGGCTTGCAACATGCACTTCTTCTTCCGTAAGGAATTGGTCAATGTAAAGATGGGCTAGGACCTGGTCATCTAAGTGTTGGTTCCGAGTAATGGCCAAGACTCTAAATGAAAGAGGTGCCACATAAGTAGGATCGTACTCTATGGTCTTGATTGCCCTCCTTTGTTTAGCATTTGTCATGATACGACAGCCTTTCTTTTCCCATTGGGTCTGCAGAGTGAACCATTGCTGTAAGAACGAGGAAGTTGATCTTGCAAGTTGCATGAGCTCATGTAATTCTTGTTCGGAAGCAGAACGAGGAGGCTTACGGTATGAGGTGATTAGTTGCCTGAGAACAGCTTGCTCCTTTGAGATTTCTTTATTTGCTATTAGTTCAGCAGCAATCTTGGGGAATTTGACAGTCATAAACTTGTATTCCTCCCAAGTGCATGGTAATGCACGAACATCGGAAGCAAGTGGTTCATCAAGAAGACCTAGGTCCAACCGCTCATAACTCCTCGCAAATGTGGTGAAGGTGTGGTCTAACACCTTAATGCAGGTCACAAGGTCATCTCCCGAAGTTGCAATTGAGCTGGACAGTAGTGACTCCATTGCTAGTGTCACAGGTGTGGCCTTGCACTCCGCAGCACTTTGAAGTGATGTAGGAAGCTTTGGTGGCATGGGAGTCATGCTGGGTTCTGAGTGCACAGTCAGGAAGTATTCAACTCTTTTGAGTGAGGTAAGCTTGAGGCTTTTAGCGATTGCTTTGGTCGATAAATCAGCTGGGACTTATTAGTCACAGCCGACAGTGGTTTGCTAACTACGGCCCGGGCGCTATGTTTGCAAGCCTCTCTCACTGGAGTGAGGTTGCTTGGAGATGAGCCTTTAGACTTGCCCTTCTTAGGCACCCAAATCCAGGGGTTTCCTTCATAGTAGCCTTGTGCTCGCAAGAGATCCTTGGGGATCCATCATGGCATGGTTGTATGCCTACATGGATAGCATCCAAATCGCCTCTTAGGCCGTGATGATTGTTTTGGCGTTTAGAAGCACGTTTTGGTGGTCTACCCGGAGGTGGTCTTTGCAGCTTTGGCACCCATATAAGCTTAGACTCCTTGGCCTTGTGAGCACTCTTGGTGGGTTTGGGTCTAGGGTCTATAGCTTGGCGTGAGACTTTAGTGTCCTTCTTTGTATACTGGAGCATAAGTGCAGTCGTAGTGATTCCTACCAGTGGCTTCACAGTGTTGAAAGGGTCAGAACAACCCTTGCTAAAAGTGGTCACTATGCGCACATTGCCTATAGCAAGATGGATGCTATGTAGATTATAATCCACATTACAATTCGTCTGCTTCTTAAAAGTACGACCCAATAGTGACCTACTACCGGCCCCTTTTGTGTTAAGAAACACGTGAAAGAAAGCTAATATACATTTAGACTCGATAGAAATGACCACTTTGCACTTCCCTAAGAGCATGTAAGCATTGCCCCCAAATGGGGTGAGTTTGGCATTGGTGGGCTGCAGTTTAGGTTGATCAATGCGTGTCCAATGGTCATGCGTCAAGATATTGTAATTGGCACCTTCGTCAATCAAAGCATCAAAATAATAGGTCTTCTCCGCAGTGACGGTGATTCGTAAGTAGGCGGGTGCCACTACTTCTTCATCTTGATCTGTTATTTCCATAATAGTAGCCACGCAAATGTTGAGAGGGGCTTCCAATATAGGTGGCTCATGCAACGGGTGGAAAGGAGGATAGTATTTTTTAATGCAGCTGCCATTAAAAAATCCGATTCCTTTGCCTTCGAGCATCTCTAATTCAACGTTTCCCGTTCGACTAATTGCACGTACTCCGAAAGGTCCTAGTCCAGGAATTTCATTTTCTATTTGTGACCCTTCACAGAGTATAGCAAAACGAGATCCCCCTGATCAAAGTCGCGTTGTTTGACATGCTTGTCAAACCACATTTTCCTTCGTGCTTTCTCACAAATCAGTGCATGGGTGGCCAAGAGCCGGGTTTCCGTGAGACGTTCTAGCTCTACCAAGCAATTTGTCCAAGCGTCTCATCCCTCCCAGTGCTCCTGCATTGCTATCCTTAAGATAGGGACAAAAAACTCTAAGGGCAGAATGGCCTTTGTTCCATAAGTCAGCCTAAAGGGCATCTGGCCTGTAGCCGTTTTATAAGCCGTATGATAGGCCCACAAGGCCGCCATTTACTTGTTGTCCCAGTCACTCCGAGATGTAGATACCACTTTTGTGAGTACATTGACTAGGATTTTATTGGTGGATCCCGCTTATTCGTTAGCCTGAGGGTAATAGGGCGAGGATTTTCTGTGAATGATTAGAAAGTGGAGAGCAGATGCGATATCACCTCATTAACGAAGTGTTTGCCCTGATCGTTGACTAATTCTATTAAACACCCAAACCGTGAAATGACCTGCTCCCACAAGAACTTTGCAGTGGTTCTAGTGTCATTCTTCCTTGTAGCTCTTGCCTCTGCCCACTTCGTTAGGTAATGAGTTGCCACTATGATGTAGCGAGCCTGAGAGTACTGTGCCGTAGGACTGATAGGCCCAATGAAGTCGATGCCCCATTTTTCAAAGGGTTGTTGGGCTATGACAGGGGTCAACTCCATTTTATCTTTGTGCACGGGCACCTTGGTTCTTTGGCATTCGTTGCAGTGCTTCACAAATTTAGCAGCATCACGTAATAGGGTGGGCCACCATAGTTGGGATTGCATCACCTTTCGGGCTATTGTATCCCGCTAAAGTGTCCTCCAGTGATTCCGCCGTGTGCTTTTTTCAATGCATCGTGCATCTCATGCTCACACACGCATCTACACAACAAACCGTCTTGTCCTAACCTATAGAGTTGGCCCGCTATCAATTGGTATGGTTGGATTTTCAAAATGAGTCTCCTCAGCCTGGCCTTTTCAATTGGTTTCTTAGGTAATCCATTCTCTAGCACATCATCGGCCCAATATGGCATCAGATCAGCTTTAAACAATTCGCTCTCACTAGACAGGTTAAAGAGATGAGCATCCGGTAAATTGTCAGGTATGCCTTGTCCAGCGGCTTCTCCTGTGGGTATGTGGGACATATGGTCAGCCATGTAATGCTCCTTTCCTTTGCGTACCACCACAGAGAAGTCAAATTCCAATAGGAGAAGTAACCATCTAGCTATGCATCCTGTAGCGCAAGGCTTGTTCACGAGATAGAGCAAGGCTTGATGGTCAACAAAGAAGACAAAGGGAGTGGCCAACGGATAATATCTAAATTTCTTTACAGCAAATACCATGGCCAACCCCTCCCTTTCTGTGGTGGAATAATTCATCTCGGTCACTGTGAGCTGCTTGCTGGCAAAACTCACCGGATAGTCTAAGTTATGTACACCAGGCTCACATAACACGGCCTCAATAGCAAACTTAGAGGTGTCTATGTGCACATGAAATGTTATGTTCCAGTCTGGGGCTCGTAAGATTGGTGTAGTGGTAAGAGCCTTCTTCAACTCTTCATATACACGCTGGCATTCCTCAGTCCACTCGAACACGATCAATAGCTTGTACAATGGTCTAGCAATCAGTGCGTAGTTTAGTACAAAGCGGCGATAGTACCCAGTATGTCCTAAAAAACACTGAACCCCCTTGTAGTTATTGGGTGGCGGAAGGTCGACAATGACTCTTACTTTTGAAAAGTCCGTGGCAATGCCATTTTTTGACACCATGTGCCCTAGGATACATCCGTGTTTCACCTAGAACTCGCACTTTAGGGGGTTCAACGAGAGGTTGTATAACTGACACTGTTCAAAGACAGCTCTTAGTTTCTCTAAGTGTTCGGCCCAACTAGAGTGTATACATAAATTGTCTACAAACACCTCTAGTTCGCGCCTAAGCATATCTTTGAAGATAGTGCACATTAAGCATTGGAAAGTCGCAGGCACATTCATCAGCCCATTCCGTGGTGAAGGCAGTCTTGTGCCTGTCACCAGGGTACACTTGCACTTGATTGTAGCCTGAGAAGCCGTCCAGAAAACTGTAGGCCTCTTTACCTGCTACCCTCTCAAGCATGTGCTCGGTGTATGGTAAAGGGTAGTTATCCCTCTTCGTAGTGGCATTAACTTTCTTGTAATTAATGCATACTCAGATTTTTCCGTTCTTCTTCATCACGATCACATTGGTGATACCCAGTCCGTGTGCTCAATCTCATATATGAATTCTGCCTTCATGAGCTTATCAATCTCCTCTTTTACTACATGGGCATGTTTGCGATTCATGGGGTAAGGTTGTTGCTTTGTTGGCACTGCATCAGGGACCATTGGGATATTATGAATCACAACCCTAGGGTCGACCCCTTTAAGCTCTTCCAATGTCCAGGCAAATACATCAATATACTCTTGCAAGACTGCAACAAGTTTGGCCTCCTCATCCTCGGTCAAATCGTCTGCAATGAATACAGGTCTTGGCTTTTTGCCTTCCCCAGCCAAGTTGACTTCCTTGACTTTGGCGGGTCCTTCGATCAATTCACTAGTTTGGCCCTACCTTTTTGCACCTAGCAGAATCACTATTCTGTCACCCTTTTTAAATTTTGTAAACCGCTTGGTAGATCATGCGGTTTCTTTTTCCTCTCTACTTCTGAGCCCTTCGCTCTCATCCTGGCCTCCTCCTTTAATCTCCTGCGCCTTAGGTGGACTAGCAAGTCCCCTTTTGTGCGTTTGACCTTAGAGGGTTTGGGTATCTCGGGGTCACTCTCAGTGCTGACTTCCGACTCTGAGTTAAATTCGCATCCCTCGCTTGAGAAAGGAGTTTCCCCAGGGGGTCGTAGTTCAGTAGGTGCATCCGTCTTGAGCACTGGGATCACCCACGGTCGTGCTACTCCGGCTTGCTTGTAATCCACGGCTCCCATGTGTTCTAGCCAGGATCTATTGCACTCCATCCGCATGACTCCTTTTTCACTCCATTTTGTCCTTCCCTTCCTGGGTCTCGGGTCTTCCTTGATTTGTTCTATCGTTCTCCCTCCTGTGTCATACTCTACTGTATCTATCCCTTCCTCGCTTTCATCTCCTATAGAGCGGCAGTCCTCATATTCCTCATTGTCAGAGTCTTGCTCTTCAGACCGTTCATCATCGCCTAAGCTTTCCTATTCAATCTCCTTGTGCCCAATTGTATAACAAATTCAGATCGTGGACTTTGTTCCATTTCCATTCTGGCTTAGTCCAAGCAGATCATGTAGAGGCTTTAGGTTGGTAGCCAAGTTGCCCTTCAGTGTGTCTGTAAGATACTCTACGATTTCTTGGAGCTCTAGCTTATTGTTGGGGATATGGAACGAGACTGGTTTCCTTGGGTTGAATGAGCTTCCTGCCATCATGCAGAGTGGCACAGTTGGATCCTCTATTAGCATGGTTCCGGCTTTAGCAACCTACTGATATAGTTCTTCCTCATCTGAGAATGGTAGGTCAATGGTTGCCAAGACGTGCATCCAATCTCGCTCATCCTCAAGGCAGGGAATATATTTAGTGAGTGATCCATAGGGTTTGGTTGTTTGAGCATCGCCTTTCAGCATGCCTAAGATGGCATTTAGGTCAACGGGGGTCGTCTTCCAAGTGTCCATCTCCCTAGGAAGATCAAGCCACTCCCCCAATCTTCAATGACTCGAGCGTTTCTCATCCAAGTTCGGCCTAGCAGTATGTCGTAGTCCACTCCCTTCATGACAATGAAGTTCACGGAAAACTGCACACCTGCAATCTTTACTCGCCAATTCTTTAAGACTCCGAATGGCCTTATCTTCATTCCATTTGCTAACGTGACATTGAACATGACAGTCTCTACAGGAGGGTTTTCCCATGCCTCTAAAACTGCATGGCTCAGTACGCTAACACCGGCGCCTGTGTCTACAATTCCTTCCCGCGTCCTATCTCCTAAGGCTAGAACAGGTAGGACTACATGCATTTCAGTGCCTTCCCAGAAAGCATTGATATGCAATGACTTAGGAGTTGAGTGTAGAGTTAGACTTGGGATTTGCGTAACTGCATCATGATCTTGCTGATCAACACCCGTAAGTCCTATGTGTCCCTCCACCAAATCTTTTAACTCCTACCACAAACAAGGATTCTGTCTAAGCAGGTCTTCTACTCTTAGAGTTACTGGGGTGGACAGCAAGGTTGCAAGGAGACTGTTGAGCTCTTGTCTTCCCCTAAGGCTAGCACTCCTCGGCCATGCATTCTGTCTGCCTTGGTAAGTCCCCCTTTGGCCTTGCTGCTGAGTTGCCCCGTGTGGCAAGGATACACTTGTAGTTTGTGGTTTTGTGGGTGAGACTGGTGTGCTCACACTGGAAAAATCGTCCATTGGATCTTCTAGTATGGGTTTAGCATCCTTGAGGTGCTCTTGGGCATCCTTGACCCACTCCTTGACTTTGGCTATAGCTTCAAGTTGCCGTTTGGGATGGGGATATTCCCCTACCTTGGCACTCCCTAGCTTAGCTGTCTTCGAGGCTGAGATCTTTGCCTCTGCATCCAAGACCTTCTTTTTGGCAAGCAGAGTCATAGCACTCTTGGTTTTTAGTGCGACTTTAGCTTTCGATCTCTTCTTCTTCTACCTGCGGCTTTTCTTCCCTATCGAGGCTGCGTCAAGATTGCTAGGTCCTGGCAGAGAGATGCCTGTCTGCCTTGTTTGAGCTCGTGTCATAACCTATAGTGCGATAGGTGTGTCCTCACTATCAAAGGTTTCCACTCCAAACAGCCCCAAAGGTACTGACGGTACGTTGGCAAAGCTAGCTAATGGTTTCCTCCTAGGACAATCAGGAAACAGGTGAGTGATCCCACAGTCTGTGCATTGGAGATCCGCTTTGTCCTTGTTAACCTGTTCCTTCTCTGGGCAGCGTGATGAAATGTGGCCTGGATGACTGCAGGTCCAGCATGTGATCGGATCTTGGCTTGGCCCTCCAAAGCCTCTACCTCTTCCTCTACTTAATGCCATCACCGACACCAGCCGATAGTCCATTAGGACTGAGTTTCCCTCCTCTTCATAGGATATGTACGGGTTGACATATGTTTCCTCTTCACTAGGCTCTTCCACATAGTGAACTGGGGAGCATCGCTCGGTGGGTGGGTTACAAAAGGCCCTGGTGGTCTTGGTATACCTGTTGGGTTCATCTCTAGCCTAGGTACAGCAGGTCTTGAGTCATTTGGTGCAGGGAGTGCCAATTGGGCTCCCCTCCCAAAGAAATTGGGTAGTCGATTACCTAAGTATGGATGATTGTACTGCTGTGCGTATGGGAATCTCCTCGGCATGCTGCAATGCAATGCATCATGCCCGAACCTACCACAATTTGAGCATGGCCTAGATCTAGGATCTTGACATTCAAATGGGAGGTGATTGCCGCCATAGTATATACACTGTACTTGCGATCACACAAGCTTCCTTATCAGTTCCTGCAGTTGTGCAATCTCCATTCTCATCTCCGCCATCTCGTGGCCTTGGTCCATACTCTTTCCCTTTTCCTGCACACTAATGGTTGCTTTTTCTCCTGAAATAGTTGATCTCTCTAGATCCCTCTAATTTGCACTTTCTCGACTGATAGTCCTCATGGTTCGTTCCCTAAGCTGATCATCTACACGTATTGCCTCTTCGAAAACTCTAGCTAGCACGTCTCGTTGCAAGGTAGAGTTACTGGCCAAATCCTTGTAGAGCTCCTCACTTCAAATTCCATTCATGAATACTGTAGACACTGCCCTCTCAGCAGGTCATTCATTGGTAGGGATCCTTTTGAATAGGCTATGTACATGAGTGATGTAGTCCCTGATGTCTTCCTTCTCCCTTTGGCTAATATTCATCAACCAGACGATGAGATTGTCAGAATACCTTGCCTCTGAGAATCTCTTGATGAAGAAGCCCTTAAGGTGAGCAAAGTTTGTACGTTCTGCGTCATCGAGGCTAGAATACCAGATTATTCCCTTATCGCCTAAGCACAGGCCAAAAGCTTGAGAGCGTTGCACAAAGTCAGTAAGATCGTTTTCTTCGCATACTTGCTCGAACTGCTCCATGAAGCTGTATGGGTCACTACTAGGCTCATACTTCGCTAGCTGTTTTGCTATGACAGGGATTCTAGCCTGCCCTTTAGCCCATTGCGTGACCCCTAATCCCGAGAGTAGTGCGGTGGCTAGGGCTATGGTACTCTGCTCAACGGACGTATTGTCCATGAGTCGCTTGGCTACAAGTTCACTCAATGTCATGGCAGTCTCTGTTGCCCGTCCCTCTCTTCATACGATCCAGACTTGGCTGCCCTAACTAGGTCTAGCACCCTTCTAGCCTCGTACATATCTACGTCTTGCTATAGCTTTCTGGCCTTTTACTCATGGTTATAAGCAATTATGCCTTCTAGCACTCTCTTGATTGCTCTTCTCTCTTCTTCGAGGCTTGCTACCACTTCTTCTATAGGTCTGCCCTTGATCATGGTCCTAGTAAGTAAATCGTAGTCATGGACTAGTTCCTGTACTAAGACTGGGAATTCTCCTAGGTCTAGCCAGCAGTCCTCTTCTCGGTCGCCTCTTGATCCTGACATTGTTTCTGCCTCCAATTCCACGAGGCCGTCGATCAGTTCGAGTAGTTCTGGTAGTGCCTGATCCTCTATGTTGTCGTCTTCTGGATCCTTGCATCCACTTAACATCCTCCTAGGTCCTAACCCTATTTGTCTGCTAAGTCTTGGGGTTCACTCCTATTGGTGGGTTCCTTGAATGATTATGTTTGAGTGTATTCCTTGTTATTACAACCAATCCTCAAATTATGTACACTCAGTGTGGTGTCTGTACGTTCGGTGCGAAATCAGGCTTTTTGCTCTTTCAGTGCACAACCAATGTGGCCTACTGTGTGTGCTGGATTACGGCACTCAAGTGCGATGTCAATGCTACCTTCAAATCTTGGCCACTCGGTATGAGGTCAGCACATGGCTGCCTGCTTAAAATCTGGGTCTCTACTGCATCTCTCAGGTATGTGGGGGTCTGATGTCTAGTCTGCAGTCGAGTAGGCTGCGCCAACACACTCTACTAGATTTCCTAGCCACATGGCCAAGTTTTCTATGATTTTCTCGCACCTACAAGGTCGCACTAGTGTCGGCAACACGGGTCTGGGCTTAAATTATTAAAATAATGTCAAGAATGCATTCGGTCAAAATTGGCCCTAATGGCAGGGTCCGAATCCCAGGACTGGCGTCCGAACCGCCGAAGTCCGAATGTCTTGATCGGCCGGGCCGAAAGCCGAATGGCCGAGTCCGAGGGCCGAAGTTGAGTTGAGTCGAATGGCCGGGTTCGGGCAGGCCGATTCGACTGTCCGAACACCGAATGGCCGAATCCCGAATTCGGAGGGGCCAAACCATTGAAGCCCTAATGGGTAGATGGCCCGAAGGCCGAATTCCGAAGCCCGAACACCTTCGTTTGGGCGGGCCAAAGCCCGAAGATTGAATGGCATGGTCCGAATGCCCGAAGGCCGAATATCGAACCCTAGGTTTGGGGCAGCCAACTGCCCGCCAATTTTGGGGTTCGGGCATCCGAACTCATCGAGGTCGGCACACTTCTGATAATGAAAATGGTGCCGAATCTAGTGTTTTGATGATGATTAGCTACTCTAGGTTGTTAAATACACACAAGGGCATGCCGGGAAAGAGATTTGTATACCTATAGCACCCGAGAAGTGTGATCGAAGGACGTCCGCTCCTCTCCTGTGCCTGTAGCTCTCTCTCTTGCTCTTTCTCAACTAAGTCAGAATGCAAATGATCTCTTCTCCCCTTACCCCAGCCTTACATAGCATTGCCCAACCACTCAGTAACCTTAGAGCCTTCCCCTGTTGCGATTTCCCCCTTAAAAACACGATTTTTGCCTTCTTTTTCTTATTGCAACCAGATTTATAGCAGCAAAAACCCTACCCATTCAGCTTCGAATCTTAATCCTATCCTACCTAATGCTAACAAAAAATCACCAAACCAAGCATAAGTTGTATTTACCTACTCAAGCACTCATCAAAAACTCAAAATACTTACTTGTTCCAATGATTAAACCTCCTAAATCTTATATCTATCTCAAGCCAGTTCCGGGCAAAGGCCCTACTCCTATGCTCGATTCGATGCGCCCAGTGCGCTCGATTTCATTGGTCCCGGCAATGGAACCAAAATGGAAGGGAGCTACAAGCTCTACCCCGAGACCTACGGACTGCTTATTGATCAAGTGTTTCAAGCGAAGCGGCCATGGCTACCTCCCACATAGCCGACACGCCATGTCTACCTTACGAGTGTAGTGAGCTTACCTTGATGCTCGAACGAGTACCCTCCTCTCTCTTGCACAACGATAGCTGCACGATCCTTGTGGCAAGCTCAAGCAACTTCAATCCCTCTCCCATGAGCTCCATCCTCCATAGCCGTGCGCATAAGAGAAGAGAAGAGAAAAGAAGAGAAGAAGAGGAGAGGAGATGGTGAAGAGCCTCACCCTCTTGATCCTTCACTCCCACACACTCACTTCCTCACACTCTCACACTCCCTCTCTCAAGAGCACACACAAGCAAGAAGAAGAGAAGAACAGAAGAAGAAGAGAGTCACTTTTTACCACACACAAGAATGAGCTTCTGTAACGTTCTAAAAATCTTTTCTTCGCGTGGACTACCTCTTGTAGGAAATAAGGATAATGATATAGCAATTTTTTTCTTTTCTAAGGATAATGGGAAATATTTTTTCTTCCTTATCCCCCCCAGCCGACGGTCATGCTGGAGGGGGAGAGGGGAATAGTAGGTCCAGCAAGCTCCTTGCTGGAGCTTGCTCACATTTGAAGGCCATGCAAGTCGACACAAAGGAGGGGGAGGATCCCCCTCCCCTCCCCTATTTAAATTGAGGGGGACGAAGCTGAAGTACCACTGTCCACACGCTGTGAAAGGAGAGGGGGAGGCTGCCATATCCTATTGATCAGACGAGGGGAAAGGGGGGAGGAGTCTGAGATACCGCCGTACTTCAGGACTTGAAGGAGACGAACGGAGAGAGAAGAAGGACTCTGGTGCTGCCATCGCTGTGCTGAGGAGAGAGGAGGGAGAGTAGGGCACTTTAAGGAGGAGGCTGCCGAACAGGAGGAAGAAGGGCCGTGCTGTGGAGGCTGTTGCGCTGAGGAAGGGGAGAACGTCATCGTGCTGGTTAGGCCGCCGGCTAAAGATGCCGCTTGCCTCTGGGAATTGCCGCTTGCCATGCCCAGTCCCCGCTCCACTACCAACCACCCCCGCCATAACACCATAATCCCCCCGTCAGTCGTGCCATAATCCTTCCTGAACTTACCTTTCCTTCCACGTGGTAAGTAGAAGCTTCCTAGAAGCTTCTTGGAAGATTCCAAAGGCTTAATAAGCCCCTTTTCACCTTTTCTTTTTTTCTCCCGGGCTTAAAAATTTCCCCACAAAACCCCCTAAGTCCCCTTTCACCCCCCCATGTCAAAACCCCCTTTCCATGGGTATTAGAACCCCCCCCCCCCCCCCGGCAGGGTTTTAAAAACCCCTTAAGTCCCCTTTCACCCTCATGCTAAAACCCATTTCCTTTCACCCCCCCTGTGATTTAACCTTTAAGCCCTTTCTTACGGGCTTCAAAAACCCTTTCACCCCCTTCTTGTGCCTTACGAAACCCTTTTTTTTTTTTTACTCCCCTCGTGCTTAAAGCATTATATACTCCTTCCCATAGTTGGAACCCAACCCCCATTATTTTTTTAAATTTTCCTTTAGCCCTTCCTCATTGGCCTTCGAATCATTTCCCCCCTACGTGTGTAAACCCTCATAAGCCCCTTTTCTCCTAAATTGCCTAAGGGTCCTTAGACCCTTACTTATAACCTTTATGGTTATTATTTTCCTTAGAACTCTCCTGCACCTTGTGTCTTTTCCACACCTTTTTATTCCCGTTCGTGCGAGCTTACAAAGGCCATTAAGCCTTCCCCATGGCTTCAATGGGTCTTAGTCGTAAAAGATTCTAAAACACCCTTTCAAATTCCCCAATTCAAGGAGGGAGCCTTTCAAAAAACTACTTTTGACGAACGGTGCAAGGGAGCGACGGTGGAATTCTAAGGAGGAGTTGTAAAGCTGCTTCCACATTCGAAAAACTACAATTGTGATGCCTCCTAAGAAAGTCCAAGGCGTAGCCACGGGAGGGTCATCTCCCGGTATCCATGTGGATATCTCACCCCAAAACCAGGTTTTTCTTCTTGGCTTTAATTCGGTTTTAAGTCGATCATGCAAAGAGAAATTGTTAGGGATAGGATATATTTGTCCGAGTTATTTGTAATGAAGGAGTTTAGCTTATTTGAATGAATGATAATGTATAGAACTTAGTTTCCTTCGAATTGCATCAAGCATTATAAATTACGAGCAAGATTATCCATTTACTATAGTAGTATATTTTAGTTAAATCCTAAAGGTATAGAAATTATATCTTGCACTATTAGTCTTATTCCTTTCGCAACGAATCATTGTGAATGATTAAATTCATGAAAGGTTTCTTTCCTTGCTCAAATTACTAGGAAGTTATCATTGCTAATTGCACATCGTAGCAAGGGAAATGTTTATTATTTGGCATGAGTTCATCTGCAAGGAAAAATGAAGTTTAATTTGAACTGTATTGACTGAAAAGTAAATTGTCACAAGGATAGCAAAACTGTGACAAGACTATTAATATTACCTTCCAAATAATATCCAATCCAATCTAAACATAGAAATATTCATACCGTAAGCACTTGACTACTTTCCTTATTGTAGGGTCAAAAAATTTCGTAAAGATAAAGAACTAGGGCTGTCCCCGAGATCCTTAAAAAGAAACCCTAGGCCCGACATACGTTAGCTTAAAGGATCTAAAACGGATTATTCCATCGCAGGACTTGCGCAGCAAGTACGAAATCATTTAGTCTTGTGATTGATTCGGAAGGAGAAAGGGTAAAAACCCTCAACAAGGATGGCAAATCCCTACACAAGTTATCTTGCAAAAGGATGTATTTTTTGGATATCCTTCTAAATAAGGAAAGTTATAAACCGGAAACTAGCATATCTAAGGAACTTTAGGGTTGACCAAGTTGGGTTAATAACATATGCCCTACACTGGAATGTAAAAGATCTTGCCAATTTACAAGACACCTTGGGAACGAGTGCTGATACACTCAAAAGGAAAGAACACTTCCTTAGCAGTTTGCCAAACAACACGGTTGATTAATGGAAATGTTTGTGCTTGCTAGAGATTTTAGGGCTCTGTTTGAATTATGAATTACAAATTAAATGAGTACCTATACTTCAGGTTAAAGGCCTGAAGGAAGAGGCGGTTTCAGTTACCCCCGACTACCTGCCTAACCCTAACCAAGGGGGTTGTTCACCGTGCCGGGAACGTGGGCCGAACCCGCCACGGGAGGTCTCTCCTTTGAGCTCTACTTGGAGTAGGAGGACGCTTGGGTGCCAGGGGGGGCTCTAGCCGTAAATCCCTTGCCTTTCGGGTCCTGCACAAGAGGCTAACGTGACTCGGGATTGGATCTCGAGGCCTGCATACTAGTCTATGGGCAGATGCTTGGAATAGTGATCACTATGGATTACTGGATAGCCTTCGGGCGGATTATGGACAAGCCTACGGGCGGAACTCCTTGTATTTCAAAGATAAAATGATGAAATGTTAAAAAAAAGAACTTACTTGATATTGTTTTTCTATGTCACGTGATAAGATTACGTGAAGGAACCCACACGCTGTGAAAGCAGAGGGGGAGGCTGCCATATCCTACTGATCAGACGAGGGGAAAGGGGAGAGGAGTCTGAGATATCACCGTACTTCACGACTTGAAGGAGATGAACGGAGAGAGAAGAAGGACCCTAGTGCTGCCATCGCCATGCTGAGGAGAGAGGAGGGAGAGTAGGGCACTTTAAGGAGGAGGTTGCCGAACAGGAGGAAGAAGGGCCGTGCTGTGGAGGCTGCTGCGCTGAGGAAGGGGAGAACGTCATCGTGCTGGTTAGGCCGCCGGCTGAAGATGCCGCTTGCCACGCCCAGTCCCCGCTCCACTACCAACCACCCCCGCCATAACACCATAATCCCCCCGTTAGTCGCCATAATCCTTCCTGAACTTACCTTTCCTTCCACGTGGTAAGTAGAAGCTTCCTAGAAGCTTCTTGGAAGCTTCCAAAGGCTTAATAAGCCCCTTTTCACCTTTTCTTTTTTTCTCCCGGGCTTAAAAATTTCCCCACAAAACCCCCTAAGCCTCCTTTCACCCCCCATGTAAAAACCCCCTTTCCATGGGTATTAGAACCCCCCCCTGCCGGGTTTTAAAAACCCCTTAAGTCCCCTTTCACCCTCATGCTAAAACCCATTTCTTTTCAGCCCCCTTGTGATTTAACCTTTAAGCCCTTTCTTACGAGCTTCAAAAACCCTTTCACCCCCTTCTTGTGCCTTACTAAACCCCCTTTTTTTTTTACTCCCCCCGTGTTTAAAGCATTATATACCCCTTCCCATAGTTGGAACCCAACCCCCGATTATTTTTTTAAATTTTCCTTTAGCCCTTCCTCATTGGCCTTGGAATCATTTCCACCCTATGTGTGTAAACCCTCATAAGCCCCTTTTCTCCTAAATTGCCTAAGGGTCCTTAGACCCTTACTTATAACCTTTACGGTTATTATTTTCCTTAGAACTCTCCTGCACTTTGTGTCTTTTCCACACCTTTTTATTCCCGTTCGTGTGAGCTTACAAAGGCCATTAAGCCTTCCCCATGGCTTCAATGGGTCTTAGTTGTAAAAGATTCTAAAACACCCTTTCAAATTCCCCAATTCAAGGAGGGAACCTTTCAAAAAACTACTTTTGACGAATGGTGCAAGGGAGCGATGGTGGAATTCTAAGGAGGAGTTGTAAAGCTGCTTCCACGTTCGAAAAACTACAATTGCGATGCCTCCTAAGAAAGTCCAAGGCGTAGCCGCGGGAGGGTCATCTCCCGGTATCCATGTGGATATCTCACCCCAAAACCAGGTTTTTCTTCTTGGCTTTAATTCGGTTTTAAGTCGATCATGCAAAGAGAAATTGTTAGGGATAGGATATATTTGTCCGAGTTATTTGTAATGAAGGAGTTTAGCTTATTTGAATGAATGATAATGTATAGAACTTAGTTTCCTTCGAATTGCATCAAGCATTATAAATTACGAGCAAGATTATCCATTTAGTATAGTAGTATATTTTAGTTAAATCCTAAAGGTATAGAAATTATATCTTGCACTATTAGTCTTATTCCTTTCGCAACGAATCATTGTAAATGATTAAATTCATGAAGGGTTTCTTTCCTTGCTCAAATTACTAGGAAGTTATCATTGCTAATTGCACATCGTAGCAAGGGAAATGTTTGTTATTTGGCATGAGTTCATCTGCAAGGAAAAATGAAGTTTAATTTGAACTGTATTGACTGAAAAGTAAATTGTCACAAGGATAGCAAAACTGTGACAAGACTATTAATATTACCTTCCAAATAATATGCAATCCAATCTAAACATAGAAATATTCATACCCTAAGCACTTGACTACTTTCCTTATTGTAGGGTCAAAAAAATTCGTAAAGATAAAGAACTAGGGCTGTCCCCGAGATCCTTAAAAAGAAACCTTAAGCCCGACATACGTCAGCTTAAAGGATCTAAAACGGATTATTCCATCGTAGGACTTGCGCAACAAGTACGAAATCATTTAGTTTTGTGATTGATTCACAAGGAGAAAGGGTAAAAACCCTCAACAAGGATGGCAGATCCCTACACAAGTTATCTTGCAAAAGGACGTATTTTTTGGATATCCTTCTAAATAAGGAAAGTTGTAAACCGAAAACTAGCATATCTAAGGAACTTTAGGGTTGACCAAGTTGGGTTAATAATGTACGCCCTACACTGGAATGTAAAAGATCTTGCCAATTTACAAGACACCTTGGGAACGAGTGCTAATACACTCAAAAGGAAAGAACACTTCCTTAGCAGTTTGCCAAACAACACGGTTGATTAATGGAAATGTTTGTGCTTGCTAGAGATTTTAGGGCTCTGTTTGAATTATGAATTAAAAATTAAATGAGTACCTATACTTCAGGTTAAAGGCCTGAAGGAAGAGGCAGTTTCAGTTACCCCCGACTACCTGTCTAACCCTAACCAAGGGGGTTGTTCATCGCGCCAGGAACGTGGGCCGAACCCGCCGCGAGAGGTCTCTCCATTGAGCTCTACTTGGAGTACGAGGACGCTTGGGTGCCAGGGGATCTCTTTCCGTAAATCCCTCGCCTTCCCGGTCCTGCACAAGAGGCTAACATGACTCGGGATTGGATCTCGAGGCCCGCATACTAGTCTACGGGCAGAAGCTTGGAATAGTGATCACTATGGATTACTGGATAGCCTTCGAGCAGATTATGGACAAGCCTACGGGCGGAACTCCTTGTATTTCAAAGATAAAATGATAAAATGTTAAAAAAAGAACTTGCTTGATATTGTTTTTCTATGTCACGTGATAAGATTACGTGAAGGAACCAGTGCTTACCATGATTAATTAAAGAAGCTGATTGTTATATGTCAAATTAATGTGTTAGATAATTACACAACTAAAACAAACCGAGGAAAGTGCGGAGGATGGGCCATGGTCCGTCCTACGGTTGGGTGGTCCCGGTTAGCCGGAAACTTTTCTCAAAAATCTCGAAGAACAGCGGGATAATCATCAAAAGAAATAACGAGAGCAATGACCTAGAGTTACGTCTTAACCGATTTACGCTGTTTTAGGGGAACGGAATGGGACTATGCCTTATGGCAGAGAGGTTGAGCCTTGCATCCCTCTCGTTTCCCATTCTCCTTGAACCAAGTGCAGCGTAAATCTGCTTCGGACCTGGCGTTTCTGCGTAAAGTAGTTCGCTCGGGTCTGACGCTAGTTGCTGTTAGCTAATGACCAATCAGGAAAACCCTAATTCCGATCGATCCTAAGTGGAAACGGCCAGGATACTTCCATTATGTGGCAGACGCGGAAAGACCTAGATAGCAAAACCCGTAACATTCCATGGGAGTGTCGGGCGGAGTTTTCTAGACATCCTTTTTTATGGACTACTAAGACATGTCTTGGATGATACTAGGGGACACGTTACAGCTTCTCATTCACTTTTGAACTTTATATACATGCCCTCTCTTCTTTGGGCGGTCATCCCCTTTTTTACAAGGCCAGCCATTGGCCCGGCCATTGGCCTAAGCCCATTTCTCATTTCCCACCATTCTAATTTATCATATTCCCAACTAATGTATACAATTTGCACAAGAGTGAGCCTGGCACTCTTTTACAAGGATTCGGGAGCACTTCCAAATTTAATGGTACGCCTTTTACTCTTTTGTTGTCTCAAGGCGACACTGAGACTTTCTGGGGGTCCTGCTTGAACATTTAAATTTTTTCGGGGTCGGGTTACCGGTCAAGGCGCCTTTCCCTTTTTATCCTGTGCCTTTTTTGCTATTTCCTTTTTTTCCATTTTTCGCTCCTCTACTCCATCTTCCCGCTCCTCTGTGCTGCGGTAAATACGGTAAACACACTGTCACTTTATTCTTTATTCTTTTAGTGATAGTTTGAATAAAGGAAGGCCCGGTCACACATTGTGACTATTGGAGTTCCCATTTCTTGTCTCTCTCTTTCTTGATCTTGCTCTCCCGCTATAGCTCTCGGGTGCAAGCTTCGATCCTTCACTACAACAAAAAGGCCTCATAGACGCACATATAGACCCGATTTTTGAATATAGAGAAAATCTTATGAGTTCGTCTATCCGCCCGTCTATTTGCACGTCTACAATTTCGCGTCTATAATCGCATGTATCAACAAATTTACACGCAAAAATAGACGTGCAATAGATGCACATATACACGCGCATATAGACACGCTGGTAGACGCGTTTTTACAAGCACTGATAGACGCGAACGGAAAACAAAAAATGTCCTTTAAAAAAAAGATATTTAATTTATTTTTTAAATTTGAATTATGAAGCGCGTGTATAAGCGCGTGTAGTCTGCACTATAGACGCGCGTATAAACACGAATTATCTGCAATTTAGACGTGCGGATAGACGCGTAAAACATACATCAGATTGTGCATTTGGGAAAAAGACAATGTATCTTACGGGCAGGAGAATTGAAAATAAAAGTCCATGTGTTCATTATATATCAAAAGCATTTACATGGGAAGTTTAAGTGCTTGCGACCTAAAGCGTAGCCGCAAGCAGTAGGCTCAAAGATGGATCATACATATACAAGAAAAGAAGGTCTCATGAGGAGGTATGGTGCTCCTCTACGAATCTGAAGAGGAAACATCTTCGCTAGTACCACCATGGGTACTAGCATCGCTATCCCCCTCCTCGCTATGCTCCACATCCGGGTTCACCTACACACACAAAAGATCAGGGTTGCTTACATAGACAAGGTGGAGAAAAAGTTATAATTAGCTATACTTTTAATAGGAAAGTAAGAAAAACATACCTCCTCTGGCTGTCGAATCCTCATGGCCCTGTTGTATTGGTTCTCAGTGATGAGACCCTCCTCATAGAAGTGAAGCCATGTAGCTACGCGGTTATGGCCTCGATGGTAACCTACCTCTCTAGGAATAGGTATCCTACCAATGATGATAGTCTGCAAAACATTTAGATATATACAAACAATTATGAGTCACAATATATTAGAATAAAATATATAAAGAATTGAAAGAAATATAAAATTTAAAAAACTAGAAATCAAAATATACTTACAAACTCTGACTCCCACGACTCTCTGCCGCCCGATCCGTAATGCGACGATCCCATGGTTTCCATTTGGATCTGTCACTCCTCTACATGCTGGCGACTCTTCACTTTCTCTGCTGCTTTCTTCTTGGCTTTCTTCCACTCTATGCGGTGGCACATAGGTGGTTGGCTATAGGCTCCACGCCCCTCCTCCTACCTCTGTAGTGAGTCCCTGGCCCGTGTCATGAGGTGGGATCTTTTGTTGTGAAGCATATCCCTCACTTTTGTGCGTCCCCAATCATCCGAGAATCGCTGACCCTCAGGATTTGGGTACCTCCTATGGACTGCCCTCAACACCTCCTGCCACAAGCCGCTTTTCTGATTTTTGAAGGCAATGAAACAATCTTTATACGTCGCATACACAACGCTCCTCATGTATGCCATTACATCCCTTCCTTCATCATCATGAAAGATGCCACCAATATCTGTAACTCTATAGTACTGGCGTACAACCTCCTCTATGTGATCTACTGGTGAGGGTGATCGCTCGCCACCTCCTAGGCAACCCCCACACAAGCCTCGTCCTCCCCCTCGACTCTCCCTCCTCCCTCTCTGTCGACTACCCTCTATCTCGCTGGACGCACGAGCTTCTGCAGATGCTTGTGCTTCAGTCGATGCACGCGGAGCATGTGGAGTACCTGCATATGGAGTACCTGCATGTGGAGTTTGGGAAGCAGTGCCAGGCAAAGACGTCAGAGGCGTCCCAGACATGATACTGAACACCTCGTCCACTGTGGGAGAGCGGCTAAGGTGTCTGGTCATCTCTCTCATGAAGTCTTCCCTACTAGGAAAACCTCCAAAAAATGCATTGATCCACCTACCAAAGGAGGCCAATGTATCATTCATGCGATCCAAATCCGGGTCATTGCTAGATGAACCAGGATACGACATCTGCAAAAAAAACACAGGAAAAAGACAAATTGATTTGCATACAAAAAATTATATATTACCTACATTTTCAAAGAGCTTTCTTTAGACATTGAGCATAAAACTTAAGTGCTAATGCTTCTCATAAACAAGAAAACTGATAAACACAAACATGGGATTGGTCACATTCATCATTGCAAAAATATATTGTTTACTATTAGAACTGGGAGACCTGGCGCGTGTATCCCCGCGTCTAAATTGCAGGTTAGATGCGCCCTCAGACGCGCTCCAAATTCAACCTTCTGTCTAGCGCGTCTATCTTTGCATCTAAGATGCAGCATAGACGCGCTGTCAGACACTCATTTCAGGTCAATGCGCGTGTATAATCGCGTGTAGACTGCAGGTCAACCTTCTGTCTAGTGCGTGTATCATCGCGTGTAGATTGCAGAGCACACGCGCTCCAAGACACGCTCTCAGACGCTATGAGAGGAAACATTTTTCGTGTCTATATCTGCGTCTACACTAAAATTTAGACGCGCTATCAGACACGCTCGGTCAGCTAATTTTAGCTCGACGACCGCCATTGATGATTTACAAAATGCAATACATAATGGAATCACAAATCCTAAATACACAGACAGAGCAGAGAGAGGAAGAGAGAAAAAGAGAGAGAGAGAGAGAGAGAGAGAGAGAGAGAGAGAGAGAGTCACCTTGGGTGTTGGTGTGGCGGGTGGTGGCGCTTCTTCCTTCTCCTTCTTCCTCTCCTTGGTAAGTTACCCTCCCTTGATGCTTGCTTGCTTGTTTGCTGCTTCTTCTTGTTCTCCTCTCTCTTATTCACTATTTCTTCCTCTCCTTGGCTTTCCTTTTTCCCTTCTTGTGTGTGAAAGGAAAGAAGAGGTGAGTCATGAGGAGGTGAGGCATGAAGAGACTAGGTGAGGCATGAAGAGACTGCATGTCGGCTAAAATCAAGCTTCAAAACCGCAAAAAACGCAGGAAAGGAAAGGCGCAGTTTGAAAAGAAATGATTTAATTATGGTTTGAATTTTGACGTGTGTGTCTATTTTTGCGTATATATGCTCGTCTATTGTTTAGATAGACGCGAGGATAGACGCAAAGATAGACGCGGAAATAAACGTTAATATAGACGCGAGGATAGACGCGAATATAGACGCACATTTAGGCTTTATCATAATTTTTTATTTTTAAGATAAGTTTTAATAGTGAATTCTTATTATAAGTTTTAATGTATTTATGATGATTTTTGTGTATTTAAAATTGACATCTTATGTAAACATATGAATGACAAATATTTTAATTTGATGTTGTCATGAATTATTAGGTTTAATCATGTCGTCGTCATCACCTAGTGTGGTGCATGCTGATGAGTCAATAAGCACATCCTCAAGTGAGGATGAAACATTGCGTCTTCATAATTGAGATGCATGGCTATGACGAAAAATTAAATGCATGTGTGATCATTGTCGAGGGTGTATTTTTCGAGCACGTCGAATTACAATGTCACACCTCAGCTTGTATGGAGAATGGGATAGAGAAAAATCACCGGTATTCATTGTTTTTTTTAACCACTAAGATTGCTAGTCTATGTTACGGGAATTATATATCAACGTACATGAAAGTCCCTTTTGTGGTTGAGCAGGATGCGGTGCCACATCCTCAAATGCTCCCTCCCGGGCATCGAGAGGCTGCAAAACATCAACACGAGGAGGAAGAGTCTTCAAGAAGAGTAGAGACTGACGACCATGATAGTAGCCCTCATCAAATGCCCCATCAAGTCGTAGAGGATGATATTTTGGACAACATGGTACACCATCTATTTTCGCAACCGGTTCAGGGAGAATGTCACTCTACGAAGCCAAATGATCCACTATATGTTGCATCATCTACTCCGTTGTATCAAGGTTGTATGTACTCCGTTCTTCGTGCGTCCCTCGAGATACTTAACTTGCAAACAATTTATGAATGGAGTAATGTCAGTTTGGATGTGTTATTGAAGTAGGTATCAATTCAGTTTTATTTTGAAATCAGACAAAAATATATGACGTTGGTGGTTTTTTAACTCACTTTTAAAAATATATGTAGGTTATTATCACAAATGCTTCCAAAAGGAAACAAATTGCCAACTAAGAGAGAGCAAGCAAGACATTACTTGACATCTCTAGGAGGCCTCGATTATGTCAAGATCCATGCATGTGTCAATGATTGTGTCTTATTTCGTGGGATTCATTAGTTCGCACGAGAGTGTCATGTTTGTGGCGAATCAAGTTACAAAGTGGAGATGAAGTCAATGGATGTGCCTCGTAAGGTTTTGCGACATTTTTCGATTGTTCCACGTATAAAACTCATGTTCAAGTGTAAGTCTATTGGAAAGCTCATGCCATGGCATGCTAGTCATCATTCAAGTGATGGAAAATGGAGGACCCCTGCTGCAGACACACCGGCATGGAAACATATAGATAATTTGTGGCCTGTTTTCAAAGAAGAGCCAAGAAATTTGAGATTTGGTTTAGGTATGGATGGAATTAATCCATTTGGCATCAAAAGCACATCATACAGTGTATGGCTAGTGGTATTGGTGAACTATAATATTCCTCCATCCATGGCAATTAAAAAGGGACATGTAATGTTGTCCCTTCTGATTCTTGGAAAGCACAAGGTAAAAAACATGGACATTTACTTAGAGCCTTTGATTGAAGAGTTAGAAATGTTATGGGAAGGTATTGAGGTGCAAGATACAAGTGCATCCGCATCCTCTAGAGATTTCACATTGAAGGCCATGTTGTTGTGGACCATGCACGACTTTCCAAGATACAGAGAGTGTTCAAGTACATGTATATAACTCTATATTTGAAATTCAAGACTTGAATCAATTGCATTTTATTAATTCACTTGTTTTTTCAGGTTTAACCATGTCAGGATATCATGCATGTCCTATTTGTGGTCCCTCTCTAGTTTCCTCTAGGCCGGAACGTTTAAAGAAGGTTATCTACGACAATCATCATCGATTTCTTCCTATTGATCATCCCCGTCCCTACTAATGGAATGACTCCACAATCTCTAACCATTCGAGATTGGAAGGAGAGATGGATTAATGCCGACAACCACCCTCCACTCGGCATGAGTCGATAAGAAGTGCATTTCTCTCGATTGACTTTAAAGTATTTAGCATGATGAATTGTTTACATAATATATTGTTTGTTTGTTAGGTTCTCTATATTTTTTCGTCTTCCGTACTGGACTGAACTCAAGATCAATCACCTGTTGGACCCCATGCACATATTCAAAAATGTTGTATCTACATTATGGGATCACTTGTGGGCTCATGATTCAGTTAATGTAAGGGAGGATTTACGTAACATTGGTCGCATGAGATGAGCCTGGCCACGCATTGGACCTAGAGGAAAGATTGAGCTACCCTATGCACCTTGGATGTTGTCAAAGAACGAGGAAAAAATAGTGAAGGAACAAATATATAGCTTTCAAACACCCACAGGATGTATGAGATGTCTCAAGGGAGCCTTCATAAAGAAAAAGAAAAGAGGTATGGAGCAACTATCTAGTTTGAAGTCCCACGATTGGCACAAAATGATTCAAGTAAGGGTATCTCTAACCATGAATATAGTAATTAGTGGATTAACTATGTGTAGACTTTGGGGTATGATGACTTTTTCCTCAACTAATCATTTGATCTATGAATATCGTTTACATTCAATTTGTACTTCCTACTAGCATATCCCATTGTGTATCCAAAGATGTACGTGATATCATTTACAAGATGGGAGAGCTTGTGAGGTGTGTATACATTGTATTTTTTCATTATATATCTTTGAATTTCTACACAAAAATAAACAAGCACATCATATATCTTGACAGATACGTGAGCTCAAAGGAAATTGATCCAAACACATTGCAAGATGCTCGAGTATTATCTGTTGAGGTGGTTTGTTTGGTGGAGTAAATTTTTCCTCGATCCATTTTAACTACTCAATTACATTTACTCGTACATTTGGTTGATGAGATCGCACTTTGTGGGGCAGTTCGTGTAAGGTGGATGTTTTTTCTTGAGCGCTTCATGAAAACCTTGAAAGATTTTGTGAGGCAAAAAGCACGGCCTGAGGGAAGCATGGCTGAGGGTTGGTTAGTGCAATCATCCCTTGTTTATATCTCTGAATATCTTGCTGAAGTGGATCCCTCTCAACCACGACTATGGAAAGATGATGAAGACTTGAGGATGACCTCTATAGTACCTCAAGGAAAAGGAATGAGTAAAGTGCTAACAAAAGAAGAACTTCGTAAGTTAAATAGTTTTTATGTGCTCAATAGTGATGTAATGAGCAAATGGGTGACACTATATAATGAAGCAAGGGCAAGAAGCAAAAGTGAAAGATAAGAATTTCACACTAGATATGGACGTAATATCTCATTTCCAGATCATCTAAATGCGCTCCCACGTCATATTGATATAGATTGGTTACATGAGGAAATGGAGAGAATGGAAAAAGAGGAGGAAATTAATATATCTCAAGAAGAGTGGGAATGCGCACGAGGTTGCTTATCAAAGGTGAGACATACTATCAATTAATTTGTTTCTATAAGTTTTATTTTATATAAATAATTGACATGTTTGTATCTTTTATCTTTTACTACTAGTGCACATTATTCAATGCACTTTGGTGTGAGGGTAAACATCTTCGAACTCAACGTATAGATGAAAAGAGAAATACCCAAGATTGTGGTGTCCTTGCTCACTTCGAGAATGCCAATGGTACCATGGAAGGTTATTGTGGCTTGATCCAAGATATTCTAAAGCTTGACGTCAGACGATTCTTTATATATATACTGGATGTGAAGTGGTTTAAAGAAGTGGTAACAAATGGTGAGCATTGCACAATCAGACGTCATCCAAGTGGTTTTGTAATCATTGACTCTACAAAATTTCACCAAAACAAGAATGACACATTAGTACTACCTCAACAATGCGAGCATGTATATATGCAAAGGCTAATTTTTTTATATATATACATGTGATACATATACACAATATAATAAGTACTTAAGTTTTTTGATTTTGTTTTTCAAATATAGGTTGTGTATCATCCAATGGTAAACAATAACCGATGGTGGTATGTCATCCCTATATCTAATCGTTCAAAACCAATATATGGTAATATTACCGACATGGAGATAGCAGATGACAATCCAACAATTAATGATGATGTGCATGATGACACCATAATGGATTATATGCGTGATATAGTACAAGATAAACCTCGCGAGGATGTTCAAGGAAACACATAAGAAGACAATAATGTGATTGTCGATGATATTGATGAAGTTATTGAGCAATATAGCAACACATCTGATAGTGGGATAGACTTATTTGTTTCGTTACCTCTTGGTAACATAGACCTAGAAGTAGATAGTTTAGCAAGGGCTGATCTCATTGAAGATGAGATGGATCATTCATTGTAACATACTTAATTTGCTTATTGATTCAATGTGTATTCCTAATTCTATGGTTTTTATCATGCGCACACGTGCATACTCAAGAATCAATAGTCAAGTTTAAAGCTAAATTGAATTTTCCATAATAAAAAGGATGTATTTTTTTATCATCTTCAAGTACGTAGAGAAATTACGAGATACATATTGCAATGCTTGCTACTAATTGTAAGGTTTCTGTCGCTTGCCGCTAATTACTTATATTAGGCTTGTCAACTAGAGGAACTACCATTCATTAGAGAGCAATGAAAAAGTAATTATTAACTCTATTTTTTAATTCAATGATTCAATGTGTATTCTTAATTCTATGGTTTTTATCATGCGCACACGTGCATGCTCAAGAATCAATTTCAGGTGGTTAAATAATTATTAACATTAGTTTTTTAATTATGTGAATTGCAATTTTAGGTGGTTAAATAATTGTGTCTGCTGGCGCGTCTATATTAGCGTCTATTTGCGCGGATATATAGACGCAAAATTTGCGTCTATTTACACGCACTTATAGATGCTATGATAGATGCACCTGACTTTGCGCGTCTAACATGCGTGTCTATGCCTCGTTTCTGTTGTAGTGCTTCTCACCTTTCAACTGATATCAGAGCATGGCTTTCGAATCTTGAGCTTGGCTTGTGACATTCTCAGCTTTCCATCGACTCCCCACTCGCATTGGGTCTCCTACGTGGCAGCCATAGCTCACTCTCTTGAGCTCCCGTCACTCACCAGCTTCCCGAGCTTCTTCCCAGCCTATTGAGGTACCATCAGGGCATTGAAATTGAGGTATTGCTTCATTATTTCAGAGATTTATCTCAGTCCACAGGTCTAGGTAAATAGGGTCTTCACAGGTTGTAGGTAGCCATAGCTCACACCTCTTGGAGCTTCCTTCACCTGGATCTTGCTTCTAGCCTATCAAGGCTTGCTGAGGCTTGGTGTAGGACTTATTTGGCTCCCATTTGTGCCCTCTTTGGGCCCCATTGTTGAC
Organism: Lygodium microphyllum; assembly: GCF_053477565.2. Classification (NCBI taxonomy): domain Eukaryota; kingdom Viridiplantae; phylum Streptophyta; class Polypodiopsida; order Schizaeales; family Lygodiaceae; genus Lygodium; species Lygodium microphyllum. The sequence continues at coordinate 48,502,835 of NC_141136.1, forward strand.
ACGTGGGATAGTAGACCCCCCCAGCCAGCCCATATTTTTTTTGTGCATGTTTCAAAATCTAGCCCAAAATTCACTCTTTGTCATATCTCATGCATTCGGAACCCGATTCAGGCAAGGTAAGAGTCTAAGTTGGGGTTTTGGCATGCTTTGGACGCGATGCTGATGTTGGAGGTGCCAAATTCTAATGACAAAATATTCTACAATAGATTTCATGTCTGAGACAATATGTATTTGTAGGCCTATGGCTTATGTGATGCTTCTACTGATGTCTATTGATACCGGATCACTTGTGGATGTTATGCCTCTTATGTGAGATGCATCTGGAGCTAATTTAGCTCAGCCAATGACTATTTTGAATAATCCTAGATCTGTCCAAAACAGGGTTAGCCACTTCTTACTTCAATTTTATGCTTACAGGTCTTGGCATTTGATGCCTGATTATGCCCAGTTGGTGGCTATACATATGGGAATGTATGCCTATGGTTTGCCTATGGATTTGAGCTTGGATTGAGCATTGATTTTCTCAATTTAAAGAGGTTATATACTGCTGGAAACTTCAGGGCTGAAGCTATTTATGCTACAATTGGGTTATGCCTATTGGTCACGGGGTGCTCCCGGCTACTCGGTATGATGTCATGATGTATTTGGACTATGCCACATGTCTTGTTTATGCTCCAGAATGCTTTTCAGCTGAGATTAGAGCTCGATTTGGGTTTGATTGTCACTTCTTTGCAGTTGGCATTTCATCTATGACATGGTTTATGCCTAGGTTACCTAGTACAGGTTATGATGTCTTGGTGATGCTTTATGCTTTGGCTGTGGATGGCAGTTGATTGAGCTCGTCTCAATATTCATTTGAGTATTCCCTTGAGCAATTGAACATTGACTTGGATTTTTTCGTTATGAATTGGCTTTTTCCATTACAACCTTGGATGCTATTGAGGCATTGTCTTGGTTACCTGTCTTTGGTACTTTCACTTGGTTTGCTTGACTTGTTGAGCTCGTTTATCCGCCTTTTGAGCCAGTGGAAGCATCTTGTATGCTTGATCGACATTGAGCAAGAGGTTTATGCTATTTGAGAGTTTTGCAGATACTTGAGACTTTGGGATCTCTTACACTTACATGTTACATGGCTCATGCAATGATATCTTGGAATTGCTTTTGACCTGAGCTTAGGCTTTGCACTCTAGTGAGCATACACCTACTGGTGTTAGGTCTTGCCAGTATTATGTACACTTTGCCCTAATGTCTAGGGGGTATGCCTACTTACTAACGGATGCTTTGGTGACATGTTTGGGTGTTTGCTCAGGGTCTTGATGATTGTTTGTATAATGTGTCCACTAGTATCATCCAGGACATGTCTTAGCAATCCATCGAAAAGGATGTCTAGAAAGCTCCGCCCAGCACTCCCATGGAATGTTACGGGGTTTGCGATCTAGGGCTTTTCGCATCTGCCACGTAGCGGAAGTATTCCGGAAATTCCCACTTAGGATCGACCTGAATTAGGGTTTTGCTGATTGGACATTTTCTAATAGCAACTATCGTCAGACCCAAGCAAAACTAGTTTACCCAGAAACGCCAGGTCCAAAGCGGATTCACGCTGCACTTGGTTCAAGGAGAATGGGAAACAAGAGGGATGCAAAGCTCAACCTCCCTGCCATAAGGCATAGTCCCATTCCGTTCCCCTAAAACAGCATAAATCGAGTTTAATCATAACTCTAGGTCAACACTTTTGTTGTTCATGTTCCTTGATGATCCTCTTGCTATCCATCGTGATTTGAGAAAAGTTCCCGGCCAACCGAGACCACCCATCTGTAGGACGGACCTATGGCCCATCCTCCGCACTTTCCTCGGGTTGTTTTAGTTATTTAATTACCTAACACATTAGTTGGACATGTATCAACCAGCTTCTTTAATTAACCCGTTAGGCACTGGTTCCTTCACGTAATCTTATCACTTGACATAGAAAAACAATGTCAGACAAGTTCCTTATCCACAATCCACCCGAAGGCTATCCAGCAATCCACAGGGATCACTAATCCAAGTTCCCTCCCGTAGACTAGTATGCGGGCCTTGAGATCCAATCCCACGTTAGCCTCTTGTGCAGGACCCGAAAGGCGAGCGATTTATGGCCACAGCCCCCCCTAGAGCTATGCTGTTGGATTGGTAAGTCAGTTTATGCAGGCTCCAAGGAAACCGCATTTGGATGCGGCTAGACGCATACTCAGGTATGTGAAGTCCACATTGCAGTATGGACTATTTTATGAGACTGGGGTTCAGATACAGTTTCATGGATACACTGATGTTGATTGGGCTGGTAGCATTTCTGATAGACGATCTACCAGTGGATATGTGTTCTCTTTTGGGAGTGCTGCAGTCACTTGGAGCAGCAAGAAATAGCCTACAGTTGCCTTGTCGAGTACACAGGCTGAGTACAGGGGTGCAACAATGGCTGCATGTGAGGTAGCTTGGTTGCATAAGCTACTTTATGATATGCATCAGTCTACAGATGGACCAGTTGTCATTTATTGTGACAACATGAGTAGTATACACTTGGCAAATAACCTAGTCTATCATGCTAGAACAAAGTACATTGAGGTGCATTATCACTATGTGCGAGAGAGGGTTTTACTAGGTCTTATTGATCTAGTTTATGTCAGCACAGAGGATCAGGTAGCTGACATATTCACGAAGGCATTGGGCGCAGAGAAGCTGCGCAAGTTCAGATACCTGCTTGGTGTGCAGGAATTGGGATTGAGCTCGAGGGGGAGTGTTGAGATATCAAGCTCCACTCGTGATATGCCAGGGTGACCGTTGTGTATTTATGTCACCAACTTGTCAGTTGCAGACGCGGTTGGTACACCGCCCATGAATAATAGCTACATGATAGCTATCCTTATCTACTCTAGTTCGTGGCTCAGTTAGTATGCCACTTTAGTTATTTGAGTTTGGTTTGAGACCCATATATAGGGTTCTTCTATTTCTTTGTATGAGAGTTCTTTTTGGCTTACACAACTAAGAAGAGGAAAACTGTTTTCAGCCTCCACCCTTGTGTGTATTCCCCCATTGTGCAAGCAAGAAAGCTACAAGTGAGACTCCTTCCTTCTCTCCCACAATCTTGACAAGGAAGCCCCCCCTTGGAAGCTTCTGAGCTTCCAAACTTTCCACGTGGGGGGGGGGGGGGGGGGGGGTGAGTAAGACCGTCAGTCGACGGCGGCTTTAATGGAGGCGGCTCATCCCTCCTTCCCTTGTGCAATAGGATGGCGCAATTAGACGGCAGCGGCCGTTAGTCAAGGCGACTTCCCCCCCCCTTGCCTTACGGTAGCATGGCGTCTTGAATCTCTGCTTCCCTCATGGCAGCGGCACGACACAACGTTATGGCGGCAAATACTCTCCCCTTTCCTCCCCATGGCAGCAGCCCCCGCTTGATTTAAATAGGGGAGGGGAGGGGGATCCTCCCTCCTTTCATGTCCTCATGCATGAGCCTATCCCTCTGCGAGCTCCAGTGAGGAGCATCCACCTGGTTTCTATTCCTTTCCCTCCAGCACGACTGTTGGCAGGGGGGAAATAAGGAAACAAATTTTGTATTTATCATAAACAATTTAATAAAATTTACCTTATCATTATCTCCCTTTTCTATAAGGGGTAGTTCACACAAGGATGGAGATTTAGAACTTTACAGTCTCTCCCCCTTAGAGGAATCGAGATGTCCTCATCTCGAGATAAAGTGGGGATATTGATGGTTGAGAGTGCCTTCATCTAGAAGGCATCCTCTTCGAGATAGTCTTTCCACTGGACGAGGCATTCTCTCAAGGTTTTGGATCTTAATTGTCTCTCCCTAACATCTAAGATCCTGTTAGGCCTTTGTTCAAGGGCTCCTTGACTAGGCATTATAACTTGTTGATCGTCAAGTAGATGGTTAGGGTTAGGTACATATTTCTTCAATAGCCTGATATGGAATACATTGTGAACCTTTAGGTTCTTAGGAAGTTGCAATTTATAAGCATTAGGTCCTAGGAATTTGAGGATCTTGTACAGCCCACAATACCTTGGACTTAGCTTCTTGCAATCTCCTAAGGATAGGGAACTCTTTTTAGGGCATGCGTGAATGAAGACCGTGTCTCCTTCTTTGAAGACTCTATCTTGACACTTCAAATCGGCATATGCCTTTGGTCTATCCTTGGCCGCTTGGATGTCCTGTCTTATTGACTTTATTTGGTCATCCATCTCTTCCAACATCTGCCTTGAAGCTTCAACCCTTAAGGTTGGATCTGAAAAGTTTAAGGAACTTCCACAGTCATGACCATACAATGCTTGGAAAGGGGTCATCTGAATGCTTTGTTGGTAAGAAGCATTGTAGGCAAATTCAACCAAAGGCAAGTATTGAATCCACCTCTTCGGCTCACGACAGCAGTATGCCCTTAGCATATCCTCCATGACTTGATTTACTCGCTTTGTTTGGCCATCCGTTTGGGGATGGTAAGCAGTGCTAAAACAGAGTTGAGTCCAATAGCTTCAAAGATAGCTCTCCAGAAGTGTGATGTGAAGAGAGAGTCACGATCACTAATGATTCTTATGGGCAAACCATGTAGCTTGAATATCTCCTTGATAAAAAATCTTGCAATGTCTGAGGCTTTATAGTTTGTCTTTACTGGAATAAGGTGTGCAACCTTAGTAAGTATGTCAACCACAACCATGATGGAGTTGTATCCTCCCTAGACTTGGGGTAGGCCTACAACAAAATCCATGCTAATGAATTCCTATTTCATTTGGGGAATGTCAAGCGGTTTCAGTTTCCCTGGCATCATGACATGCTCGGCTTTGATACATTGGCAAGACAAACACTCGGTGAGTTATAAGAGAAGAAATCCCTTCTCAAACAATTTAAGAAAGAAAAAGAGAATGAGAACAAAAACAAATTGTTTTTCATAACGTAGATCAAATGGAAAACAATGAAGGTCATGATGTTCAAGATCGCGAGGCATATCTTAATTAGCGTGTGTCGTGTCCTTACTCTCAATGCTAGCTAGCAATTAGAAAAAAACATTGATTGTCTATAGAACACGTACCACACTTTGGCAAGTTTCAATTAGTGATCTCAGACTTTGAGAAAACGGTAAGAAAAGTATATATCAATCATGCATTGTATTCACAAACTAATTGAATATCATATACAAAAACATTGGATGTGACAGTAAAATTTATTACAAGGAGGTGACGTCTCATCCAAAGGAGGAGTGCACCTATTGTGGTGAGTTACAAGAGTTCATGGATATCTAATGGATGAAGTGCCTGAGGTAATCCACCACTTGGAAGGCATTACCTAGTCTATACCGTCAATACCAGAGGAGATAGGCAACCTTTTAGACTTTCCAACAATCCTGGAGCTTGATATGGAGGCAATGATTAATGCATTGATGCCCATGGATACCGAGATATGTAATCTACTTAGAGAGGAAGCATCCATACGATTATATGATGAGTACCGAGTAACTCACCTGAAGATGTTGCTTGCACTCCTAAGTGTGCAAGTAAAATATAGGTGGAGTGATGCGAGTGTGATTGAGTTGTTCAGGTACCTTATAGGTACGCTTCGTTGATTTATTTTCAACACCATTATTTAAAAAAATACTTTTTCAAGGTATTTTATGATTTCTTTTCAGGTTATTAAAGTATCATATATTACCACTTGCAAATACCATACCTGAGTCTCATGATGATGTGCGACATGTTTTAAGCTTGGCATGGACTACAACAACATCTATGTATGTGTCAACGATTACGTGTTATTTTGAGGAGAAATCGAGACTATGGAGACATGTCCAAAGTGTGATTCTCACAAGTATCGACAAGACTTGCAAGGGAAAACCATCCCTCAGAAAGTTCTTAGACACTTTTCACTTATCCCCCGTATACATCACATGTTTCGTACGTCACACGTGATGAGCTTGATAATGTGGCATGCACAAAATAGATCAATAGATGGAGTCCAATGAATATAAGTACATTTACGCACATGGAGTCCAATGAATATAAGCACATTTACGCACATGGAGCCACATTGACTCATCCTTTCCAAGCTTTGCACGAGAGCCAAGGAATCTTTGGCTCAGTCTTGCTATGGATGGAGTGAACCCACACGGTCTCTGCTCAAATTTTTACAATGTGTGGCATGTAGTCCTTGTTAACTACAACATCCCATCATGGCTTTCTATGAAGAAAGGACACATGATCCTTAGCTTGCTTGTTCTTCGCTGCTACAAAGTCAAGAATATGGGCATCTATCTGTATCTCTATCCATGAGCTTAAGATTTTGTGGGAGGAGAGGGTCACCGTGAAAGATATGAGTAAGCACGATGGTCAACGGTCCACCAATATATGAACCATTCTCATGTGGACCATGCATGACTTTCTGGGATTCGAGGAGTGCTCAGGTAAGTAGGCTTCCATTCTGGTTGGTAATATCTATCATAGCTCGTTCAAGTTTGTATTCACAGGATAGAGGTGTTGGGACATGTCTGGTTATCTTAGGTTATCATGCATGTCCATTGTGTGGGCCCAAGTTATAGACTCTCGAAGGTCATGAACCATGAAGAAGATGGTATATCAAGGACACGTTGCTTTCTTGCCAGAGGATCAGGAACTAAGAGAAGGTTTTCTTGGATGATCTCTAGCACAAATGAATGCCCAAAGCTAGTACGAGCTGAAAATGGTCCACACACGAAGTCACATCCAAACGGAATGCGACGGTTCTCAGTTTTCTATGAGTTGTTGTATTGGACCCATTTACAGATTAACCACTTATTGGATCCCATGCATATTTTCAAGAATGTGGGCAGAAAGAGCTCTTTGTGAAGAAAATTATCAGGTCTATCCGCACTCCGATGGGTATGATGTGTTCTCTCAGATCTGCATTTTCTAAAGATGACCAATTATCAGGGCTAAATAAAATCCCATGATTGACATAAGATATATCAAGTTTGTATTACAAAAGGATTGTAAGTGGATTGAGTATTTTGCTATTTGGAGTGTAATCATTGTTCATAATGCTTCTTCATTTGTGACAGTTTGTACTACCGATTGCGATCCCAGTATGCCTTACTCTAGAAATACGCGGTGTCGCAGCACGTAGGGTTGAAGGTCACCACAAGGGTTTGGCAAGAGAAGAATGTATGGGGGTTCAAGAGCTTAGACTTCGGAGATGGTAGAGATAAGAGAAGGGTTGAAGGTTTCAAGCCAAGTTCTTGATGATAAGAGACAACAAGGTGTAGGTAGATTCAAGGAGAGGAGTAGAAGAAAGAGAATGGGTTTGAAGAGATTGAAGATGTAGAAGAATACTCCCAAAAAGAATTATAAAAATATAGAATAATACTAATAGAGATGAAGCCTGTCAGTTTCTTTCAACATTATGAGAAAATATATCTCTAATAGACAAAAGTGTGTACAAAATAACACATTCCTCTGTGTTGCTCAGATCGCCAATCTGATGCTTCCAATGGCTCCAAAAGGGGGGTTAAATACCAGGACACCTGGCTAGAATCCTGCCAGATCACTCCTTCATCTCCCACTTTTGGAGTGCTATTCACTGCTTAAAAACAGCGATCGCGTCTGGCACGATTTTGCTAATATTTTTTTACATAAAATCCTCTCAAATTGGCTGAAAGCTACATGCTTTCTTTTACATGTCCTCCTAATCTAGAAGTTATCTATAGTTTTATGGATTTTTACAAGAGATAATATCTAGAATATAAAAATTTGACTAAAAACTTATCCAAAAAAATCTAATATTTGAAATCATGGACACTAATACTAATGCCTAAAGTGGCATTGGCTCTCTAAATCTAAAAGGAAGCCACACTCTAGATTTTTTTTACACGGTGTGCGTGTAGTAGTACGATATCCACCTTCTCCTAACCTGCACATCCTCTGGCATGTGCCAAGTCTTACGGATTTACAATGTCATAAGAAGTATCTTCTGCCATGTCAATGTCTTCATCTTCTGCCTCTTCTTCTTCCTCTATGCATTCATGCTCTTGAATTATATTCAAGCCTTCTAGCTCATATGTTGAACTTTTTCTTCGTTTGAAGAGCTTGATTCTTTTTCCAGCTATGGGTATCTTCATGCTTGTTCCATCAATTCAGCTAATGAATATGTGGCATTGTCATGAATGACCTTTACCACATATGGGCCAAACTATAATGTGTCCACTAGTATCACCCAGGACACGTCTTAGCAATCCATCGGAAAGGATGTCTAGAAAGCTCTATCCAGCACTCCCATGGAATGTTATGGGGTTTGTGATCTAGGGCTTTCCATGTTTGCCACGTAGCGGAAGTATTCTGGCCGTTCCCACTTAGGATCGATCGGAATTAGGGTTTTCCTGATTAGTCATTTCCTAACAGCAACTAGCATCGGACCCAACTGAACTACTTTACGCAGAAACGCCAGGTCTGAAGCAGATTCATGCGGCACTTGGTTCAAAGAGAATGGGAAACGAGAGGGATGCAAAGCTCAACCTCTCTACCATAAGGCATAGTCCCATTCCTTTGCCCTAAAACAATGTAAATCGGTTAAGACATAACTTTAGGTCAACGTTTTCGTTGTTCGTGTCCTTTGACAATCATCCCACTGTTCTTCGAGATTTGAGAAAAGTTTGCGACCAACCGGGACCACCCAACCATAGGACGGACCCACAGCCTATCCCCCACACTTTCCTCGGTTTGTTTTAGTTATGTAATTATCTAACACATTAATTGAACATGTAACAATCAGCTTCTTTAATTAATCCGTTAAGCACTGGTTCTTTCACGTAATCTTATCACGTGACATAGAAAAACAATATCAGACAAGTTCTTTATTAACACATCATCATATTTATCTTTGAAATGCAAGGAGTTCCGCCCATAGGCTTGTCCATAAACCGCCCGAAGGCTATCCAGCAATCCACAAGGATCACTATTCCAAGTTTCCGCCCGTAAACTAGTATGCAGGCCTCGAGATCCAATCCCAAGTCACGTTAGCCTCTTGTGCAGGACCTGAAAGGCGAGAGATTTACGGCCAGAGCCCCCTGGCACCCAAGTGTCCTCCTGCTCCAAGTACCGCTCAACGGAGAGACCTCTCGCGGCAGGTTCGGTCCACGTTCCCGACGTGGTTAGCAACCCCCTTGGATAGGGTGAGGCAGACAGTCGGGGGAAACTGAAGCTGCCTCTCCCTTCAGGCCTTCAACTTGAAGTATAGATATTCAGTTAATTTGTAATTAATAAATCAAACAGTACTTTAAAATCTCTAGCAAGCACAAACATTTTCCAATCTTGTTGTTGGCAAACTGCTAAGGAAGGAGTCTTTCCTTTCGAATGCATCCAACACTCGATCTGGGGTGTCTTGCAACTTGGCAAGATCCCTTATATTCTAGGTTAGGGCGTACCTCATTGGATACTTTAGTTTCCGGTTTTTAATATTCCTTACTTTAGAAGGATATCAAGGAATACGTCCTTTTGCAAGATAACTTGTGTAAGGATCCGCCATCCTTGTTGAGGGTATTTAACCTTCTTATAAATCAATCACAAGACCATATGACTTCGTACTTGCCGTGCAAGTCCTGCATCGTACTATGCGATAATGGAGTTACAAAACAATCCGTTTCAGTTTCTTTAAACTGACGTTTGTTAGTCCTAGGGTTTCTTAGCTTTTATTATTTTCTTTAAGAACCTCAGGGACGAGCCCTAGTTCTTTTACGTTTACGATTTACTGACCCTACAATCAGGAAAGGTGGGCAAGTATTTAAGGTATAAAAGTTTCTTGGATTTTGAATCATTCCCAATGAATATTTTGCAACATAGATATTTCTAAGTTATATTAATTTGGTTAACTTTTAGAAGGTAATATGGAGATCACTTTCGCATGATTTGTTATTTATGTGTCAATTGATTTTTCAATCCTAAACTTTATCGATTTGAGGTTAGGTAAATTCAATTAATCTTCTTTTTTTTCTTGTGAACAAAAACTCATGCCAAATAAGCAATCTTTCCCTTGCTAAATTATGCAGTTAGCAATGATAACTTCCTAGAGTTTAAGCATCACAAGAAACCTTTCATGAATTGCACCTTCCATAATGATTCGTTGTAAAAAGAATAGGGGTTAATAGTGCAAGATGCAGATTTATACCTTCTAGACTTAACCAAAGTATACTACTTTAGTGGGTAAATAATCTTGCTCATAATTCGTTTCAATGCATAATGCTTTTTGAAGGAAAATTATTTTTATACTTTATTTATATTGCATGTTTAATTAAACTAAATTCCTTCGTCGTAAATAACTAGGACAAAATATATCTTATCCCTAACAATCTATCTTGCATGATTAAATTAAAACCGATATAAAATTAAGAAGGGAAAACCTGGTTTGGGGTGAGATATCCACATGGATACTGGGAGATGACCCTCCCGCAGCTACTCCTTGGACTTTCTTAGGCGGCATCGCAGTTGTAGTTCTTCAAACGTGGAAGCAGCTTTACACTCCTTTTCAGAATTCCACCGTCGCTTCAATACTCTTCTTCTCTTTTTCGAGGCAAGGAATCGTTAAGGGATTGACCACGAGAAGGGGGTAATAAGACCTTTAAAGTCATAGTTTCTTCGGGAGGGAAAGGTTTACAAAGCCTAAAGAAAAGGCCCTATAGGGGTATATACACCGTGCAAGGGTGTGTGTGAGTGTGGTTTCAAAAATATATGAAGGGCCTTGGGAGATCTTTGGGCACGGGAGTGAAGGGTATAGGAAGGGGGATTCTTGGAGAGGTTTTTAGGACACGGGGTGGAAAAGGCTTAGGGGTTTAAAACCGGGGGTGAAAGGGTAAAAGGGGAAAGGTGAAGGGTGAAGGGTGAAGGGCTTATAGCACGGGGGGAAAAGGGTGTGTAAGAAAAAAGGGGAGACGAGGGGGGTGAAACAGGAGGTTTCAAAAAAACACAAGAAGGGGGCTTATAAATTTAAGCACGGGGGGGGGAAGGTAATAAGGCTTTTCAAGCCTTAGTTTTTTTTTTTGGGGGGGGGGGTCCATCCTTGGGAAGGGGGCTTAAGGGAGAAAGGGCTTAAGGCTTATAAAGCACGGATGGGGGTTAGTGGTTTTTGAGGCCAAGGGGAGTGGGGGCTAAGGTGGCTTAAGCACGAGGTGGGGGGGGAGGGAAGGTAATAAGGCTTTTCAAGCCTTAGTTCTTTTTTTGGAGGGGGGGTCCAGCCATGGGAAGGGGGCTTAAGGGGGTCCTTAAAAATGATCTAAACCGGGAGGGGAGAAATTTGAAGGGCAACACAAGGGGGTGGAAGGGCTTTAAAGGTTAAACACGGGGGTGAGAGGGGGAATTTTAACACCAGGGTGGGAAAGGGGATTTAATTAGCCCCCCTTAAGAAGCTTCTATTAAGAAGCTTCTCTGCTTCATGTGGCAGGGGGGGTTCGACACCTCGATACGACGGCTGCGGCACTGCGACGGTTGTGAGCGGCAGCTTCCGCCAGTGAAGTTCCTCTTCGTCTGCCTCTTCCTCCTCACCTCGGCTCCTCCTCCAGTGGCAATGTCGACAGTCCGTCTCTCCTCCTCTCTCCATGCCAACACTTCCCTTCTCAGCTGGCGGCAATGTGGGCCTCTCCCAACTCAGGGCAGCGCAGCGTCCAGAGTACCCCACTCCTCCCCTCTCTCATCAACAGCACCAACAGTCGGCCCACTCCTCCCTCGACGTCACTCCTCTCGGCCGCAGCATCAATAATGTGATGATAATTACTGCCTCCCTTGTTGAGATATCGAGCCCCACTCGTGATATGCCAAGGTGACCATTGTGCATTTATGTCGCCACTTGTTAGTTTTTGCAGATGCGGTTGATACACCGCCCATGAATAATAGCTAGATGACAGCTATCCTTATCTACTCTAGTTCGTGGCTCAGTTAGTATGCCACCTTAGTTATTTGAGTTTGGTTTGAGACCCATATATAGGATTCTTCTATTTCTTTGTATTAGAGTTCTTTTTGGCTTACACAACTAAGAAGAGAAAAACTGTTTTGAGCCTCCACCTCTGTGTGTATTCCCCCATTGTGCAAACAAGAAAGCTACAAGTGAGACTCCTTCCTTCTCTCCCACAATCTTGACATGGTATCAGAGCCTTGTTCGTGGTAAGGAGCTCAAGAAAGCAAACCAAGTTCGTCGTGTTTTGGTAAGAGGAGCAGTGTTGCTTTCATTTTCTGTTCTGGGAGTAGATCTCTGCAGGTAGCACAACCAGAAATTACAAGAGTGCATTGTCTTAGGTTGAGACGCCCTTCGCGATGAAGCAAGAGGGCAGTATATACTGCGGGCGAGGGCTTTACCCTTGGTGACCCTCTTTTTTTGATTGAGGCCATTTCGAGGCCTGTTTTGGAGGCAGAAGTTTTCTGCACGCACTCAAGAAAAGACCCTATTTTATGCTGTGTGACCACTGTTCTATAGGTCGGTGAAAAGTTACTGTAAAAATTGCATCGTATGCTTGTCGCAGAGACATTGGGAGTTACAGAATCATCCTTGTTGCCTGTTGATGCAAAACCGTCACTAGGAAGTGACTGTGTGGTCAAATACCACTTTCGTCAATTTTGCAGATTTGCCCTTGTGAGGCTGAAGCTATGTTCTTTGCAGTGACATAATTTTTTGCAGTGTTCTGTAATGGCGTCTGATTCTCTTTCACAGATTGTCACTGAAAAGCTTGACAAGAATAACTTCCAAGCATCGAAGTTTAGAATGACGAATTTCCTTATGGGAAAAGGATATTGGGAATTTGTTGCAAGAAATGAAGAAGAACCAGTTCTTGCTGATGTTCCCAATCAACAGCAAATGCAGGCATTTAAAGCATGGCATGAGAGAGCCTGGAAAGTTATGTACTGGCTGTCTATTAGCATTTCAGACTCTATGATTGTGCATATTCAAGATGCAAGTATGCCAAAGGAGGCATGGGATACTTTGTCAAAAATGTATAGCACAAATACGCAAGCCAAGAAAATGCAGCTCAAGCAAGAGTTGCATAATGTGCAAAGAGAAAATATGAGCATCAATGACTACAACATGAAGGTGAAGAAGATTGCAAATGCACTTGCTTCCATTGGGTCGCCAGTGGAAGATGATGATTTAGTTTCTGTGACCCTGAATGGTCTAGGAAAGGATTATGCACAGTTCCGAACATCCATTTTCGTCCGTGAAAGATTTCTTGATTTTGAGGAGTTGATTGCTCTTCTAATTTTGGAGGAGCAGAGAAATAGTGGTGCATCTTCTTCAGGAGGAACTTCAAAAGAAGATGTCTTCTACTCAAATGCTGGAAGAGGTAGAGGCAGAGGTAGAAGAGGCCGATCTAGAGGCCGTGGTATAAATCGGAATATGCAGCAAACTCAAGAAAACCAGTCCTATGGAGGAGGACGTGGTAACTCTAGAGGCAGGGGGAGCCAAAGAGGTCGTGGTGGATGGCAAAGAGGCCAAAATGCAAACAACAATGTTGAATGCTACTACTGTGGTAAAATGGGTCATATGGCTAAGGACTGCTATAAAAAGCAGAATGACATCATGAATGGAAAATTGCAATAAGGGAATTATGCATCTTCTAGTAGACAGGGTGATGACAAAAATGAGCATTTGTTTATGGTGCAGCACATGAACAATTCTGTGACAAGTGTAGAAGAAAGCAACGATGTATGGTATGTTGACTCAGGTGCATCAAACCACATGACAGGTCATGCAGAATGGATGGAGGATGCAAGGAAAATGGAAAAACCAGGATTTATGGAGACTGGTGATGATACTGCACATCCTATTGTGCAGATTGGAAAAATTCCTTTGTCTATGCAGGATGGGAAAAAGAAATACCTGTCCGATGTATTTCATGTCCCGAATATCACCAAGAATCTGGTTTCTGTTGGTCAAAGGGTTGAGCAGGGCTTGCAGGTCAGATTTAATCCTCATGGATGCTTTGTTGAGAATATGAAAAATAAAGGTCGCTTGATAGCAAAAGGAAAGAAGAAGGGCAGAATGTTTACATTGGATGCAGACATGTCTGAATTGAGTACAGCAATGTTTGCACATGGGACCGGTGTAGTTGCAAATATTGATATCTGGCATAAACGCATTGGTCATGTTAATGTACAACGACTTAAATCAATGCGGGCCCAAAATATTGTTGCAGGATTGCCTAAATTCAAGGTTGTAGAAATGCATAAGGTATGTGAAGCCTGCCAATTTGGAAAACAGGCAAGGAAACCATTTCCTAGACATGTTCAAGAGAGTAAGAAGCCATTGGAATTAATCCACTCTAATGTGTGGACTACTAAAGCTACATCTCTTGGAGGCTGTCATTATTTTGTCACTTTTACTGATGACTATAGCAGAAAAGTTTGGGTGTATTTTATGAAAAAGAACAGTAAAGTTTTTGGACATTTCAAAACTCTTAAAGCTATGGTTGAAAAAGAAACAGGTCTACAAATAAAATGCCTAAGGTCAGATGGAGGGGGAGAGTACCTCTCAAATGAGTTTGCAAGGTTCCTACAGGAGCATGGCATAAAGCAGCAATATTCATGCAGTCATACCCCACAACAAAATGGAATTGCAGAAAGGAAAAATAGGCATATTGGAGAGGTATGTCGTGCCATGCTCAATGAAAAAGACTTGCTAGATTTTTATTGGGTTGAAGCAGTTGCTACAGCAGTATACATAATGAACAGGACTCCCACTGCAACAATACATGGAATGACTCCAAAGGAGAGGTATACTGGTAGAAAACCATATATTTCTCATTTGAAGATTTTTGGTTGCATTGCCTATGTTCATGTGCCAGATGAGTTGAGATCCAAGTTGGATCCAAAAGTTGAGAAGTGCATCTTTATTGGTTACTCTCTGTAGCAGAAAGGATATAGATGCTATAACCCTTCTACTCGTAAGTTTACAGTGAGAAGAGATGTTGTTTTTGATGAGATGAGTAGCTGGTATAAACCAATAAATGTGATTGATGATGTAGATGCACAAAATGGTAATGCTGCACAGAATTCACAGCAGCAGCCACAAAATATTAGTGGACCTGGAACATCCTCTAGCAGTGGTTCACATTCTTCGCCATGGACAGACAGATTGAGATCAGGAGAATCTTCTCAAAGCAATGCAGATAGTGGTATTCAGGTATCACCAAAAGGAAAAGAGAAGGTAGATCAGCCCATGTTTGATGTGAATGCAGGTCACTCTTATGTGGATGGTGAATCCAGTGGCTCAGAATAGAGCATTGATGATGAGTTGGGTATTCCTTCTATTGTTACACCTGGAGTAAGGAAGACTAAGGATGTTTTGAGAGCACCTGGGAGTGAACCTACTTTGCGCAGGTCTACCAGAGCTAGGTATCCTGTGGATAGGCTGAAATATGATGGATTTACAGCCATTCACTATGCCTATATGGTCAAAGTGATACAGGAACCAGAACCCACTTCTTTTGAGCAAGCCATGGGAAAAGAAAAATGGGAGAAAGCCATGGATGAAGAAATGGATGCCTTGGAGGCAAATGCTACATGGGAATTGGTACCTTTTCCTAAAGGTAAGAATGCAATTGGCTGTAAATGGGTTTATAAGGTGAAGCACAATGCAAATGGTTATGTGAATAGATACAAGGCAAGAATAATAGTCAAGGGGTATGCACAAACATATGGTATTGATTATGAAGAAACATTCAGTCTGGTTGCAAGGATGGCAACCGTAAGAGCAGTCATTGCTATGGCTGCATCAAAGAAATGGTCTTTACATCAGATGGATGTAAAGAATGCCTTCTTGCATGGTGATTTGCAAGAAGAGGTATATATGGAGCAGCCACCAGGTTATGTGCATGCTGTTCATCCTGAGTTTATTTGCAGGTTGAAGAAAGAATTGTATGGCTTGAAGCAAGCACCTAGAGCATGGTCTGACAAGATAGGACAGTATCTTGTCACTATTGGCTTTCAGATTTCCAAGGCAGATTTCTCACTTTATGTGAGAAAAATAGAGAAAGGTATTATGTTGCTTGTCATTTATGTTGATGATTTGATTATCACAGGTGATAGTGATGAAGATATCCTTCATGTGAAAATGCTATTGAAGTAGAAGTTTGAGATGAAGGATTTGGGAGAGCTGCGTTATTTCTTGGGCATTGAGGTGATTAGATCACCAAGTGCGATATGGCTCTTACAGAGGCAGTATGGATTGGACATGCTGTCCAAATATGGGATGACAGGCTATAAGCCTATTTTAGTTCCTTTGGAGCAGAATGTGAAGCTGAGCGCAGATGCAGGTGAGCTTCTGGAAGACCCTACTATGTACAGACACATAGTAGGAAGTTTGATTTATATGACTATTACTAGGCCAGATTTGAGCTATGTTGTTGGATTGGTAAGTCAGTTTATGCAAGCTCCAAGGAAACCGCATTTGGATGTGGCTAGACGCATACTCAGGTATGTGAAGTCCACATTATAGTATGAACTACTTTATGAGACTGGGGTTCGGATACAGTTGCATGGATACACTGATGCTGATTGGGCTGGTAGTATTTCTGATAGACGATCTACCAGTGGATATGTGTTCTCTTTTGGGAGTGCTGCAGTCACTTGGAGTAGCAAGAAACAGCCTACAGTTGCCTTGTCGAGCACAGAGGCTGAGTAGAGGGGCACAGCAATGGCTGCATGTGAGGTAGCTTGGTTGCATAAGCTACTTTATGATATGCATTAGCCTATAGATGGGCCAGTTGTCATTTACTGTGACAACATGAGTAGTATAAACTGAGCAAAATAACCCAATCTATCATGCTAGAACAAAGCACATTGAGGTGCATTATCACTATGTGCGGGAGAGGGTTTTACTAGGTCTTATTGATCTAGTTTATGTCAGCACAGAGGATTGGGTAGCTGACATATTTACGAAGGCATTGGGCGCAGAGAAGCTACGCAAGTTCAGAGACCTGCTTGGTGTGCAGGAATTGGGATTGAGCTCAAGGGGGAGTGTTGAGATATCGAGCTCCACTCGTGATATGCCAGGGTGACCGTTGTGCATTTATGTCGTCACTTGTCAGTTTTTGTAGATGCAGTTGGTACACCGCCCATGAATAATAGCTAGATGACAGCTATCCTTATCAACTCTAGTTCATGGCTCAGTTAGTATGCCACCTTAGTTATTTGAGTTTGGTTTGAGACCCATATATAGGGTTCTTCTATTTCTTTGTATTAGAGTTCTTTTTGGCTTACACAACTAAGAAGAGGAAAACTGTTTTCAGCCTCCACCTCTATGTGTATTCCCCCATTGTGCAAGCAAGAAAGCTACAAGTGAGACTCCTTCCTTCTCTCCCACAATCTTGACATCCCTTTCCTCTTCACACGACCACCTCTCTTAAATAGGGGAGGGAGGGGAATCCTCCCACTCCTTATGTGGCAATCTGCATGGCGGTGGAAGGCGCCGAGCTCCACCAAGGAGCTTAATCCATATTTCTATTTCCCTCCCCTTACAGCACGACAGTCGGGAGGGAAAATTTAAAAAAAATGTATTTGATATATTACATTCTCTCCTCCTTAGAGAAATCGAGATGTCCTCATCTCGAGCTAAATTGGGGGTATTGATAGTTGAGAGTGCCTTCTTCTACCCAAGTGGCATCCTCTTCGGGATAATCTTTCCACTGGACGAGGCATTCTCTCAAGGTTCTGGATCTTAATTGTCTCTCCCTAACATCTAAGATCCTATCAGGCCTTAGCTCAAGGACTCCTTGACTAGGCATTACAACTTGTTGGTCGTCAAGTACGTGATTAGGATTAGGTACATACTTTTTCAATAGACTGATATGAAATACATTATGAACTTTTAGGTTCTCCGGGAGCTGCAGTTTATAAGCATTAGGTCCTAGGCATTTGAGGATCTTGTATGGCCCACAATACCTTGGACTTAGCTTCCTGCAATCTCCTAAGGATAGAGAACTCTTTTTAGGGCATACACGAATGAAGACCATGTCTCCTTCTTTGAAGACCCTTTCTTGACGCTTCAAATCCGCGTATGCCTTCTGTCTATCCTTGGCCGCTTGTATGTCCTGTCTTATTGACTTTATTTGATCATCCATGTCTTCCAACTTCTGTCTTGAAGCTTCAACCCTTAAGGTTGGATCGGAAAAATTTAGGGGACTTCGACAGTCATGACCATACAATGCTTGGAAAGGGGTCATCTAGATGCTCTGCTGGTAAGAAGCATTGTATGCAAATTCTACCAAAGGTAAGTATTGAATCCACCTCTTCAGTTCACGAGAGCAGTATGTCCTAAGCATATCCTCGATGACTTGATTTACTCGCTCTATTTGGCCATCCGTTTGGGGATGGTAGGCAGTGCTAAAACAGAGTTGAGTCCCAATAGCTTCAAAGATAGCTCTCGAGAAGTGTGATGTGAAGAGAGAATCTCGATCACTAATGATTCTTTTGGGTAAACCATGTAGCTTGAATATCTCCTTGATAAACAATCTTGCAATGTTTGAGGCTTTATAGTTTGTCTTTACTGGAATAAGGTGTGCAACCTTAGTAAGCATGTCAACCACAATTATGATGGAATTGTATCCTCCCTGGACTTGGGGTAGGCCTACAACAAAATCCATACTGATGAATTCCCATTTCATTTGGGGGATGTCAAGCGGTTGCAGTTTCCCTGGCATTATGGCATTTTGGCTGTGATACGTTGGTAAGACAAACACTCGGTGACATATTTGAGAACATCACCTTTGAGCCTCTCCCAATGGTAGCTCTTCCTAACGGCATTAAGAGTCTTAGCATAGCCACGATGTCCTATGAAAGGGGAATCATGAGCTTCTTACATTATCTTCTGCTTAAGTGACTAGCTTGCTGGTATACACAGCCTTGTTCTATAGTAGACAAGTCCATTATCAATGGAAAATTCTTAATACTTAGCTTGCAACTTTTGATTCTGCTCCTTGGTAGAGATTTCCTTTAGCATTGTTTGGTAGGCCAAATCATGGCATGCTTCCTCTCTAGCTAACTCAAGTATAGGGTTGTTTGGCATAGATACTTTTGTAGCTAGAGATCTGGCCGTTGAGAGATTCTGCAAGATTAGGGATTTTAGGAATGCCTTGAGACTAAGTGCATCGGCAACTACATTTTCTTTCCCTGGTCGGTACTTGATTTCAAAGTCATATTCCTCCAACACTTCAATCCACCGACGTTGCCTCATGTTGAGCTCGTTCTGGGTAAACATCCATTTGAGACTCTTATGGTCGGTTACTAGA
This sequence comes from Lygodium microphyllum, assembly GCF_053477565.2. NCBI lineage: Eukaryota > Viridiplantae > Streptophyta > Polypodiopsida > Schizaeales > Lygodiaceae > Lygodium > Lygodium microphyllum. Next base: position 48,522,100 of record NC_141136.1, read on the forward strand.
GTAAACTTGTTACCTAACAGGTAGTCTCTCCAAAGCTTTAGAGCATGGATGACAGCTAACAATTCCAAATCATATGTAGCATAATTCTTTTCATGACTCTTCAATTTCCTTGAAGAGTATGCTATTGGATGACCTTCTTGCATAAGTACACACCCCAAGGCAAGAATGCTAGCATCAGTTACTACCTCTAATTCCTTATTGAGGTCTAGAAGTTTTAGAATAGGTGCTGATACCAAACTTTGCTTCAATCTGTCGAAGCTATTTTGTTCGGGAGTTGACCATGCAATGGAAGTCTTCTTCTTCAGTAAATCTGTCAGAGGTGCTGCAATCAAAGCATAGTTTTTTATGAAGACCCTATACCATCCTGTCAATCCAAGAAAGCTACGTATCTCTTTGACGGATAGTGGTGTTGGCCACTCAAGCACATCTCTGACCTTGGCTAGGTCCACTGATATTCCTTCTGATGATACTATGAATCCCAGATATTCAATCTGATGCTTGAAGAATGCACACTTCTTCATTTTAGCATATAGCTTATGCGACCTCATTTTCTCAAGGACAATCCAAAGTTGGGGTTCATGATCTTCTTCCTGTTTAGAATAGACTAAAGTGTCATCGAAAAAGACAAGCACGAAATCATCAAGATATGGCCTAAAGATATCCTGCATTATCCTATTGAAGGTGGCAGGTGCATTCGTAAGCCCGAATGACATAACTAGGAACTCAAAGTGCCCATATCTTGTATTGAAGGCCATCTTTGGGATATCTTCTTCCTTAATCCTTATTTGATAGTAACCTGACCTCAGATCAATTTTGGAGAAGATCTTTGCACCTTGAAGACGATCAAGAAGCTCATCTATTCTAGGAATAGGATACTTGTTCTTGACTGTTGATTGATTCAACCCTCGATAATCAATACATAGTCAAAGTGTCCCATCTTTCTTTTTCTGGAATAGTACTGGAGCTCCCCACGGTGAATTGTTAGGCCGGATGTAGCCCTGATCTAGCAGTTACTTGAGTTGTTCCTTCAACTCAATTGCTTCTGGTATGGACATTCTATAAGGCCTCTTTGCAATTGGCGCAGCTCCAGGCACTAACCTAATCTCATGATCTAGTCTTTGAGGCGGAAGTTCGGTCAACTCTTCAGGGAATACGTCCGCGTATTCCTTTAGCCAAGAAGGTCCTTCATGAGACTCTTGCTTTTGATCTAATTTGTTGAGTTTGATCAAGTAAACATGTAATCCTTTTTTGACTCCTTTTATGATCCGAGATACTTTGGCGAATTGGATTCTTGGCACTCTTGCCTCTCCTTGAGATGTGACTAATTCCCTTTCAGAGTTTCGAAAGGAAACTTGACCCTTTCCACAGTGAATGTGGGTGTCGTTGGGCCTAAGCCAATCCATTCTGAGTAGACACTCATGGATACCTAAATTCATGACTCTGAATTTAACCGAAGTCTTCTTTCCTCCCAGAAAGAATTCCACCTTAGCAGTTTGCCTGGTACAAGTAACCTCACGACCATTTGCCAATTCCACAAGTAGGGTAGGTGCTTCTAGTGTGGTTATTTCTAATCTTTTTGCACATGTTGGTGAGATAAAGGAATGTGTACTGCCACAATCAATTAATGTCTTGAAACCTTTACCTTGATAGTCTGACAGTGTCTGAATTACCAAGAACTGGCAATTCGGCCCTTTTTTGTGTAAAGCAGCATGGACTATCGCTCTTTCGAATTCTGCTTCCATGGTCAGATCTTCTTCTTCCCCTTCTTTGCACATTTGCATATTGGCAATGCAGGCGGTTTTTCCTCTTCCTCAGGTAGCGGCTCCTTGACCACGACATGTTCCTTGGAAAGGCACTTGGCGATGTCCTCCTCGGATGATGCCAGGAGGCATATTCCACGGTGGATTCCGTGAGGTTTTACGGTGGATTCCGTAAACTTAGATGACCGGGGCTCATACGCAAAGAGGATTCTTTGTGCGAGAAGTTGATGGGGACGCCTGTCCTTTTCGGGCGTTTCATTAATTTAGTGTGTACATGGGTGATTCCATAGCGGGTGATTCCGCAAAATGCATATTAAATTAATAAACGTTTATGAGTTTAGAGTGCGCACTCGTAATAAATTAAGGTTAGGATTTATTTCTAACCAGTTGATTTATTTATATAGCTGAAGACTGCTAGGTATTCACTTTTGTCGGTTTAATTGTGTTAATTTACTAACGATTGTGAATGCTTCAGTTGATGTGTAGAGATAGCAGCAGTGGCGGAGGAAAGCATTGGAGTCTAGCGGGTTTTCGATCTTTGGGATTATATTTTGATAGGCGCCACGCCTATATTTTGTTATGTCTATAGAGACATCGATTATTTATTATTATTTTGTATGCGCTTATGCGCCTGGATATGTTATTTATATTTGGACATTGAGATTGGGCGTGCCAAACTCTATGGGCACCGTCCATTAGCTTTATTTTCCTATTTTTGGTAGAAAGCAAACTCAAAAGCTAAAAGCTTGTCATATTTTTGTAATTGGACTATTTTTGAGCATAAAGATTGGAAATATACATTAAATACATGCTTTGTGAAGCGCTCACATAAGGCATGGGGGAGATTCAACCCAATTTGTCTCTTGTCTCATGTCGTGCTTGTTTTTACATTGGTTTTTGTGCTAAAAAGTAGAGTGCTTTGTTCTTGGGGACCTTTGGGAATTCACTACGTGAGCTACCTGCGTCCGATCTGCGCACCAGAAGTGTCAAAGCGGAGCAGAGATCAAGGGCTTCCAATCGCTACCAATCTCGGGCGAAGGCGGAGTTCCAGGAACAAACGGCCTCTACAGTCAATCTCATCGCGAACCGTCGATACAGGCAGACTTCTGGCGATCAAGAACCCCTATTTCTACTGTCAGATCGCGAAGGACCACTCTCTGTCGGCGGAGGACCACTCATCAATTCTCTTCATCAAGTCGTGATAAACAGTAAGAAGCCATATCTCTATCTTCAAAAAGCTTAGTGTAAAAGCTTAATACAAAGCTTAAGAAGCTTAAAAAGCTTCAAATCAACAAATCGATGCATCCTGGGAGGTCCGAAAATTGCGCGCAGTGAAAACGGCCCCCCCCCTCCACGAAATCACGACGTGCTGTCCTCTTTCTTAAGCTTATTAGCTTAAGCTTATCTAATTAAGCTTAAGCCATACTATACTCTGCAAGTTCTACTGGGCAGACAAGTCTGCAAACTCCGGGTCACGCACTCCAGAAGACAAGTTCAGCAAGTCACTTGTAAACAAGTCCTGCAAGTTCTGCAAGTCGGCTAAGTCCAGCAAGTCAACAACCCTGCAAGTCTGTTAAGTCTGCAACTCTGCAAGTCAGACTAAATCAAAACTGACTAACGCTCGAAACTCCTAGAAGACTTGTTCGTTTGCAAAAACTCTGAACTGGAAAGTTGTTCGCAGCAAGCTGTTTTACCTATCTACAAGTTCGTTGAAGTACTTTCAGCAAACGGAGACAGAAATATTTCAGAATTTCTGAAAATTGAAGAAGAAAATACCCAAAAATACATAGCCTTGTAATCCCAAATTTGAGCTACGCTCATCCCGCTAACTGATTTTGAGTGAGAAAGGTTTGTTGAGTTTTACAGGATGACTACCCCACATATGGATGATCCTATGGCTGAAGACGATCTACTCGAGCCTACCATGGAACAAAAGCTGGATCTTATCATGTTACAATTGGACGAAGAGCGAAGAGCTAGGCAAGCCTTGCAAGCGCAATTGACAAAGCTACAAGGAGCGTCCACTGATAAAGAAGAACCCCAAGCTGAAGATCTGATTCGCCGTACCATCGACGCCACTCTTGAAGCACAAACCATTCGCAAGGAATCCAAGATAAGTAAACGAAGTTTCAAGTTTCGCACTTTCAATGGCATAAGAGAAGGAAAGACTGTTTTATCATTCATTAGCCAGTTTGATGACTATTTCCATGAGGAAACTTATCCTGAGAAAGATAAAATCAAGTGTGTTACTAATCATCTGATAGATAGAGCATCACTTTGGTGGACTGTAGTCCGCAAGAGTATAGAATGTCCTGCTACATGGGAAGATTTTAAGAAAAAGTTCATGCAAAATTTCCTTCCACCGCAATTTCATGAGAAGGCAATCAAGCAATGGGATTTACTTCAACAGCGCGATCGTGAGCCTATTCCACAGTATACAGAACGTTTTTGGAATGCACTCTTACAGCTACGCATGCTTGAAGACGTACCAGAGACGACCCATAAGCGGAAGTACATGTCTGGACTTCTTGGACATTACTACGCTGAGGTGAATATGTTCAAGCCTGCTACCCTTGAAGATGCCATCTCCTTAGCTCACGACACTGAAGATAAGTTACGCGGAAGAGATCGACGACCACAGCCATTCCAAGCAAACGGTAATTATGGATCTAAACAATTCAATTCAAATTTCAGAAGGTTTAATCCAGGTCGTTTTTCATCACCATCTTTCCGCAAGAATTGGCCTAAACCACTTGCATTACCATCCACTGTCAATCCAAATCCTAAGCCTATCCAACAAGCAAATCCAAATATACCCAGACTCCCAGCCATTGCAAATAATGTGACCAAAGCCAAGCCTATCGTATGCTACAAGTGTCACTTGCCAGGCCATCTCGCAGCAAATTGTCATTCAAAGAAGCCGTCAGCACATATCAACTACCTTGGAGCTATGGACGAAGACGAGCATGAGGATATGCCGGATTTCACTGAAGAAGAAGATGATCCTACTACTACATCCGACACTCTACCAGGTATGCCTACTTCACATTCATTGTTGACTATGAAATGTATGGTGCATGGAAAAGAAAGAACTTTATTGCATGATGACGGTAGTACCCATGACTTTATTTCAGCAAAATTGGTAAAGGAATTGAAATTGCATACAGTACCTACGCACTATCGCATAAAAGCTGCATTTTTAGGCACTAGGTACAATGGCACACAAGAAGTTCAAGATTTAGAAATTCAAATTGGTCCATATATTGAAAGAAGAAATTTCTTAGTTGTCCCATTACAATCTAGCGACATTATTCTAGGAATGTCATGGAGACACCAACATAATCCCAATATAGATTATTCCACACACACAATGAATATTAATTTTCAAGGAAAATCTATTACATTATTTGGTATGCATGCATCTCATATGTTTCCACTGCTTTCGCATACTCAAGCAAAACGTGCACTACGCAAGAATACTAAATCATATCTCATTTGGGTGAATGAATTGCACGTAAAAGAAACTCATATGCACCCTAGACATAAGGAATTTCTTGCATATTTTAAGGATTGTTTTGCAGAAGACCTACCACCAGGTTTACCTCTATCACGTCCAGAAGACCATAAGATTGACCTAATACCTGGCACACAACCACCTTGCAAAGCCCCATATAGGCACAATCAAATAGAGCAAAAAGAAATCCAGAGTCAAGTAGAAGAATTACTAAATAGAGGCTTAATTCAACCTAGCAGTTCCCCATTCGGTGCACCTGTGCTCCTAGTCAAGAAAAAGAATAATACTTATCGGATGTGTATTGACTACCGAGCATTAAACAAGATCACTGTAAAGAATAGGTATCCTATACCTAGAGTTGACGACCTTATGGACAAACTGCAAGGATCTTCTATATTTAGTAAAATTGACCTTAAATCTGGATATCATCAGGTGAGATTAGATAGATCCGACATATTTAAGACTGCATTCAGGACACAGTTTGGCCATTACGAATTCTTAGTTATGCCATTCGGATTAACTAATGCACCTGCTACTTTCAGTAGAATGATGAACCGTATCTTTCTAAAATATCAATATTGTGTGATTATTTTCTTTGATGATATTTTAGTGTTCAGTCAAAGTGAAAAAGAGCATTATGAGCATTTATCATTAGTTTTTCAATTACTGAAAGAAAATCAATTGTTTGCAAATCCTGACAAGAGTGAATTCTTTAAGACAGAAATAGAATATCTAGGTCATATTGTATCAAAAGAAGGAATAAAAGTTGATCCTAAGAAAATTGACGCAATATTGCATTGGCCTATTCCTAAAAATGTACATGAATTACGCTCATTCCTTGGTCTTGCTAGTTTTTATAGGAAGTTTGTACGTAATTTCTCATTACTTGCTTTACCACTGACCAAACTTCTTAAGAAAGGCATTGCTTATCAATGGACTGAAAACCAGCAGAAATCCTTTGATTTACTTAAACGTGCATTGACCAATGCCCCTGTCCTACAATTGCCTGACTTTAATAGACCATTCTTTTTAGTTGTGACTGATGCTAGCGGATCAGGAATAGGAGCCGTGCTAATGCAAGACAACCATCCAATAGCATATTCTAGTTCTAAACTGAAACCCTCTGAGCTTAAATATTCCACTTATGACAAGGAACTCTTAGCAGTTGTACAAGCATTAAAACAATGGAAGCATTATTTAATGGGTTCAGAATTCATGATAAAGACTGACCAGCAAAGCATTAGACATCTACTTAGCCAACCCCAAATTTCTGACCGTCATATCAAATGGGCTTCATTCATTCAAAGTTTCCATCCTATCATTCAATACCAACCTGGAAAAGAAAATGTAGTTGCTGATGCATTGAGTAGAAGACCTGCAATTCATAACATTTCTATCATATCTTTTGATTCTTTGATTGCTATGAAAGATACATATCACCAGGATATTACTTTTCATTTTGATTGGCAAAAATTAGTTCAAAATAATTTCATTCCTGTTGATTCATTATCATATAATGATGGATTCATGTTCTTTGAAAAGAGACTGTGTGTTACTATTCCATTCCGATCTTTTGTTTTGAATGAAATTCATTGTCCCCCATATCAAGGTCATAGAGGTATCATTTCTACATTACGCATGTTAACTGAAGATTTTTATTGGCCGCATATGGATGCAGATGTGTCTAATTTTGTTTCAGAATGTTTGATTTGTCAAAGAATAAAGAGACATCATGGTAAACAGTATGGGTTATTAATGCCTTTATCTATTCCATTTAAACCTTGGGAACATATATCTATGGATTTCATTACTGGCTTACCAAATACTAAATCTAACCATGACATGATTTGGAAAATTGTAGATAGATTTAGTAAGCAAGCATATTTCATTGCATGTAAGAAAACTTTAACAGCATCACAAGCAGCACAGTTATTTTTGAAAACTATTTTTACTAACCATGGATTGCCGAAAGTGATTATTTCAGATAGAGATTCTAGATTTTGTAATAATTTTTGGATTACACTGTTTGCAAATCTAGGCACAAAGATTGATTTTTTCATCTGCATTTCATCCAGAAACAAATGGACAAACAGAAGCCACAAATAGCACTATTTTAGATCTTTTACGTGCATACACTATCTCTAAACCTCAGACATGGGATACTCATTTGCATTTATTACAGTTTGCTTACAACAATACACCGCACACATCTACAAAGAAAGCACCTTTTGAAGTTATTTATGGATATAGATTATCTACACCTGTTGCCTCTTTGTCTAATAGAATACAAAGTGCCGATGATATTGCTGTTATGCATAATACTATTTTTGATGAGGTCAAGGATATGATTGCTAAAGCCCAACAATCATATACCAAACAAGCCAACAAGAAAAGACAAGCCATGAATTTCAAAGTTGATGATTATGTTTGGCTTAGAATAAAAAAGCGTAGACTGCAAAGTGTAGATAGACATCCAGTTGTCAAATTAGCCCCTAGATTCTACGGACCATTTAGAATCATTCATAAGATTAATGACAATGCATTCAAGTTAGAACTGCCATCACATTGGAAAATTCATAATACCTTTCATATTAGTTTATTGAGACCATTTAGAGGACAATTACCTATCCACCCTGTCTATGAAAACCCACCTTTACTAGAAGAAGAGACTGAAATCCTTGAACCAGAAGCCATTATAGACACTGACTACATGACCACTAGAACTGGCCGAAGGTATTCTAGATATCTAGTGAAATTTAAGAACCATCCTGTAGAAGAAGCACAATGGATGCACGCTAGAGACCTAAATGCTTTCCCCACTCTGCTAGCTCCACATTGAGCTAATAGCAATTGAGGTCAATTGCTATCCCACCCCGGGGGTATGATGCCAGGAGGCATATTCCACGGTGGATTCCGTGAGGTTTTACGGTGGATTCCGTAAACTTAGATGACTGGGGCTCATACGCAAAGAGGATTCTTTGTGCGAGAAGTTGATGGGGACGCCTGTCCTTTTCGGGCGTTTCATTAATTTAGTGTGTACATGGGTGATTCCATAGCGGGTGATTCCGCAAAATGCATATTAAATTAATAAACGTTTATGAGTTTAGAGTGCGCACTCGTAATAAATTAAGGTTAGGATTTATTTCTAACCAGTTGATTTATTTATATAGCTGAAGACTGCTAGGTATTCACTTTTGTCGGTTTAATTGTGTTAATTACTAACAATTGTGAATGCTTCAGTTGATGTGTAGAGATAGCAGCAGTGGCGGAGGAAAGCATTGGAGTCTAGCGGGTTTTCGATCTTTGGGATTATATTTTGATAGGCGCCACGCCTATATTTTGTTATGTCTATAGAGACATCGATTATTTATTATTATTTTGTATGCGCTTATGCGCCTGGATATGTTATTTATATTTGGACATTGAGATTGGGCGTGCCAAACTCTATGGGCACCGTCCATTAGCTTTATTTTCCTATTTTTGGTAGAAAGCAAACTCAAAAGCTAAAAGCTTGTCATATTTTTGTAATTGGGCTATTTTTGAGCATAAAGATTGGAAATATACATTAAATACATGCTTTGTGAAGCGCTCACATAAGGCATGGGGGAGATTCAACCCAATTTGTCTCTTGTCTCATGTTGTGCTTGTTTTTACATTGGTTTTTGTGCTAAAAAGTAGAGTGCTTTGTTCTTGGGGACCTTTGGGAATTCACTACGTGAGCTACCTGCGTCCGATCTGCGCACCATCGGAGCTTGGGAAATTGCCTCTTGAAGTGTCTGGGTTCGTTGTAGTGGAAACAACGGAGGTTTTGGCCATTACTTTGGGTAGGAACAAAGTTGTTGACGTTATTCTTCCTTGCTTTCTTTCTTTGTCCTTGATTATGACCTTAAATTCTCTTCATTTGAGGTCTGAATGCTCCTCTGTTCGGGTAATTATAGGACCAAGTTTTGTTACCCCTTGGTCTAGCTTGTATCTCCTGAATTATAGGCGCCGCTCGAATGAGTGTCCTGAAGATCTGATGGACGCATAGATTCGAGACGGGTATTTACTAGTGGATTTAAGCCTACAAAAAATTTGGACACCTGCTGTGTCATGTCCATCTGTGGCGCATACTTTAAAAGTGAGACGAATTTAGAGTAGTATGCGTCAAGAGTGAGTCCCAGCTGTTTTAGCTCATAGAACTCATTCATTTCCTACGTGCGATATGCATGTGGTAAGTATCTTCCTTGCACAGCTTTCTTCAGCTTCTCCCAGGTAACGGATCCCTCTGTCATCCCTTGATCCCTGCACCATTGCTTCCACCAAAGTCTGGCTTCGCCGGTGAGTTTTAACTTGGCGAGCATAGCCTAATTGGCGCGTGCAGTACCGGCTACTTCGAAGTAATCCTCCATGGATTCAATCCAAATTTCAGCATCAGCCTGGACGAATCTGCCTCTCCCGTCAAACTCGGGTGGCTTAATCTACTTGAGAAGGAACTTCTTCTCCTGGATCACAATAGTACTTGATGTAGGAGGCAAATTAGAAACCTGTACCTGGGGTTGTGCCTGAATAAAGGTTTTCTTAACGTTATTATATGATAATCGATGTTAGTTTATATTACAATTTTAATTCAGCTATCTCGTAAACAATGTAGCTACTTAACTTTTTACCAACTCTTATGCACAACCTTACATTGATAAAAAGAAGTCTTTATTTGTATTTATATGGGCATAGCCCTTTCGAATACAATGTTTCATGTGATGATAAGCCAATTGTTACATTTATTTTGGGGAGAACAACGTTGTATTGCATTTATCTATAGGAACTGTGTAATAGTAAGGTTTTGGATCATGGATCTTCAGGAATCGATAAGTCATTGGAAGTTCAGGATATCCTTTCCGTTGGAATCCATACTCCTCATGGCGGCCCAACACTTTAATCCTGTTGGCGGGGATTACACGAATTACTTCCTCATATACATATGAGTTCATCTCAACCCTCCGACCTCGAATATGTAAAGTCGAATTTACGTGAGCTTCCACAAAAACGAATAGCTTCACGACTTTCAGGTCTTCCAACCACTTGATCCTTTTTAGGTTGGTTTGTAGATAAGCAAACCGGTGGGCGGCTATATAGTAGATTCCTGAAGCACCTGTCCATCTTTGTTCCATGTACAAAGGTAATGGATTATAGATCTGCTCCAGAATGTTCATCATCCCAATTCTTTGTCTATAAAGCGGAGAATGCATTGCAGCCATAAACATGACCCGAAATACCAAAAACTTGTTCCACGCTTCATAATTCTACAAGACAGAATTGAAGGTAAGGAAATGTTTGGACATCAACAATTTCTTTACTTCATTTAATTGAGATTTCATAAAAACAATTCCGTTGTTGGTCGGCTCTGATACCAACTGTAACGTGTCCACTAGTATCACCCAGGACACGTCTTAGCAGTCCATCGGAAAGGATGTCTAGAAAGCTCTGCCCGGCACTCCCATGGAATGTTACGGGGTTTGCGATCTAGGGCTTTCTATGTCTTCCACGTAGCGGAAGTATTCTGGCCGTTCCCACTTAGGATCGACCCGAATTAGGGTTTTTCTAATTGGTCATTTCCTAACAGCAACTAGCGTCGGACCCAAGCGAACTACTTTACGCAGAAACGCCAGGTTCGAAGCGGATTCACACTGCACTTGGTTCAAAGAGAATGGGAAACGAGAGGGATGCAAAGCTCAACCTCTCTTCCATAAGGCATAGTCCCATTCCGTTCCCCTAAAACAATGTAAATTGGTTAAGACATAACTCTAGGTCAACGCGTTCGTTGTTCGTGTCCTTTGACAATCATCCCGCTGTTCTTCGAGATTTGAGAAAAGTTTCCAGCCAACCGGGACCACCCAACCGTAGGACGGACCCATGGCCTATCCTCCCCACTTTCCTCGGTTTGTTTTAGTTATGTAATTATCTAACACATTAATTTAACATGTAACAATCAGCTTCTTTAATTAATCTGTTAAGCACTGGTTCTTTCACGTAATCTTATCACGTGACATAGAAAAACAATATCAGACAAGTTTTTTATTAACACATCATCATATTTATCTTTGAACTGCAAGGAGTTCCACCCATAGGCTTGTCCATAAACTGCCCGAAGGCTATCCAGCAATCCACAGGGATCACTATTCCAAGTTTGCGCCCGTAAACTAGTATGCGGGCCTCGAGATCAAATCCCGAGTCACGTTAGCCTCTTGTGTAGGACCCGGAGGCGAGGGATTTATGGCCAGAGCCCCCCCTGGCACCCAAGCGTCCTCCTGCTCCAAGTAGTGCTCAATGGAGAGACCTCTCGCGGCAGGTTCGGTCCACATTCCCGGCGCGGTAAACAACCCCCTTGGATAGGGTCAGGCAGACAGTCGGGGGTAACTGAAGCTGCCTCTCTCTTCAGGCCTTCAACCTGAAGTATAGATGTTCATTTAATTTGTAATTAATAAATCAAACAGTGCTCTAAAATCTCTAGCAAGCACAAACATTTCCATTGATCGATCTTGTTGTTGGCAAACTGCTAAGGAAGGAGTCTTTCCTTTCAAATGCATCCAGCACTCGATCCAGGGTGTCTTGCAACTTGGCAAGATCCCTTATATTCTGGGTTAGGGCGTACCCTATTAACCCAACTTGGTCAACCCTAAAGTTCATTGGATACTTTAGTTTCCGGTTTTTAACCTTCCTTACTTTAGAAGGATATCAAGGAATACATCCTTTTGCAAGATAACTTGCGTAAGGATCCGCCATCCTTGTTGAGGGTACCTTTCTTCTTGTGAATCAATCACAAGACCATATGACTTCGTACTTGCCGCCCAAGTCTTGCATCGTACTATGCGATAATGGAGTTACAAAACAATCCGTTTCAGTTTCTTTAAACTGACGTTTGTCAGTCCTAGGGTTTCTTAGCTTTTATTATTTTCTTTAAGAACCTCAGGGACGAGCCCTAGTTCTTTTACCTTTACGATTTACTGACCCTACAATCAGGGAAGGTGGGCAAGTATTTAAGGTATAAACATTTCTTGGATTTTGAATCATTCCCAATGAATATTTCGCAACATAGGTATTTCTAAGTTATATTAATTCGGTTAACTTTTAGAAGGTAATATGGAGATCACTTCCGCACGATTTGTTATTTATGTGTCAATTGATTTTTCAATCCAAAACTTTATCGATTTGAGGTTAGGTAAATTCAATTAATCTTCTTTTTTTTTCTTGTGAACAAAAACTCATGCCAAATAAGCAATCTTTCCCTTGCTAAATTATGTAGTTAGCAATGATAACTTCCTAGAGTTTAAGTATCACAAGAAACCTTTCATGAATTGCACCTTCCATGATGATTCGTTGTAAAAAGAATAGGGGTTAATAGTGCAAGATGTAGATTTATACCTTCTAGACTTAACCAAAGTATACTACTTTAGTGGGTAAATAATCTTGCTCATAATTCGCTTCAATGCATAATGCTTTTTGAAGGAAAACTATGTTTATACTTTATTTATATTGCATGTTGAATTAAACTAAATTCCTTCATCGTAAATAACTAGGACAAAATATATCTTATTCCTAACAATCTATCTTGCATGATTGAATTAAAACGGATATAAAATTTAAGGAGGGGAAAAACCTGGGTTTGGGGTGAGATATCCACATGGATACCGGGAGATGACCCTCCCGCAGCTACTCCTTGGACTTTCTTAGGCGGCATCGCAGTTGTAGTCCTTCAAACATGGAAGCAGCTTTACACTCCTTTTCGGAATTCCACCGTCGCTTCAATACTCTTCTTCTCTTTTTCGAGGCAAGGAATCGTTAAGGGATTAACCATGAGAAGGGGGTAATAAGACCTTTAAGGTCATAGTTTCTTCGGGAGGGAAAGGTTTACAAAGCCTAAAGAAAAGGCCCTATAGGGGTATATACACAGTGCAAGGGCGTGTGTGAGTGTGGTTTCAAAAATATATGAAGGGCCTTGGGAGATCTTTGGGCACGGGAGTGAAGGGTATAGGAAGGGGAATTCTTGGAGAGGTTTTTAGGACATGGGTTGGAAAAGGCTTAGGGGTTTAAAACCGGGGGTTAAAGGGTAAAAGGGGAAAGGTGAAGGGTGAAGGGCTTATAGCACGGGGGGAAAAGGGTGTGTAAGAAAAAAGGGGACACGAGGAGGGTGAAACACGGGGTTTCAAAAAAACACAGGAAGGGGGCTTATAAATTTAAGCACCGGGGGGGGGGGGGGGGGGGGGGGGGAGGGGGAGGTAATAAGGCTTTTCAAGCCTTAGTTCTTTTTTGGGGGGGGGGTCCATCCTTGGTAAGGGGGCTTAAGGCTTATAAAGTACGGAGGGGGGTTAGTGGTTTTTGAGGCCAAGGGGAGTGGGGGCTAAGGTGGCTTAAGCACGGGATGGGGGGGGGGGAAGGTAATAAGGCTTTTCAAGCCTTAGTTCTTTTTTGGGGGGGGTTCCATCCATGGGAAGGGGGCTTAAGGGGGTCCTTAAAAAGGATCTAAACCGGGAGGGGGGAAAATTGAAGGGCAACACAAGGGGGTGGAAGGGATTTAAAGGTTAAACACGGGGGTGAGAGGGGGAAATTTTAACACCAGGGGGGGAAAGGGGACTTAATTAGCCCCCTGTTGAGTGTTGAAATGACTTGTTTTTTGGCTGATTTTTGTTGTTTTTGAGAGCTGAATGGTTGATTTTATGAGATGATTGATTGGTTTGGAAGTGGTTTGAGAGTGTTTTGGATGATATTGATTGTGTTTTGGAAGATCATGATGATTATTGGTGGTTCTGTGATGTTCTGATAGGTTCTGATTGGTTCTGTATACCTTCTGTTTTGCTCTGTTTTGTTCTGATTATCTTCTGTAAAGAGGGATGGAGTACTGATTGATGAAGATTAAGATATTGTGAAAGCTTATTGAATGGTTTGTGAGAGTTTGGAATGGTTTGAGAATGAGTTATGAGGTTTTGATGACCTTCTGTAACCTTCTGTAGGTCTTCTGTAGAGCCTCTGTCTCTGTTCTGTTTCTGTTCTGTTCTGTACTGTATTGTTCTGTTCTGTTCTGTGACTGTTCTGTATGCTTCTGTATATGTTCTGATGGATGAGAGTGTAGCTTGGGAAAGTTTTCTAGCCTTGGAAAGAGGTGAATACAAGTGCAAAAGAGCTGAAAGAAGTGAAAGAAGTAGCTGCTGAAGACTCAAGTGAAGACTAGAGTGAAGTGACAGTAGTGAGCTATGAAAGGACACTGTAGTGGCTCTGGTGACTCTTCATATCAGACATACCTCTTGGGAGGGGTATCCACGACCTAAGAGGGATTATTGAGAGTGATTTTTGAGAGATTGTAGTGAGGATATGATGTATTATTGATGGAGAGAGAGAGAGAGAGTCAAAGATAGCCAATTCTACTGAAACAGAGTGATTGTATATGAGAGATTGAGAGAGAAGACTATGAAGATATTGAAGATGAATACTATGTGATGTATTTCCATTCAAAGATAATGTATTCCTTTTCTTTCTTTGTTCTATTGATGGATTTTGTGAAGATATTGAAGAACATGGTTGATTCTACCAAATCCGTGGGAGATCTACATAATGCTGCATGAAGATTTGTTGTGCCTGGTGTTCTTTTCTTCATTGTGATCATATGAAACATGATAAACAAGCTTGTTGATGTTACAAGATAGATTTTCTTGCAAGAGAATTCCCTTTTCCTTGGTGTTCCTCTCGGGGCTCCATGTTTTTTGTGCGCAGCCGGGGAAACTTGCCATCAACAAGCACCAGAAGAGGCTGAAAATGAAGGAAATGGCATTGCCAAGAAGAAAAGAATTCAATGGATGTTTGTAAAATTCCTTCTTCCACTGAAGAGTTGGAATTTCTCATAATCAAAGCCGCTTTCCACAAGAAGTTCATCCCACAATGGCGGAAACACGTCACCATCATGATGCATGCTCTATGTGGTGGACAGTTTCCTCTTCCTGTTGAAGTAGCAGAAACTTGCATCTTGGTGGCAAACTGTTTGGGAATAAACTGAAGAGAATAAACAGAGAGAATGACCATCCATGGAAGATTTGGCATTCATTGAGAAGTTTCCAGACAACATCAAGTGGGAGATTGTGAAGAAGCTTCAGGAGTCTTGGTCTGTAGAGGTTCACAAAGATAAGAAGGAAAAGAGTTGGAATTTGTTCGTGGATGCTCAACAGCAAGATACATGGGATGCTTGGTGTACTGATAATCTTCTATTTTTTCAATTAGCAACCCACTGGAAGTTGGTAGACAGAGTGTTTTTCACAACATACACTGTTGAAACCATCAGAAGTTGGCATTACTATGATGATGGCACCACCACAATGCTCAGACGTATGCATTTTGACACCTTCAGAACCGAATACCTTCCTTTGTGCAGTGGCATGAAAGCAGAATTTAGGGACATTGAAAAGAAAGAAGTAGAAGAAATGTTGGCAAGAGAGTCCTCCAGAGACTGAAGCCTTCTGTTAACCCTCTGTAGAGCACTAACAACATAGTGGAGCCACACCCTTGATGAATGACGCAATAAAAAGGCAAGCATTAGAACGAGTCCAGAGGTACGTGAGAAGAGAGAAAGCAAGAATCAGAGCCGAGAGCGAGCTCGCAGCAGAAGCCGCCTTTGATGCCCTTGCGGAACTCTTTACAGAAGTCCCAATGGCACATCAAGCCCTTCCTCCTCCTGCTGGAGGTCCACTTCCAAGCCACATCCATCCTGGAAATATTGATGACAGGCCAGCAAATGTAGTCCCATTGCCAGTTTTTAAGGGAGAGTACAATGAAGACCCCAATCTTCATGTAGCAGAATTTATGGTAGCATGTGTGGCTAACAATGCCAGAACCCCTGAGCATTGGTTGGCAATATTTCCCGCCACTTTCAAGGGCGCGGCGTTTCAGTGGTATGAGAGACAAGCAACAGGAACTTTTGGCACATGGGACGACCTGAAGTTGGCCTTCCTCACTAAATTCAGGCGTGAAGGTTTTGAAGAGCAGATGCGAGAGGAATTTATGAACCTAAGTCAGTCCTCTGGAGAAAGAGTAGAAGCTTATGTCTCACGAATGGAATCCATCTTGAAGAGATGGACTAACCATAATCTAGATGATGGCATTCAGAAGGGGGTGTTTCTCAGAGGATTACAACCCGAAGTCCGTAAGTTTGTGGAGTTGCAAAGACCAGCCACCCTGCAAGCTGCAACAGAAGGTGCAAGATTATATGATGAAGTGGAAGCTAGGTTAGCGATGAATTCAGAAAGAGGAGTCCTACCTCCTCTGATGCCAGGAATGATGTACCCCCCCAATGCAGTTCCAGGGACTGTTCCCTATCCCTACCAACAGATGCCCCCGGTATTACAGTACAGTGCACCAAATCCACAGTGGCCACAATCCATGCCTCAAATGGTGGTTCAACCTCAACAACAATGGTCCCAACCAATTTCCTCAATGCCAAATCAGCAGCAACAGTGGAATCATACCAACTGGAGCAAACAGCCAATAGTTCAAACAGGAGCTCTGAATCAGAACCAGAATAGAGACCCCTCTGTACCAGCCCAACCCATTTATGCAGTGATTACAGAGACTCCTCAAAACCCTACTGCCAGTACGTCAGGAGGAGAAAGCTTGAAGGACTACTTATCCAACTCAGTTGCAAACATCAAAAAGGAGTTGATGGATGTGATTACAGAACAACTACAGACGTTGAAAGTGAATACCGCTAGCCTATCCAATGTTGCAGGAGCACGAAGAGATGTGATGCGGTCAAATACTTGGTGTGATAAGTGTCATCAAGCAAGCCATTTAGCCACTGAATGTACATGAAAACCAACTATTCCTAGGGCCTTCTGTTCCTACTATTTGCGGAAGAACCATACAGAGGACATTTGCTCTCTGAAGGAGATGCATGATAGGAGAAGGAAGGAAGAAGACGCAAGATTCAACTTGTTGGAATCCAAAATGACAACACATGATATTGGACCCAAGCCCAGAGAGTTTGGCCCTAATTTCGGACCCAAAAGATTTCCTTCTCAAAGTTACAGAGGAAGACAGTCTGGCGGTGGTCAGAGGACAGAAGTGGAGTGTTACAGATGCGGAGAAAAGGGACACATCTCACCAAATTGTCCAAATCCTAGAAGGTCAGTGGATTACAAGTCCTTATGCAGTCGATGCAAAGGAGAAGGCCACACTGCAAAAGACTGTCCAAGCCCAGCCCCAGTGAAAAACAGTGCTACTGATAGTTCGGCCAAGGCTCAAGAGCCTACCTCCAATTTGGTGGAATTGGAAGTTGCTGCCATCACGCGTGCAAAGCAGAAGGAACCACCTGTCCAGAAAGAAAATAACCCTCCTTCCAGAACAGTGAAGTTCAATCTTCCAGCAGAAGAACAGAACAGAACAGAGCCTGACAGTGCCGTACAGAGCACTACAGTGCCACAGAGAGTTACAGAGACAGTTACAGAGACAGGACCAGAGGTCCAAGAGACAGAAGATAAGGAAGTGCCACAAGTGGCAGAAGAAGTTCCCATGATGCCTCTGTTGGAAGAAAGAGGGAAAATGAAAATGGATGTTGCCCCATTCCCTAACCGGTTAGAGAAGCCAGTGGATCCTATTAAGGAATACGATCTGGTCAGAGATTTAGATACCTTTAGACCAAATCTCACATTTTGACAATTATTGATGTTGTCTCCCAGTTGCCAAAAAAGGTTCAAAAGTATATTGACAAAAAGACGTGGCTTAAGGATTGCTTCCTCAACAGCAATAAAGTCCAACAAGGCTGCAGAGCCTGTAAAAGAAGTGGACGTGGCTAAAGCCTTTCTAGATCCGGGTACTCCAGAGACTAGCACGTGGATAGAAGGCTGCTTCATTGCAAATGCACTGATTGATGGAGGTTCATCAGTGAACATTATGACGGATGTGACAATGAAGGATCTAGGCCTACAAGGTGTGCAACCCACCCAATGGCTCATCAGACTGGCGGATCAGAGCAGAATCAAGCCTTTGGGCATTCTCCCATATGTGAAGACTACAGTGGCTGGAAAAGATTATTGGCTAACCTATTTGGTGGTGAAGCCAAACTCTTATGGCACATCCTATCCTTTGTTACTGGGCAGACCATGGCTTTTTGAAGCCCGAGCAAGGACGGATTGGTTCAAAGGAACCTTGACCTTGGGTAGAGGACCCAACAAAGTGGTGCTGAAACTGTATGGTTCTCAAAAAGGACATGGATCCACCTCCTTGGAATTATCTTCTGACTCCCCTAATGAGGCTATAGGTGGAACATCAGCAGAGGAAGATGCTGTCAAATAGATCCTTCCCAAGAAAACAGTGGCACATTCCTTAACAGTGGATACTGTAAGCCGACTTCCAAAAGATGCAAAGCCATTATCAATGGGTGAATACTTCCTGCCTGAACCGGGAATGACTTCTAAAATCACTTTTGATAGTGAGATAGAAGCATGGATGTACTGCTCTCCCTGTTACATGGCCATAGCAGAGACAGCGATAGAGGCAGGAGAGGAAACAGAGAATCTGTTCTTCTGTTACAGAGCGCCTACAGAGACAGAAGCAGAGACAGAAGCAGAGACAGAGGCAGAAGAGGATGGATATGATATGAACAAAGAAGGTTATGAAAGTGAGCTAGAAGAGTCTATTCCACCCGAAGAGGATATATATGAAGAAGAAGTTTCAGAAGCATCAGAAGCAGACGAGCTCATGCTATGGGACAGAATGGTGATGGTACCATTTGGTCTGGTAAATAGATCTTCTTATATGCAAAATTTCTATAAGACGTGGATTAAGAAGAACAAGCCGTCTTTTAGCAGTGGCTCATGCCGTTCTAACCCATCCTTGCCGAAGAAAGATGATGATGATGCACCGTGCCAACAAGCACTAGTCCCACAAACCCAACAGGCATCAGAGGGTCCCTGTTATGTGACGTTCCTGGATGTGTCATCTTCAGAAGAGGAGTCTTCAAGCCAAGAGGTAATTAATTTTGAAACCAAACCCGAAATGGCTCTAATCCCATTCCAACATCTTAAGGAGCAACCTAAGTCTCCACCAAAAGAAGAAGTTGGTTCTAGTGGGACATCAAAAGAGGACATCACTCCCTTGAAGGAGTCGGATCTGTATCTAGAAGCAGTCCGTGGGACCTTCATCCGTGAAGTAGAAGGTGAAAGGCAATTAACCTTTGTGGATGCAGAAGGCACCGAACGCCACTTGAAGGTGGGTAGCAACCTTCCAGAAGAGGAGTTGTCAACCTTGTACAACTTGTTGAAAGAAAATTTGGACGTGTTTACATGGTCTTACAAAGACCTAAAGGGGATTGATCCCATAATATGTCAACATCATATTGACTTGGAGCCTGATGCCAAGCCAGTACGGCAACGACAGAGGTGAATGAACCCGAATTATTCCACATTGGTGAAAGCGAAGCTGCTGAAGCTTCTGGAAGCCGAGTTCATCTATCCGGTGGCAAATAGTGAATGGGTTTCACCCATTATGGTTGTACCCAAGAAGAATGGCAAATTGCGAATATGTGTTGATTTCTGTAGCATTCTTGCCTTGGGGTGTATACTTATGCAGGAAGGTCATCCAATAGCATACTCTTCAAGGAAATTGAAGAGTCATTAAAAGAATTATGCTACACATGATCTGGAATTGCTAGCTGTCATCCATGCCCTAAAGCTTTGGAGACACTACCTGTTGGGTAATAAGTTTACTCTAGTAACTGACCATAAGAGTCTCAAATGGATCTTTACCCAGAACGAGCTCAACATGAGGCAACGTCGGTGGATTGAAGTGTTGGAGGAGTATGAATTTGAAATCAAGTACAGACCAGGAAAAGAGAATGTAGTTGCCGATGCACTCAGTCGCAAGGCATTCCTTAATTCTCTAATCCTGCAAAATCCATCAATAGCTAGATCTCTAGCTACAAAAGTATCTATACCAAACAACCCTATACTTGAGTTAGCTAGAGATGAAGCATGCCATGATCCGGCCTACCAAACAATGCTAAGAGAAATATCTATCAAGGATCAGAATCAAAAGCTGCATGCTAAGTATCATGAATTTTCTATCAATAATGGACTTGTCTACTATAGAACAAGGCTGTGTATACCAGCAAGCCAGTCACTTAAGCAGAAGATATTGTGGAAAGCTCATGATTCCCCTTTCGCAGGACATCCTGGCTATGCTAAGACTCTTAATGCAGTTAAGAAGAGCTACCATTGGGAGAGGCTCAAAGCTGACGTTCTCAAATATGTCACCGAGTGTTTGTCTTGCCAACGTATCAAAGCCAAACATGTCATGATGCCAAGGAAACTGCAACCGCTTGACATCCCCCAAATGAAATGGGAATTCATCAAATGGATTTTGTTGTAGGCCTACCCCAAGTCCAGGGAAGATACAACTCCATCATGGTTGTGGTTGACATGTTTACTAAGTTTGCACACCTTATTCCAGTAAAGACAAACTATAAAGCCTCAGACATTGCAAGATTGTTTATCAAGGAGATATTCAAGCTACATGGTTTACCTAGGAGAATCATTAGTGATCGTGATTCTCTCTTCACATCACACTTCTGGAGAGCTATCTTTGAAACTATTGGGACTCAACTCTGCTTTAGCACTGCTTACCATCCCTAAACGGATGGCCAAACAGAGCGAGTAGATCAAGTCATGGAGGATATGCTGAGGGCATACTGCTGGCGTGAACCGAAGAGGTGGATTCAATTCTTGCCTTTGGTTGAATTTTCATACAATTCTTCTTACGAACAAAGCATTCATATGACCCCTTTCCAAGCATTATATGGTCATGACTATCGAAGTCCCCTAAACTTTTCAGATCCAACCTTAAGGGTTGAAGCTTCAAGGCAGATGTTGGAAGAGATGGAAGACTAAATAAAGTCAATAAAACAGGACATCCAAGTGGCCAAGGATAGACAGAAGGCATACGCGGATTTGAAGCGTCAAGATAGAGTCTTCGAAGAAGGAGACATGGTCTTCATTCACGTACACCCTAAAAAGAGTTCCCTATCCTTAGGAGATTGCAAGAAGCTAAGTCCAAGGTATTGTGGGCTGTACAAAATCCTCAAATGCCTAGGACCTAATGCTTATAAATTACAACTTCCTGAGAACCTAAAGGTTCACAATGTATTCCATATCAGCCTATTGAAAAAATATGTACCTAATCCTATCCATGTACTTGACGAGATCAATAAGTTGTAATGCCTAGTCAAGGAGTCCTTGAACTAAGGCCTGACATGATCTTAGATTTTAGGGAGAGACAATTAAGATCTAGAATCTTGAGAGAATGCCTCGTCCAGTGGAAAGATTATCCCAAAGAGGATGCCACTTGGGTAGATGAAGGCACTCTCAACCATCAATATCCCCAGTTTATCTCGAGATGAGGACATCTCGATTCCTCTAAGGGGGAGAGAATGTAACGTTCGCGTAAACATTTTTTTTAAAAAAAGGATAATACAAGTTTTTTAATATATTCCCCTCCCCAGCCGATTGAAGTGCTGGAAGGGGAGGGGAATAGCAAGGAAGCGGAAGCTCCTCAGTGGGAGCTCGCTGGTGTGGGAGGCCATGTGATGCGACACATAAGGAGAGGGAGGATTCCCCTCCCTCCCCTATTTAAGAGAGGGGTTGCTGTCGTGGAGAGAAAGGAATGGAAGGGCTGCCAATTCCCTGTGATGCTGCCGTGAGGAAGAAGGAGGACGTGAGGGCCGCCGGTGCAGTCAATGAGAGTGTGAGAGAAGGGGAGGAGGGATTCTGCGCTGGCCGCCTGGTCTGAGGTGATGCGACGTCGTCGAAGGAGGGAGGTGCCGCCTCCATTGTGCCGTCGGACGGTCTTCAATACCCCCCGCCCCCCCCAAGCTTTTGGAAGATTGGAAGCTGCCAAAGGGGGGGACCTCCTTAACCCCCCTTCTTGTGCTTTCAAACCATTTATTGTCCCCCCCCCGTATTTTTGAGCCCCCACTCCCATGAGGTGTTGGAACCACAAGCCTTTCTTTTGGGTCTATTACCCCGTATTGTAAAACCCTCCAAGGGCCCTAATTGTGCCTATTATCACTCCCTCACCCCTGAGTTTAAAACTTAAGCCCCCTTTCACCCCCCCCGGGTTTTAAAACCCCTTAAACCCCCTTTCACCCCCCTTCTTGTGCCTCACCAAATTCTCGCTACTACCTTCCCCCTCCCCCCCGCGTGTTTAAAGGGTCATAAGCCCCTTTTTCCCCTATAAAGGGTGGCTTAAAGGTCCTATTATTACACCCCCCTTGTTTTTTTAAAAAGTCACTTAGCCCCCTTTCCTTAAGCCCTTTTTCGTATTTTATAAATCCTCAACCACACCCTCCGTGTATTAACCCTTAAATCCCTATCCCTTGGCTTTGGAACCACCCCTCTTTCCTCTATATTTAAACCTTCCCTAGCCCTCCCCTTGTGGCGTATTGAAACCCCATTTTCCTCCAAGTTTGACTTAAGGATCCTTCAACCTTACTTATAACCTTTACGGTTACTATATCCCCTTAGAGTTCTCTCCCGCACCTTGTGTTTTTTCCATCCCTTTTTGTTCCTCATTTGAACGAGTCATTAAAAGGCCTTTAAGCCTTCCCCATGGCTTCACTGGGTCTTAGTCATAGAAGACTCTGAAACACTCTTTCGAATTTCCCCGACTTCCAAGGGGGAAGCCTTTCAAAAAAAAAACTACTATCAACGGGCGGTGCAAGGGAGCGACGGTGGAAATTCCTAGGAGGAGTTGTAAAGCTGCTTCCACGTCCGAAAAACTGCAATTGCGATGCCTCCTAAGAAAGTCCAAGGCGTAGCCGCGGGAGGGTCATCTCCCGGTATCCATGTGGATATCTCACCCCAAACCCAGGTTTTCCTTCTTAATTTTTATTTTATATCAATGTTATTCAATCATGAAAGGTCAATTGTTAGAAATAGGATATATTTTTGTCCTAGTTGTTCACGACGAAGGAACTTAGTCATTAATACATTTAATGGAACATGCAAAATAAATAAAGCATAAATGTATTTCTAGCAAATAGCTTTATGCATTGCAATGAATTATGAGCTAGATTATTACCCATTAAAATAGTATACTTCGATTAAGCCTAAAGGTATAAAACTGCATCTCATACTATTAACCCCTATTCTTTTTGCAATGAATCATCATGGAAAGTGCAAATCATGAAATGACTCTTACGATGCATAAACTCTATGAAATTATCGTTGTTAACTGCATAAATTAGCAAGAAAAAGGTTATTATTTAGCATGACCTTTAGAAAAGGGAAGATTAGTTGAAATTAACCTAACCTATGCCTGACCTCAAATCGATAAGTTAGGGTTACTCATAGACAACGAATCATGTGGAAGTAATCTCAAAATTATCTTCTGGAGTTAACCAAATTGATATAAACTTAAAAATTCCTATGCTGTGAAATACCCGTTGGGAATGAGTTAAATTCCAAGAAGCGCCTATACCTTAAATACTTGCCCACATTCCCTGAATTTAGGGTCAGTGAATCGTAATCATAAAAGGAACTAGGGTTTGTCCCTGAGATTCTTACAAAAATGAAGCTAGGAAACCCTAGATCTAACGACGTCAGCTTAAAGAACCTAAAACGGATTGTTTCGTGACTCCATTATCGCATAGTACGATGGGGCAGTTGCGCAACAAGTACTGATTCATATGGTCTTGTGATTGGTTCACAAGAAAAAAAGGCCAAATTCTCGCAACGAGGATGGCGGATCCTTATGCAATTTATCTTGCAAGAGGATGAATACTTTGGTATCCTTCTTGAGTAAGGAAGATTAATTGGAAATTAAAGACCAAAAACTGAAATACCCAATGAACTTAAGGTTTGACCAAGTTGGGTTAATAGGGTACGCCCTAACCCAGGATATAGGGAATCTTGCCAAGTTGCAAGTCATCCCAGATCGAGTGCTGGATGCATTCGAAAGGAAGGATTCATTCCTTAGCAGTTTGCCAACAAAAACGATCAATGGAAATGTTTGTGCTTGCTACAGATTTTAGAGCATTGTTTAGCTTTGTTTGACCAATGAATTAAAAGATAAATGAATATCTATACTTCAGGTTGAAGGCCTGAAGGGAGAGGCAGCTTCAGTTACCCCGACTACCTGCCTAACCCTAACCAAGGGGTTGTTGACCGCGCCAGGAAAGTGGACCGAACCCGCTGCGAGAGGTCTCTCCGTTGAGCGCTACTTGGAGCATGAGGACGCTTGGGTGCCAGGGGGGCTCAGGCCGTAAATCCCTCGCCTTTCGCGTCCTGCACAAGAGGCTAACGTGACTCAGGATTGGATCTCGAGGCCCGCATACTAGTCTACGGGCAAAAACTTGGATTGATGATCCCTGTGGATTGCTGGATAGCCTTCAGGCGGTTTGTGGATAAGCCTACGGGTTGGACTCTTTGTATTTCATATAAATATGATGACCTGTTAATAAGGAACTTGTCTGATATTGTTTTTCTATGTCAAGTGATAAGATTACCTGAAGGAACCAGTGCCTAACGGGTTAATTAAAGAAGCTGGCTGTTACATGTCCAACTAATGTGTTAGGTAATTAGATAACTAAAACAACCCGAGGAAAGTGCGGACGATGGGCCATAGGTCCGTCCTACGGATGGGTGGTCCCGATTGGTCGGGAACTTTTCTCAAATCACGAGGAACAGCAGGATGATCGTCAAAGGACACGAACAACAAAAGCGTTGACCTAGAGTTATGATTAAATCCGATTTACATTGTTTTAGGGGAACGGAATGGGACTATGCCTTATGGCAGAGAGGTTGAGCTTTGCATGCCTCTCGTTTCCCATTCTCCTTGAACTAAGTGCAGCGTGAATCCGCTTCGGACTTGGCGTTTCTGTGTAAAGTAGTTCGCTTGGGTCCGATGCTAGTTGCTGTTAGGAAATGACCAATCAGGAAAACCCTAATTCAGGTCGATCCTAAGTGGGAACGATCGGAATACTTCCGCTACGTGGCAGACGTGGAAAACCCTAGATCGCAAACCCCATAACATTCCATGGGAGTGCCGAGCGGAGCTTTCTAGACATCCTTTCCGATGGACTGCTAAGATGTGTCCTGGATGATACTAGTGGACACGTTATAAGTTTCTAGGTTGTGTATTGTCTGGAGTGGTAATTGGATTAGTTACGTCTATGTTTGTATGCGTGTCCTTCTTTTTGGAATGATTCCTTTTTTATTGCCCTTTGGTTGTTTTGCAGGCATTCTTTGTGACTGTCTGTGTTGGGGTGTGTGTGTTTACCATCTGAATGGCGCCTCACACTCCTCCCCCTATCCAGTATGTCCCATTGGTCAGTAAGGATTACTCTTCCCTACTTACTTTTGAGCCTATCACGGAGGCAGGACTTGCGACTTTCATGGCTGCCTCCTTTCCATTGCTTTTGGAGGATCCATCCATGTGTGATGAGTTCTTGGCCTCATACAGCAAGAAGTCGGGACTGGTCCAGGGTACTTCCATGACTTTGACACCTCGAGGGTTAGGGAAGGCTCTGTCTCTTCCCTACAAAGTAAAACCCTTTGTTACCGCTCGCCAGCTCTTCTCTAACGATGAGATTTTGAAGCTGTTACAAAAACAGACCAAGAAAATTCTGGATGTCAAGAAGGTGATCAATACTTCAGGAGTTTCCTTTTCCATGATCACTAATCCTGTGTGAAAATTGGTCTGTCAGTTCCTCCAAGACAGGTTTATGCATGCAAAAACGCCATCCTATTACTTGTCAAAAGAGCTCTTTATAGCTTCAAGAATGGTGTTAAAAAGAGTAGCTATTGATTGGAGCACTTACCTACTCACTAAGATGGATCAACATTTTGTAAAAGTAACCAAGGGCAATGTTACCAATGTCACCTATGGATCCTACTTGTTTGCCTTCTTGACCTACTCAGGTTTACAGAAGAGTGTGCCTCCACCTCCTCCATCTGATCCAGTACCTCCTCCTCCACCTTCAGGCGAGTCCGAACCAATTGATATAGAGGATCTGGATTCTCCTCCTCCCCTGGTCATACAGTGCAAATGCTTGAAGCGGGTTGCAGATAAAGCTCCTTCATTTCTTCCTTCAGTGCCCATTCTTGCTACCTGTGGCAGTGATCTCCTTGCTTATCTCACCTGTAACAACCTGTTCAGAGCACATAGAGAAGGTTGGTTGGACATATCAGTCCCCTCACTGAACAGTCTAGTCTCGGGAGATGCCATTCCTTTCCTATGTAAAGACATTCAGAGTTCCATTGAGCTGTCAGTGATGACAGTCTGTGTTCAACAGCTGTATGCTTCCTTTTATGAAGAACTGATGTAGTCTAAAGACCAGTTGCATGAGGCAACATCCGAGTTAGCCTCTGCTAAAGATACCCTGACCGATTTGTTTAACTAGACGGAGCAACAAACCCAACTAATTAAAACCCAAAGAGATGAGATATTTTCTTTGAAGATTTAGTTAACACAGGCTCAATCAGAGGTCACTCAAATATCAGAGGAGAAGGAGAGGATGTCCAAAGAAGTGCAAGAGTTTCAAACTCTCTTAGATGTCAAACTTTCAGCCTTACAGACTGCTAATGACACAGTGGAATCACAAGCTTCCCAAATCAAGCAGTTGCAAGACCAACTGGCAAAGTCACAGGGTCTGTTCGTCTAAGCCCTAATGTTCTCTTGATCCCTTCTCTCTCACAGCAGGAGTTGGCAGTTCTTCAGAGGCAGGCTACCTTATGTCCTCTCTTCCAAGATAAAGTGGAAAGATTGCAGTCTAGGATGGATTTGTTATGGTCTACATTTGAACATTTCCAGGAATATGTTTCTCCGGACCATTCTTTCTTTGTCCACTATCAACTACACAAGTTGGCCTTTTACATGAAGCTTTCAACGATGGATCTTCCTATTCTAGAGGATGGTTGGAGTGGGGCTTGGTCTCCTGAGTTGCTGATAGAAGTGGTCCGTATGGTATTTGAAGATTTTGTCACGACAGATACCATGTTGATGTCATATATGTATCTACGGGGAGACTTGTTAATTCCAGATGAAGTGGATATGGCCTGGTATGTGGGAGATATGGTTTTACAAGCTATTTTGTATGTCAACTATTTGGAGTTGTGAATAGATGACATGTTCCAGAGTTACTCCTCAAAAGTGGCTACTTGCCCTGATAATTCCTGGCACTCCATGATTGATTCTGTGGTCCTGAATCAACAAAACACAACTTCTACCTATGTACAGAGCACTAACCAACTGAGGGTGGATCTCTTAGCTCATCATTCCAAAAATAATCCATTTGATTCCATTTTTTTTTATGCCTATCAAAAAAGATCTATCTTAGGTCCCTCTGTTCCTACCCTACTATATTACCAACAAATGGCTCACCGTTATGATCTCTATCTTTCCCTCTATCAAACCAATTCCACAACCATCTTACCCCTTCTTTTCCAACCTCAATCTTTTTCTCAAATTTCCATATTTACATATTGCTCTTTTATCCAAGATAGAGTATTTTCCCCTTCTCCACCATGTCCTTCTCCATCCATCCATGTACCTTCTACCTTTCCTATTTATCAATTAACACCCTTCCTAAGTGATTCCCTAAAATTTTCAGCCACTCCTTCTTTAACCTATTCTTCCTTTTATGATTTTTCCTATCCATCTCTTCATTCACTTTTCCTTATTCCACTTTCATCTCCTACCACTTCTATCTCTCAACCCCCTCATTTGGTTAGTGAATATGACAAGTTTGATCAGCAGATTCCCAAAAGAAGAGGATGGAGCTCGAGTGATTCTCTTATAGGACCTCAAATAATCTGGCCAATAATTCCAGGAGATTGGACAACTACCAATCAAGCATACCAGAACTATATTCATTTTGCTCACCAATATTCACAATCTCTGGATCCTTCGGTGAGATTGACAGCTCATTTTGCTTGGTATCTAGCATATATGCATAGGCATTCCCATAATGATCAAAAGGCCATTCCAAAGCTTTGTATGAATGTCAATGTGAACATTGACTCCCATGAGTTGGATGTCCTATATTTCATGCCCTATGTCTCCCTAGCAGATACCTTGTCTTGCTAGAAAGGATGTGCTACTTGCAGTTTTTTCAAAATCCTCCCAAGACATTTGTAGATGAATCCTTCTCCATGGATCGCTTCCGAAACCACCAAGCTTTTAAAAGGGATCATCTTCATTGATGCCTTTGCAATGTATTTTGGAATATTTTTAATGATATATCTCTTTTTGGAGGTGTCATTCAGATGGTTGTGTTAGTGTTAGTGTATGTGTTGTCTTAATTGAATGTGATGAGTTCGTCTTGGTTGTGAATACTTGTTCGAGAGCTCTTTTCAAAAGATTGCTGGTGGATGGACAGCCTATGGTAGAAAGTTGAAGAGAACCTCTCATATCCTTAAAAAAATTGTTTTGGTTTTTTAAATGATTAATCAGATGAGTTATTGAATAATGGAGTTTTCCTTTAGTATTTTTTTTCTATCAGATACATGTGATAAGTTGGGGTCATGTTTTGGCAAGATTATTGAAGATTTGACAGAAGACAAAATTGAGCTCTTTAGTGAACTTATATTCTTCTTTTCCTAAGGTCACTAGGACGCTTCCTTTCTAAGTGTGGGGATATGTTGAGAGTGGAAAAAAACTGAATTTTTGACTGATTTTTGTTTTTTTTAGGACTGAATGATTGATTTTTGATGGATTTAGAGTGATGTATGATTGTTAATGGGAGTATTTGAGAGTGTTTTGGATGATATTGATTATGTTTAGAAGTTCATGATGATTCTCAGTGGAGATATGAGGTTCTGTGATGTTCTGATAGGTTTTGATTGGTTTTGTATACCTTCTGTATAGCTTCTATTTTGTTTTGATTATCTTCTGTATGAAGCATGGATTGATGATTGATGAAGATTGAGATATTTTGAAATCCTATTGAATAGTTTTTGAGAGTTTGGAATGGTTTGAGTATGAGTTATGAGGTTTTGATGACCTTCTGTAGAGCCTCTGTCTCTGCTCTGTCTCTGTACTGTAACTGTATTGTAGCTGTTCTGGTGTTGTACTGTGACTGTTCTGTAGACCTTCTGTAGATGTTCTGTAGAATGTATGTGTGACTTTGGAAAAGTTTTCTAACCTTTGGAAAGGATGAATCTAAGTTCAAAAGAGCTAAAACAAGTGGAAGAAACAACTGCTGAAGACTGAAGAGAAGACTAAGTGACAGTGACAGTAGTGAGCTGTGAAAAGACACTGTAGTGGCTCTGGTGACTCTTCATATCGGACATACCTCTTGGGAGGTGCATCCACGACCTAAGAAAGATTATTGAGGGTTATTATGAGAGCATTGTAGTGAGGATATGATGTACTATTGATGGAGAGAGAGAGAGAGTCAGAGATAGTCAAATCTATCAAAACAGTATAATTATATATGAGAGATTGAGAGAGAGAACTATGAAGACATTGAAGATGAATACTATGTGATTGATTTCCATTCAAAGATAGTGTATTTCTTTGTGTTCTTTGTTCTATTGAAGATTTTTATGAAGATGTTGAAGATTATGGTTGATTCTATCAAACCTGTGGGAGAAATCTACTATGATACTACATGAAGAATTGCTTTTTTCTTTGTTTTGATGATCAAAATAATGAAATAAAAGCTTTTTGATGTTACAAGATAGATTTTCTTGCAAGAGAATTCCCTTTTCCTTGGTGTTCCCCTTGGGGCTCCAACATCCTTTCCAATGGACTGCTAAG
The DNA here is from genome assembly GCF_053477565.2 of Lygodium microphyllum. Taxonomy (NCBI): domain Eukaryota; kingdom Viridiplantae; phylum Streptophyta; class Polypodiopsida; order Schizaeales; family Lygodiaceae; genus Lygodium; species Lygodium microphyllum. Next base: position 48,552,145 of record NC_141136.1, read on the forward strand.
ACATGTCCTGAAGATAACAAGTGGATACGTTACAGTTGGTATCAGAGCCAACCAACAACGGAATTGTTTTTATGAAATCTTAATAAGACGAAGTAAAGAAAATGTTGCTGTTCCAAACATTTCCTTACTTTCAATATCTTGCAGAATTACGAAGCATGGAACAGATTCTTGGTATTTCGAGTCATGTTTATGACTGCAATGCATTCCCTGCATTATCGACAATGGGTTGAGATGATGAACATCCTAGAATGTATCTATAATCCATCACCTTTATACATGGAACGAAGATGGACGGGTGCCTCAGGAATCTACTATATAGCTACCCACCGGTTTGCATACCTACAAACCAACCTAAAGAGGATTAAGTGGTTGGAAGACCTAAAAGTCATGAAGCTGTTCATTTTTGTAAAAGCTCACGTAAACTCAACTTTACATATTCGAGGTCAGAGGGTTGAGCTGAACTCCTATGTATATGAGAAAGTAAACCGTGTAGTCCCTGTTGACAGGATTAAAGTGTTGGGGCGCCATGAGAAGAATGGGTTCCAAAGGAAAGGATACCCTGAACTTCCAATGACTTACCGATTCCTGAAGATCCATGACCCAAAACCATACTATTATGTAGTTCCTGTAGATAAATGTAATACAACATTATTCTCCCCAAACTAAATGTAATAGTTGGCTTATCATCGCAAGAAATGTTGTATTCCAAAAGGGCTATGCCCATATAAACACAATAAGACTTCTTTTTATTAATGTCTATTCCATCTTTGAGAATTGATAAGAAGTTAAGTGGTTAGATTGCTTGATTGATAGCTGAAATCAAAATGAAATATAAATCATAACGATTATGGATTAATAATGTTAAGAATCCTTTATCCAAGCACAACCCCAGGTACAGAATCCTAGTTTGCCTCCTACATTAAGTACTGCTGTAATCCAGGAGAAGAAATTTCTTCTCAAGCAAATTAAGCCACCCGAATTTGACGGGAGAGGCAGGTCCCTCCAAGAAGATGCTGAAATTTGGATTGAATCCATGGAGGATTACTTTGAAGCAGCCGGTACTGCACCTACCAATCAGGCTATGCTCGCCAAGTTAAAGCACACCGGCGAAGCCAGGCTTTGGTGGAAGCAATGATGTAGGGATCAAGGGATCGCTAAAGGATCTGTTACCTGGGAGAAGTTGAAGAAAGCCGTGCAGGGAAGATATTTACCGCTTGCATATCGCACGGAGAAAATGAATGAGTTCTACAAGCTAAAACAACTGGGGCTCACTCTTGACGCATACTACTCTAAATTCGTCTCACTTTTGAAGTATGCGCCACAGATGGACATGACACAGCAGGTGTCAAAATTTTGTGCTGGTTTAAACCCACCAGTGAATATATGTCTCGAATCGATGTGCCCATCAGATCTTCAGGATGCACTCGTTCAAGCTACCCCTATAATTCAAGAGGTGCAGTCTAGACCAAGGGGAAACAAAACTTCATCTTATAATGACCCGAACAGAGGAGTATTCAGGCCTCAGATGAAGAGTGTTCAAGGTCAGAATCAAGGGACAAAGAAAGAAAGCAAGAACTAATAACGTCAACCAACTTTGTTCCTACTCAAAGCAATTGCCGAAACCTCCGTTGTTTCCACTGCAACGAGCCCGGTCATTTCAAGAGGCAATGTCCCAAACTTGGAGAAGGACATCGGCAAGCACCTTTCCAAGGAACGCCATGGTCAGGGAGCCGCTACCTGAGGCAGAGGGAGAACTGCCTGTGTTGCCAATAGATAGATGTGCGAAGAAGAAGAAGATCCGACCATGGAAGCAGAGTTTGAAAGGGCGACAATCCATGCCGCTCTACACAAGAAAGGCCTGAATCGCCAGTTCTCGGTGATTCAGACGCTGTCAGACTATCAAGGTAAAAGTTTCAAGACCTTGATTGATTGTGGTAGTACACATTCCTTTATCTCACCAGCTTGTGCAAAAAGATTAGGAATAGCCACTGTAGAAGCACCTATCTTGCTTGTGGAATTGGCAAATGGTCGTGAGGTTACTTGTACCAGGCAAACTGCTAAGGTAAAATTCTTTCTGGGAGGAAAGACGACTTCGGTCAAATTCAGAGTCATGAATTTAGGTATCCATGAGTGTCTACTCAGAATGGATTGGCTTAAGCCTAATGACGCCCACATTCATTGTGGAAAGGGCCAAATTTTCTTTCGAAACTCTGAAGGGGATTTGGTCACAACTCAAGATGAGGCTGGAGTGCCAAAAATTCAATTGGCCAAGGCATCTCCGATCATAAAAGGAGTCAGAAAAGGATTACCTGTCTACTTGATTAAGCTCAACAAGTTCGATCAGAAGCAAGAGTCTAGTGAAGGACCTTCCTGGCTAAAGGAATATGCAGATGTATTTCCTGAAGAGTTTACAAAACTCCCGCCTCAAAGAGAAGTGGATCATGAGATTAAGCTAGTACCAGAAGCTGTGCCAATTGCAAAGAGACCTTATAGAATGTCCATACTAGAAGCAATTGAGCTGAAGGAACAACTCAAGCAACTGCTAGATCAGGGCTACATTTGTCCTAGCAGTTCACCATGGGGAGCTCCATTACTGTTCCAGAAAAAGAAAGATGGAACACTTCGACTATGTATTGATTACCGAGGGTTGAATCAATCAACTATAAAAAACAAGTACCCTATTCCTAGAATAGATGATCTTCTTGATCATCTTCAGGGTGCAAAGATCTTCTCCAAGATTGATCTCAGGTTGGGTTACTATCAGATAAGGATCAAGGAAGAAGATATCCAAAGACGACCTTCAATACAAGATATGGGCACTTGGAGTTCCTAGTTATGTCTTTCGGGCTTATGAATGCGCGTGCCACCTTCAACAGGTAAATGCAGGATATCTTTAGGCCATATCTTGATGATTTTGTGCTTGTCTTCTTCGATGACATTTTAGTCTATTCTAAACAGGAAGAAGATCATGAACCCCAACTTCAGATTGTCCTTGAGACGATGAGGTCACATAGGCTATATGCTAAGATGAGGAAATGTGCATTCTTCAAACGTTAGATTGAGTATCTGGGATTCATAGTATCAGCGGAAGGAATCTCAGTGGACCCAGCCAAGGTCAGAGATGTGCTAGAATGGCCAACACCAACAACTATCAAAGAAATATGCAGCTTTCTTGGATTGATAGGATGGTATAGGGTCTTCATAAAAAACTATGCTCTAATTGCAGCACCTCTGATAGACTTATTGAAGAAGTAAACATCCATTGCATGGTCAACTCCTGAACAAACCAGCTTTGATAGATTGAAGCAAAGTTTGGTATCAACACCTATCCTAAAACTTCCAGACCTTAATAAGGAGTTTGAGGTAGTAACGGATGCAAGCACGCTTGCCTTGGGTTGTGTGCTCATGCAGGAAGGTCATCTTGTAGCCTATTGTTCAAGGAAACTGAAGAGTCATGAGAAGAATTATGCTACGCATGATCTGGAATTGCTAGCTATCATCCATGCTCTAAAGCTTTGGATGTTGAGATATTGAGCTCCACTCGTGATATGCCAGGGTGACCGTTGTGCATTTATGTCACCGACTTGTCAGTTGCAGATGCGGTTGGTACACCGCCCATGAATAATAGCTAGATGATAGCTATCCGCTATCCTTATCTACTCTAGTTCATGGCTCAGTTAGTATGCCACCTTAGTTAGTTGAGTTTGGTTTGAGACCCATATATAGGGTTCTTCTATTTCTATGTACTAGAGTTCTTTTTGGCTTACACAACTAAGAAGAGGAAAACTGTGTTCAACCTCCACCCTTGTGTGTATTCCCCCATTGTGCAAGCAAGAAAGCTACAAGTGAGACTCCTTCCTTCTCTCCCACAATCTTGACATTGGAGACACTACCTATTGGGTAACAAGTTTACTCTAGTGACTAATCATAAGAGTCTCAAGTCGATCTTTACCCAGAACGAGCTCAACATGAGGCAACATCAGTGGATTGAAGTGTTGGATGAGTATGACTTTGAGATCAAGTACCGACCAGGAAAAGAGAATGTAGTTACCGATGCACTCAGTCACAAGGCATTCCTAAATTCTCTAATCTTGCAAAATCCATCAACAACTAGATCTCTAGCTACAAAAGTATCTATGCCAAACAATCCAATACTTGAGTTAGCTGGAGAGGAAGCATGCCATGATCCAGCCTATCAAAGGATGCTATGGGAAATATCTATCAAGGATCGGGATCAAAAGCTGCAGGCTAAGTATCATGAATTCTCTATCAATAGTGGACTTGTCTACTATAGAATGAGGCTATGCATACCGGCAAGTCAGTCACTTAAGCAAAAGATCTTGTGGAAAGCTCATGATTCCCCTTTCTCAGGACATCCTGGCTATGCCAAGACTCTCAATGCAGTTAGGAAGAGCTACCATTGGGAGAGGCTTAAAGGTGACATTCTCAAATATGTCATTGAGTGTTTGTCTTGTCAACGTATCAAAGCAGAACATGTCATGATGCCAGGGAAGCTGCAACCACTTGACATTCCCCAAATGAAATGGAAATTCATCAGTATGGACTTTGTTGTTGGCCTACCCCAAGTTCAAGGAGGATACAACTCCATCATGGTTGTAGTTGACATGCTAACTAAGGTTGCACACCTTATTCCAATAAAGACAAACTATAAAGCCTCGAACATTGCAAGATTGTTTATCAAGGAGATATTCAAGATACATGGGCTACCCAGAAGAATCATTAGTGATCGTGATTCTCTCTTCACATCACACTTCTGGAGAGCTATCTTTGAAGCTATTGGGACTCAACTCTGTTTTAGCACGGCTTACCATCCTCAAACGGATGGCCAAACAGAGCAAGTCAATCAAATCATCGAGGATATGCTTAGGGCATACTGCTGTCATGAGCCGAAAACGTGGATTCAATACTTGCCTTTGGTTGAATTTGCCTACAATGCTTCTTACCAACAAAGCATTCAGATGACCCCTTTTCAAGCATTGTATGGTCATGACTATCGAAGCCCCCTAAACTTCTCAGATCCAACCTTGAGGGTTGAAGCTTCAAGGCAGATGTTGGAAGAGATGGATGACCAAATAAAGTTAATAAGACAGGACATCCAAGCTGCCAAGGATAGACAGAAGGCATACGCAGATTTGAAGCGTCAAGATAGAGTCTTCGGAGAAGGAGACATGGTCTTCATTCACGTACGCCCAAAGAAGAGTTTCCTATCCTTAGGAGATTGCAAGAAGCTAAGTCCAAGGTATTGTGGACCATACAAGATCCTCAAATTCCTAGGACCTAATGCTTATAGATTGCAAATTCTTGAGTACCTAAAAGTTCATAATGTATTCCATATCAGCCTATTGAAGAAGTATGTACCTAATCCTAACCATGTACTTGATGACCAACAAGTTGTAATGCCTAGTCAAGGAGTCCTTGAACTATAGCCTAATAGGATCTGAGATGATAGGGAGAGACAACTGGGATCTAGAACCTTGAGAGAATGCCTTGTCCAGTGGAAAGATTATCCCGAAGAGGATGCCACTTGGATAGATGAAGGCACTCTCAACCATCAATATCCCTAGCTTATCTCGAGATGAGGACATCTCGATTCCTCCAAGGGGGAGGGAATGTAACAACTCCGAAATAATAATATGCAATTTGCATATGAAAGCACTCTTAGGTTAGGATAATTATTAGGGATAATTTTTTTTAAAATTGGGCAAATTTTTTTATTCCCTCCTTCCCCCAGCCGACTGTCGAGCTAGGGGAGAGGGAGGGAAGGGTGGACACTAAGCTCCTTGCTGGAGCTTGAAGGGGGGGAGACCCATGCACATCGACGCATGGGGGAGGGAGGATCTTATCCCCTCCCCTATTTAAATCGGGTATGGTGGGATCGTGAGGGGAGGCACTGCCGTGAAAGCCTACAGGGGACGCCGTCGAATTGCAAAGAGGGAGAGAGTGAGGCTCTGTGTGAAAAATCGTGAGGGAGGGAGAGATTGAAGACGTTGCCACGCTGCCATTGCAACGCCGTGAGCTGCCGCATAAATTGCCGCTACCGTCCGTTTGGACGCCGCCACAGGCGCTCCTGGCCACGTGGCTCTTCTAGAAGCTTCCAAAGCTTCTAAGGGGGGGCTCTATAAGCCCCCTTTTTCCCCCCAAAAAAAGTTTGACCTTAAAGGGCCTTCATGTGACCCTTAAGGCCTTTTCCCCTCCTTTAGACCTTTCATACCCTTTTCTTATTTCCCCCCCCAAAAACCTTCTTTCGGGCTCCCTCCTAGCCCTAGTTCTTGTGGACTTGCTAAAAAACCCCCTGCCCCCGGAAATCCAAAGGCCTTCATGTGCCCTTGCATATAAAACCCCCCATACACGAAATTTCCTCCCTAAGGGCCCTCTCATACCTTTGTTTTCCCCCCTTACAAAAAGAAAAGAGGGTGTTAAGGGTCTTTTGACACCTTCTTTCCCCATACACAATCCCCTATATCCAAAGGGTTTTTTTACACCTTATATTTTCCCCTTTTTTTGTGAGTATTTAAAAAGTCCATTAAGCCTTTCCCGTGGCTTTAATGGGCCTTACTCTCGCGGAGGATTTTGAAACACCCCCTTCTCGGTTTTAAACCCCTTCCATGGTTTCTCCTCTCCTCCACAGAAGTATCCCTTTAAAGAGCTTCTACGAAAGGAAGGAAAAGAAAACTCATAAAGGACGGTGGAAATTCAAAAGGGAGTTCGCAAAGCTGCATCCAAGACGGAAAGGTTGCATTCTCGATGGCTCCTAAGAAAGCCAAAGGCGCAACCGCAGGAGGATCGTCTCCTAGCATCCACGTGGATATCTCACCACAAGTCCAGGTTTTCCTTCCTAATTTTTTTTTAGTATTGTTAAAATTCAATCGTGCGAGGATAATTGCTGGAGATAGGATGCATTTTTCCTCTTAAATACTTAGGTTAACTCTGAAAGAATTAGCTTACGAGACAAAAAAGTTCGATCATTAGTATTTTCAATAAAACGAACAAAATAAAGTGAGCAAAAAATTGATATGCATTTCTAGCAAGTACTTTTATGCATTGCAATGAACTGAACTTAGATTAATGTCCACATTTACAAAACGGAATTAAGATAGTGCACTCCGTTTAGGCATGAAAGTATAAATTGCATGTCACATTATTAGGATATATCTTCTTCGCAATAAGTCATTATGGAAAGTGCTAAGAATCCATAGGAAGGTGCAAGGCATGAAATGATTCTTAAGTTGAATAACTCTAGTAAATTGGTATAAATATCATTTAATCAAATGCATAATTATTAGAAAAGGCTGCATGTTTTAGCATGAATCTTGTTCGTAAGTTATAGGATGATTAATTGGAATTAGGCTATAACCTAACCTATGCTTGATCTTAGACCGGAAAGTTAGGATTTGAAAATCAACTTACGCATAGATAATAAGTCATGTGATAGCGTAATTATCTTCAAAAGTAGATAGGTTAAATTGGCATAAACCTAAAAACCTAAACCCGTGGAGTACTCGTTTTAGAAAGAGTTAATTCAATTCCAAAGAACTAACTAGGATTTAATACGTGACCTAGTCGCACGTATTGCTAAATTTGAAACTCCTATACCCTAAATGCTTGCCCACATTCACAGAATGTAGGGATAGCTGAACATACTTGAGAAGTGATCTAGGGTTTTTCCCTAGGAATCTCTCGCTAAAAAAAGATGGAACTTGGAACCCTAGGACTGACAACGTCAGCCTAATGTAATCATGAACAGATTGTTTCATGACTCCATTCGAAGGGTAAATAGTCCCAGAGCTTGATGCAACACTTGTGCGACAAGTAGCACAGTCATGCGAATCTTGTGAATTGATCACAAGGAAATGGCCAAATTCCTCGGAATGAGGTTGGGATATTCTTACGCAAGTTATCTTGCAAGAGGATGAATAATCATCCTAATATCGTATCTTTCTGGGGTAAAGATAATTGCTAGAAAGCAAGAGACCAACCAATAAATTGGAATAACATATGAACCTAAGGTATTGACCAAGTTGGGTTAATAGAGTACGGCTCTAACCTAGGATATAAGGGATCTTACCAAGTCGCAAGTCATCCCGGATCGAGTGCTTGATGCATTCGAAAAGAAGGATTCACTCCTTAGCAGTCGGCCAACAATAAACGACCAATGGAAATGTTTGTGCTTGTTACAGATTTAAGAGCACTGTTTTTGCTTTGTTTGATCAAATAATTAAAGGATAAATGGATATCTAATGCTTCAGGTTGAAGGCCTAAAGGGAGAGGTAGCTTCAGTTACCCCCGACTGCCTGCCTGACCGTAACCAAGGGGGTTGTTAACCGCGTCGAGAAAGTGGACCGAACCCGCCGCCCCGCGAGAGGTCTCTCCGTTGAGCGCTACTTGGAGCAGGAGGACGCTTGGGTGCCAGGGGGGCTTTGGCCGTAAATCCCTTGCCTTTCAGGCCCTGCACAAGAGGCTAACATGACTCCGGATTGGATCTTGAGGCCCACATACTAGTCTATGGGCGAAATCTTGGATTAGTGATCCATGTGGATTGCTGGATAGCCTTCGGGCGGATTGTGGATAAGCCTACAGGCTGGACTTTATGTATTTCAAAGATAAAAATGATAACCTATTAAAAAGGAACTTGTTTGACATTGGTTTTCTATATCAAGTGCTATGATTACGTGAAGGAACCAGTGCCTAACGGGCTAATTAAGGAAGCTGATTGATACATGTCCAACTAAATGTGTTAGGTAATTAAATAACTAAAATAACATGAGGAAAGTGCGGTGGATGTGGCCATAGGTCTGTCCTACGGATGGGTGGTCCCGGTTGGCCAGGAACTTTTCTCAAATCACGATGGACAGCTAGAAGATCATTCAGAGAATATGAACAGCAAGAGCGTTGACCTAGAGTGTAAGATACATATGATCCCGATTTATGCTGTTTTAGGGGAACGGAATGGGACTATGCCTTATGGCAGAGAGGTTGAGCTTCGTATCCCTCTCGTTTCCCATTCTCCTTGAACCAAGTGCAGCGAGAATCTCCTTCAAACCTAGCGTTTTTGCGTAAAGTAGTTCTCTCGGGTTCGACACGTGTTGCTGTTAGGAAATGACCAATAGGGAAAACCCTAATTCAGGTCGGTCCTAAGTGGGAACGGCTAAAATACTTCTGCTATGTGGCAAATGTGGAAAGTCCTAGATCGCAAACCGCGTAACATTCCATGGGAGTGCTGGGCCGAGCTTTCTAGACATCCTTTCCGATGGACTACTAAGACGTGTCTTGAAGATAACAACTGGACACGTTACATTGCAAAAGCTAGATATAATCAATTAGAAAAGGTATTTCACAATGAGCTTTTTCATCACTTGCTTAGGCCAGAGAAGAAAAAGAGCTTGGATTGGAAAAGCTAGATATAATCAATTCAAAAAAGTATTACTAAAGGAGCTTTTTTATCACTTGTTAGGCCCAAGAAGAAGAGCTTCACTTCAAGCTTTCATTATAGTCAAGACCCTGAGGTATGAATAAGTTCCATTGATTTTCTACTCACTCCGGCTTATTCCATACTTGTTCAAGTCTTTTTGGGGGAGCATTTGGACATTTGTAAGAGTTATGCCATGGTGTTGGAGCTAGAAACACTTAGGGACTGGTAGTATCTCTAAGCTCTACTTCTTCATTCTTGTTTTTACCTACGTCTAAGTCATCTTCTATCTCTTCTTTATTGTCTTCAACCTCAATCTCAATGGATGGAGGTGTTTTAAGATCAAAAGAATCAAGCTCATCCTCCCCATTCTCAAACTCCATTTCTTGAGCTCAGACTAGTTGCTGTACTCCAAGTAGATCCCTAAAACGAATGAATTTCACTTTACTAAGTGATTTGGTAAAGATATCGGCTACCTGGTCTTCTATCTTCACATGAAGTAGATCAATCTGTCCTGCAAGTACCATTTCTCTGATGAAATTTTAATGAATCTCTATGTGTTTGGATCTAGCATGATAGACGGGGTTGCTAGCCAACATCTATGTACACCTTAGGTTATGTACATAACCCTCACGCTAATCCATATATACATCTTCAAGCAAGTCACCATTCAAGAATGCATTTTTGACATCCATCTGTCATAATTTTCAGCCCTTAGAAGCCGCTAATGCAATGACTGTTCTTACCATTTCCATCTTGGCAGCTGAGCTAAAAGTCTCCTCACTTCCCGAACAACGTCCTTATGAAAAGATCTTTTCGGGATGAGAAGCTCGTATCCACACTACATTCTCGTTATCTCCCGAAGGGCAATAGTGCCCGGTTTCCATCTCCTCTTCTTCTATGGTGGTCATTGTGCTCTTTGGGGAGCACCTATTGCTGCACTAGAGGAGGCTTCACCTTGTGCTCCAAGTGGCGGGCTTTGGCATGAGGCCTTCCCATGGTTGAGAAACAGGGACATGCTTGCTTGGTGCCTACCATGCAAGCTCGAGGAGGGCAAGATGGAGAAGAGATAGAGGTTCGGGGTTCCCTCCTTCTCCTTCGTAGTTGTCCCCTCTCTTTTAGTGGATGTGATGGCAATGGTAGTGGTAGTGACACACACACACACACTCTCTCTCTCTCTCTCTCTCTTGTGTTGATCTGTCACCCTTCTTCTCTCTATACATCTCTTCATCAACAAAAAGAAAGAGAGAAGTAAAAAAAAGTTAAAAACAAAGAGAGAAGAGAGAATGCACTTACCTCAAAGCTTGAAGAAGAATCCTTTCGTGCTTCTGACATTTTTCTTCTTCTCCTTCACGAATTCCCTCCTTCTTTGCAGTTGTCCCCTCTCTTTTTGTGGCGGATTGGCAGTGGCAGCAACCTCTCTCTCTCTCTCTCTCTCTCTCTCAATCTCCCTTGTGCACATTGATCTCTCTCACTTCTTCTCTCTATACACTCTTCATCAACAAAAAGAAAGAGAGAAGTAAAGAAAATAGAAAAACAAAGAGAGAAGAGATAATGCACTTACCTCAAAGCTTGAAGAAGAATCCTTTCACGCTTATCTCTTTCTTCTTCTTCTCCTTCACGGGTTCCCTCCTTCTTTGCATTTGTCCCCTCTCTTTTTGTGGTGGATTTGTGGTGGCAGCGACCTCTTTGTCTCTCTCTCTCTCAATCTCCCTTGCGTGCGTTGATCTCTCACACTTCTTCTCTCTTAACACTCTTCATCAACAAAAAGAAAGAGAGAAATAAAGAAAAGAGAAAAACAAAGAGAGAAGAGATAATGCACTTATCTCAAAGCTTGAAGAAGAATCCTTTCGCGTTTCTCTCCTTCTTCTTCTTCTCCTTCATGGGTTCCCTCCTTCTTTGCAGTTGTCCCCTTTGTTTTTGTGGTGGATTGGCGGTGGCAGCGATCTCTCTCTCTCTCTCTCTCTCTCTCTCTCAATCTCCCTTGCGCACGTTGATCTCTCTCACTTCTTCTGTCTATACACTCTTCATCAACAAAAAGAAAGAGAGAAGTAAAGAAAATAGAAAAACAAAGAGAGAAGAGATAATGCACTTACCTCAAAGCTTGAAGAAGAATCCCTTCATACTTCTCTCATTTTTTTCTCCTTTGGGAGTTCCTTCCTTCTCCTTTACACTTGTCTCCTCCCTCTTCGTGGATGGTGGCAGTGGCGGCGGCCTCTCTCTCTCTTTCTCTCTCTCTCTCTCTCTCTCTCTCTCTCTCTCTCGCTTGTTTACAAACCTGTAAAATGCCATGCTCGGGTTTTGACACTTTTTTAGGAAGCCCCTCTCTCTCCCATTTTTTATTTCTCTCCATCTCTCTCTTCCTTCCCCTCCCTTCTTCTCTTTATTTCTCTCCCTCCCTTCTTCCCTCCCCACTCTCACTCAACTCATCTAATTGCAAAGACAATCAAAGATAGAAAATAAAAAGCTTAAGAAACAACTATATTGAAAGAAATGTCACCCCACCTCTCTTTATCTCTCTCTCCCCCCTCTCCCTTTACTTTTCTTTCTTAACCTTCTCTCTCATTCTCTCATTGTTTTCCTATTTCTCTCTCCCTCTCTCTCGCTCTCTATTTTTTCTCTCTATCTCTCTTTCTCCCTCTCTCTCTCTTCTTTTCACTCTCCTTCCTCTCTTTACCTCACCCTCCTTTTCTACCACCTCCTCCTCTCTTCCTTCCCTCTCCCTCTCTCTATTTCTCTTCCCCTCTCTTTCTCTCTCTATTTCCCTTTCTTTGCCTCCTCTCTCCCTCCCTTCATCTCTCATTTCTCTCTTCCTCTTTCTCTCTTCCTCTCCCTTCATTCTTCTCCCTCCCTGCCTCCCTCCCTCTCTTTCCATGTATCTCTTTGGAAAGAAAAACAAAAAAAGAAAACAAGAGAACACAAAAATAAAGCAAGAAGAGGCAATGTACCTACCTCAGGCCTGAAGATGAAACCCTTTGTACCTTCTCTTTGCACCTTCCCTCCCTTCTCCCTTGGGTACTTCTGTTTCTTCTTCGTGTATAGCGGTGGCGGTGGTGACAATGGTGATGAGCTCCCTCCCTCCCTCTCTCTCTCTCTCTCTCTCTCTCTCTCTCTCTCTCTCTCTCTCTCTCTCTCTCTCTCTCTCTCTCTCTCTCTCTCTCAAAGCTTTAAGCTCTCTCGCTCTCTCTTTCATTATTTCTCGCAAATGTTATGCTCGAGTTTTCGAAACTTTTTTCTCAGACCGGTGTCGCTATTAGCGTTGCTATATGTGTCGCTATTAGTGTCTCTATTAGCATCGCTAAAAGCGTTGCTAAAAGCATCGCTATTAGCATCTCTATTAGCATCACTATTAGAATTAGCGATGCAAATAGCGACGCTTTTAGCGACACCACTTTCTTGCATTGAAAATGGCCATCGCTATTGCCCCATTCCCTTATAGTGGAATTGAAAGCATAATGTAGAATGTGCCCATGCTATCAGCTCCTCTTAATATTGCTATGCTGACAGCTATCTAAATGACCCCACTAAATAGTGAAAGCCAAATGACAAACCATAATGTCATGCCAAGTAATCAATGATTGATCACTAATAACCAAGGGGTTAGCCTAGCTAAATGGAAAGCATATGATCATGGGTATGAGTCTAGTGCATCAAATTTTCTTGGTGGCAAAGTCAAGGATGTGATAAATTATTATACCAATATGATAACAGAATAATATAAAAAAATAGCTGTAGATATTAATTTCCTAAAGAAGTAGCAAAACTTGATAGGAAGTTGACATCTTGAAGAGAGTGGTCTCTCAAGATTTAGTTGTAACTGTTGTGGTGGTTAGCAACTTTATGAGAAACTACCCTAATGTCAAATGTAATGTATATGGAAACTCAAGCCATCTAGCTAGTACTTGTTGTAGTAAGATTAGCTCTTTTTAATAAGGGAGTAGGCAGTAAGTTTGATTAATCATTGAGCACAAGGAAATAACCTTCACTAGAATTAGGGACCAAAGCAAATATATTGGAGAGAAGAAGAGCTATCGTAGAAGAGTTGCCTCATGGTAGTGGTGTCAGCCTTATCAATGTCAACACCACTAAGGCTTCCAATTACGATCCATTACAAGAGGATAGAAGGTTAAAGAAGGCAATAGAAATAATGTAAAACCTATTGAGGCAAACCCTAAATAGTATGATAAGGGGGTGCAAGTCCTTAACCCTAATATGAAAGTCGGTCCTCTAAAATTTGTTGATGGCAAAGTTGACTCCAATAAGGAGTTACTAAAGAAGAAGATAAGAGCTAAGAAAGGGGCACTAATCCTATTCTCAGTAACCAAGAGAAAAAATGGTCAGGTGGGAGAACAGAACCATTGCTAATTATCATAAATTTGACTTAGCCAATTTGCTTTGTGAGATAAAACCTGATGTCAATCTCTTGTAGTTGATCAAGTTATCTCTAGGAGTGCATAAAGAGTATAAGAAGATTCTTCACATTGGGTATATTGTCAAACCCTTGGGAATAGCATGTGTGAGGGATGACTAGTTTGAAAATGCTAAAAAGATTATTAAAGGGTGGCAACAAATATTGATGGCATATTAGTGGGTCATGCCATTGTGGATATAGGATCCTCTATTAATATTATGAGTTGAGAATTGACAGAAAGGCTAAAACTAAAATTACAAAAGGATACCTCCACAATTCTTTGGATGGTTGATGACACTTTAAGATAATCAGAAGGTTGCATTACCAAGGTCCACGTGATTTTTGCTAATGTGGAATGCATTTTGGACCTTAGGGTTATTAGAGTTGCAGGGTGGCCAAGCTATTAGTATTATTAGGAAGACCATGGATCTTATAATCCAACTGTCAAGTTGATATACCTACTAGTCATCTAATTTTTGGTAGAGGTGCTAGATGCATAATAGTGAATGCATATCTTGAATCTACTCAAAGCAAGAGAATATCCTTATATTTGACAGAACTAGATGCATTAGAGGATCCTTTTGGTAGTGAGACTTTGGCAAGGTGAATCAATCAACAGAAGGGTCCACTACCAAATATGTCTACAAGGTGACTTAAATGAGCCGATAGAAGCTCAAGACAAAATCAATGACACAGATGTGATTGAGCTAGATCTTGGTATGTTCAATGACCCATGACCGATTGAATTAGGATCTATGATCAGTTTCAAAGAGAGGAAGGACTACATGGCTTTGATCTAAGAATTCCATGATTTTTTTTCCTAGAGCTATGATGAGCTAAGGGATATTCCTTCTAGTCAGGCTGTGCACATACTATTCCCCTGAAGGAAGGTAGCCATCCTATTCAGAAAAAGTGAGGCTTATGCCTTCTGAGCTTAGCGATGAACTATTTGAGGAGCTACAAAAATTGCGTAAGGTTGGCATGATATTTTGTGTACAACACATGGAATGGTGTTCACGAGTAGTTATCAGATAAAAGAAAAATATTTGAATCTGACTTTGCGTAGATTTTAGGAAGCTTAATAAACACAATCTTGAGTAGTCATGGACAAGAATTAAAGTAAAAAGTATAATAGCATTCTCATTCAAATGATTGTCAAGTACACTCTTTTAAAGTTGCTAGATGGTACTACTTTTCTCACTATGCCTATGGGATCAAGGCAACTCTTCCTAGATTGAGCTGCATGTTCCTTGCCTAGTTGTTCCACACAAATAGGCACATATGGGTGTGATTGCATATTTCTCAATGCTCCTCCTTAATCATAACCATAAAAATCACTAAGTATACAAAGGTTGTCATGAGTAGAACCTTGCTAAGTATACAAAGGTTGTCATGAGTAGAACCTTGCTAAGTGTAGATATAAAGCTAGAGGCTATCACAAGGCCTCACTAAGTATGTACAGGCTGTAGTGCACATAAGGTTGTCATGAGTAGAACCTTGCTAGCTGTAGAAGTAGAAAAAGTAACCATGAAAATATGGAGGTTGTCACAAGGCCTCACTAAGTATGTAGAGGTTGTAGTGCACATGTTACATGAGGAGTGCAAGGCTTATTATAAGAATATTCAGGTAAGTATATACAATGCTCTAAAAAGTAAATCTAAACAGTGGGAATAGGAGCGATGAGGCTTGTCCTTGTGCTCTTGATTGTCTTCTTCTTCTTTTTCATGGTCTTCTTCTTCTTTGGGTGGTAGTTACTAGGTAGGCCTTTTGTGATCTTTTCTTGGCATAACAAAAACTTTCAATATTCCTAGTTCTTTTACAAAAGTCACAAATAATGTCTTTCTTCCCTTTGTACATGTTATTCACATAGAGCACATATTCATTTTTTGAAGCGCTTGCTCCCGCTTTGCCTTTGAGCTTCTTCTCTTCCTCAAGGAGTGATACTTTAATGTCTATCAGCTTTGGATTTGGCATATTAATTAGTATGGTGGAGAAATTACCATATTCTGGAGGAAGACACTTGAGCAAGTCTCCAATGCATATGTTTTCTTCCATTTATTAGTTTATCCTTGCAAGTTGAGTTAGCAAAATTTCCATATAATTAAGTTGAGTTGCAAGCGATGTATTAGCCCTCATATCCAACTTGAAAAACTCAATCAGCGATCCATATTTAATTCTTTTGTAATGACAAAATTTAATTTGCCCATGTTTTATTTATGTAATGAATAATACAATTCATGCGAAATACATCTTTTAAATTGAAGACTATTCTATACAAAATACTCTTTTATATGAAAGATTACTGATTATATAGAAACTAAAATATTATATCATCATATGAATGTAACTTGGATATTGATTGTCTACTTCCCTTTTCCTTTTAGGTTACCAATTATTTTCATTTACTTTCTTGACATGAGAATTCACAATTGCATTATTGAGGCTTGAATTACACTCTTAACCTTAGTATGCATGTAGGCACTTTATTTACTATATATGAAACAACGCTTGAATGTGATGTGAAGTCATAAGAAGGGTGGATGTCCTAGTTGTAACCTCTTGTATGCATCTTTTTGAATCTATCTTTCACATGTAATTGAAATCCTTTGGGATGGTGCCCTATTGGGGTTATTTATGGCTAAACCTGAAACTCTATCTCTGTCTCCTCAAAATCTGATGTTGTTTACTATTATTTCTTCATTTTAAAATATGTTATCTATAATATTCAGGATAGTAGTTGTTCTTTATTATCTATTATGCAACTTGAAATATTGTACTAGTTTTTTGAAAATTGAATGCCATCCTCTATCATTTTCTCATTCAAGACGAATGTAGAATATAGTATTTTTAGGACATTACTTTCCTTCTATTTTCTACAATGTCATTTGAATTTCTATACTATTTTCCTTTAGCTTATTTGATGTTTTCTATCATTTTATTATTCAAGAAAGCTATTTCTGAATTATGAGCACTCAGGATAGATTTTTGTATTGGATGTTATTCTTGAACAGCTTCAAGAAAATACAATAATGAGAAATGGATTGGTAGGAAATCCACCTCTGGCTAAGATAATGAATAGGAAGATATAGAAGAAGATAAGATAAAAAAGAAGAATAAAAATGGATTTTTCTTTCTTGAAGTCAACCCAAATGGAATAATCTAAAGTGCAAAAGTATCAAGGATTTGTAGAAATGATAGGAATAACCTAAATTGTACCAGTTTTAAGTATAACTTGAAACACAAAAGGGTAAGGAGCTGTAGAAATGATAGGAGTAACTTGAATTGTTGAAGATCTATTGAAGACAATTTGATAAGGGTAAGAAGACTACCAAATATTTTTTCAAGCAATTTCTATGAAGCAATAACTCAAGCAACTTGAACTACTCAAATTACAAGAATAAATTGAATACCATAGGCTAAGTACTTGCTACTTCATCATTGCAAACTTTAGAACGTTGGTTAAAAGAAAAGCAAGTCATTTTCAAACTATAAGTATGTTTCATCATTGATAAATCTAAGAAGAAGAAAACAATGATGCAAAATCTATTTTGAGCTTGGACATATTTCAAAATGCTATCCATATGTTTATGAGTCTTGTGAAAGAGGAAAGATGTGCAAAATTTTTTATATGATTGATTTTGTAAGTAGTTCAATGGTATTCGTAAGAAGTTTTCTTCAATGGCAAGGAAGGGTTCAGGTTGAGCGATGGATAGAGCATGGGAAAATTTGAGCTCTTTTGATAATGTACTAATGATGCTTATAAATGAACTGATGACCATGAAGTGTGGAAGGTTAAGTCTTGTTCAAGTTTGTAGTGTGTTTAGATATTTCTTAGAGTAGTTGAAAAGCTCAAGGAGAAATATGAAGATGATTTATAAGTTTCAAATTTAGATGCAAGTTCAAGTGATGATGATGATTTCTATCCTTTACTTGTGGTTTTGCCAAATATTGAGGTTGTGAGAGTGAGAGAGAACAAGAGCCAAACGAGCCAAGGATCCTTGAGTACCCCAAACCACCAACAAAGGAGCTTACCAATGGGAGAGTCGAGTAGCACATACCTTGCATTGATAACATGAAGGTCTTTTTCATTTTTTGGTATCTTGTAAACTATCATAATCAATCTCCAATTAGTTTTACTAAAAAAGAAAAAATGTAATAAAGTTATCATCAAGGAAGTTGATCAGTTTAGTGATTAAGGAGATTAGCTACATGTTCAAGAACATTATGCTATCATGCATTATTAGTCTCAAGATGGAGATTTTCTCAATGTGAATGTCATGGTTGTTGATTTTCTTGGTTTTCTTATTGCTTATGAGAAAGATAATGTAGCTAGTAAGTCAAATTGTAGGGAAAAGGTTTTGAAAGTACCTAAAATACCACTATCCATAGCTGTGCAAAATGGATCTTTTGTTTAATCTATTTCAGATAACCATATTTTTAGCATGTAGAATATTATTTCAAGTCATTATACTATTTAGGTTGAGCAAATTTAACAAGTTTCTGCAGTTATAAATATTCAAATAGTTTGCCTATATGAGTAGTTTTCAAGACAACTCATTTCAAGATAGCAAATGATCAAATTTTAGCAATATTGAGGTTTGTAGTAGCAAGTTCAACATCAACATTTACAAAAAAATTTGCATGATGAATATTCTATGAATCAATCTTTAATTGAAATAGTTCAATGGCTTTCCTCGAACAGAGGTCACTCATAAGTATTTGTATACAACACGTGGGTTCAAAATAAGTTATTTTTAAAATATCATTTTTATACATTTTCAACATATAAAAGGATTTAATATAAATGGGTTATTTATATATTGAATAGAAAAATATTATATTTTAATTAAGAAAAATTCAGATAAAAGGATATCTATGAACATGCCACCTCCTTGAACAACATAGGTGATGTAGGGGATATACATATAATGACCTCCCCAAATGGCTTTATTCTAAGTTGAAAAAAAAGGCAATGCATAAATAATTACAGGAGTTTAATCTTTTTCTATTATCAATCAACTTCAAAAAGAGAAAGCATTGCTTCAACAAGAGGTTTCTCATA
The DNA here is from genome assembly GCF_053477565.2 of Lygodium microphyllum. Taxonomy (NCBI): domain Eukaryota; kingdom Viridiplantae; phylum Streptophyta; class Polypodiopsida; order Schizaeales; family Lygodiaceae; genus Lygodium; species Lygodium microphyllum. The sequence continues at coordinate 48,571,045 of NC_141136.1, forward strand.
TCAAGCATGTAATAGGTCTGCAAATTTTTCATTGTTTTGAGACTATTAATGCTCATGAGAGAGATATTTTTGAAGAAGCATAATGAAATTTTTGGTTTGCATACTTAGTTGGTTTGTTCTCATATTCCAAGTCCTTATGTTATTCTTGGGCATCTATATGCATTGAATGATCAGGTGATTGATGATTCACTTCAGCCTGATATTTTTGAGGTTTTTGAGAACTCTAACTAGTTTGGGAATGAAGTTGAAGCAAATGGAAATATGCAATACCTTTAGTAGATCTCTATACAGTTCATGCTATAGCAATAATGGTTGAGATTGATCATGTTGATTAGTTATTGAGTATGGCAATGGTGATTCTTGATGAGTTGGATGATAGTACGGGAAGTGTATTGCATTTTTTTCTATATGGAAGTGCCCAAGTCCTTTATTTAAAAGATTATTTTTTAGGTTTGCTAGAATTTTCATATTTACAACATATTTTAACAATTCAAGAGTATTCAGGTTTGTTAGCAGTGTCAAAATTATAAGATGAATTGCAAAAACTAGAATTCTTAACACAACAACATGAGTCCTTGCAACAACAATGGGAAGTATTGTACCATTTTAAAATGCAAGATATAAATACAAAAGTTTTGCAGCAATCTCAAAAACAACAATTGCAACAACAACCTAAAAATAAAAAATTTAAAGAATGTGAAAATAGACTAGAAAGTTAGCAAATAGGTGTTTTATTAATTTTGTTCAATGTTAAGAAGGACTTTGTAAATGACATAATGCAAATTGAAGTTGAGGAATACTATGATGCATCTGAAAATGCAATTATGTATTGCTTCCTTTTACAGGTTTTCTTGGATTATCTTGCATTTTTTTTTTGGTGATGCTTTTTTTTTTGAGATTCAAGTTGTCTGATACATTGCTATATATTTCTTATGATGCAAATGTTGAAGCATGATTGCCATATTTCTTTGATTGATGCTTCATTCAAAGTGAAATATAGTGCAATCACTTCAAAGTAACATGCCATGACTGGGAATCCATGAAGTGTTCAGGCTCAACATACAATCTTAACATTAGTATCCATGTAGGTGCATTATTTACTATGTATGAAATAGAGCTTGAGTGTGATGTGAAGTCATGTGAAGGTTGGATGTCATGGTTGTAACCTCTTGTATGCATCTTTTCAGATACATCTTTCATATGTAATCAAAATCCTTCAAGATGGCACCTTTTTGGGGTTGCTCATGATTAAACCTGAAACTTTGTCTCTATCTTTGAAAAATTTGATGTGATTTACTATTGTGTCTTTAGTCAAGAAATATGTGATCTGTAAATCATGTGATTTGTAATTTGAATGCCATTCTCTATGATTTCCTCATTTAGGAAAAATGTAGATTGAAATATTTTCAAGACAAGATTTTCTTGTATTTTCTACAATGTGACCTAAATTTTTACATTATTTTCTTGAAGATTATTTGATGTTTCCTATTATTTTATGATTCAAGAAATCTATTACTAAATTATGAGTATTCAGGGTAGATTTTTGTATTGGATATTATCCTTATTTGTGCTATGATAAAATAGGCCAATACATGCATGTCCTTCTTCTTGTAGTAGAAGAAGTGTTCTCAAAACTTCTTCTTAGTACCCTTTTTTTTTCATCACTTTTGCGGGAGAAACCATCTTTGCCTTTTGCATTACAAGAGAATACAATATCTTCATTATTGGTTTCTTTTATATTAAGCTAGAACTCCTCCTCCATTACTAATAGACATCATTCATCAAATGTCGAAGCTTGAGGTTTCAAATGCTAAGAGATTTTACCATTCCATTAAAGTTTGATATACAAATCTTAAGGCATATGTGAGCTAGATTCTTGATAAAATATTGCATAACAATACTGGCCATCGAGACATGTTGATTCTTGATCTAAGTGGTGAATGCTTCTATTGTCTCTCCTTCAACAAGCTTCTATAATGTTAGTTTATTCTCTAAGTTTTGAATCCTATTTGGTTTGTGTTTTGACTCTTCAGTACATATTTGGTTTGTGTTTTGACTCTTAAGTACATATTTCAAACCTCCAATGCATTGGTTGTATGCTAAATCAAGGTCAAAATATTACTTACAGAAGCTTGTAGCCAAGATAAAAAGAGCATATGTATTTCTTTATTTCTAAGACTATAAAAGATTAGCATTTCAACCATTTTATTCTCATTGGAAGGGTCAAGAGTATACTATGGTTTTGGATTAGCCCCTATTATCATCTCCAAAAGCTCATATGAACCAAGGATAGTTGTACTATATACTTACCTTATGTGGAGGTTGGTGGATAAATCCTCAATATTTGAATTACAAATATAGGAGTGCTTCTTTTTAATGCCCAAAATTACTTCTGAATGTATACATCACTTCTTTTTTCTATCAAAGCCCTTATCTTTGGCATATTCTTTAATCCTCAGAGCTACCTAGGCTTTGGTATCATGTAAAAATATTACATTAAATATAATTTGAGAAAGTCATAAAGGGTATGCAAAAAATTAGAGATGAATTGAAATTTCTTTAATTTCAAATAAAAAATATAAAGATGGCTCTATCCACCCATTTTCTTCCACTATGAAGCTTAGATGGTAAACTAGGTAGATTCAAGGTAAAAATCCTCGTTTTGTCATTGTCTTGAGGGGACCTCCTTTTTATAGCTTGTAAAGATGGGTATGGATATAACTTATTAACATATGCTAGTCATGTAGGGAGTATTTTCTTTACCATCAGGTTAGATATGCTATCCCTAAATCACATGCTAGTCCCCCCTCTTGGAACCCCTACTTAAGCCACCTCCAAGAAACTTGGGATAAAAATAAGAGCCCTTGATAGCTCCACATCTCATAACTCAATGCAATGTGCCTCAAGTGGCTAAAATCTTCATTGTTATATCTAACCCAAAGGGTAGATCCATCATGGTCATCTTATTTTAATCTAGTTACATAGAACTCATGTGACATACAAGTCAAGACCCAACTAATATTCACCATTCTCACACATGGCTTCTCCCTATAAATGAGAACTTAAAACTTTTAGCATAATGGATCATTGGCAATACCTTATGAGGGTGGGATATTGAGCATATTTAACACATCTCTTCTTGCAATTCACCATCAATATCCCACCGTGGATCATTGGCAACACTTTATGAGGGTGAGATATTGATATAAACTCCAATGTTTGGCTATTTCTATTAACGTAACCACACATATAACAATTGACATTCTATCAACTAGATTTATGTCTCTAGATAATCTACCACATGTGTAAGCTAGCCTTTAAGTTCTAGCCTTATCTTATACTTGCAAACAAATTTGTTTACATTGTTCTTAGTATTAAGATACTTACATCTAATAGATTTTTTCCCTTTGATATAGTAGCACGAATCACCATGACAACAAAAGAGATTGTGCCTTTGGGAGGGAGAGGGAGAGGAATAGAGAAAGAGAGAGAAGGAGAGCTTCTCAATGCCGCCACCAGTGCCATCTCCATTCCCAAAGAAGAGGAGGAAGTGCACGAAGGGAGAAGAGCGCCTCTCGCGAAGAGGAGACGAAGAATCCATCCTCGGGTCTTTGTCGTGAGTACATTGTCCCCTCTTGGTTTTTTCTTGTTCTTTCTTCTTTTCTTTTGTTTGTTTTTGTTGAGAATGAGGTCCATTGAGGGTGAAAAAGAGGAAATGAGACAGGGAGAAGAAGAAAGAAAAAGGAAGAGAGCACGAGAGAGAGAGAGAGTGAGAGAGAGAGAGAGAGAGAGAGAGAGAGAGAGAAAATAAACATGAAAGATAACAAAGAAAGAGAGAAAGAGAGAGAGAGGGAGGGAGAGAGAGAGAGGAGAATGAGTGAGAAAACATGAGGAGGTGGAGAGAAACAAAGAGAGGGTTTGTTGCAAAGAGGAGATGAACAATCCCTCCTCTTGGTTTGTTCTTGTTCTTTATTATTTTTATTGTTTGTTTTTTTTAGAATGAGGTGCATTGAGGGAGAAAGAGAGGAAATGAGAGAGGGAGAAGAAGAAAGGAAAAGAGAGAGAGAGAGAGAGAGAGAGAGAGAGAGAGAGAGAGGTTTGTATTGTTTAAATTGTTATCTATTTAAATAATTGATTAGTAAGTTAGTAGGTTTGTTTACAATTAGTAAGTTTAGATTTATAGATTTCTAGCTAATTTAGAGAGAGAGAAAGAGAGAGAGGGGGGAGGGAGAGATGAGAATGAGTGAGAAAAGACGAGGGGGTGGAGAGAAACAAAGAGAGGGTTTGTTGCGAAGAGGAGACAAACCATCCATCCTCCTCTTGGTTTGATCTTGTTCTTTCTTCTTCTTTTTGTATGTTTTTCTTGAGAATGAGGTGCATTGAGGGAGAAAAAGAGAAAATGAGAGAGGGAGATCAAGAAGAAAGGAAAAGGAAGAGAGAACGAGAGAGAAAGAGAATAAACATGAAAGATAACAAAGAAATGGGAAAAGAGAGAGAGACAGGGAGGGAGAGAGGAGAATGAGTGAGATAACACGAGGTGGTGGAGAGAAACAAAGAGAAGGAAAACAAAGAAAGAGAGAGAGAGAGAAAGAAAGATAAGGGGGAGAGAACATAAAACGAAAAGCACAAAGAAAGGTGCAAAGAAAGGAGGAGAAAACCAAGACTTCAGTTAATGTTAATTTTTTTGAGTTACAAGAGAAGAAATCCCTTCTCAAACAAATTAAGAAAGAAAAAGAGAATGAGAACAAAAACCAATTGTTTGTCATAACGTAGACAAAATGGAAAATGACGATGGCCATGATGTTCAAGATCATGAGGTGTAGCCTAATCAGCGTGTCACGTGTCCTTGCTCTCAATGTAAGCTACCAATTAGATGAAAGTGTCACTTGTCTATAGACTTTGAGCAAACCCTAGACCCTTTAAAAAACCTAGACTTTGAGCAAACCTAATTTATTGAAAGGTAGATCTCTAAGTAAACTGCCATTTTATACCCGAGACCCTCAAGAAATCATTCATCACTACTTTCCCCCTCTAGTAGATCTCAGATAGGTAATTTTAGACATGTTTGTATTTCAATAAACACATAGTCAACTTTTCTTTATCTTGTAACTAATCTACGATTGTCATTAAATTCTTCTATATAATATCCCTTTGGATCAAATCTAACTTGCAACCCTACTCAGCCATTTTTCTTATAGAAACCAGGCTATTCAATATTTGCTACATGCAAGCTCCTTAGTTTGACCATCGTACAAAGGCAATAAAACTTTGCCAATATGAGAAATAGGGTAGCAAGAATCATCACATGTCTCAATATAGCATAGATTATCCAAATTGGCTACAAATTCTACATTTATTTGAGCCTTTCTACATGGCTAGTCATATGACTAGATGCAACTAAATCCACATACCATAGATCATCAAAAGTACATTTTTCTCAAATAGCATCATTATATTATATATGATAAACAAACGCTCATTCTTTTCATCATTCTATCTTGAAGATTTCTTACTATAATTGATCACTTATGATATAGTCTTTCTTATTACAATGAGATCATGTAATACAACCCACTCTTCTTCATTAATGACAAACAATACTAGAGTTAACATAATTTATATTTTATCATCCATATTTTCCTCTAGAAATCCTCATATCTCTATAATTATGATAGTCTCTTGAAATTTGCATGTCACCAAGCTGTTGATTCAACCTATTTTGCTAGTCACCACTAATACATCCTATACCATGGTCTCTTAAAGAGGACTTTTGTTGACCTCTTCTAGAACTAGAGAGTAGAACACTTGAACTAATTCATCAATTCTTTCTAGAGCTTCACTTTACATATTGATATCTTAAGTAAATGAGAGATACTAACTCAATGAAATCAAGTAATGACTTCTGCATATACACAAAAGTAACAAATGATCTCCAAGACTTGCCATTGTTAAGGCCACTTGAAGTAAATGAGACCAAATCATCATCATCAAACATTATATCAATATCTACTAAAGCAAATTGCAATGAACATTTGTTTTAAAATGGCCTCAATTTTATATTACATATAATATAGTTCCTTTGCACACCTTGTCTCACCACAATCTAAGATTATTACTCTACTCTACTTTGGGTATCTTCACGATCATAATCAAAGCTAAGAATAAGGGATATGAAGTGTTTCTTAGACATTGTTTACTTGCTTATATCATTACTCATTTTCCTTTACTTTGGCCTCCAAAACAACCTCTAATAGTAGTGAGGCTTTGCTAGCATGACAAAACTTACATGATGGGAGGACTTTCATAGACCACTACATCAAACACAAATACAAATACAAGAAAAGAAATGAAAGCTCTCACAATGACACAAGAAGGGAGATAGAGACAAAAGGTTTTTCTTACTATTCTTCTTCTCTTTTTACATACACTACAATGTTTACTAAAGTGCAATCTAAAGGAAGGTAGCCAACTTAGTTAACTAATGTATAATTGACTATAGCAATCACTTTGCACTATAACTATTCCAAGTAAAGGTAGATTCAACTAACTAAATACAATCAATGATGAGTTAGTGGCCATTGAGCATCATGCTCGGGGGGGGAGGGTCACTCATGAATATATGTATATATAATGTGAGTTCAAAATAAGGGGTTTTTAAAATACCATTTTTATAAAATTTTTACATACAGAAGGGTATCATATAAAGGGGTTACTTATAAATTGAATAGAAAAGGGTTGTGTTTTATTCAAGAAAAATTCAAAGATTATGATATTTATAAATAGGCCATGAACGCACATCATATAGAGAATATATATATAGTGAACCCCCCGAGGCATCATGATAACTAATAATATGCTAAGTGTAGATATGAAGACCCATTTAGCCAAGTAATCCATCATCAATATTGCCATCTTAATGATATCTATTACTAGTATGAGAAGAATTGCTAGCTCAATTAGTGCTAAACTTTCATAAATAGATGCACACACAAGTTTGATCAACCTATTTTCGCAAATGAGATTTTCATTGCATATGCAAGGAATCTAGGTCTTGCATTAAGATTATATCATGGTATGGGATCAAATAAGATACCCATATATCACACATAGCTGACATAAGCGCATTCTTTGATAGTGATTTAAGCTAGTCTACAACTCTTTGGCCATTCACAAAATGATTAAGATATCTAGGAACTCCAATGCTCTAATTTGGATTATACTTGAAAAAGGATTAAAATGCTACCCATATGGCCAAGAGTACCCTAGCCATTACACATCTACGTATGATTGCCAAGCTATCCTTAGGGTTTTTTGGATCCTTTGAGGCAATCTTCAAGGTGTAAATTTTTTTAAACAAAACCTTGGACCTCACTCAACCAAGAGCAGTACCTCCCAATAGATACACCACTTGTTGTGATCAAAATGGGTATTGCAATGATATGGGACCTAAATGGATTTTACAAAACTATGACAACGATATTGGTTATCTCATATTAGAGCTCATTCAACCTTTGAATTACAACCCCAAAGCTATGTGACCATGAGCATCTCAATTGTCAAGAAAAAATTAGGAGTTTGGGCATATATTTAAATGCCATTATTTATATAAACTTAGAAAAATATAGAAATGTTTTATACTTTTCTATTTGTTTCTAATATTTTTTGAAAAATGGGTTCATTTAAGATAGTTTTAAGTTCATTTAATGCTAGTTTATATATATGTCTTTATATACATTATGACTTGGTTTATATTTACAAACATTGTATAATTTTCTATCTCTTTCTAATATTTTTAGAAAAGTGGGTTTATTTAAGATAGTTTCAAGTTCATTTAATGCTAGTTGATATATATGTCTTGATATACATTATGGCTTGGTTTATATTTACCTCATATTTACAATGTTATAAATGATACAATGTATTAGATTTCATCATTTATAAGTTTTTTTGTATTCTTAAATATATTATTGCTAGTCATATTTCAAGACCTTCACAAACTATATCTATTTAATACCAAAATCTTCTTTTCATATCAAAAATTTATAAAATGTGTTCTAATTACTTTGGCTTGTGAATCGTTAATATGCATGGTAAGCATTCACGAAGTTAATCATTCCAATACTAAGTCTCAAAGATGAAACCTTAGTTGTAGAAGAGAGCATAAAATTTTGAAAATGGCACTTGAGGTTGTGAAGTGAGAACAAACATACAAGAAAAATTGCGATTTAGACCTCAAATTAACTCTTGGAGATAAGATAGTAGTATTAATAATGATATATGAGGCTCAATTTTAAAATTGAGCCAAATATCTATTTAATCTAAGAGTCATATAAAGTGATCTACAAAGTTGTATGAGACTAAATTTTTAAAAAGAGCCTCCATCCATTCAAATTGAGATTTATATTACATGATCATGAGGATAGAAGATTGAACCAATAGTGCTCCTTGAGGCTCAATTTTAAGATTTATCCTCATATCTATTAAATATGAGGCTCTTGTCATGTGTCAAAATTAATACATGAGGGTCAATCTTAAAATCGAGCATCGTGTGCAACTCCTTGCACGTATTATGCAAAGGCAAATGTTCATCGACTCCTAGCGCAAATGTCATATCATGATACATGTGCGAGATGAGATGGGAAACTTCTAAATGTCGTTTCTTGCACTTTTTGTTCCAACTACATGCTTTCCATTAATACTCTTCATTATATTGCTCACTACCATGTGTTTGGTGGGATAGCAATAGTATTATTTGAGGCTCAATTTTAAAATTGAGCCTCATATAATCCATTCAGGAGGAGAATCTTATCAAGTGCTAAAAAATAATACGAGTCATTGAGATTTAATAAGAAGATTGGGTCTCATGTCCATTTAGATTTAGACTTATGTAACTCCTTGCACAAATTATGTAAAAATGATAATTAACTCCAAGATCAAATGATAATTAGTGTGGTATAGGTGTTAGAGGACATGGGTAACTCCTAGGTGTCATTTCTCGCACTTCTGATTCCAACTCCATGCTTTTGTTTAATACCATTTGTATTATTACACTATAAGATATAGGCCTTATACTGACGTTAAAAGCGACGAAAATGTAAACAACAAAATTTACCCCTGTCATCGCAAAAAGTGTCGTTATTGGCAAGCCAGAGAACAGTCAGTATTAGCATCGCTATTTGCGTCGGTAACGCTGATAACGACGCTCTGCGATGCTAATAACTATGCAAATACTGATGCATGCAGGTAAATTTGCGACGCTAATAGTGACGGTAACAAGGAAAAAATAATAATTTGTAATAGTTTCTGCACTGTGTACAATGCTCGTGTAAACAAAAACAAAGTGTACTTAAATCATAACACTGATATATGAAATAAATACATGATCGCATAATGAAAGCGACTGGTACAATCATGACAAGATATCACTACTACATAGAAAATGTCTACACAGATCAGGTGACCAAAAAAGAAGGGTGTTTGAGCTCCAGGGATCCAAGGGAGAGATACAGATCCTCGCCACGGACTCTGCAAAAAAAGAAACAACTACGTATCACTCCACCATACAATAATGCATTCTAATTAAACATGGTAGCTACGGACAAGAAAGACGAGTGACTTACAGGGCCGCCGCATCTATACAATCGGTCGATCAATGCAGTGAGACCATGCCTCTCTGCATATCGAGTCTCAAGGTCGGTTGGATTGCGATTTGTAATGGAGTGCTACAAAGAAAAAAAATACTAACTATTAGAAACATGATTGTCAGTACAAAGGATATTGCAAAAAAATGATGGACCACTCCGGCCTCTAGTCGTGCCCTTGGCGCCTCACGCTATTGACTCCAACGTCCTGGAGAATCTGTAGCATCCTCCCTCAGTCAGCACCAGTCGTTTGTGTCTAGCCACTCAAGCTTTGTAGCCCCACTCTTGAGTGCCTTGTGTGTGTCCAATCATCTTTGTGACATATATGCACGCATGCAGTCCATCATCTAGCCCATAGAAAATCTATCTGCTATGGTGGAAACTGAAAACTCCTCATACAAGGATGCTACTATGTAGTCCTCGCTCCCCTTCGGTATGTTTTTCCAATGATCTAAGACGTTGTGCCAAAAAACTTGTTGGCACAACTCTCTCATGCGAGCCATCACCCTCCTCCCCTCATCATTCATGATGATGGCTCCTGACCTATCATTAAAAAAAAAAGGCATATGCCTATGGGGTATGCCTAAGATAGATCCTCTCCCACCTCCGTCTACGCTCTTGGGTATATTGAAGAGACCCTTGTACATCCGGTGTACCGACCGGGGTAGTATCTATCGATGTAGCACCCATAGGGGTACCACTTGCACATGACTGAGCAAAAGCTGGAGTAACAGGAGTAGATGCCCCCATAGGTGTGACAAATCCTGGAGGTGATGCAAATCCAACAGAACAATGAGATGGAGACATTGCGTCCGTGCCTCCACAGCAACCACTTGAGCCATGCTCCTTGGAACTGCCATGAGAGTGAGGAGTCGAACCTATATTCCATGCCGACTATGGGCTCACTACCTCTGTATCTGTACAACATCTCCCTGACCTTGAAGCACTCACTCCCTCTGGCCCAAGTCTGAAGTGTCGACCTCGTCTGCTGATCATGCTGAAGTAGATCTAGTAGAGCGGCATGACGATGTCCGAGATAGCTCCTGGTTCACCATGTCTTTGAATCTCGCCATTTGATCTGGAGACATGCGCGTGAAGATATCTTGTAACTCCTCATCGCTCATCCCTCGACTCATCCTGAAAAGGTCACCTGCACAAACAAAAAATGATGTTAGCATAATCAATTTAAATTGTACAAAGCATGGTAATATAAATCCTTAAAAAATGATCTCACTTAAAATGCATATCTTATGTACCCTTATAAGCGATTAGTCAATGAATTCAGTAAGTGAATGCTCCAAGTATGAAGTATCCTATGGTCCCATGTCAATCTCCTGACACAACTCCGCATACACTAGAAGGTCGATAGACATGTCACCACAAAAGGATGAGTCCACCTCGTTCTCAAAGAATTCTTGGACTCTTGTATTTCCATCATTGTTAGCCGATGCTGGCTCCTCTACATGCTCCAAGCATTTGGTGGCCTCCACCCCTTGCAATATCGACCCCTCTGTTTGCATATTGTCCTCATCTATGCTCGGAACATCACTTTGATCATATACTCTCACACTTCGGGGAGCTGAAGGTATAACATATCAACATTGAGGTTTTCGAGGGTTTGGATAGAAGATTACCTGTTTACAAATACGTACAAGAGAGATTAAACTATTGTGACATGTACCATGTCATAATACAATTAACAAACAAATGAGTTCATGCACCTATTCACAATGGGCCGGGAACACAAAGGTATCGCGCAAATCTATCCATTTTTTTTCGAAATCTATTTCGAGAAATCTAGATGGATCTCGTCGAACTATTGCTCCAGCTCCTTCAAATATCACTTTGAACCATTGCACATCGAATAATATCATGGAGAAGCTACAGTAATCCATCGTAACAATACTTTGCAAGTTTCCAAAATACTCCATCTCATCTATAACCTTGCTTGGATCCCTTGCTCGTTGTCGTATTGCTGCGCATTCGAGATGTGAAAACCACCCGAAAGTTGTGTGTGCGATTTAATACTTTATGCACACTTAGTTGTTGTGATTACATTTATTTTCTGCGTATGAGTATAGTGGCGAGCATGAAGGGTTGCTTTCAGTCTATGTTGAGCAGGGTCAAGGAGAGAAGACATTACAACTATACAAACAAATGCAAGAGGAGGGCATTTTCTCAAATTTGTACACGATCAATCTTATTGCTGTAAATAGCAAATACTGCAATGTTTCCACTGACAATAAGCGTGTAATTAATATCGTCAACAGCAAGGAATTTGGAAAGGTTTCGGTTTATGTAAGGATCTTCTCACAGAAAGAAAGTTGATTGTTTAAGATGGCTTTTGCGGCATTTGGTACAACAATGGTGGGAATCATTACTTTCATTAGAAATGAATGGGATTGCATTATTAGATGTACAAAGAGTATATAAGCTGAAATCTGCTGCTAATGCAGTTTTCCCACTAGTGCTGAACACCTTTTCGGTTCCATGTGATGATTGAAGGGTCTAAGAAGGTTCTAAGGCACTTGTTGGGACATTTTTGGGTTCTAGTGTTTCATATTTAGTGGAGGCATATTCGAGCCCATGAAAGGAGCCGTGCTTTGGGGGGGGAAAAAGAGAAGCTTTTGTGTTTTTGAAAAGTGTTTTTGGTGGGAGAAAAGGGGAAGTAAGGAGGAGGATATTCAGCGCTGAATATGGATTTGGGAGAGGACGATACTCTGCGCGGAATAGAGGAGGAGCAACACCAGATGATGATCAGAATAGCACAAGGAGGGGCTGGAATAGCCTGGACGTGTGCGACGAAAGGGGAGGTCTCAGCTCCTGCAAAAGTGTGCCCGAATAGGCATTGAAAAAAGAAATAGCTGGAGAGGAAGGGGAATCATGGGGAAAAAGCTCTGCAATTTGGGGGCACGGGAGAGGATTGGAAGGGAGACAGTGACGATGAAGGACAAAAGAGCATAGGAGAAGTGCAGAAACAGAGGAGAGGAAGGGGAGTGTGGAAGCCTTGTGCAAGAGGAGAGTGTGGGATGAACAGAAGGAGAAAGGGCGCAATACCTCGCAAAGGAGCTGGAGTCAATGACGAAGATTCTAAAACAATCGGAGGAACCTGCAGTAACTGAAGGAAAGAAGTATTAGTGAGCTTGCTGAAGATAAAGGAAGTCCTTGACGGACTCTGATCTGCAGAAAATAATGAAATTAACATGTCAAAAGATCACGTTGGTGACGACAATGAAGAAAGGAAGCTGAAGACTGAACGAAGAAGAAGAACGACAAGCTCGATGAAGAGAACCTTGCTGCTGTAGTAACTGAGGATTTGCACTTTGAAGACCCATTGATTATCATGCTTAAGACAGATGCGTTGAAGGAGGGAACGGAAAAGGAGATTGGGGAAGGACGTCGGCCTGCCTGCCTAGTCGTCTCTGTGATTATGCTGTATGATGCAATAGCGTAACAGAAAATTACAAGAGAGAAAGAGGAATGCGGCCTTGAGCAGGAGCTTCGTCTTCGAGGCCTCTGGAACGGATGACTTCGATCATCCTTACAGAATGACAATCGATAACAGATACAAGAAGGCGGCGGAGAAGAAAATTCAGCTGAAAAAGCTCTCACTTGCACAGACGAAGTGCTGAAGGGGATTATGACCAGAGCTGCAGAGCTTAAGATATGGCAATTTCATGTTTCTTCAAAGATAGCTGGAAGCAGCTGAGAAAGCTTTGGAGCTTCCTATCATTGTGTCGTCAAACGACTACCCTGACAAGATCTCCAGATTTGAACCAGTCGATGTTTCGTTTCATTCTCTAGCCCTTCGTCTTTCAGGGATCAGTGAGAAGCAGGAAGAAGAGGAGGCCTTATCCTCAATCAAGGAGGAAAGCATCTCTGCTTCCTCGAACTCTTTTCACTTCAAGCAAGGGGAGACTTCTGGTGTGCTATTAGCCAGTCTCAGCCTCATCTCTCATTGATTCTCCTCGATCATATCACTCAGAGAGAGAGAGAGAGCTTGACCTCCTCTCATCTTCCTTTACATGAACAGGATGACGATAATAATGATGAAGCACGCAATGTTTATCATACAAAGATGAAGATGAAGGCAATCACTAGGCCATCAGAATTCCCTTCTGTATGAGGCCAGGGGTCTCTAACTCATCATTGTCTACCTGAACCATATTCCTCCTTGGAAGCCCTTCACACACAGAGGCAGGACACCATGGCATGATCTCTGATGGATGCCTTTATACGGATATTGGTGTTCACTTCGTTTTTAGCATACACCTGTACTTCTCTGTCTGATCTATCTACTTGACTCTGAACTGAATAGTGCAGGGTATTTGTAAAAGCATAAACCCATAACTATAATACAGAACAGTCCAGAACTTGTTACTGTGTGGGAAATTGGACAATGTATGTGGAAATATAACCATGGGATTTTAGTCACTGAAGATCTTGAAACTGTTATCTACAGCTTAATCATTTATAAGAGTTAATGATGTTGCAAACTTATCGGATATAACAGAGGAAGATGTCATCCCTTGCTCTATTTCGGAGGGTGGATTTTGGATCATGCTGATATTGTATGAGCTCTGTTTTGAGCTCTTGTGAAGTGGAAAAGCTTGAACTGCTTAATCGGAAAGTTCTGAATGTTGCTGTTATACTGTTACCCTTTTATGCAATCATTATTGGCTGATTGTCAGGATTGCTAAAGAATAAAGACCTTTTTGTGGAAAGACACGGAAGGCCTTGGTCCAAAAAGTAAAACAGAGTTGACATCATTTTCTCATCTTGATTATTTGCTTGATTGATCTTCTAACCTGAAATTAATCAGGATCCTCTGTGGTTGCGACATTGCTTTCACAAATCCTTTGACATCTTTGGTGAACCCGACGTGAAAGCGTCGCAGAAATTTCAGGATGGGAGATACTTCAGCCTCTATTTCAGCTTCTTCTACAACTCCAGCTGCGTCTACTTCAGCTCCATCTATGACTGATGCGTCAAGTACTTCAATGGAGGATCTAAAATAGATTTTGCAGAATATGTCCATGTATATGCAGCTCCAAAATCAGCAAACACAAATGTATATGCAGCAGCAACAACAATTGCATCAACAGCAGTTGTCTCAGCAAAGGCAACTCTATTCGGAGCAGGAGAATGCAAACAGCGCGACTAAGGCTATTGAAGCAGTTGAGAGTGAGAAGAAGCTATTTGACGGGCGTAATGTTTCAGCATATTTGAAGACATATGAGATCAAGATGGGGTTTTTTGGAGTTCCTGCTGGACTTATGAGTAAGTACTTCCTTCGTCTTGTCACACCTGCTTTGAGGACAAAAGTGACTGATCTTTTTATTCAAAATACACACTGGCAAGATTTCAAGAAGGCTCTAAAAGAAGAATACTTCCTTGAGGACTTTGGTATGGCTACTCGGCGGTCATTCCGAGAGTGGGTCTACATGCCAAACAAAGGTCTTGCTGCTTCGGAGTTGATTCGAGAATTCGAAGAGAGGTATAGTCAGCTTGATGCCATTGAACAAAGAGCATTGGATGTTGAAAAAGTTGACCTTTTCTTGCAAGCTGCAGATCCTGCTCTTCAAGAAGAATTGGGTGAGCTTCTTGAAGATCGTACGAAGCCTATGGGTCTTAAAACTGATTGGCAGGATGCTCAGGATGCAGTCTCGACTTTGACCAAGAGGAGGATATGGAAGACTCGCCTACAGAATGGTTCCATGACACCTACACCATCATCAGCTCCTATGCCTACTTCTATCCCTGTTATTTCTTCTCCTCCTCAGCCAGTTTCTTGGCCTATGCCAGTGCCTACTATTTCCACTCCACCTATTCCTCCTGTTCCACGACCGATGCCTACACCTTCTGCTCCAAAACCATCCGCTCCATCGGTGCCTACCTCTATTGATGACATAATCAAAGGCATCACAGATTTGACACTTGAGTCAGTCAAAGCAGAGTTGGTGGGTAAGTTGAAGGAGCAGTTTGCTTCGACTATGCCTACTACTTCTTCTAGTGCTCCTATTGCACCTAGGAGTGCTCCTAGTGCACCTAGGAGAGATCGGAGATGTATTTGGTGTGATAGTACGGAGCATCAGCATTGCAGGGATTGTGACTCTTTCCAGGATGCAAGGAGGCAGAATTTGGTATATTGGGGGCAAGATGGTAAGATTTGGTTGACTGAGACAGGAGCTCCACTTGCTACCAACTTTGGTAAAGGTGGAATGAAGAAGTTAGTGGAGGACATGGCTGCACGTACTTCTTATGTGACGGTTAGAGGTGATGCTTCTGCATATGGAGTACAGATTGAGAAGGGATCAGAGACTTAGTCCGCACTATGGACTTATGCTATGGAGTCTACAAACAAGGGGAAAATTCAGCAAACTGTTTTGACTAGTGCAGGCTCTAGCATCAGATCAGAGACAGGATGGGAGTCGCCTGTTGACAGGTACTCTATTTATGCTTATTTGGCTAAATCTCATGGTGCAGATGTACTTGTTGAGGAGAAACGTAAGAGGGATGAAGAAAATCCAAGTGGAGCTAAGAAGACTAGAGGGGGTGAGTTTGTTTCTCCACCTACTGCAGGACCGTCTTCAAGACCAGGGCCAGATCGACAGATGGAGGATGCTCAAAAGAGGGAAAAGAGGCAAGAGCCTAGAGAGAGAAAGCAGCCAGGATTCAGATTGATGTCCGATATTGAGACATCTACAGACATGAAGAAAATCTTTAATGATAAGATACTTGGCAGTGAGGTGACTTTCACTATTTCTGAGATTTTGGGCATCTCAAAAAGAGAGTTTCGGGATCAGTTTCAGGAGGTCCTGAAGAGGAAAAGACATGCATTGGCTACCACTGATACACAGGGAGTTTTGATTGGAGAGTTGGATGAGGATGATGATGAGGTTATGGTTGATAATGCTTCTGTTTTGCCACAGGTAGAGAAGAGGGTTTAGCCTATGCATTATGCTGAAATTGATGAGCCTGTCATGATACCGCGTAGTCACTTTTTGCGGAGCCATTGGGCTAGGGCAACTACAGAGACGATGGTAAAGGTTGGAGAAAAACAGGTGCCTTATGTTGCATTGGTTGATCATGGTTCAGAGATTAATCTCATTGTTCATGGAGTTTATGAGAGTAACAGATGGCCTATGGATGTAGAGCATGGGTGGCGTATGAGAGCCGCCAATAACACTGCAGGTGATTTATATGCTGCTTGCCCTAGTGTCAGGGTTTCTATTGGTGATGTAGAGGAGGATTTTCATTTCTTTGTGCAGGATTCATGCTCTTATCCCATAATTCTTGGTCAGCCATTCATTACAGAGATGCGCATGGAAACAAAGGTCATGGATGATGGATCTGCTTATGCACGGATTCGCAGTAAAGATGGTATGAGAGCAGTTCAGTTTATGACTGTATCTGTGAACCATGTTAGAAACAGGGATACTCTCAGAGATGCACCCTTGCCCACTGTGAGGGATTCGGGTTTTCATTAGGTACCGCCGTTTCGCGAGACGACGGTGGTACAGAGGAGAGGAGATTGGAGTTCTCGCCTCCTGGCAGCAGTGTTTTCTCCTCCGGTTATGTTGGGATTTCAGCAAACAGTTCAATGAGTTATCAGAAGACTTCTAGGTTGCCTAGAGCTGCCAGGCAGTATATATGCAGGAAGGAGAAAAATTTGAAAAATGCAGGAATTTTGGAGGATGATGAGCACATAGATGGGATGTATGACAGTGTGATTTGTGCAGATACGATGACAAAGATGGGAGATATGCTGAAAACTGATATGCTGAATTGTCATGGTAATGTATTAGTGCAATCCCTGGACATGTTTCACGAAATTGCAGATTTTGTGTCACAAATTGAGTCAGAGGCTGAGGAAACTCAGCAAAGAGTGTTGAGTGCTGAAGAAATTCAGCAAACAGAGTTTCCAGCTGGTTATGATCAGCTTTCAGAGAGACAGAGGGCTGAAAATTTTCAGCCAACAGAGTTTACTGCTGAAATATTTCAGCATTCAGAGTTTGGGGCTGTTTCTATGCAGTCCATAGAGCAGAGGGCTGAGAATATTCAGCCATTGGAGTGCAGAATTGCTGATTTACAGCAAGGTTTATGTAATGCAGAAGAGCATAATGAAGCCAGGGTTGACACGAAATACAAAACTGTGGATAAGAAGGTGAAGCCGGTTGCTGTACCGCTTCCACCTAACAGTGATCAGCAAATAGAGAGGGCTGCTAAACAGCAAATTTTGAGGAATCCGGAGCATATTGGTCATAAATTTTCAGCAGAGACACTTGCTGAATTGAAAATTGGAAATCGTGATTTCTTGTTACCCATGGAGAAGCAATGCTTTCAGGAGATGCTTGAGCGTCATGGAAGGGGATTTGCTTTTGTCCCACATGAGATTGGATGTGTGAATCCTGATATTGTTGCTCCTATGGTCATTTTTACTATTCCTCATATCCCATGGAATCTCCGACCTATTCCAGTGCCTAAAGCACACTTGCAAAGCTGATTGATTTATTGAATGAGAAAATCAAGATGGGAATCCTTGAGCCTTCATCTGCACCATACTCAAATAGGTGGTTTACAGTTCCAAAGAAGAATGGCACTCTCCGATTTATTCAGGACATGCAGCCAGTGAACAGAGTTACTATCAGGAATGTTGGTATAGGTCCAGTTGTGGATGAGTTTCCAGAAGCATTTGCTGGACGTGCCATCTATTCTTTGGGTGATTTGTATTCAGGATATGATCAGTTTCAGCTGGCTTTGGAAAGTAGGGACATAACCACCATGAGAACTCCTATTGGGCTTGTCAGGATGTGTACCTTGCCTCAAGGTGCCACTAATTCTGTTGCGCATATGATGAATGCCATGCATAAGGTCCTTCGTGATTACATACCTCAGCTTACTATGCCTTTCTTGGATGATGTGCCCATTAAGGGGTGTGCAGAGGAAGAGAAGAATGAGAGCCTAAATGAGCAGGGATGCAGATACTTTGTGGCTGATCATATTTCAGCATGTGAGAAGATTTTGGCCAGGTTAGAAGAAGTGAACTTGACACTTTCAGGGCAAAAATCTGTTTTTGGAGTGAATGAGGTTGTTATTGTTGGGCATATGTGTGGATATTATGGCAAGAAACCCTCACCTGATAAGGTGAATGCTATAGGCAAGATTGCAGAGTATTGTTCTACCTCTTCAGAGGTACGGAGATTCATTGGTGCTTGTGTGTTTTATATGATTTGGATACCTCATTTTGCACACATAGCAGATTGTTTGTATCAGCTGCTTCGAAAGGGGGAGATATTCTATTGGGATGAGAGCCACACTAAAGCCATGCGGAAATTGAAGAAGTTATTGCAAAATGCTCCTACTCTTAGGAAAGCGGATTATAATTGTGATAGGCCTATTGTGTTGACAGTTGACACTAGTCCAATTGGCATAGGTTGGGCTGTGGGTCAAGATGATGCAGATGGAAATAGGTATGCTATTCGGTTTGGGGCGAAAGTCCAAAACGAGAGACAGAGGAGATATCCGCAAATCAAGAGGGAGTTATTGGGGATTGTCACGGCTCTCAAATGTGACAAGGAGTACTTTATTGGAGCTTCAGTTGTGGTAGAGACAGATTGCTTGCCATTGATTGGTATGATCACGAGTTGCTCTACTCCGGATATAGCCATGTTGAGATGGATTGCATACATCAAGTCATTAAATCCGGAATTTAAACACATAGCAGGGAAGGATAATCCAGTGGCAGATATGTTGTCTAGAGCCAGATATGATGATGAGGAGACTCTACCTTGCAGAAGAGGATGATGCAGAAATTTCAGCCACTATGGTTGATCATGTTTGTCATGTCTATGATATTGTGGCTTTCATAAAAGAACTTTCTGTTGGAGATTGGTTGCAGATTGGCAGATACCTTAGTACACTAAGCAAAAGAGATGAATGGACAGATGAAGAGTTCAAGAAGATCAGAAGGAAAGCCTATGGTTATTTTCTCAAGGACGGATTTCTTTGGAAGCATCCGAAGAAAAGAGGTGGATTACCTTTGCGGGTTGTCTGCGATAGAGAGACACAGTTACAGGTGATGAGGGAGTTTCATGAGAGTCCTTGGGCTGGTCATAGAGGAGTATGGGCTACTTATGAGAAAATCAAGGAGAAATATTGGTGGAAAGGCATGTACAAAGATGTTTCTCACTTTGTTGAGACTTGCAGAGACTGCCAGATGTATTCAGTAGTGCGTCATCGAGATGAGCTTCATCCGACCTATCCACTATGCATTCATTATAAGTGGGTAGTTGATTTGGTTACCATGCCTATGGGTCTATGGCAGATGAGATACATTGTTTTGGCTAGAGAGGATCTTACCAATCATGTTGAGGGCAGATCTTTGAGAACGAAGACCACTAGTACAGTGTGTAAGTTCTTATTGGAGGAAATTTTCTGCAGGTATGGTTGTGTGGGTAAGATCACTGCGGATCGTGGTGAATTGGATGCAGATGAAGCTAGGGAGTTTTTCTCTCAACTAGGAATCAAATTGGCTCTAACCACAGCATATAATCCAGAGGGAAATGGAAAGAGTGAAAGAGGGCATCCGCCGATAGTGAAAGCATTAGCCAAAGCATGCAGAGGACGGATTGGAGAATGGCCAAGACTTCTACCATTTGCTTTATGGGCTGATCGTACGACTCATAGTGTTACCACAGGATATATGCCTGCAGAGTTGATGTATGGTCAGAAACCTGTTATGCCGATTGAGACTTGTGCTTTGACTTGGTCAGTTTTACCTTGGCAGGAGGATTTGATGAGAGAGGAGCTCTTAGCTCTTCGGATTTGACAGTTGGAGAGGAGACCTGAGGATATTCAGCTAGCTATTGACAGGTTGAAAGTTGCTAGACTAAGGAACAAGGACAAGTTTGATAGCAGGCATCGCTTGCGGCCTAGAGCAATAGAAGAGGGAGATTGGGTATTGGTCTTTGATAGTAGCCTTGAAAATCAGCATACTGCACTTCGGAAGATGGTGAAAAGATGGTTTGGGCCATACATAGTCAGACATGTCTTTGATAATGCAACATATGAGCTGACAGAATTGGATGGAACAGTGCTTAGAGTGCCTATTGCTGGAAAAAGAATCAAGATTTTCAAGAAAAGAGATGATGAGGATTATGCATTGGAAGAATTTTCAAGAGAAGAGCAATGACAAGAAACTCCAATGGAAGAGACAGATGATATGACAGATAATCTTGTTGATCTACCGGAAATGCATAACGAAGAGATTGATTTGTTTGTGGATCTTGATGATAATAATCATGGGTAGTTGGCCCATCCGGAGGATGCGCAGGATTAGAGGGGGTGGATGTCGTATTGCTGCGCATTCGAGATGTGAAAACCACCCGAAAGTTGTGTGTGCGATTTAATACTTTATGCACACTTAGTTGTTGTGATTACATTTATTTTCTGCGTATGAGTATAGTGGCGAGCATGAAGGGTTGCTTTCAGTCTATGTTGAGCAGGGTCAAGGAGAGAAGACATTACAACTATACAAACAGATGCAAGAGGAGGGTATTTTCTCAAATCTGTACACGATCAATCTTATTGCTGTGAATAGCAAATACTGCAATGTTTCCACTGACAATAAGCGTGTAATTAATATCGTCAACAGCAAGGAATTTGGAAAGGTTTCGGTTTATGTAAGGATCTTCTCACAGAAAGAAAGTTGATTGTTTAAGATGGCTTTTGCAGCATTTGGTACAACAATGGTGGGAAGCATTACTTTCATTAGAAATGAATGGGATTGCATTATCAGATATACAAAGAGTAGATAAGCTGAAATCTGCTGCTAATGCAGTTTTCCCACTAGTGTTGAACACCTTTTCGGTTCCATGTGATGATTGAAGGGTCTAAGAAGGTTCTAAGGCACTTGTTGGGACATTTTTGGGTTCTAGTGTTTCATATTTAGTGGAGGCATATTCGAGCCCATGAAAGGAGCCGTGCTTTGGGGGGGGAAAAAGAGAAGCTTTTGTGTTTTTGAAAAGTGTTTTTGGTGGGAGAAAAGGGGAAGTAAGGAGGAGGATATTCAGCGCTGAATATGGATTTGGGAGAGGACGATACTCTGCGCGGAATAGAGGAGGAGCAACACCAGATGATGATCAGAATAGCACAAGGAGGGGCTGGAATAGCCTGGACGTGTGCGACGAAAGGGGAGGTCTCAGCTCCTGCAAAAGTGTGCCCGAATAGGCATTGAAAAAAGAAATAGCTGGAGAGGAAGGGGAATCATGGGGAAAAAGCTCTGCAATTTGGGGGCATGGGAGAGGATTGGAAGGGAGACAGTGACGATGAAGGACAGAAGAGCATAGGAGAAGTGCAGAAACAGAGGAGAGGAAGGGGAGTGTGGAAGCCTTGCGCAAGAGGAGAGTGTGGGATGAACAGAAGGAGAAAGGGCGCAATACGTCGCAAAGGAGCTGGAGTCGATGACGAAGATTCTAAAACAATCGGAGGAACCTGCAGTAACTGAAGGAAAGAAGTATTAGTGAGCTTGCTGAAGATAAAGGAAGTCCTTGACGGACTCTGATCTGCAGAAAATAATGAAATTAACATGTCAGAAGATCACGTTGGTGACGACAATGAAGAAAGGAAGCTGAAGACTGAACGAAGAAGAAGAACGACAAGCTCGATGAAGAGAACCTTGCTGCTGTAGTAACTGAGGATTTGCACTTTGAAGACCCATTGATTATCATGCTTAAGACAGATGCGTTGAAGGAGGGAACAGAAAAGGAGATTGGGGAAGGACGTCGGCCTGCCTGCCTAGTCGTCTCTGTGATTATGCTGTATGATGCAATAGCGTAACAGAAAATTACAAGAGAGAAAGAGGAATGCGGCCTTGAGCAGGAGCTTCGTCTTCCAGGCCTCTGGAACGGATGACTTCGATCATCCTTACAGAATGACAATCGATAACAGATACAAGAAGGCGGCGGAGAAGAAAATTCAGCTGAAAAAGCTCTCACTTGCACAGACGAAGTGCTGAAGGGGATTATGACCAGAGCTGCAGAGCTTAAGATATGGCAATTTCATGTTTCTTCAAAGATAGCTGGAAGCAGCTGAGAAAGCTTTGGAGCTTCCTATCATTGTGTCGTCAAACGACTACCCTGACAAGATCTCCAGATTTGAACCAGTCGATGTTTCGTTTCATTCTCTAGCCCTTCGTCTTTCAGGGATCAGTGAGAAGCAGGAAGAAGAGGAGGCCTTATCCTCAATCAAGGAGGAAAGCATCTCTGCTTCCTCGAACTCTTTTCACTTCAAGCAAGGGGAGACTTCTGGTGTGCTATTAGCCAGTCTCAGCCTCATCTCTCATTGATTCTCCTCGATCATATCACTCAGAGAGAGAGAGAGCTCGACCTCCTCTCATCTTCCTTTACATGAACAGGATGACGATAATAATGATGAAGCACGCAATGTTTATCATACAAAGATGAAGATGAAGGCAATCACTAGGCCATCAGAATTCCCTTCTGTATGAGGCCAAGGGTCTCTAACTCATCATTGTCTACCTGAACCGTATTCCTCCTTGGAAGCCCTTCACACACAGAGGCAGGACACCATGGCATGATCTCTGATGGATGCCTTTATACGGATATTGGTGTTCACTTCGTTTTTAGCATACACCTGTACTTCTCTGTCTGATCTATCTACTTGACTCTGAACTGAATAGTGCAGGGTATTTGTAAAAGCATAAACCCATAACTATAATACAGAACAGTCCAGAACTTGTTACTATGTGGGAAATTGGACAATGTATGTGGAAATATAACCATGGGATTTTAGTCACTGAAGATCTTGAAACTGTTATCTACAGCTTAATCATTTATAAGAGTTAATGATGTTGCAAACTTATCGGATATAACAGAGGAAGATGTCATCCCTTGCTCTATTTCGGAGGGTGGATTTTGGATCATGCTGATATTGTATGAGCTCTGTTTTGAGCTCTTATGAAGTGGAAAAGCTTGAACTACTTAATCAGAAAGTTCTGAATGTTGCTGTTATACTGTTACCCTTTTATGCAATCATTATTGGCTGATTGTCAGGATTGCTGAAGAATAAAGACCTTTTTGTGGAAAGACACGGAAGGCCTTGGTCCAAAAAGTAAAACAGAGTTGACATCATTTTCTCATCTTGATTATTTGCTTGATTGATCTTCTAACCTGAAATTAATCAGGATCCTCTGTGGTTGCGACATTGCTTTCACAAATCCTTTGACATCGTCATCGGCTCTTCTTCTCGAACCTTGCCATGATATCAGGTCCATTGTGGAGTGCATTTTGTCAATACACCCCAGGCGAAAATGCTGTCTGCACAACCATGCTGTCGTGCTGCTGCGCATCCGAGCCGTAAACACCTCCATTTTTGTTGTGCATTTGTGTTATCTTTTCGCGTGTGTTTCATTGTGTGTGATTGCTGCATTATCTTTCCGTCCTTTTCAGTACCCGCATCCAATGTATATACTCCACTTGTGTGTTTGTGTTTGTGTGTGTTTTTGTTTGTGTGCATGTTGTGTGTGTGTGTGTCAGAAAAATATGAAAAACTGATGCCAAAGGACATTATCAAGCTGTTAATTTCAATGATGATCTCCAAGAAAAGTGTAAGAAATCGTGGAATCAAAGGAAGCTTTGTAGAAGCCGACATTTAAGCTATGAAGATAAAGGTTGCACGTGAACAAGGTCAACGTAATATGCGGGATAAAGCATTTTTGAAGAAGATACATTAGCACTATCTGCCATGGAGGAGAAGGGTTCATATGCCTTTGCCAAAGACTTTTTGAATGGAGGAGTCTCTACAGCTATCTCAAAGATTGCTTCTTCCCTCCTTCTTGTATATCCCCTTGATTATGCTAGAATTCGCCGTGCCAATGAAGTCAAGACTGCAAAGAAAGGAGGGGAACGTCAATTCAATGGACTCTTGGATGTCTACAAGAAGACTCTTAGAAAGTTTCTATAAATTTGGGGTTGTGATGGTAATGACACCCACAGAGAATCTTTAGATTATCGACTTAAAGGTGCCCATCCGGATGGATCTAGGAGAAAAGCCTATAGAGCCTACTGTTTTGAGAGAAGGCTTTCTGTTTCGAAAATTGGAGGGAAAGATCAAAAGCTTTGCATCCTCAAAATAGCCTTACTAATGCTAAGTTGAGATTGGGGCGCTCAAAATTCAAAAGGGGCGCATTGCTATGGAATTTATGGTCGAAGCTATGAAAAGAGGTGATCATCAGAGAGGCTAAAAAAAAAAACTTGCATATGGTGGAGGGAGGACTACGACATCTACCTATGGTGGCCGGAATTAGCAGTGGTCAAGGAGCAGATGCGATCATCAGCAAAGGAAGGACATCATCGAATGCGCCCGACAGAGATCTCATATTCTGACGTGAAGGAGATTGACGCTCCCAGCGATGATTACAATTCCAATAATTTCTACTGTTGCTTTGGAGGATTGATCCACTTCTAGAGAGGCGGCCTATAGCTCCACAGGTCTTTCCACCACAGCCGATCTGCCGCATCGCCTTGCTTCCTTTCGAGCTTTCTTTGCCCGATTGTTCATTTGAAGGACCTTCTCAGCTCTGTTTCATCATCATCGAAGTTCAGCAGGCAGTTTCTAAGGTGCTTGTCTTCTCTCGCCCGGAGCCCTTTTCTGAACTCGCTCTGGGGAAAAAGCTTCAAGGTTTGCACCAATATCTTTCAAGCCGCAAATTTTCTTACTGAAGCTTGGATTGAGCACGAATCCACAACCAACCAGAAATAGGACATTCCAAGAATGCCAAGGAAAAACAGCAGTGGACAGAGGCGATTGAAGGGGAGATGAACGATATGAGGATCTGAATGTTAGCATATGAAGCTCTGCAAGCGGATGACAAAGAGCAAGCTCTGTGACATGGAGATGTTCAAATATTTGCAATCGAAGAAGATGCTGCAACCAATTGTAAGAAAAGGTCGACGCTTGCTAGCATGGCCATCGAGCTTGAAGTTACTGCGATCCTATTATGAATGTAAAGTTGTTTCATTATCATAAGGATGGGTTGGCAAATCAGAAGAGGGACTTGGGGTTCAATCCTGTGTAGTGGAAGGTGGTTGTAACTTCAATTACGATCAGAAAGTTATCACCAACTCTTTAAGCAGATAACCAGGCAGCAAATCTTTAGGATTCAGCATTGCCTTCTAAGCATTTGGCAGTGCAGTTGCTAAGTGTCTTCTTATCCAGAGATGAATCACAGACTGACTCTTCAGAAAGTCCCATAGCTAAGCCCTATTTGTCAAAGGGGTGGCATTGAGCTTCTTCATCGCACATTGCTATTGATTTGTGCACTATATAGAGTTATCCTGTGGCAAGGCATGGTAGCAAATGAATTACTGGAACTGAGATTTCGCCTTACTGATGTTGGTACAGAAATTGGACCCAAATTGGTAGCATCCTTAGCTAATTTTATAGGTTGCAAAAGGGATAATGAATCACATTTGGTCATGTACATAGGGGTTGCTGCCCACTGAACTCCATTGTTTTGACATTGTATGGATTTCTGAAAATTGTTCACAGGGATTACTACCCAGCAGAATTTAACAAGTCTATGTGCCAATGGCAAAACTGATCTCGAACACCTGAATGCAAAGCTGGATATGAGATACTACAGATTTTTCTGAACATGGACCTCATGTAATTTACTTGACAAGCAATTTAGAGTACTTTGGCATCAAAAATTCGATTTCTTCTTGTTAGCCTCTTTCTTTGCTGCAACTTGAACTCCATGTTCAGCAGCTCTTACACAAACTCTACGACATTTCTGGTGAACCCGACGTGAAAGTGCTGCATCAATTTTCAGCAAGATGTGAGACTCGCAAGAAGAGATGACAGATGACAATGTCATGAAGGACCTGTTTCAGTCATTTACAACCTATATGCAGCAGCAAGCTCACGCGAAATGTGATAGTGATGCCATGGATGCCTTGAAAGCTGTCCAACAGGACATGAAGCAGTTCAACGGCCAACAAGTGTCAACTTACCTGCATTTATATGAAGAAAAGATGAAGTTTTTTGGGGTTTCTCAAGATGTTTGGAGCCGCTACTTCTTGCGGATCGTGGTTCACGCACTTGAAGTCCGAATTTCAGAAATTCAAGGAACACGTGCTGGTTGGGCAGAGTTTAAGAAGGCATTAAAAGATGAATATTTCCTGGAGGATACAGGTCTTATGAACCGCAGGAATTTCTTAGCATGGGTTTCTATGCCTAATAAGGGACTTTCAGTTACCGCCCTTCTGCGAGAGTTTGAGAGCCGCTATGATCAGTTGGATGGAACTGAGCAACAAGCTTTGGAGATGCAAAAAGTGGAATTATTTTTACAAGCTGCTGATGCTGATTTACAGGAAAAGTTGGATGATCTTTTGGAAGATCAAGCTATTGATTCAGGTTTAAAGACCGAGTGGAGGCATGTCATTGATGCTGTGAATGCGCTTGTTAAGAAGCAGCGCAGGAGAGTACGATTACATCGTAATACAGGATCTGCATCTGAAAAATCTTTGGAGACCTCTACTTCTACCCCTGCTGCAAGTTCTATGCCTAAGCCTACTCCTCCTGTTGTAAATCCACCAGTTCTTGCTGCTCCAGTGCCCTTATCCGTAGATGATGTTATTAAAGGCTTGGCAGATTTGACGATAGAGGCAGTCAAGGCTGAAGTTGGGAAGTTAAAAGAGCAACTTATGTCAGTACCTGCTGTAGCACCTGCTCCAATGACTGCATTTCCAGCTGGCCAAAGAAAAGGGAGATGATGTATTTTGTGCGATAGTACAAAGCACCAACACTGCAGAGATTGTGATGCTTTTCAGGAAGCGCGTAAGAAGAACGTAGTGTTTTGGGGACAAGATGGGAAGATATGGCTGACACAGACTGGTGCTCCTCTTGACACAAACTTTGGTAAGGGAGGCATGAAGAAGCTTGTTGATGATATGGCTGCGCGATCAGCTTATGTGGGTGTTAGAGGAGATGCTTCAGCTTATATAGTCCAGCTTGAGCAGAAATCAGATGGAGACTCTACCTTATGGTCCTCTGCCTTGGAGATAGCGAGAAGAGGGAAAGTTCAGGCATCCACTATGACTTGTGTGGGCTCCAGCATCCGAGGAGAAACGGGATGGGATTCTCCTGTTGACAGGTATTCTATTTTTGCTTATATGGCGAAAACATAGGGTTTAGATGCCATGGTTGAGGAAAAGAGAAGAAGAGATGAGGAGGGTCTCAGCACCTCCAAAAAGACTAGAGGGGGTTACTTTGTTTCACCACCTGTTACAACTCCACCTACGACGAGTTCTCCAGCTCAATCAGGTCCTGAACAACCTATGGGAGACAAGCAGATGAAAGAAAAGAGGCAACCAAGAAAGGAGCCAGGATTCAAGCTCTTGTTAGACCTTGATATGCAGACGGATATGAGTAAGATTTTTCATGAAAGAATTTTGAATAGTGAAGTCACTTTTACTGCTGGAGAAGCTCTTGGGATTGCTAGAAGAGAAATACAGGATCAGATGCAGGATCTTTTGCGGAGAAAACGACATGCAATGGAAGGACTTGCTTTACAGGGGTTATGGCATGGAGCTCTTGAGGAAGAGCATGATGATGCAGTGATGGTTGAGAATGCTTCTATCAATCTGCAGTTGGAGAAAATAGTTCAGCCTATGCAGTATGAAGATGATGATACCCCTATCCTCATTCCTCGCAGCCATTTTTCACGCAGTTATTGGGCTAGAGCAACCACTGAGACGGTGGTAAGGATTGGAGAGAAACAGATTCCTTTGGTCGCTTTAGTCGATCATGGTTCCGAGATTAATCTTATTGCTCGAGGTGTTTATGAGAGTGGCAAGTG
Source organism: Lygodium microphyllum (assembly GCF_053477565.2). NCBI lineage: Eukaryota > Viridiplantae > Streptophyta > Polypodiopsida > Schizaeales > Lygodiaceae > Lygodium > Lygodium microphyllum. The sequence goes on from NC_141136.1 coordinate 48,599,569, forward strand.
GCCTATGGATGCAGAGCATGGTTGGCGCATGAGAGCGATCAATAATACTTCTGGTGATATGTATGCTGCTTGTCCGAGCATCAGAATTTCTATTGGTAATGTTGAAGAGGATTATCATTGCTTTGTTCAGGATTCTTGCTCTTATCCGATTATTCTTGGACAGCCTTTCATTACAGAAGCAAGAATGGAGACGAAAGTGATGGATGATGGTTCAGCCTATGCACGGATATGCAGTAAGGATGGTATGCGAGCTGTTCAGTTTATGACTGTTGGAGTAAATCATCCGAGAAACAAGGACTCCTTGCGTGAGGCACCATTACCTGCGAAGGAGTTGGATTTTCATTAGGTACCGCTGTCTTGTGAGACACCAGTGGTACAGAGCTGAGAAAAGAGGAGATCTCGCCTCCTGGCAGCCAGTCTTTCTCCACTAATTTTGTTGGTTTTTCTTCAGATAGTTCAGTGAGTTATCAGAAAATTTCAGATTTGTCTAGAGCTGCCAGGCAGTACATTGGTCGTAAGGAGAAAGAGTTGAAGACTGCAGGTATTTTGCAAGCAGAAGAGCATGTGGATGGGCTGTATGAAGGAATGTCTTATGCAGATACATTGTTTGAGATGGGAAATATGCTGAAAACTGATGTATGTAAGGGTTCAAAGATCATACCTGTGCAAACCTTGGATATGTATCAGGAAATTTCTGATTTTATGCTGAAAACAGAGTCAGAGGCTGAGAAAACTTAGCAAACCGAATCTATGGCTGAACTTGATCAGCTTTCAGAGTTGCAGAGGGCTGAAACCATTCAGCCAACAGAGTTTAATGTTGAAAAATTTCAGCATACAGAGTTTCAGGTTGCACCCATGCAGTCCATAGAGCAGAGGGCTGAAACCATTCAGCCAACAGAGTTTATTGCTGAAAAATTTCAGCATACAGAGTTTTCAAGCTGCACGCATGCAGTCCATAGAGCAAAGGGCTGAGATCTTTTAGCCAACAGAGTTGAGAGTTGCTAAAAAATTGCAGAAATTGCAGCAAAGAAAAGAGTGCCTGACTGATGCCAAGGTTGTACATGAAGTATAAAACAGTTGATAAGAAGGTTAAGCTGGTTGCAAGGCCGCTTCCTCCTAATAGTGATGAGCAGATAGAAAAAGCTATGAAGCAGCCTATGTTGAGAGATCCTGCAAATATTGGATATAAATTTACAGCTGAAACTCTTGCAGAATTGAAGATTGGAAATGATGATTTCTTGCCTCCAGTGGAAAAGGAATGTTTTAGGGAGATGCTTGGACGTCATGGTAAGGCATTTGCTTTCTTTCCTCATAAAATTGGCTGCATTAGTCCCGAATTGGTTGCGCCTATGGTCATCTTCATTGTCCCTCATGTGCCATGGAATATATGTCCTATACCTGTGCCTAGAGCACACTTGCCAAAGCTGATAGAGTTGCTGAATGAGAAGATTAAGATGGGAATTTTGAAACCCTCTTCTGCGCCCTATTTTAACAGGTGGTTTACTGTACCAAAGAAGAATGGTACCTTGAGATTTATTCAGGATATGTAGCCCATGAATAGAGTGACAATCAGGAATGTGGGAACAGGTTCAGTTGTGGATGAGTTTGCTGAGGCTTTTGCAGGATGAGCCATCTATTCCCTAGGTGACTTGTATTCTAGTTATGATCAGTTTCAGCTTGCCTTGGAAAGTAGGGATATTACTACTATGCGGACACCTATTGGTCTTGTGAGGATGTGTACCTTGCCTCAAGGTGCCACCAACTCAGTTGCTCATATGATGAATGCTATGCATAGAGTTTTACGAGACTATATTCCGCAGTATACCATGCCTTTCCTAGATGATGTGCCTATTAAGGGTTGTGCAGAAGAAGAAAAGAATGAGAGTCTTGATTTGCGAGGATGTAGACAGTTTGTGGCTGAACACTTGGTTGCTTGTGAGCAAATATTGACACGATTAGAGGAGGTGAATTTGACTCTTTAAGGGCTAAAATCTGTCTTTGGTGTTAATGAAGTCATCATAGTTGGGCATATGGTTAGTTATTATGGCAGGAAGCCTTCACCTGCAAAGGTGGATGCCATAAGCAGGATTGCAGAGTATTGCTCCACTACTTCAGAGGTGCAGAGATTTGTGGGAGCTTGTGTATTTTACATGATTTGGATTCCTCATTTTTATCGCATAGCAGATGTTCTCTATCAGCTGCTTTGAAAGGGGCAGAAGTTTCATTGGGATGAGAGGCATTCGAAAGCCATGCGTAAGCTCAAGAAGCTGTTGCACTCAGCTCCTACTCTTCGCAAGGCGGATTATCAGTGTGGACGGCCAATCATGTTGACAGTTGATACTAGCCCTATTGGCATAGGTTGGGCAGTGGGATATGATGATGCTGATGGAAATAGATATGCAATCCGCTTTGGAGCTAAAGTTCTTAATGAGTGGCAGAGGAGATATCCGCAGATTAAAAGAGAGTTGTGGGGAGTAGTCACTGCACTAAAGTGTGATAAAGGGTATTTTATTGGTGCTTCAGTTGTTGTGGAAATAGATTGCTTGCCTTTGCTTGGCATGATTACTAGTTTTTCAACTCTAGATATAGCGATGCTTCGATGGATTGCCTTCATCAAATCATTGAATCCAGAATTTCGACATATAGCACGAAAAGATAATCCAGTTGTGCTGACATGCTTTCTAGAGTGAGATATGAGGATGAGGAGTCAATGCTTGCAGAAGATGATGAGATAGAGTTTGCAGCTTCTGTCCTTGTTCATGATTGTCATGTATCTACTGTTGAAGCCTTTACTGAAGAACTCTATGTTGACGAGTGGCTGCAAATTGGTCAGTATCTGAGTTCATTGACTCGAAGAGCTGATTGGACAGATGATGAATTCAAGAAAATCAGAAGAAAGGCTTATGGGTATTTCTTGAAAGATGGTTTTCTTTGGAAGCACCCAAAGAAGAGAGGCGGACTACCCTTGAGAGTAGTTTGTGAGGTAGCGATGTAGATACATATTATGCGAGAGTTTCATGTGAGTTCTTGGGCTGGTCATAGAGGTGTATGGGATACCTATGAGAAAGTCAAAGAAAGATACTGGTGGAAAGGGATGTATAAAGATGTTTCCCACTTTGTGGAGACTTGCAGGGACTGTCAGCTTTACTCTTTAGTGCGGCATCGTGATGAGTTGCATCCGACCTATCCACTATGTATGCATTATAAGTGGGTGGTAGACTTGGTTACTTTGCCAATGGGACTTTGGCAGATGAGATATCTTGTCTTGGCTAGGGAGGATCTTACAAACTATGTTGAAGGTAGATCTTTGCGGACGAAGACCACTACTACAGTATGTAAATTCTTGTTGGAAGAAATATTTTGCAGGTATGGATGTATAGGCAAGATTACAGCTGATCGTGGAGAGCTAGATGCAGACAAAGCTAGATAAATTTTCTCATGTCTTGGGATTAAGTTGGCTCTTACTACTGCCTATAATCCAGAAGGGAATGGCAAGAGCGAAAGAGGATATCTGCCGATAGTTAAGGCATTGGCAAAAGCTTGTAGAGGTCGGATTGGCCGAGATTACTACCTTTTGCATTGTGGGCAGACCGCTCTACACATAGTGTGACTACTGGATATATGCCTGCAGAGTTGATGTATGGGCAAAAACCTGTCATGCCTACAGAAATCTATGCTCTCACGTAGAGTGCTCTTCCATGGCATGAAAATTTATCAAGGGAGGAGCTTCTAGCTCTTCGGATTCGTCAACTAGAGAGAAGGGCAGAAGATGTGCAGCTAGCAGTTGATCGTTTGAAGGCAGCCCGACTCAAAAACAAGGACAGGCTTGATTTGAGGCATCGCTTGAGGCCTAGAGCCATAAAAGAAGGAGATTGGGTTCTAGTACACGACAGTAGTCTAGAGAATCAGCATAGTAGCATGAGAAAAATGGTTCAAAGATGGTTTGGACCGTATGAGGTGAAACATGTTTTTGACAATGCTACTTATGAGTTGGCTGAATTGGATGGGACGGTATTGAGGGTGCCCATTGCTGGAAAACGAGTCAAGATTTTCAAGAGAAGAGAAGATGAAGAGTATGTACTTGAAGCATTGGCAGAAGAAGTAGAGAATATGGATGATGAAGCTAATGGAGAAAAAGGTCTACCAGAAACTGATGAAGGACAGGACCTGTTTGTGGACTTGAATGATCCTGGATAGTTGGCTCATCCAGAGGATGCACAGGTTTAGAGGGGGTGGATGTCGTGCTGCTGCGCATCCGAGCCGTAAATACCTCCATTTTTGTTGTGCATTTGTGTTATCTTTTCGCGTGTGTTTCATTGTGTGTGATTGCTGCATTATCTTTCCGTCCTTTTTAGTACCCGCATCCAATGTATATACTCCACGTGTGTGTTTGTGTTTGTGTGTGTTTCTGTTTGTGTGCATGTTGTGTGTGTGTGTGTGTGAGAAAAATATAAAAAACTGATGCCAAAGGACATTATCAAGCTGTTAATTTCAATGATGATCTCCAAGAAAAGTGTAAGAAATCGTGGAATCAAAGGAAGCTTTGTAGAGGCCGACATTTAAGCTATGAAGATAAAGGTTGCATGTAAAAAAGGTCAACGTAATATGCGGGATAAAGCATTTTTGAAGAAGATACATTAGCACTATCTGCCATGGAGGAGAAGGGTTCATATGCCTTTGCCGAAGACTTTTTGAATGGAGGAGTCTCTGCGGCTATCTCAAAGATTGCTTCTTCCCTCCTTCTTGTATATTCCCTTGATTATGCTAGAATTCGCCATGCCAATGAAGTCAAGACTGCAAAGAAAGGAGGGGAACATCAACTCAATGGACTCTTGGATGTCTACAAGAAGACTCTTAGAAAGTTTCTATAAATTTGGGGTTGTGATGGTAATGACACCCACAGAGAATCTTTAGATTATCGACTTAAAGGTGCCCGTCCGGATGGATCTAGGAGAAAAGCCTGTAGAGCCTACTGTTTTGAGAGAAGGCTTTCTGTTTCGAAAATTGGAGGGAAAGATCAAAAGCTTTGCATCCTCAAAATAGCCTTACTAATGCTAAGTTGAGATTGGGGCGCTCAAAATTCAAAAGGGGCGCATTCCTATGGAATTTATGGTCAAAGCTATGAAAAGAGGTGACGATCAGAGAGGCTAAAAAAAAAAACCTTGCATATGGTGGAGGGAGGACTACGACATCTACCTATGGTGGCCGGAATTAGCGGTGGTCAAGGAGCAGATGCGATCATCAGCAAAGGAAGGACATCATCGAGTGCGCCCGACAGAGATCTGATATTCTAACGTGAAGGAGATTGATGCTCCTAGCGATGATTACAATTATGAGAATTTCTGCTGTTGCTTTGGAGGATTGATCCACTTCTGGAGAGGCGGCCTATAGCTCCACAGGTCTTTCCACCACAGCCGATCTGCCGCATCGCCTTGCTTCCTTCCGAGCTTTCTTTTCCCGATTGTTCATTTGAATGACCTTCTCAGCTCTGTTTCATCATCATCGAAGTTCAGCAGGCAGTTTCTAAGGTGCTTGTCTTCTCTCGCTCGGAGCCCTTTTCTGAACTCGCTCTGGGGAAAAAGCTTCAAGGTTTGCACCAATCTCCTTCAAGCCGCAAATTTTCTTACTGAAGCTTGGATTGAGCATGAACCCACAACCAACTAGAAACAGGACATTCCAAGAATGCCAAGGAAAAATAGCAGTGGACAGAGGCGACTGAAGGGGAGATGAATGATATGAGGATCTGAATGTTAGCAGATGAAGCTCTGCAAGCAGATGACAAAGAGCAAGCTCTGCGACATGGAGATGTTCAAAGATTTGCAATCGAAGAAGATGTTGCAACCAATTGTAAGAAAAGGTCGACGCTTGCTAGCATGGCCATCGAGCTTGAAGTTACCGCGATCCTATTATGAATGTAAAGTTGTTTCATTATCATAAGGATGGGGTGGCAAATCAGAAGAGGGACTTGGGGTTCAATCCTGTGCAGTGGAAGGTGGTTGTAACTTCAATTGCGACCAGAAAGTTATCACCAACTCTTTAAGCAGATAACCAGGCAGCAAATCTTTAGGATTCAGCATTGCCTTCTGAGCATTTGGCGGTGCAGTTGCTAAGTGTTTTCTTATCCAGAGATGAATCACAGACTGACTCTTCAGAAAGTCCCATAGCTGAGCCCTATTTGTCAAAGGGGTGGCATTGAGCTTCTTCATCCCACACTACTGTTGATTTGTGCACTATATAGAGTTATCCTGTGGCAAGGCATGGTAGCAAATGAATTACTGGAACTGAGATTTCGCCTTAATGATGTTGGTACAGAAATTGGACCCAAATTGGTAGCATCCTTAGCTAATTTTATAGGTTGCAAAAGGGATAATGAATCACATTTGGTCATGTACATAGGGGTTGCTGCCCACTGAACTCCATTGTTTTGACATTGTATGGACTTCTGAAAATTGTTCACAGGGATTACTACCCAGCAGAATTTAACAAGTCTATGTACCAATGGCAAAACTGATCTCGAACACCTGAATGCAAAGCTGGATATGAGATAATACTACAGATTTTTCTGAACATGGACCTCATGTAATTTACTTGACAAGAAATTTAGAGTACTTTGGCATCAAAAATTCGATTTCTTCTTGTTAGCCTCTTTCTTTGCTGCAACTTGAACTCCGTGTTCAGCAGCTCTTACACAAACTCTATGACAACGCTGTATATTTTGTACTATACATTGGAACACTCAAATTAGTTGTCACATATAAAATATAGATACGACAAATCCTAAACACGTCATCACCTTTGGACTACATCCCCTCGAGAATTTCCACTCCTCCATTGAGACATCCGCCCCTTCGCGAGATGTTGCGGTCAAAGCACCATGCAACTATCACGTTGACATGAACCACGAAATCTCCTCCATACCCTCGGGATATCGAATCCGTTGATGGTGCGTACTACGTCAAAATTCAGATCACACTTCCTCTCAATCTTGCCTAGCAATCTAGTACCTGGCGAGCCACATCTCCATAGAGGCATGGTGCAATATACAAAAGCGATTCATCTTCTCCTCCATTGCAACATCCATTCTTTTTTCTACCCCATTTCCAACCACCACATCTCCAGCCAATCTATCATCGTCCTTCAGCGACCATAGCATTTTATTGTCTGGATGCACCGTTGGTAGCCATTGTGAAATATGCACCAGCACCTTATGTCAAGATTGTGGGAGAGAAGGAAGGAGTCTCACTTGTAGCTTTCTTGCTTGCACAATGGGGGAATACACACAAAGGTGGAGGCTGAAAACAGTTTTCCTCTTCTTAGTTGTGTAAGCCAAAAAATCTCTCTTACAAAGAAATAGAATAACCCTATATATGGGTCTCAAACCAAACTCAACTAACTAAGGTGGTATACTAACTGAGCCACAAACTAGAGTAGATAAGGATAGCTGTCATCTAGCTATTATTCATGGGCGGTGTACCAACCGCATCTGCAAACTGACAAGTCGGTGACATAAATGCACAACGGTCACCCTGGCATATCACGAGTGGAGCTCGATATCTCAACACTCCCCCTCGAGCTCAATCCCAATTCTTGCACACCAAGCAGGTCTCTAAACTTGCGCAGCTTCTCTGCGCCCAATGCCTTCGTAAATATGCCAGCCACCTGATCCTCTGTGCTGACATAAACTAGATCAATAAGACCTAGTAAAACCCTCTCCCGCACATAGTGATAATGCACCTCAATGTGCTAGCATGATAGACTGGGTTGTTTGCCAAGTGTATACTACTCATGTTGTCACAATAAATGACAACTGGCCCATCTGTAGACTGATGCATATCATAAAGTAGCTTATGCAACCAAGCTACCTCACATGCAGCCATTGCTGCACCCCTGTACTCAGTCTTTGGGCTCGACAAGGCAACTGTAGGTTGTTTCTTGCTGCTCCAAGTGACTGCAGCACTCCCAAAAGAGAAGACGTATCCACTTGTAGATCGTCTATCAAAAATACTACCAGCCCAATTAGCATCAGTGTATCCATGCAACTGTATCTGAATCTCAGTCTCATAAAATAGTCCATACTACAATGTGGACTTCACATACCTGAGTATGCGTCTAGCCGCATCCAAATGCGGTTTCCTTGGAGCGTGCATAAACTAACTTACCAATCCAACAGCATAGCTCAAATCTGGCCCGGTAATAGTCATATAAATCAAACTTTCTACTTATGCGTCTGTACATAGTAGGGTCTTCCATAAGCTCACCTGCATCTGCGCTCAGCTTCACATTCTGCTCCAAAGGAACTGAAATAGGCTTACAGCCTGTCATCCCATATTTAGACAGCATGTCCAATCCATACTGCCTCTGCAAGAGCCATATCCCACTTGGTGATCTAATCACCTCAATGCCCAAAAAATAACAGAGCTCTCCCAAATTCTTCATCTCAAACTTCTGCTTCAATAGCATTTTCACATGAAGGATATTTTCATCACTGTCACCTGTCATAATCAAATCATCAACATAAATGACAAGTAGCATAATATCTTTCTTTGTTTTTCTCACATAAAGTGAGAAATCTGCCTTGGAAATTTGAAAGCCAATAGTGACAAGATACTGTCCTATCTTATCAGACCATGCTCTAGGTGCTTGCTTTAAGCCATACAAGGCTTTCTTCAACCTGCAAACAAACTCAGGATGAACAGCATGCACATAACCTGGTGGCTGCTCCATATATACCTCTTCTTGAAAATCACCATGCAAGAATGTATTCTTTACATCCATCTGATGTAAAGACCATTCCTTTGATGCAGCCATAGCAATGACTGCTCTTACGGTTGCCATCCTTGCAACTGGACTGAATGTTTCTTCATAATCAATGCCATATGTTTGTGCATATCCCTTGACTACTAATCTTGCCTTGTATCTGCTCACAGAACCATCTACATTGTGCTTCACCTTATAAACCCACTTACAACCAATTGCATTCTTATCTTTAGGCAAAGGTACCAATTCCCATGTAGCATTTGCTTCCAAGGCATCCATTTCTTCATCCATGGCTTTCTCCATTTTTCTTTTCCCATGGCTTGCTCCAAAGAAGTGGGTGTTGGTTCCTGTATCACTTTGACTATATAGGCATAGTGAATGGCTGTAAATCCAACATATTTCAGCCTATCCACAGGATACCTAGCTCTGGTAGACCTGCGCAAAGTAGGTTCACTCCCAGGTGCTCTCAAAACATCCCTAGTCTTCCTTACTCTAGGTGTAACAATAGAAGGAATACCCAACTCATCATCAATGCTCTGTTCTGAGCCACTGGATTCACCATCCACATAAGAGTGACTTGCATTCACATCAAACATGGGCTGATCTACCTTCTCTTTTCCTTTTCGTAATACCTGCATACCACTATCTGCATTGCTTTGAGAAGATTCTCCTGATCTCAATCTGCCTGTTCATGGTGAAGAATGTGAACCACTGCTAGAGGACACTCCAGGTCCACTAATATCTTGTGACTGCTGTTGTGAATTCTGTGCAGCATTACCATTTTGTGCATCTACATTATCAATCACATTTACAGGTTTATACCAGCTACTCATCTCATAAAAAACAACATCTCTACTCACTGTAAACTTACGAGTAGAAGGGTTATAGCATCTATACCCTTTTTGCTGCAGAGAATAACCAATAAAGATGTACTTCTCAGCTTTTGGATCCAACTTGGATCTCAACTCATCTGGCACATGAACATAGGCAATGCAACAAAAAATTTTCAAATGAGAAATATCTGGTGTCCTACCAGTATACCTCTCCTCTGGAGTCATGCCATGTATTGCTGTAGTGGGAGTCTTGTTCATTATGTAGACTGCTGTAGCAACTGCCTCAGCCCAGTAAAAATCTGGCAAGTCTTTTTCGTTGAGCATGGCACGAGATACCTCTCCAACATGCCTGTTTTTTCTTTCTGCAATTCCATTTTGTTGTGGGGTATGACTACATGAATATTGCTGCTTTATGCCGTGCTCTTGCAGGAACCTTGCAAACTCATTTGAGAGGTACTCTCCCCCTCCATCTCACCTTAGGCATTTTATTTGCAGACCTATTTCTTTTTCAATCATAGCTTTAAGAGTTTTGAAATGCCCAAAAACTTCACTTTTCTTTTTCATAAAATACACCCAAACTTTTCTGCTATAGTCATCAATAAAAGTGACAAAATAATGACAGCCTCCAAGAGATGCAGCTTTAGTAGTCCAGACATCAGAGTGGATTAATTCCAATGGCTTCTTACTCTCTTAAACATGTCTAGGAAATGGTTTCCTTGCCTGTTTTCCAAATTGACAGGCTTCACATAGCTTATGCATTTCTGCAACCTTGAATTTAGGCAATCCTACAACAATATTTTGGGCTTGCATTGATTTAGGCTGCTATACATTAACATGACCAATGCGTTTATGCCAAATATCAATATCTGCAACTACACCGGTCCCATGTGCAAACATTGCTGCACTCAATTCCGGCATGTCTGCATTCAACGTAAACATTCTGCCCTTCTTCTTTCCTTTTGCTATCAAGGGACCTTTATTTTTCATATCCTCAACAAAGCATCCATGAGAATTAAATCTGACGTGCAAGCCTTGCTTAACCATTTGACCAACAGAAACCAGGTTCTTGGTGATATTCGGGACATGAAATACATCTGACAGGTATTTCTTTTTTCCATCCTGCATAGACAAAGGAATATTTTCAATCTGCACAATAGGATGTGCAGTATCATCACCAGTCTCCACAAATCCTGGGTTTTTCATTTTCCTTGCATCCTGCATCCATTCTACATCGCCTGTCATGTGGTTTGATGTACCTGAGTCAACATACCACACATCGTTGCTTTTTTCTACACTTGTCATAGAATTGGTCATGAGCTGTACCATAAACAAATGCTCATTTCTATCATCACCCTGTCTACTAGAAGATGCATAATTCCCTTGTTGCAATTTTCCATTCATGATGTCATTCTGCTTTTTATAGCAGTCTTTAGCCATATGACCCATTTTACCACAATAGTAGCATTCAACATTGCTGTTTGCATTTTGGCCTCTTTGCTATCCACCATGACCTCTTTGGCTCCCCCTGCCTCTAGAGTTACCACGTCCTCCTCCATAGGACTGGTTTTCTTGAGTTTGCTACATATTCTGATTTCTACCACGGCCTCCAGATCGGCCTCCTCTACCTCTGCCTCTACCTCTTCCAGCATTTGAGTAGAATACAGCTTCTTTTGAAGTTCCTCCTGAAGAAGATGCAACACCATTTCTCTGCTCCTCAGAAATTAGAAGAGCAATCAACTCCTCAAAATCAGGAAATCTTTCACGGACAGAAATGGATGTTCGGAACTGTGCATAATCCTTTCCTAGACCATTCAAGGTCACAGAAACTAAATCATCATCTTCCACTGGCGACCCAATCGAAGCAAGTGCATCTGCAAGCCTATTTACCTGAGGACTCTCGGAATCCCAGAAATTCATGTATCGTCCACATGAGAATGGCTCAAATATTGGCGGACCGTCGACCATCGCACTTGCTCATATCTTGCACGATGACCCTCTCCTCCCACAAAATCTTAAGCTCATCGACTAATGGATGAAGATACTATCAAGATTGTGGGAGAGAAGGAAGGAATCTCACTTGTAGCTTTCTTGCTTGCACAATGGGGGAATACACACCAGGGTGGAGCTGAAAACAGTTTTCCTCTTCTTAATTGTGTAAGCCAAAAGAACTCTCATACAAAGAAATAGAAGAACCCTATATATGGGTCTCAAACCAAACTCAAGTAACTAAGGTGGCATACCAACTAGAGTAGATAAGGATAGCTATCATGTAGCTATTATTCATGGGCGGTGTACCAACCGCGTCTGCAACTCACAAGTCGGTGACATAAATACACAACAGTCACCCTGGCGTATCTCGAGTGGAGCTCGATATCTCAACACTCCCCCTCGAGCTCAATCCCAATTCCTGCACACCAAGCAGGTCTCTGAACTTGCGCAGCTTCTCTGCACCCAATGCCTTCGTAAATATGTCAGCTACCTGATCCTCTGTGCTGACATAAACTAGATCAATAAGACCTAGTAAAACCCTCTCCCGCACATAGTGATAATGCATCTCAATGTGCTTTGTTCTAGCATGATAGACTGGGTTATTTGCCAAGTGTATACTACTCATGTTGTCACAATAAATGACAACTGGCCCATCTGTAGACTGATGTATATCATAAAGTAGCTTATGCAACCAAGCTACCTCACATGCAGCCATTGCTGCACCCCTGTACTTAGCCTCTATGCTCGACAAGGCAACTGTAGACTATTTCTTGCTGCTCCAAGTGACTGCAACACTCCCAAAAGAGAACACATATCCACTGGTAGATCATCTATCAGAAATACTACCAGCCCAATCAGCATCAGTATATCCATGCAGCTGTATCTGAACCCCAGTCTCATAAAATAGTCCATACTGCAATGTGGACTTCACATACCTGAGTATGCATCTAGCCGCATCCAAATGTGGTTTCCTTGGAGCCTGCATAAACTGACTTACCAATCCAACAGCATAGCTCAAATCTGGCCTAGTAATAGTCATATAAATCAAACTTCCTACTATGCGTCTGTATATATAGGGTTTTCTAGAAGCTCACCTGCATCTGTGCTCAGCTTCACATTCTGCTCCAAAGGAACTGAAATAGGCTTACAGCCTGTCATCCCATATTTGGACAGCATGTCCAATCCATACTGCCTCTGCAAGAGCTGTATCCCACTTGGTGATCTAATCACCTCAATGCCCAAGAAATAACGCAGCTCTCCCAAATCCTTCATCTCAAACTTCTACTTCAATAGCATTTTCACATGAAGGATATCTTCATCACTGTCACCTGTCATAATCAAATCATCAACATAAATTACAAGTAACATAATACCTTTCTCTGTTTTTCTCACATAAAGTGAGAAATCTGCCTTGGAAATCTGAAAGCCAATAGTGACAAGATACTATCCTATCTTGTCAGACCATGCTCTAGGTGCTTGCTTCAAGCCATACAAGGCTTTCTTCAACCTGCAAACAAACTCGGGATGAACAGCATGCACATAACCTGGTGGCTGCTCCATATAGACCTCTTCTTGCAAATCACCATGCAAGAAGGCATTCTTTACATCCATTTGATGTAAAGACAATCCCTTTTATGCAGCTATAGCAATGACTGCTCTTACGGTTGCCATCCTTGCAACCGGACTGAATGTTTCTTCATAGTCAATGCCATATGTTTGTGCATACCCCTTGACTACTAATCTTGCCTTGTATCTGTTCACAGAACCATCTGCATTGTGCTTCATCTTAAAAACCCACTTACAGCCAATTGCATTCTTACCTTTAGGCAAAGGTACCAATTCCCATGTAGCATTTGCTTCCAAGGCATCCATTTCTTCATCCATGGCTTTCTCCCATTTTTCTTTTCCCATGGCTTGCTCAAAAGAAGTGGGTTCTAGTTCTTGTATCACCTTGACCATATATGCATAGTGAATGGCTGTAAATCCATCATATTTCAGCCTATCCACAGGATACCTAACTCTGGTAGACCTGCGCAAAGTGGGTTCACTCCCAGGTGCTCTCAAAACATCCCTGGTCTTCCTTACTCCAGGTGTAACAATAGAGGGGATACCCAACTCATCATCAATGCTCTGTTTTGAGCCACTGGATTCACCATCTACATAAGAGTGACCTCCATTCACATCAAACATGGGCTGATCAACCTTCTCTTTTCCTTTTCGTGATACGTGCATACCACTATCTGCATTGCTTTGAGAAGATTCTCCTGATCTCAATCTGCCTGTCCATGGCGAAGAATGTGAACCACTGCTAGAAGACGCTCCAGGTCCACTAATATTTTGTGATTGCTGCTGTGAATTCTGTGCAGCATTACCATTTTGTGCATCTACATCATCAATCACATTTACTGGTTTATACCAGCTACTCATCTCATCAAAAACAACATCTCTGCTCACTGTAAACTTACGAGTAGAAGGGTTATAGCATCTATACCCTTTTTGCTGCAGAGAGTAACCAATAAAGATGCACTTCTCAGCTTTTGGATCCAACTTGGATCTCAACTCATCTGGCACATGTACATAGGCAATGCAACCAAAAATTTTCAAATGAGAAATATCTGGTTTCCTACCAATATACCTCTCCTCTGGAGTCATTCCATATATTGCTGCAGTGGGAGTCCTGTTCATTATGTAGACTGTTGTAGCAACTGCTTCAACCCAATAAAAATCTGGCAAGTCTTTTTCATTGAGCATGGCACGAGATACCTCTCCAATATGCCTGTTTTTCTTTTCTGCAATTCCATTTTGTTGTGGGGTATGACTGCATGAATATTGCTGCTTTATGCCATGCTCCTGCAGGAACCTTGCAAACTCATTTGAGAGGTACTCTCCCCCTCCATCTGACCTTAGGCATTTTATCTGCAGACCTGTTTCTTTTTCAACCATAGCTTTAAGAGTTTTGAAATGCCCAAAAACTTCACTTTTCTTTTTCATAAAATACACCCAAACTTTTCTGCTATAGTCATCAATAAAAGTGACAAAATAATGACAGTCTCCAAGAGATGCAGCTTTAGTAGTCCACACATCAGAGTGGATTAATTCCAATGGCTTCTTACTCTCTTAAACATGTCTAAGAAATGGTTTCCTTGCCTGTTTTCCAAACTGACAGGCTTCACATACCTTATGCATTTCTGCAACCTTGAACTTAGGCAATCCTGCAACAATGTTTTGGGCCTGCATTGATTTAAGTCGCTGTACATTAACATGACCAATGCGTTTATGCCAGATATCAATATCTGCAACTACACCGGTCCCATGTGCAAACATTGCTGCACTCAATTTAGGCATGTCTGCATCCAATGTAAACATTCTGCCCTTTTTCTTTCCTTTTGCTATCAAGCGACCTTTATTTTTCATATCCTCAACAAAGCATCCATGAGGATTAAATCTGACCTGCAAGCCCTGTTCAACCATTTGACCAACAGAAACCAGATTCTTGGTGATATTCGGGACATGAAATACATCGGGCAGGTATTTCTTTTTCCCATCCTGCATAGACAAAGGAATTTTTCCAATTTGCACAATCAGATGTGCAGTATCATCATCAGTCTCCACAAATCCTGGTTTTTCCATTTTCCTTGCATCCTCCATCCATTCTACATGACCTGTCATGTGGTTTGATGCACCTGAGTCAACATACCACACATCGTTGCTTTCTTCTGCACTTGTCAGAGAATTGTTCATGTGCTGCACCATAAACAAATGCTCATTTCTGTCATCACCCTGTCTACTAGAAGATGCATAATTTCCTTGTTGCAGTTTTCCATTCATGATGTCATTCTGCTTTTCATAGCAGTCTTTAGCCATATGACCCATTTTACCACAATAGTAGCATTCAACATTACTGTTTGCATTTTGGCCTCTTTGCCATCCACCACGACCTCTTTGGCTCCCCATGCCTCTAGAATTACCACGTCCTCCTCCATAGGACTGGTTTTCTTGAGTTTGCTGCATATTCTGATTTCTACCATGGCCTCCAAATCGGCCTCCTCTACCTCTGCCTCTACCTCTTCCAACATTTGAGTAGAAGACAGTTTCTTTCGAAGTTCCTCCTGAAGAAGATGCACCACCATTTCTCTGCTCCTCAGAAATTAGAAGAGCAATCAACTCCTCAAAATCAGGAAATCTTTCACGAACTGAAATGGATGTCCGAAACTGTGCATAATCCTTTCCTAGACCATTCAAGGTCACAGAAACTAAATCATCATCTTCCACTGGCGACCCAATGGAAGCAAGTGCATCTGCAATCTTCTTCACCTTCATGTGGTAGTCATTGATGCTCATATTTTCTCTTTGCACATTGTGCAACTCTTGCTTGAGCTGCATTTTCCTGGCTTGCGTATTTGTGATATACATCTTTGATAGAGTATCCCATGCCTCCTTTGGCGTACTTGTATCCTGAATATGCACAATCATAGAGTCTGAAATACTGATAGACAGCCAGTACATAACTTTCCTGGCTCTCTCATGCCATGCTTTGAATACTTGCATTTGCTGTTGATTGGGAACATCAGGAAGAACTGGTTCTTCTTCATTTCCTGCAAAAAATTTCCAATATCCTTTTCACATAAGGGAATTCGTCATTCTAAACTTCCATGCCTGGAAGTTGTTCTTGTCAAGCTTTTCAGTTACAATCTGTGAAAGAGAATCAGACGCCATTACAGAATACTGCAAAAATTTCTGTCACTGCAAAAAACACAGCTTCACCCTCACAAGGGAAAATCTGCAAAACTGGCGAAAGTGGTATTTGACCACACAATCACTTCCTAGTGACGATTTTGCATCAACAGGCAACAAGGATGAATCTGTAACTCCCAATGTCTCTGCACACAAGCATACGATGCAATTTCTACCGTAACTTTTCACCGACCTGTAGAACAGTGGTCGCACAGCATAAAACTGGGCCTTTTCTTGAGTGCGTGCAGAAAACTTCCGCCTCCAAAATAGGCCCCGAAATGGCCTCAAATCAAAAAAACAGGGTCGCCTAGGGCTAAAGCCCTGTCCCGCAGCATATATTGCCCTCTTGCTTCACCGCGAAGGGCGTCTCAACCTGAGACAATGCACTCCTGCACTTTCCGGCTGTGCTACCTGCAGAGATCTGCTCCCAAAACAGAAAATGAAAGTAACACTGCTCCTCTTACCAGAACACCGCGAGCTTGGCTTGCTTTCTTGAGCTCCTTACCACGAACAAGGCTCTGATACCATGTCAAGATTGTGGGAGAGAAGGAAGGAGTCTCACTTGTAGTTTTCTTGCTTGCACAATGGGGGAATACACACCAGGGTGGAGCTGAAAACAGTTTTCCTCTTCTTAGTTGTGTAAGCCAAAAGAACTCTCATACAAAGAAATAGAAGAACCCTATATATGGGTCTCAAACCAAACTCAAGTAACTAAGGTGGCATACTAACTGAGCCACGAACTAGAGTAGATAAGGATAGCTATCATGTAGCTATTATTCATGGGCGGTGTACCAACTGCGTCTGCAACTGACAAGTCGGTGACATAAATACACAACGGTCACCCTGGCGTATCACGAGTGGAGCTCGATATCTCAACAGATACATGTCCATATTTTTGACTTTATAGCGGTCGGGGATGAGTAAGCTAAGGATGAGATATCCTTTCTTCGTAGAAAGCCATGGAGGGATATTGTAGTCGACAAGGACTATAGGCCACACACTGTAAGAAGTTGAGCGCAGACTGAATGGGTTCACGTCATCCATTGTAAGACCGAGCCGAAGATTCCTTGGCTCTCCGAAAAAATCTAGGAAGGTAGAGGCAATGTGGCTCCATGCATGTGAATCTGCTGATATTCGTTGAACTCTATTTGTGGAACTATTCTGTGCATGCCACGTTGTCAAGCTCGCCATACCGGACTTATGAAACATGTGGTTTATGTGGGGGATAAGCGAAAAGTGTCTAAGAACTTTTTGAGGGATGGTTTGCCCTTGCAAGTCCTGCCGATATCTGTGAGCACCACACTTTGGACATGTCTCCACAGTCTCGTATTCTCCTCGAAATAGTATGCAATCGTTGATACATGCATGGATGCTGTTGTAGTCCATGCCAAGCTTTCATAAAACATGTCGTGCATCATCAGAGACTCAAGCATGGTATTTGCAGGTGGTAATATATGATATTTCAATAACTTGAAAAAAATCATAAAATAATTTGAAAAAGCACAAATATTTTTAATGATAGTGTCGAAAAGAAATCAACAGAGCGTACATACAAGGTACCTGAAAAACTCGGTCACACTCGCATCGCTCCATCCATATTTTTCTTGCACACTTAGGACTGCAAGCAGTGTCTTCAGGTGAGATACTCGGCATCCATCATATAATTGTATGGATGCTTCCTCTCTAAGTGGATCAGAAGTTTCGACATCCATGGGAATCAATGCATCGATCATTGCCTCCATCTCAGGCTCCAAGATTGTAGGTAGGTCTGGAAGGCTGCCTGTCTCCTCTGGTATTGACGGTATAGATTGGGTAGTACCTTTCAAGTGGTGGATTGGCTCAAGCACTCCATCCATCGCACGCGCACGAACTCTTCTAATTGGCTGCAAAGGGTGTAATGCTCCTTCGAACGAGATGTCACCTTCTTGGATAGAAAATTTGCGAACCACACCCAATCTTCTTGTATATGGTATTCAATTAGCTTGCGAGTACAATGCATGATTGATATTAACTTTTCTTACCGTTTGCTGAAAATCCGCAATCGCCTGATCAATGATCTCGGATTGAAACTCGTTGAAGCGTCGTATGTGTTCTATAGACAATCGACATTTTCGGCTAATTGCCAGCTTGTATTAAGAGCAAGGACATGGGACACGCTTATTGAGATATGCCTCGCGATCTTGAACAACAAGACCTTCATTGTTTTCCATTTTGTCTACGTTACGACAAACAAGTAATTTTTTAATCATTCTTTTTTTCTTTATTAAATTGTTTGAGAAGGGATTTCTTCTCTTGTAACTCAGCAAAAATTAACATATGTAAAGTCTCCACCCACTCAGAGATTAACATATATATGTCGGAGTGTTTCCCATCTCGTGGTGTTGCACCGGTCCTCGCCACCACTCTCTCTTTGTTTTTTATCCATTCATTATCTCCTCTCCTTCCATCTCTCTCTCTTTTTCTCTTTCTTTATTATGCTGTATGTTTATTCCCTCTCTCTCGTTCCTTCTTCTTTTTTCTCTTCCCCTCTCTCATTTTCTTTAACAATCATGGCTACGACTACGATGAAGACCACAACCACGACTATGACTACAACTACGACCACAACCACGACCACGACCACGACCACGACCACGACTACGATGACCACAACCACGACTACGACTATGACTATGACTACGACCACGACTACGATTACTACTATGACCACGACCACGACCATGACCACGGCCACGGCCACGGCCACGACCACGACTATGACGACTAGGACCATGACTACGACCATGACCACGACCACGACCATGACTATGACTACGACCACAACCACGATTATGACTACGACCGCTATAATAAATAAGAAAAGAAGAAAAAAAAAACAACAACAACTACTACTACTACAATAAATAAGAAAATAAGAAAAAACTACTATTACTACTACTACTACAACAACAAAAAACAAGAAAACTAAACAACAATAAACAAGAAAAGAAAAAAAACTACTAGTACTATTACAACAACAACAAACAACAACAATTAATTTCCTTTTCTTTCTTCCTCTCCGTCTCTCATTTCCTCTCCCTCCCTCACCCTCTCCCTCTCTTTTTCTCTTTTCCTATCATGTTTAATGTTTTTTCTCTCTTTTTCTCTCTCCTCTCTCTCCCTCTCATTTTTTCTCTCTCATTTCCTTTTCTCTATTTTGCTCCCTCTCTCATTTCCTCTCCCTACCTCACCCTCACCCTCTCTTTCTCTCTTTTCTTATTATGTTTAGTGTATTTTCTCTCTCCTCTCCCTCTCTCATTTCCTTTTCTCTCTTCCTCTCTCTCTCTCTCTCATTTCCTCTCCTTGCCTCACCCTCTCCCTCTCTTTCGCTCTTTCCCTATTAGGTTTATTTTTTCTCTCTTTTTCTCTCTCCTCTCCCTCTCTGATTTTTTCTCTCCCCTCCCCCTCTCTCATTTCCTTTTCTCTCTTTCTCTTCCTCTCTCGTTTCCTCTCCCTCCCTCACCGTCTCCCTCTCTTTCTCTCTTTCTCTATTAGGTATATGGGTTTTTTCTCTCTCCTCTCCCTCTCTCATTTCCTTTTCTCTCTTTCTCTCCCTCTCTCGTATATGCTCCCTCCCTCACCCTCTCCCTCTCTTTATCTCTTTCCCTATCAGGTTTAATGTTTTTTCTATCTTTTTCTCTCTCCTCTCCCTCTCTCATTTCTTTTTCTCTCTTTCTCTCATTTTTTTATCCCTCTCTCATTTCCTCTCCCTCCCTCACCCTCACCCTCTCTTTTTCTCTTTTTCCCTATTATCTCACCCTCTATTTCTCTCTTTCCCTATTATGTTTAATGTTCTTTCTCTCTCCTCTCGCTCTCTCATTTCCTTTTCTCTCTTCCTCTCCCTCCCTCACTCGCTCTTCCTACCTCACCCTCACCCTCTCTTTCTCTCTTTCCCTATTAGGTTTAATGTTTTTTGTCTCTTTTTCTCTCTCCTGTCCCTCTCTCATTTCCATATCTCTCTTTCTCTCCCTCTCTCATTTCCTCTCCCTCCCTTACCCTCACCCTCTCTTTCTCTCTTTCCCTATTACTTTAATGTTTTTTCTCTCTTTTTCTCTCTCGTCTCCGTCTCTCATTTCTTTTTTCTCTCTTCCTCTCCCTCTCTCATTTCTTCTCCCTCCCTCACCCTCCCCCTCACCCTCACTTTCTCTCTTTCCCTATTATGTTTAACATCTTTTCTCTCTTTTTCTCTCTCCTCTCATTCTCTCATTTTTTCTCTCTCCTCTCCCTCTCTCATTTCCTTTTACTCTCTTCCTCTCCCTCTCTCATTTCTTCTCCCTCCCTCACCCTCTTCCTCTCTTTCTCTCTTTCCCTATTATGTTTAATGTTTTTTCTCTCTTTTCCTCTCCCTCCCCCTCTCTTTCTCTCTCCCTCCCTCTCCCTCTCTCATTTCCCTATTATGTTTAATGTCCCTGGATCCCTCCCTCTCCCTCTCCCTCTCTCTCTCTCTCTCATTTCCTCTCCCTCTCTCATTTCCCTATTATGTTTAATGTCTCCCTCTCCCTCTCCCTCTCCCTCTCCCTCTCCCTCTGTCTTCCTTTCCCATTTCCTCCCTCTCTCAATTCCTCACCCTCCCTCTCCCTCTCCCTCTCTTTCTCTCATTTCCTCTCCCTCTCTCAATACATACAAATTATACCAAAAACAAGTAAAAGTGAAAGAGAAAACACAAAGCAAAGCAAGAATGGACCATGCACTCACTGTAAAGGCTCGAAGAAGGGTTTGGCGGCTCCTCTTCGCGACGGGGGCTCCTCTTGGCCCTCCATGCACCTCCTCTTCTTCGCGAGAACGGCACGGCGGCGGGGATGGCGGCAATGGTGGTGAGAAGCCTTCTTTCTCCTTCTTTCTCTCTTTCTCTCCCTCTCAGCAAGATGGTCGTTGTCCCTCTCGCTCTCTCTTTCGTGAATGCGCGAAAAATGACGCGCTCAGGTTTTGGCCCACGTTTTTTCCCTCTGGGTACCATCGCTATTTGCATCCCAATTCGCTATTAGCATCACATTTGCGATGCTAATAGTGATGCAAATAGCAACGTCGCTATCTGTCATTGCCAATGGGCGTCGCTATAGCCTCATATCCTTGTAGTGAATTAGTCACTACCACATACTTGGTGGGGCATATATTATTGTTTTCAACACCTATACTAGATGCTTTGCTAGCCTAAGTCCCACACTTGAGAAGCATTGGGGCATCTTTAGCCAATGCCACCACAATAAACAAACTACTATGCTGTACTTGCAAAAGAAAGCAAGTGAAAACAATGAAAAAGGATAAGAAAGGAAAATGTAGCATAGAAACCTTGACAGAAAGAGTAATGAAAAATTTGAGGATTGATTGAATGATGCATTTGGAGAAGGCTATGCATGGAAGCAGCCAAGGCTAGGTAGACATGCGTATCGGAGGTGCAACCAGCAAGCTTGGTACTCTAGTGGGTTGTCTTAGGCTATATACTGTGAGATGAGTTGAACGGACTAGTAGGTAATGCTAACTTTGATTGACGAGAGAGTTTGACAAGAAGTGGATACAAATAACTAATTACGAATGTAGTGGTGGCACTTCAGTTATGCATCATGAATGGCCCACATATCGACCTGACCCGCATGTACT
This sequence comes from Lygodium microphyllum, assembly GCF_053477565.2. Lineage (NCBI taxonomy): Eukaryota > Viridiplantae > Streptophyta > Polypodiopsida > Schizaeales > Lygodiaceae > Lygodium > Lygodium microphyllum. The sequence continues at coordinate 48,621,519 of NC_141136.1, forward strand.
TCGGGTCCAAAGCAGAATGCGATTGGCTGTTAGCTTCTATAATCGGTTTCAAATATAATCATTTGTACATTCTACCATAGTCTTCTTCCTTTTCTCTTGACAAAGTCCTCCTCCATGAATGCCCTATATGGATCACACTGTTACCCCTGCCTTGATGCCAAGTGTCACAAAATCATGGGGTTGGCATTGTGTTTGTGTCTTATGGGATCTGCAGAGCAGAAGGAGTCCTCATGAGTTCCAACAACTCCAGGATACTTCAAGCATGGAAATCATCCTCTTTATTAAATTCTCCCCATTCCTAGATGCATGCTATCATTTTCATGGCAGTGCAAATTTTGCTTGCACTTGTCCAAATGAAGGGCAAGAGGAGAAGAGTGATGACATGCAATGTGAAGTAGCACAAAAAGACGAGACTCACAACAACCACTTGTTACTTCATGTGCCTAGAACGTTCCCCAAGCTATTAAGAAGACTAAGCAGAGAAAGACATTGCTTAGCCTGTTGTGGTGGCCCCACGAAGCCCCCAACATATCTACAAAGAGTCTTCCATAAAAGGCCAAGGTCTAGGAGAGCACCTCCAAAAAGGAGAATATTCAATTGAGGTCAAAGTTTGAGAAGAGCATTGTTAGGGGGGTATGTGTCAAGCCACTAACCATAGGGGTTCAAGAGACAAGATAGGAGAGAAGAAAAAATCAAGATGGAATCGAAGGATACTGAATCAACTCTTGAAGAAAACTCTGTTCACTTGTAGTAGCACACACAGGTTACAAACTTTGCGTCCAAGGCAAAGGATTGGACAAAACTTTGTCAAGATGATAGCTTGACCACACTATTCTTGAGAGGGAAATGGAAATCACTGGGGAGATACTCCAAACTTATTATTTTAGGCTCTTTGAAATTGAAGTAAAAGAAAGAGACCATTGGCACAATTGAGGATGAACACAATAGCCTTTGTTATGATGACTACACCATTAATAGAATATTTGAAAAACATCTCTCATCCATTGTTAGGACTGAGCTTGACGTGGGAGGTGACTATGAAACCCATCTAAACGACTTTCTAGATGACATGGTAATACCCACCCCAGTCTGCAAAACCCTTACTCTTGAATGACCTCTCACCTTGGATGAGGTTCAATTTGTGGTTTCCAAAGTGAAACCATGGAAAGCTCTGGGTCTTGACGGTGTGTCTATCGAGCTCTTTTAGTAACTTTGGGATACCTATGGAATGGATTTAGTTGACATAATGCATGTGTAAAGAAAATCTATTTTTATACTGGAAACTACTAACCAAGGGATGATCAAGCTAATCCTAAAGTCCCTAATATGTACCAAAGTGACCAATTGGCATACCTTGATGATGCTGAACTTTATCTATAAGGTGGTTTCCAAGACTATGGCGTAAAGCATCTCTTGGGGAGAATTGTTTGCCCAAGCAAATAGGGCTTCATCAATAAAAGAGAAATTCAAGATGCCATCCTCAACCTATTTATTTGGATGGATATTTCCCTTAGACATACCTATGACTTTTGTCCTAGTCAATATTGACATTGACAAAGCATACGGTCATGTCAATTGAATGTACATCTAGTAGGTCCTCAATGTGTTTGAATTCGGGCGTATCTTTGTCAGTAGGATCGACTTCTTATTCACCAATGACTTTACATATGTCAAAAATTAATGGAAGCCTCTCTAACCCCTTTTCTCTCACAAGTTTGATCAATCAAGGATGCCCTTTGGCACCTCTTCTTTTTGCTTTGATCATGAATCCATTGGTATGAAAGATTGATGTCAAACTATAGAAGAGAGTCATCAAAGGATTGCCACTCCTAGATGGATCCTCTACAGCATCATAGTTTTTTTTTAATGATAGTATATCAATAGTAGCTACAAAAAAACATTTTGGATAAACTACTGGGAACCTTCACCAAATTTACATAGTTATTGACCTCTATCATGAAGCGAACCAAGATAGAGCTAGTTTCCCTTACTTTGGATGTTCCTCAAGAGTGGATGCTAAGCTATGGCTTCAAACTTCTCAAACCTAGGAAGTGATGAAGTATCTCAAGGCCCCAAATAGAGTGGGACTCACATCAAGACAATGACTTCAATGGAATTATATAAAAAGTAAGGCCAAAAATAACAAATGGATGGGTGTCCCCCATCACTTCTGGGAGAGTAGCACTCCTCAAGACCATGCTAACTCTCATAACAGTCTATGTATCATCTCTTTTCTCTTTCAGCAAGAGGGCTTGGAATTCAATAGAGAAAGTTGTTAGAGACTTTCTATGGATCAGGAATGAAAGAAGATCTTGTACTTAGCCAAGGTGGGATCTTCTCACTATGGATAAATTTGAAGGAGGAGTAGGCCTCGAGTCTATATGTAGTAAGGATAATAGACTCTCATTCCAAATAATTAGTTGTTTAGATGAGAAACAACCTTAGTCTCTCATCCTAGGGGCTTGGATCATGGAATCTAGTAGGGTAGGCAATGCCTAGCCTAATGTCAATTGGCAAGAGTTGATTAGAAATTTTCATCATCTTATCAAGATCCCACAATTGGACCTAGCACAATCAATGGTTTGAAATTGGCAATGTATCATTAACTTGGCTAGGTGGCCCTCATCCCATAACAGAAATGGAGATATTTCATTGTGCTCCAACACTTGGATGAGCCCCTTTGCTTTTGATTAGCATGCAATACCCCTAGCACTCAACTATCCCCTTTGCTTTTGATTAGCATGCAGCACCCTTGGCAAGCAACTAAGATTGCATGCCAAGGGGTTGAGAAATGGAAACACATGTGGGATAGCAAATAGTCTTGCTATCTTTCCCTCCATCTTGTGCGCAATCAATTCAACTTGACCATAGAGGAGTTGCTATGGTTGGAAAACATCCTATGATATAGAAGATTCGATTGGTCCACCATCTCTGTGGTTGAACAACCTAGGACACTAATGAAGACTTTAGAAAGCCCTTCTGGAAGAAAGTTGGTCAAATTCAAGAAGAATAGGGACTTCAATCCCTTATCACCCATTGTTCCTCTCAATCTTTTAGAAAAGTGGAAAAGCTCCTATCCTATGCCACGATGGAAACTTGGAGATATAGGCAGGGTCTAGAAGGCCATACCCTCCTTCAGATTGAACTTCTTTAGATGGAGGTTGGTATTAAAAAATATCCCACTTAGAGGAACTCATTCCTCTCAATCTTTTGGAAAATTGGAAAAGCTACTATCCTATGGTAAATGGAACTTGGCAACGTAGGCTAAATTAGAGGGTCTAGAAGGCCATACCTTCCTTTTGATTAAACTTCTTTAGATGGAGGTTGGTATCCAAGAAACTCCCACCTATAGGAACTCATTCCTCTCAATCTTTTGGAAAAGTGAAAAAGCTACTATCCTATGGCAAGATGGAACTTGGAGACGTAGGATAAATTAGAGGGTCTAGAAGGCCATACCTTCCTCCAGATTGAACTTGTTTAGATGGAGGTTGGTATCCAAAAAACTCCAACTGACTCTAGCTAAGAGGCTCCCTATCACTCCCCTTTGTGTCTTTTGCAAGTGACAAGAAGAGAAGCACTTGTTCTGGGATTGCCCAGTTAGGATCCCTATCTGTGCAAGGTCAAGAATTGGCTAATTTTGGCATGCCTACAACTTTTTTGGGTGATGAAAGCACCTTGGATGTGGCCTCATGGAAGTTAATCAATAGTACTTATGCACTAACAATAAAGTTCATATGGAAGAAGAGAAACGAAATAGCCCTTGGTGGGAAAAATATAAACTTCTCTAATCATTATTTACCTCTTATAGCAGAAGAGTGCTAGTTGTTCTTAGGGTCTTAGCACCCAAACATTGGATCTTCAAACTATCTTTTAAGAAGGTAAAGTCTATAGCATGATGCTACATGGTTTATGGCTAGACCATATATAAGGCTCTATCTACCTCACCTCTTTTTTGTATGGTGATATACATATCTTATCCATTTTAATGAAACTGCATTTTAAAAAAAAGATGAGTTGAATGGTAACCCAATACCACAAAATCATGTAGTCATCATGCAACCATTACAATTGGAAAGAGGAGGAAAAATCAATCATAGTTGTATTCTCTCTCTCTCTCTCTATCTATCTCTCTCTCTCTTTGTCTCTCTCTTATACACACATATTCACTACACATGTATTCACACATACCCACACATGTTTGATCATGATCAATACCATAGAACAACATAGGTAAGGAAATATGTAAACAAGAGATACAATTGAATAGCCTTCATGAACCTTGTGAGCTTGTTGAACTACAACTCTAATGTGCTATTCAACATGTACTCATTATTGTTTATTTATCATTGTCCTCTATCTACTCCCCATGCACTACAAGGGAATGGGGTGATAGCAATGACAATTTGTGATGCAAAATAGCGGCCTTGCTATTTGAGTTGCTATAAGCGCCGCTATATGCATTACTATCAATGTCACAAATTTTGATTTGCAATGCTAATAAATAACGATGCCTATAGTGACATTAATAGTGACACTTAATATCGTTGATTGTCCAAAACATTTGCAAGAGAGATCGATTCTTTGAGACGGAGAGGAAGAGGGAGAGGGGGAGAGAGAGAGAAGAAGAGATCATCACCGATGTTATCACCACCTCTGTTGTATGCAAAGAAGAGAGAAAAGTGTGCAAGGGAGAAAGAAGGAAAATTGCAAAGAGAAGGCATAAAAGAATTCATCTTCTTTAGGCCTGTGAGGTAGGTACATTGCCTCTTTTTACTTTGTTTTTGTATTTTCTTCTTTTTAGTTTTTAGTTTTTCTTTGTAACAAAATGCATTGAAAGAAAGGGAGAAAGGGAGGTAAGGGGGAGTCAAAATAAGGATGGGGGGAGGGAGAAGAAGGGAGAGGAAGAGAGAAAGAGGATATTAAAGATAACAAAGAGAAAGGGGAAGACGGAAACAAGATATGAAGGGAGGGAGAGAGAAGGATGAGTGAGTGAAAAAACAAGGGAGAGAGAAGGGGAGAGAAACAAAGAGAGAGGAAACAAAGAGAGAGAGAGAGAGAGAGAGAGAGAGAGAAAGAGAGAGAGAGAGAGAGAGAGAGAGAGAGGAGAAAAAGAAAGAGGGAGAGAGAAGGATGAGGTAAAGAGAGGAAGGAGAGTGAAAAGAAGAGAGAGAGAGGGAGAAAAAGAGATAGAAAGTGAGAGAAAAAGAGATATAGAGAGAAAAAAAGAGAGCAAGAGAGAATCATGGAAATAATCATAGAATTAGAGAGAAGGAAAAGATAGAAAATAAAGGGGAAGGGGGAAAAGAAAGACAAAGAGAGGTGGGAAGAGAGTGTCTTTCAATATCCTTGCTTTTTATGTTTTTTATTTTCTATCTTTGATTTTGATTTTAAAGAGATGCATTGAGTGAGAGTGGGGAGGGAAGAGAGAGAGAAATAGAGAGGAGGGAAAGGTAGAGAGACATAGAGAAAAAAACGGGAGATGAAGGGGGACAAACAAAATGAGAGAGAGAGAGAGAGAGAGAGAGAGAGAGAGAGAGAGAGAGAGAGAGAGAGAGAGAGAGAGAGAGAGAGAGAGAGAGAGAGAGGTGGGGAGAGAAGTAGAGACGAGGATAGATAAAGATGAATAAAGATAATAAGAGGGGGAGAGAAAAGAAAAAGAGAGAAGTATAGAGATGGAGGGAAAGAGAGAAATAATGAGAAAGAGAAGGGGGGAGAGAGAAACAAAGAAAGATAAAGAGACATAAACAAAGAAAGGAAAAGAGAGAGAGAGAAAAAGGGGTGGGGACAGAAATAGAGAGGGGATAGATAAAGATGGAGAGAGGGGGAGAGAAAAGGAATGGACAAAGAGAGATGAAGGGAGGCAAATAAAGAAAGCGAAAGAGGGAGAGAAATAGTGAGGGGGTTAAATAAAGATAAAGAGAAGTGGAAAGAAAAGAAATGGAGAGAATTAGAGAGATTGGAGAGAGAGAAGGTGGGAAGAGACACAAATAGAGATAAAGGGAAACAAAAACATATTATTTGTTCTGTAACACAGAACAAATGGAGAACAATGATGGTCATGACATCTAAGATCATAATGCGTATCTTAGTTAGCATATCCTATGTCCTTGCACTAAGTCGGAGCTGGCAATCAGACAAAAGCATCGCTTGTCCATAGACCACATGTGACTTAGTGCAAGCATTGCCAGCTTGCACTAAGTCCAAGCTGGCAATCAGACAAAAGCATCGCTTGTCCATAGACCACATGTGACACTTTGGTGAGTTTCAATTGGAGAGCATTGACCAAGCAATCTTAGACTTTGAGTGAATGGTAAGAAAAGTGTATATCAATCATGCTTTATATTCATAAAGTAATTAAATATTACATACAAAAATTTTAGATGTCCCTTAGAAATATCTACAAAGAGATGATGCTCCATGTCAAGGAATGCACCTATTGCGGCCTGTAAAAAGAGTTCATGGGCGTGAGATGGATGGAGTGCCTAAGTTGATACACCCATTGGAGGGCATGTCATAGAGTACATCCTCAATACCAAAGGAGCCTAAGATGGAGACAATGATCGATGCATTACTATCCATGAATGTGGAGTCATCTGATCCACTAAGAGAGGAAGCTTCCACACCATTGTATGATGGGTACCGAGTATCTCACTTAAAGATATTGCTTGTGCTTCTAAGTATGTAGGCAAAGTATGGGTGAAGTGATACTAGTGTGACTGAGTTGTTCAGGTACATTGTATGCTCCATTGATTTTGACTCCATTTTAAAAATGCTTTTTGTACTCTTCAAGGGTGATTTGTTTTTTTACTCAGGTTGTTAAAATATCACATATTACCACCTTGAAACATGATACCTGAGTCCCATGATGGTGCATGATTGCTGCTACGAAATCTTAGCATGGACTACAACAGTATCCGTGCATGTGTAAACAATTGTGTGCTATTTTGAGGAGATTACATGACTATGGAGACATGTTTAAAATGTGGTGCTCACAAGTATTGACAAGACTTGCAAGGGCAAACCATCCCTCAAAAGATTCTCAAATACTTTCCACTTATACTACATATATGCCACATATTTCGTATGTCAAGGCATGGCAAACTTGATAATGTGGCATACACAAAATAGATCCACATATGGAGTCCAATGAATATAATTAGATTCACATGAATGGAACCACATTGACTCCACCTTTCTATGCTTTGTACAAGAGCAAATGAATCTTTGTCTTGGTCTTGCTATGGATGGTGTGAATCCATTTGGTTTTCGCTCAACTTCTTACAGTGTGTGGCCTATAGTCCTTGTAAACTACAATATCCCACCATAGCTTTCTATGAAGAAAGGGCATATGATCCTTAGCTTGCTCATTTATGGGTGCTACAAAGTCAACAACATGGACATCTACCTACGTTCATTAGTTAATGAGCTCAAAATTTTGTGGGAGGAGGGGGTCACTGCGCAAGACATGAGCAAGCACGATGGTCGATAATTCGCTAATATATGAGCCATTCTCATGGAGACCATGCATTTTTTAGGATTCGGGGATTGTTCAGGTAAGTAGGCTTCCATTCTCATTGTTGATGTCAAATATGGCTCATCCTAATTTATGTTGACTAGATAGGGGTATTATGATAGGTCTAGTTACCTCAAGTTATCATGCATATCCATTGTGTGGGCCACAGTTAGACTCACAAAGGTCACAAACCATGAAGAATATGGTATATTAGGGATATGCCAATTTCTTACTAGAGGGTCATGGACTAAGGGAAGGTTTTCTAGATTATCTCTAGTACGAATGAATGCCCAAAGCTAGTATAAGTTGAAAATGATCTACAAGGAGTCATATCCAAGCTGAATGTGACAGTTCTCACTTTTCTATGAGTTGCCATATTGGACCCACTTATAGATCAACCATTTGTTGGATCCTATGTATATTTTTAAGAATGTGGGCATCTTATTTTGGGACCATATCACAAGAAAGAAAGACACTATAAGGGCACAAATGGATCTAAAGGAGATAGGCAAGATGAGGCACATTGGGCACAATTGATCTCTGTTGGTCACTTGCAACTATCTCGTGCTCTTTGGGTCTTATCCACTAAAGAAGAGTGCATGGTGAAGTAAATTATCAGGTCTATTTGCACCCTAACGAGTATGATGCATTTTATCATATAAGCTTTTTCTAAAGATGACCAACTATTAGGGTTGAATCCCATGCAGATTGGAAGAAGATATACCAAATTTGTCATGACCTTGCATTGATAGCAAGTAATCTTAGTATTTCAATATTTAGTTTCTATTTGATGTTCATAATGCTTCAAAGTTTTGACAGTTTGTACTAACTATTGCAATTATGGGATGCCTTACTTTAGAAATACGCTTGACAATTTATAAGTTATTGAATTTAGTGCAATAGATCCTAGAGAAGGAGATCAAAATATCCTCTACTGAGTCCACAAGGCCAGGTGTGGTGGAGACGGTCTGTCTCTTTAAGAAGTACCTACTCATGAGTATACTCAAGATACAAACACACCTTCTAGTACATCTCATAGATGAAGTAGAGATTGTAGGACCTATCCATATGCGATGGATGTTTTTCTTAGAACAATTCATCAAAACCTTGAAGGGCTTTGTGTGATAATAATATTGGCAATAAGATAGCATAGATGAAGAGATTGGCTAGTATCTAAGGCATTAGTGCATATTTTGGAGTGACCACCGACAATGGATCTAGACAATAGTATGTTATGGCCTTCGCTGAAAGTTGATGATAAACTGCTGAGTGAAGATGTGGTGGTTGGAAATGGGGTGGAAAAAAGGATGGATGGTGCCATGGAGAAAAAAGTGAATCATTCTTGTATGTTGTATTATGCATCCGTGGAGAAATGGCTTGCTAGGTACAAGCAAGCTAGAAGAGAGTGGAAGAGCTATCCCAAGGGCATGGAGGAGATAGCGTGGTTTATGTATATGCGGTGGTTGCATGAAGCTTTGATTGTAGCTTCGTGTGAAGGGGTAGAGGTCTCAACCGAGGAGTGGGAATTCTGAAGGGGATATAGTATGAAGGTGAACACAAGCTTTATTTGCTATTATCTAGATTTAATACACACTCGATGAAATGACCTCTCCAATGGATTGTGGTGTCATGGTAAAAATTGAGTAAGAGACCGATGGTAGGCCACGGATCCAAATATCGTAGTAGATGAGATGGACTATTTTGGAAACTTGTTATCTCAATGGATTAACATTGCTTCTCGATTATCATATCTGATGTACACTGATTTCAAATGGTATTGGAAGGAGCTAGAGCAACCGTTTGGTAAGGTCTATTATGATTTTTGGAGGTAGATTTTGATAAAAGTTGGATGGATCTGTGCAACAGGTTTATCCTATCAAATCATTGTGAACACATGCATAATATTTTTTATTAAATTTTCCACAATACGAAATAGTCAAAAATATTGATTTACTCTTATATATGATATTATTAAATAGGTAATCTTCTATCCAAATCTCTGACAACCTCAATGGTGGTATGTTGTGCCATCAACATCTTGGAGTTTGCAAGTGTATGATGAAAGAAATGTCCCCAACATGGATGTGGAGAGTATGTAGCTAGAGGGGTTGATATTGTAGAGGGTGGAGAGCGAAGAGGGCTTGGAGCATGTAGAGGAGACATACACTTGTAACGTAGACAAAGAGATAGGAGGAGACCAAGAATTTATTGAGAATGAAGTGGACTTCTCTTTCTATGGTGAGCTATGTATAGACCTTCTAGCATACACTAACCTATGCTAAGAGCTTTATATGGAGCCATCCATAGAGTTGTATTTGTGTCTGCTTACTCAATTCTTTGATAATTCACTTTTAAGGATAGTTTAGTATATACATCCTAATTAGAATCCTTTTTTGTAGAGTTATATTGTCGTGCTTTATCTAAATCCTTATATTGATTACACTAACACCATTTTCAATTTGTGTAGGTTACCTTTGACGATACCTAGAGAGTAGAATGAGTCGAGTGATGACCGATATGCAGATCCACGAGATATTCATACATATGTCTCTGGACTAGATAGTCCGCTCTAGAGATATGGCGGACCAAGAGTTATCACGACCATCGTCAAGCTATTCTGTGAGAGGTCTACTTTAGGATGCTTCAATCTCTAATACTAGACGATGTCAATACTCTAGACTAACCTCCGATGGAGGGATTGGTTCTAGGAGGCATTTCAATGATGTGGATGCTCTGAGCCCACGGTTGATTCCAGAGAGGGTTACTATAGCTTACTCTCATATCGAATCTAGAGAGGGTGGCTCAAGTGGGTTTATGGAGGCACAGATGTAGTGTCTCCATCTCATTGGTATGGTGGAAACTTGTCATCTCCAAGATTTGTCACAATTGTAGGGACATCTACTCTCATGACTTGAAGTTTCACTCAGTCACCTGTAGTAGATGGCATCCCTATAAAGGCTACTTTGAGAGATACTATCCTTGCAATTACACCAAATGTATAGGGATCTCTTGATTATGCCTAGAAGTGTGGTCACAAAGTGAGAGAGGTGGCACCTTAGACAGATCCCAGTAAGGTACAAATACCTCGTAGATGACAAGACATGTGATGTGATCGTAAATGATGAGAGGGAGGAGGGTGATGTCTCATATGAGAGTTTTGCTAACAAGTAATTTAGATAAAACATTCTAGATCATAGAAAAAATATGTCGGAGAGGAACAAGGACTATATAGTAGCATCTTTGCATGACGAGTTTTCGGTACCTATGGTAGTAGAGAAGTTTTCACTAGACATTATAACAAAAAGGCTCTGTAGACGTGCTTGTAGATGCAATATTTGAACTGTGTTAAAAAATGTCAGGCGCGTTTATTACTGTGTCTACTGCTGCGTCTAAAATTTCACGTCTAAAAGCACGCTTATAATGAGACTTATACGCCCATATAGACGCGCATATAGACGCGCGTATTGACACACTACATAAATATATCCAAGGTGCCCCTGCTCTTGTCTTCGCAGTGACTCCTTGGTGCGCGTCGTAAGGTGAGACCTCTTGTTATGAAGCGCGTCTCTCACCTTTGACCATCCCCAATTATCTGAGAATCGTGAATTCTCGGGATTAGGGTACCTTCTATGTACTGCCCGCAGCACCTCTTGCTACAAACCATGTTTTTTATGCTTAAAAGAAATCATGCAATCTTTGTATGTGGCATACACGACACTCCTCAAGTAGGCTATCACTTCCCTCCCCTCACATTTATGCAAGATACCACCAACATCAGTCTCGCATGACTCTCCCTCCTCCCTCGACGGGCACTACCCTCTACCTCACTCGATGCATGTGCTTCTGCAGATGCACGTGCTTCGGCCGATCCATGTACTTCGACTGATCCATGTGCATCAGTTGATCTGTGTGTATGCATAGTCCATGGAATACCTGTTAGTAGAGGTGTACCAAGGTTTGGTGTGCCAAGGTTTGGTGTCTGTGTGGCAGTGCTAGGCAAAGATGTGATAGGTGTCCCGGACATGACTCTGAAAACCTCCTCTGCAGTTGGAGGGCGACCAAGATAGCTGGTCATCTCCCCCATGAATTGCTCCTTGTTTGGAAAACCTCCAAAAAAGCTACTAACACCTTTAGAAAACTCTGCTAAGGTGTTGTTTATGTGTTCCAACTCAGGATCAGTGCAGATCCAGGATTCCACATCTACACAAGAAAAATCATATTACCCTGTGCAGATAAAACATATTACATGTTGCCTCTATATCTGCATCTCTGTGTGTGTCTATCAACACGTCTATTTCTGTGTCTATACCTGTGTCTACACTATCATCTAGTCGCGCTGACAGACACGCACAGTCGAACCATATTTTTAAAACTTTTATAAAAAATGCGCAAAAAAACCTCCATAGATGATAGTCGATAGCATGTAAAGAGAGAGAGAGAGAGACAAACAGACAGAAAAAGCAAACAAGATTGAGAGAGAGAAGAAGAACTCAACTTCTTTGCTTGTTTCGACATGTGACGGCTAGGTTGCAAGCTCCTTGTCCTCCTTCTCCCTTCCCTTGGTAAGTTGCTTGAATCTTCTTCTCTTCCTTGCTGTTTGACTCTTGTTCTTTACTCTTTGGCTCTTCCTTCCTCCTGTCCTCTTTTTACTCTTATTTCCTTCCCTCATTGTCTTCATGAAGTGATAGATAGACATGATTAGTGATGTCGAGCTCGAACTGCAGAAAATGCACAAAAAACGCAGGAAAGCATTGGTTTGAAAAGAAAGCCACAACTTTTTTTAAATTTTTTTATATTTGCATGGCACGTCTGTAAGCGCGTGTAATTGCGCATGTATATGCACAAATAAGACATATTACACGCGCTGATAGACGCTCAGTTACAATTAAACTGATTAGATGCTAGCTTTTGGTTGTTTTTGGATCAACATGACATGAATTTCCTAGTCTTTCAATATCAAAATATTTGCCTCCATGTTGTAAGTATCAATGTATTTAGGGAATATGGCATATATACCAAATGAAATCACATATGTCCTTATGATTCAGGTGTAATTATGACGTCATCTTCTACTAGTATGGGACATGCTGAGTCAACAAATAGTACACCTCCAGTGAGGATGAGACATTGCGTCTTCACAATCGAGACACTTGGCTACGACGAAAAATCAAATGTATGTGTGATCGTTGTCGAGGATGTTTTTTTCGAGCACGTCGAATCACAATGTCACACCTCAGCATGTACGGAGAGTAGGACCAAGAAAAAGACCCAGTAATTTTTATTGCTTTATTTGCACAAATATTATTGGTCTATGTTGCGTCGTCACCATTAATCAAAACCTCCTTTTTTTAATTGAGTAGGATGCGGTACCACATCCTCAAATGGTCGCTCCAGGGTGTCAAGAGGCTGTGAAGCGTCGATGCGAGGAGGCAGAGTCCTCAAGAAGAGTAGAGACTAATGACTACGATAGCAGCCCTCTTCAAATGCCCCATCAAGTTTTGGAGGAAGAGATTTTGGACAACATGGTGCATGATTTATTTTCCCATGAGGTTCGAGGAGAGGGCGCCACTAGAGAGACAGATGACCCGCTACACATAGCGTCGAAAAATCCATTGTACAAAGGTTGCACCTACTCCGTTCTATGTGCATCTCTCGAGATACTGAACTTACAAACCATTTATGGATGGAGTAATGCTAGCTTGAATGCATTATTGAAGTATGTATCATTTGATATTAATTTATAAATGCTTCTAGACAATATTCTCGGTTTGTTAACTCTGTTTGCACAATATATGCAGGTTATTGTCACAAATGCTTCCAAATGGAAATAAATTACCAACTAGAAGGGAGCAAGCAAGGCGTTTCTTGACATCTCTTGGAGGTCTCGATTACATTAAAATCCATATATGTGTCAATGATTGCATCTTGTTTTGTGGGGATCATGCATCTGCACGATAGTGTCCTATTTGTGGTGAACCAAGATACAACCAGGATATAAAATCAATGGATTTGCCTCGTAAGGTTTTGTGACATTTTCCTATTATTCCACGTATTCAACTTATGTTTAAGTGTGAATCTATTGTGAGACTCATGTCATGGCATGCTAGTCACCATTCAAGTGATGGAAAGTGGAGAATTCCTTCAGACACACCAGCTTGGCAACATGTAGACAATTTGTGGCCTACTTTCAAAGAAGAGCCCATAAATTTGAGATTTGGTCTAGGATTAGATGGAATAAATCCATTTTGCATCAAAAGCACCTCATATAGTGTATGGCCAGTGGTATTGGTGAACTATAATATCCCTCCGTCCATGGCAATAAAAAAAGGACATGTAATGTTGTCCCTTTTGATTCTTGGAAAACACAAAGTAAAAAACATGGACATTTACTTAGAGTCTTTGATCGAGGAGCTAGAAATGCTATGGAGAGGTATTGAGGTGCAAGATGTGAGTGCATCATTGTCCTCTAGAGATTTCACTTTAAAGGGCATATTGTTGTGGACCATGCATGACTTTCTAGGCTATGGAGAGTGTTCTGGTAGTTGCATACTCTATTTTATTCATTCTTACCCTTAATCAAATATATCTCATCATTAATCCACTTGTTTTTATAGGTTTAACTATATCAGGATATCATACATGTCCAATTTGCGGTCCCTCTCTGGTTTCTTCTAGACGGACACACTTGAAGAAGGTTATCTATGACAATCATCATCGTTTTCTTCCTATTGACCACCCCAAATATGCACACCCCACTAATGGAAGAACTCCACAATCTCTGACCATTCAAGATTGGAAGGACACTTGGACACACGTCAATGATCATCCTCCACTTGGCATGAGTCGGTAACTAGTTTACTTCTTTTTTTGTCTTTAAAGTACACTCCATTATGAGAACAAGAAATAATATATTGTTTGTGCCTTAGATTCTCTATATTTTTTCATCTCCCATATTGGATTGAACTCAAGATCAATCACCTATTGGATCCCATGCATATATTCAAAAATGTTGCCTCTACATTATGGGATCACTTAATCGAGGCTCGTGATTCTGTCAATGTAAAGAAGGATTTACGTAGCATTGGACGTATGAGACGAGCTTGGCCATGCATCGGACCCAGAGGAAAGATCGAGTTACAGCATGCACCTTGGATGTTGTCGAAGACCGAAGAAAAGATGGTGAAGCAACAGATATGTAGCTTTTGAACTCCCACATGATATATGAGATGCCTCAAGGGATCCTTCATAAAGAAAAAGAAAAGAGGTGTGGAGCAACTATTCGATTTAAAGTCTCACGATTGGTACAAAATGATTCAGGTAATGATTTTCATAGCCATAAATATATTAATTAGTGGAGTAACTATGTAGACTAATTAACAATATATGAATATTTACATACAGTTCATCCTTCCTACTAGCATATCCCATTGTGTTTCGAAAGATGTGCGTGATATCATTTATAAGATGGGTGAGCTCGCGAGGTATGTATACGTTATACTTATTTTTTAGTTTACATATTATGTACATCACCTAGTAAACCCGCTTGAATTTATGGGCAAAACTAATCATCGTTCTCAATTGCATATTGGTAGATTTGTGAGTTTGAAGGAAATGGATCCAAATACGTTGCAAGAGGCTCGAGTATTGTCCATTGAGGTGGTTTGTTTGGTGGAGGAAACTTTTCCTCGCTCCATTTTGACTACTCAAGTACACTTACTCGTACATCTGATTGATGAGATCACAATTTGTGGAATAGTTCATGCAAGGTGGATGTTTTTTCTAGAGCACTTTATGAAAACCCTAAAAGATTTTGTAAGGCAAAATGCACGGCCCGAGGGAAGCATGGCTGAGGATTGGTTAGTGCAATCATCCCTTGTACAAATCTCTGAATATCTTACTAAAGTGGACTCCTCTTTACCACAACTATGGAAAGATGATGAAGATTTGAGGATGATCTCTATAATACCTCAAGGAAAAGGAAGGAGCAAAGTGCTAATGAAAGAGGAACTTCGTAAGTTAAATGTATTTTGTGTGCTTAACAGCGAAGTAATGAGCAAATGGGTGACACTATATAAAGAAGCAAGGGCAAGAAGAGTAAGCAAAAGGCAAGCATTTCGTGCTAGACATGGACGTAATGTCCCATATCCAGAACATTTAAGTGCGCTTTCACATCATATTGATATAGATTGGCTACATGAAGAAATGGAGAATATGGAAAAAGAGGAGGCAATGGATATATCGCAAGAGGAGTGGGAATACGCACGAGGTTGCTTATCAAAGGTGAGACATACTTATAATTAAATTATCTTTAGTTATATATGATCTAATAATTTTACATGTTTCATCTTTAACTAAATCATTAATATGATCTCAATAATGTACTACTAGTGCACATTGTTCAATGCTATTTGGTGTGAAGGCAAACATTTTCAAACTCAACGTATAGATGATAAGAGAAATACCCAGGATTGTGGTATCCTTGCAAACTTCCACAATACCAATGGCACCATGGAAGGTTATTGTGGCTTGATCCAAGATATTTTAAAGCTTGACTTTAGGCGATGTTTTATATATGTACTAGATGTGAAGTGGTTTAAAGAAGTAGTAACAACGGGTGAGCATTGCACAATTAGACGTCATCCAAGTGGTTTTGTAGTGATTGACTCTACAAAATTTCACCAAGGCAAGAATGACACATTCGTACTACCTCAACAATGCGAGTAGGTATATTAGAAGCTATTTATTTTTATATATATTACTTCTTGATACATTCTCAAAATACAATAAATATCTAAGTTGCTTACTTTTTGTTTTTTAAATGCAGGTTGTGTATTACCCAATGGTAAACAATAACCGATGGTGGCATGTCATCCCCATATCTAATCGTTCAAAACCAATATATGGCAATGCTATAAACATAGAGATAGTTGATGACAATCCAACAATCAATGATGATACAATCAATGATGATGCACATGATGATGCCATGATCGATGATATACATGATGCAGTGCAAGATGATCCCCACAAGGATGTTCAAGGAAGCGCAGAAGAGGATAACAATATGGTTGTAGATGATGATGAAGAAATTGAGTATAGCAATACATCTGACAGTGGGATAGACTTATTTGTTTCATTGCCTATTGGTAACATAGACCTAGAGATAGATAGTCTAGCAAGGGCCGATCTCATTGAAGTTGAGATTGATCATTCATTGTAGCATATATAATTAGCTTTGAATGATTGGATGTATATTTGTAATACTCAGAAAGAAGTAAAGTTGGTAATGTATTCAAACAAATACTAGCTATTAAGATGTTTGGTCATATTTAGGGACTTTATGAGAAATGAAAAATATGTGTATTTATTTTCGCATCTATAGGTGTGTTTATAAATGCAGGTATATAGACACGTTCCGTATACTAGTGCGAATAGACGTGCTGATACACGCGCTGATAAATGTGCCCGCTATTTCGCGTGTAGAGTGCGCTTCTATAGGGCCTTTCTCTTGTAGTGAGATGGATGATGGAGCGTATGCATGCAAATATGTCATATAGATGATTAGACGCACACAAGGAAATCAAGACTAGTGGCACCTCAAAGCCCGAGTGGTTAGATATAGAGGATTGGTGAAGACTCAAGGAGGAGGCTACAGACTCTGTAGGATGATGGCGACAGTATAGTAGGAGGTAGCAAGGACATGATTGGACGCAAGGGTCATGTATCATTTGGGGAGTGGAGGCCACAAGACTTATTTAGAGGACTTTGTAAGTTTTCTTTTGGTTCTTCTCACTTTCTTATTTGGAATATCACTTGTACTAACAACCTTATTTCTAGCAATGCTATTCGTTTTTCATTGGAACACTCTATCACAAACTGTGATTCTATAAGTTTGGAGACTCGATATACAAATAGATATGGTCTCACTATACTTATTGATAGGTTGTATGTGCATGTTGGTACAGTAAATCATCTTTCTTGTCTATAGTCATTAGTTTTTTGTGATGCATTATGTACGGTGGACAAATGTTTGGTTGCTTATTTTGTAGAGTCTGTTTGATGCTCCGTTGCATCATGACGAGTTTTTAGATTGCTTGGATTTGTAGCATGCACTTAGATTTGTGAAGTACACATCCTTTTCTTTTTTGGTCTTGTGATCCATATAGGTCTCTTCCATACAACATTTCTTAGATATATTTATCATTTGTATAAAATCACACTTTGCGATATTTACATATAGATTTCCATGTTTGTTTTGAACTCTTCTCTCCATGGTTCCATGTAATTTTATGAATTGTCATCACCGGTCTTGTACTTATTTTATGAGTTATCAGTCTTGTGGTTTTAAGTAGTTTTTATACTTGTTTGTATGATGATTGCATATTTAATATGTAATTGTTTGCAGAATATTATTTAGTATACAATCGCTAATTTACTACACATGTTGCTATACCAGTCATTATATGCATTGCAAAGCGTCTCTATTATTGTAGCTATCCACATTGCTATTAGCAACTCTAATAACAATGCAGATAGCTATGATAATAACGACGTGATTAGTGATGAATTTATAGAGACGCCTATACCGACACTTTTAGTAATGATGAAAGTAAAATCTTTAATGAATATTTGAGTTGTTTTAAACATCGGTATATGGCATGTATCTTGTAGTGATGTTAAGATCTAAAGTTACCTCCTTGTTACCACTTTCTTTCTTGAGGATAATACAATCTTAAATCTTTCTCTAACAAGTATTGATCTAGTAAGAAATCCTCAAGAATGAGCTTGATTATGATCAATTTTAATGCTTTCAATTGATATAGGAAGCTCTAGTGTGAGTATGACAAAGATAATTTTGGAGATTGGAGCTAGCAATGTATCTTGTCTTCAATTATTTTTTTCATTTTAGAGTAGTTTTGTCTACTTTTAGGAGTGATCTTTGAGCTCAAGTCAAGTTTCATGCTATGAGGAGACACCAAATCCACATCAAGCATACCATCATGTTAGAAAAGTATAAAGAATATGAAGGACTGTATAAGAAAAATCCATAGAAAGAGTCATAGTGCTCTTGAATTTGAAGGATATATCGTGGTCAATTTATGTATGTATGTAAGTGCACATGAGACCTGACAAAAATTTAGTGTAGCTTCTTCTAGAGTAATGATATCCTTTTTTTTGTATCTCTATATTAGGTTTAGCTCACACAAGGTGGAAGAAGAAAAAGGGAAGGGGCATCATCCAATGTGTGTCCTTTTCATTTGAAAATAGAAAGGTAGTTTTCTTTTGAACACCACAACTTCTATCAACCTTAGACCCCTAAAAGATAAAATTTAGCTAATAGAAGATGTTTCACTTTAGATATGGAAAATTTTGATTCAAAAGAAGTGTGCATAAATTCTTGTGATTGGTTGCTTGATGAGATACATAAACTTGAATTTAAGGTTGAGTTGAATCCAACTTTTGACATATTATTAGACTAGACCTATTGCATCATTATTTGGACATTCATTTTAAGCACTATGATGGAGGTGTTACTTTGTGTCAAACAAAGAATGTTGAGATATTATTGCATAGATTTGGCCTAGAAAACTGCAAGCCTATTGCTAGTCCTATGGAGACAAGTTTGAAGTCGAGCCTTCATGATATTGGAGATAGTCTTGACAACTTCTTGTATTGATAAGCTGTTGGATGCTTGATTTATGTATACATTATGAGACGTGATATTTAGTTTGTAATCTCAGAGATGAGCAAGCTTATGCATAGCCTGGGCACTAAGCATTGGTATTAAGTGAAGCGGATCTTTCACTAATTGAGTGGTACTAAGTACCTTGGGCTAGTTTATCCCAAGGGAGGATCATTACCACCAAATTTACATGCTTTTTTAGATTCTTGCTAGGGTGTTTGTTATGATACTTGTGTATCCACAATAGTTTTTGCTTCATGCTCGGTAGCACATGCATAGTGTGATTGAGTAAGAAAATCATCCCATGTGGACACTTCTAATTGTGAAACTAAGTACATGAAAGCTTGCACAACTATGACTAAGTGTGTTTGGCTCAAACACCTCTTGGCTGATTTGGATATTGGATGGTCATGTGCTACCACCATCTTTACTAATAGTTAGAGCACAATGGCAATTGCACAGAGTCTAGTGTTCTATACATGTACTAAGCACATTCAAGTATATTATTAATATGTTTTTTAAGGAGAGATCAACATATCTTACGTGCCAACACGAGACAACCTTGAAGATAGTCTCACAAAGGCTTTCCCTCATGAGAAGTTCGAAGCTTTCTACAAAGTTTTGGGCTCACTCCCCTTTGGGGATTAATATATTTCATTATCATGGCACTACCACATACGTGAGTAGTAGATCTCATTCATCGAATCACTACCAGGAAGGATTTGTTATTATATTTTAGTAGTGATATGTGTAAATACAATTAGGACTGCTACGCTGGTAATTCACTATGTGTATACCCTCTATATCACATGCATTCAAGGCCTATTCATAAATATTCTTATATGTGAATTTTCCCTTAATAAAACATAACCCTTTTCTATTCAATCTGTAAGTAACCCCTTTATATAGGATCCTTCTAAATGTAAAAAATGTGTAAAAATAGTATTTTTAAAATCTCTTTTATTGAACCCACGTGATACATACATATATTTATGACTAAACTCCCCGGGATGCTACGGCACTTTTTTCCTCTTGCAACCCTAAATCCAATACGTAAGTCATATCCCTATGATCATTGAAACAACTTTTGGTAAATTTGTAAAAAGGAATATGGTCAAAAAATCCATAAATACTCCAAAAGCATTCACATTTTGTAAACCTAATCATCATCTTAGCCAACAATGCATGATATTGTATGTGACAAAATTCGAGTTTATAAGAGTGATCTTTCTTTTGTGTTTTGGAAAGGTAGCAACATTTCATATGTTTCAAGAAGTTGTTGGGATGTTGTAGTACATTTACTTGTTCAACAAAACCCATTTCCTTTCACAGCGATGAAAATTGAGTTTGAAGAACGTGTTGAACCAATTTTCTTTCATAGCGATGACAATTGAGTTTGAAGAACGTTTTAGGTGGCCTAGTGTCATAAAGCATGTGGTTGTGTTGTTCTAACTAATGGACTTTAAGAGGTAAGGATATCATCGTCGAGTAAATCTAAAAGGGTTGCAGGCAATAGGAGCATGCAGCGCCACATCGTGGTACTATAGCGAAACCACGACAAAGCCGAACAAAACATATAAGTAGTTAAGCTAGGATGCGTTGCAGTTATCATTATGGATGATCCAAAAGTCTAAGTGGTTAAGCTAGCTGCCATAGTTGAGATGGCTACAACCATATAGAGAAATTGCAGAGTTCGAAACAAAGTAGAGAAGCGCGGATCATTATTCTCTGAAGTAAGACTGAGCAGCGCCTAATAGTCGGTATTAAATCCAGGCAAAGAGGATAGGGCTACGGACAATGTGATAGCCATCGGACCATGTAAGGGAGCCAAAGGAGATGATTTCGGTCACCCCAGGGGTAAAGACCGTGGACTCAGCAGAGAAGGTGACAGTGTAAGAGAGCTTCTGACCTGTTGAAGTGAAGTAAAGAGAGGCGGGTTGGACCTGCATCGATAAAATGGTCATGAAAATTTGATGAGGTTAGTATCGGTGACCATAAGTTTTTGACATACTCCCATGTTAGGAAAATATTGACTTTCCCTTATTTTAATCTTTAGTGATTTACCTAACGAGCTTTCCTAGGAAGGGACCACATACCTAGCTAATTGGGGTTGGAGGCCCCAAACACCATGAGCTTTCTACTTGGGAGGTGCTACATCTCTGGCTATGTGCACTGGGGGAGGGTGCTGTCGTCCCAAGTACACTCAGCCAGTGCAGGCTCCCTTGCAGAAACTCATGGTAGTCCCCCCCCTTCGTGCGAGGACATCTAGCTAGGTGTGTGATGCCCCCCTCGTGATGTCGTCGTAATCCCAATGTCAAAATTATAGTGGGAATCTATTTGAAACTTCCTGTGTGGTAAGGTTGATGGAATTACTGACCTCGACTTGAACATCCGTGGGCGGCTCGACAGTTACATTGTAGGTCACAGTGTGAGCGGGGCCGACGTTGGTGACTGTTCGGGAGAAGGTTTGCCAGTAGCTGCTGCTCTCGTTTTGATAGAAGGCCGCGGAGAAGGAGGGGTAGTTGAGGTCACGAACGGAGCTGGTTGAGTGGTTGCTACACCGGTAGGCGCCCTGCTTGCTGAAGATGCTTAGCTGGTCGGTCGTGTAGTTGAGGCCGCACAGGAAATCGAAGTAGTCTTGCATGCTTATGTCGTAGATCAGGCCCGGCCCCAGGGCCGCGTTCGGGTGCACGTGCCCCGCCCCGTGCACTAACGCATCGGACGCATACCCCGTCGACACGTCCAGAATCGGACTCCCGGTATTGTCTGTCGTCACTGCGGATGTCATCACGGCCGACTTCACCGCCGCCGGGCTCCAGTCCGGATGCGCTGCCCGCAGCAGTGCCGCCACCCCCGATATGTGCGGGCACGACATCGACGTCCCCGATATTATGTTGAACTCCGTCCTCCGATCGTCTTCCGGCAGATTTGTAGGCGAGTTTCCGTCCGTCCACGCTGCCAGGATATTTAGCCCTGGCGCTGTCACGTCCGGCTTCAGTATCTCCGGCACGAGTGAGTTGGGCCCCCTCGAAGAGAAGGCCGCCATCTTCGGCGCCGGACGCACGTGCAGCGTCGTGCCTTGGGGCACAAGGGTAGCCATAGGGGTCTTTGTGGTGGCGACATATTGCTGGATGAGCTGGCTGGCCTTGTAGCCGACGAGAACGGCTGGCAGGACGTGGCAGTCACCGATGAGCTCCTCGCCGCTAGCTTTGTCGTTGGCAAGGATCATACCGGCGGCTCCGAGCTTCTTCACGACTTGACCCTTGGCGGCCCGGCCGATGATGCCGCGCTCGCAGAGCACGATCTTGCCTCTGACGAGGGCGGAGTCGAGGAGGCCGGACATGCAGAGGGAGGCGTTGACAGTGTCGGCCCCTGGAAGTGTGGCGTTGGCAGCCATGACTAGCGGGGCGTGCGACACATTGCTGATGCAGAGGGAGATGCCAACCACCGAGGGGCCATCTTCGCCAAGGATCACGTCGACTGGGAAATCGCGGTCGAGGCTGCTGGCGGCGACCGTGAGGATCCACGGCGCGACGTTACGGACCGTGAAAGCCGCCGGGCCGGCGTTCCCGGCGGAGGCCGAGACGAGGATGCCGGCCGCTGTGGCTGCAAAGGAGCCGACGGCGACAATGTCGTGGGGAAGATCCACCGCGGTGCCGCCGAGGGAGAGGGACAGGACATCGACGCCGTCGGCGATGGCGGCTTCCATGGCGGCGAGGATATCGGTGTTGTAGCAGCCGAGGACCCAACAGACCTTATAGACGGCGATGCGGGCGGCGGGGGCGATGCCGGAGGCGTTACCGGAGGCGGCGCCGAAGACGCTGGCGCCAGGGACCCGAGCGCCGGCGGCAGTAGACGATGTGTGGGTTCCGTGGCCTTCCTTGTCTCTCGGGGATTTATATTCGAGGGTCTCGTTAACGGGCTTGCCGAGGGCCCCCTCGTAACCCTTATAGAAGGTGCGCGCGCCGATGAGCTTCTTATTGCATAGAGCCGTCCCGTTGAACGTAGGCCGGACCTCGCACGTGCCCTTCCATCGAGCCGGCACGTCGGAGAGCCCGTCGTCGGCGAAGCTGCGGCGGCCCTCCGGCCACACGCCCGTGTCCAGCACCCCGATGATGATGTCGGCGCCCTGCCGGCTAGCCTTCCACAGCCCCTCCGTGCTGTACGGGTAACCGCCAGGCCCGTCTCCCCGGAGGCCCAGGAAGGACGGTGTGCGGGTCGTCTGGACCTGTAGCGCCGTGTCCTTCACGGCCAAGGCCACCTCGCCCTTCGCCCGCAGCGCTTGCGCCTCCGCCTCGGTCAGCCGCACGGCGAATCCCTCCAGGGCCCGGTCATACGTGTATAACATCCGGTCCTCTGCCTTGTCGGCCACGCTTCCCAGCACCGACCGCACGAGGCTGTGATGCCACGCCTTGCTGGAGCCAAAGGTCGCCATTAGCACGCTGGCCTGGCGCATCGGCGCATGCACGATGTATGTCTCCAGCCCATCTTCGGCCTCGGACGCGCCAGCGGCAGCTGAACTAAGAAAGATCAGCGCGAATGAAACGAGAAAGAAGATTGAGATAATAGCTCCCACCATCTTGAGCTTCGCTTAACTAGCTCGATTGAGATTAAGGTCGCACTAATGCTGTGCGACTCCTGATCGGCTCCCATGGCTCTGCCGCCTCTCTATATACCTATACTGATTAAATCTTTGCCTCAATCTGTTGCAGGCCATTGCCGGCACAACCAGCTTGGCCAACCGACGCTATGGTCCTTGCCGTTTCCGCCGCCGGCCTGGTCGATCTGCCATATAGAACTACTATGATGATGCCGGAATAAGAAAGAAAACAACACCATCATCCGGCTCCAATCTTCTTCGTAGCCTTCCTACGGTGTGTTAAGCTGGGCCTTTTCCACGCTGTGTTTACACGTGCAGCTTAAGATCGATTTGTAATTATCGTTTTTTTTAAAGTTTTTTTCCCTTATTTTTTATGATTGAGGAAATTATCTACTTTTGTTTTAGCTTTTGAATTTCGTTGTTTTGTTGTGGTTTAGCTTTTTTCATAGCATGTAGATAAAATGTAGAGGCTACAGGTCTTGGGAGAGGTCCAAGGATCACGGTCATGCCACATTTGCTCAAAGCCAAAATGGATTTATTATATTATTATTATTATTATTATTTTCCCCCCTTTTCTTCTTCTTCTACTTTGCTTTCTTCTTCAGCATCTTCTTCTAAAAATTTTCAAGGTGTTTTCTAAGCATACAATTCTTCTCCTTCTCTTATTGTCAATGCTGGTTCAAAAAGCTAAAAGTTCCTAATGCATAAAGCTCAATGATGGGACATTTGTATTCGACAGGCTACCAAGGAAGATTGTAGCTACAATGAAGGAGATACATTCTTTTGGGATCCAACCTTTGATTTTCTTGCACCTATTTCTGATGCCAAAGTGTGAAAGTTGTTTGGACCTCAATGCATGCAATATTGTGAATTCACTATCTGATGTTGAGGGCAGAGAAAGACCATGGACATTCATGGCTAGAGGTGGTGGTTCCAAAGATGAATCTTAGAGAATCGCAAAGAAATAAGGTGGTAGCAGTAACCTCTTTGTGTCAGATGAAGAAGTGACTTCAAATGCAGGCTAATAACCTCCCCATTATAGTTGAACCATAATTGGTTGCCTTCTTACAGTAGTGCAAGCTACACAAGTCCCTATTGTACACATGGTCCATGCACATCTTCATTAACAAGCATCACCTTGAAGTCCATCCCATTGTCAGCATCTACCTCATCTCTACACTTGTGGCATGTGACAACTTGCCTCATGCTCAACACCTCCTTGACATGACAGGCTCCCATATGCCAATGAGGCCTCCTAGACTTCCCAATCATATGTCTCTTAAATCATTGACATTCCTAAGTAGCTTAGAAGCATGTGCAACTGCAAGAACATTAAAAATAGTACAAACACTACATGATGAGATAACCAAAAGGGGATTGGCAAGCAAGATTTGTGTGGGAAACAAACTAATTGATATGTACACCAAATGGCACTTGCTCATTGATACACAAGAAGTACGCGATCATCAACTAGTTTGAGATGCAGTCTCATGGAATACATTTATTGCTTTCTTATGTTGAATATGGGTTTGGTCACAAAGTCAAGAAGTGTATTTGACAAATGCAAGTAGATGGTATATCCCTTTGTTTTGTCACGTTCCTCTGTAGCTTGAAAGTAAGCAATACATTTGGACAGCCCAAGAAATACATGTTGTAGTAATTAAAAGGGGACTAGAAAAAGAGCTCCACTTGGGTAGCACATTGGTTGATATGTATACTCACTTATAGAGGCATATTGAGTGTCTGTCAGGTTGCCAAAGAAAGATGTAGTATTATGGGTTGCACTAATTGCAAAGTATGATCACCATAGGCTAGATAAGGAAATCTTGGATTGTCTTAAGAATATGCAACTTGAGAATGAGTTTGTAAATGTTTTACCCAAAATAACAAAATAACAATTGGCTAGCAACATCTTTTGCCCAAAATACGAGTTGTCTAGCCATAAAATCCCTAGCATAAAAATTGAAATGCGCACTAATGCACAAACTCTCACACCCCATAAATATACTCTAGTGATACTTAGTCGTCATAATACATACAACGACCATGGATATCCAAGTTGTCGATGATTAAGCCACCATGAAGGTCACTAAAAAAGACATTGATGTCAATGTTGATTGTACTAATCCTTCACAATGTCGATGTTTTCTATCATCAATCTTGATTGTATTAATCCTTCACCACAAAAGTGGCAATAGCCAAATCTCGATGCTTTCTATTATTATCAATACCCTACAAAAGCATGCATAATTATGAAATTTGCACATTTGGCTACATTTTGCCAATGTGCCAAAGTGTCCCTCATATGAGCTCAGATTAGGAGCAAATACTAATCTCTGCCAAAAAAATAGTCCATAATTATCCTACAATCCAACTCTAGGATTTCAAAATGTGCTAGATTGCATAAATGCATGTGGGAAGCCATAGTTTGGATCCATTGCACCTACGTGTAGATGAGGCTAAGATGCCTCACCACCACCACCCTCTCACACTCCCTCTCTCATGCTCAAGAGTTGTGAGGGATGCTAGCACACTACGCTAAAAGATGGAAGGGGAGGACTTAATGGCCTTCACCCCCCAAGGCCTAAGGGCCTAAGTTAGAGTCAAAATTTGAGGAGCATGATAATGATGACTCGTGGAAGGAGTCCACCCCTTCTTCTCCTTCTCTTTCTATTATGTTGCTAGATTCTCATAATCCTTTTTAAGGAGCCCCTTCTTTCCATAATGACATCTTTGTTTCTTTTCCACTTATCACCCTCTCTAAAGTTGTAAAATCTTCTTGCTTACTATCATAACGAGATGGCAACCTCTCCTGTAAAAACAAAGAAGCCTCATGCTCAAGTAGATAGAGACCATATACTCAAAACTAGTAGGTGTTGCCAATGTCTCAGCTTATAAGGTGTTGGCCACACAATCAAACTTGGGAGGGAGCATGTAGAGGATAGTCACCACAAGATGTGCTTTTGCTTTTGGGAGGATGGATGATATGTGTCAAGCTAATCCTATATCTGTGTCACCACTTGAAGAATAAAATGATTGAAACATATAAGTCACCTTGATCCCAATACTTTGAAGTTGATCATAGAGGGTCACAACTCACATGGTCAATGGAGCCTTGTACAAATGATATAACATCTTCCATACTTTTAAAGATATGCTTGTAGGAGGTAACTACTAGAGAAACTTTAGAGATGCATAGAAGAAGATAAAACTAGGCATGAGGAGCAATTTTCTCCTAAGTAATAACTACTTCCTCATAGTTTTGTTTATCCAAATCACCTAGAATACGAGAGGGAATCCATGGACATAAGATGGCTCTTGAAACAATGTATCAAAGAGGCTTTCACATGAAACACTTTCATGACAACACTCCAAGCAAGATAGTTAAGTCTCTTAAGCTTGTCATCAATAGAGCAACATGGAGGTTCCATTTAGATGAGGTTTAAAGAAGATGTAAGCATGCAAGGGGTTTGAGAGTGAGGCACTTCTGGAGAGAGTGTCCAATGCCATTAGTTTAAGAGTTGAAGTAGTGGAATTCAAAACACAAAGATAGGAATAGAAGTGAAGAGTGTTGTAACAACATAATAATTGAAACATGTATGTCCTCTGGGTATAATTAAACTAGGTTGAAAACACAAACTTAGTTGAAAATATAGGATAGTAGAGAGTAGATTTGTAAAAGAAAAGTTGAAAATGACTACATACCAAGAAAGCAAAATGCAAGCAAAAATAGCCATGTGATAGCTAGAGACCACCATTTAGTAGTTTGAAGTGTTGCTTGTGTTGGAGTTATATATAGCTCACCCTATCTAGACAAGGTCTCACCTATATATATGTATCTTGTGACCAATATGATGTAGTCTTTGGGAGTGTATAGGCTATGTCTCTTCTCTCCCTATCACATCTTTGCATATATTCTCTCTCTACATGTCAACATGGTATCAGAGCTATCATGATTGATTACAACCAATTTCTCGAAGAAGATAATCAGGAAGTATATCTATGTAGTATCTCTTTAATTATTGATTCATGTTCTTTTCATGTTTAAATTTGATGTATTGTGTATGCTATGAGTAACTTATGTTATGAATTTTAAGCATAGAAAAAGTTCACTCAATCATCATTTAGATTGTAGATATGTTGAATTGTAGATATGCCTTGCTTCGACATGCTAAAAGTTTCTATTTGGGAAAGTTTTTGTCATGTGCTAGCACTCACAAGCTTTCTTCCTATCAAATCTATGCTCAATTTGGAGTTTTGTGTCAAAACTTATGTCAGTTCAAGTAAATTGGACTTGAAACAAGAAAACAAATAGGACAATAGATTTTCGTACAAACTTCTATGACACATGTTTCGTCACGTTTACTCACTCTTGTGTTTCTGCCAAAATAAGCTAGATCATCATCAATTCTTGGCCAAAAAGTAAGTGATAACGTTTTGAGTGTTATTCATATTTCTCATTTATGTTGGACCGATTTATTCTCTCACACATTTTGTCTATTTTGGGTCACTTTATTCTTGCCTGCATCTCATCTATCTTGGGTGTCTTTCTTTTGGAGTAAGTTTTTTGAACTAAACGTCTTTCCTTACAATATACCTTCTACATACGATTTGTTGTGCTGTACTTTTGCCTTGTCGTTTCATACATGATGTGCATATTCAATGATCTTATGTTGTATGTGTTTTCTCAGCTAGCTATGTCAAATTTGATCATCATCAACAAATTTTCTTCTCGACAATGTTCCGTTACTTACTCTCAAGGACAAGGATTCCTTGGGTGGAAATTAAAGATGTTGCTAATTCTTAAAGGCGATGACTTGCATGATATTACTCTTAGTAATTATAAATGTCCACCTCAACAAATTGATCATGCTCATGCACTACAAGATATAGGCCTCACACCGACGTTCAAAGTGACGAAAATGATCACAATTTTTTTTTCCCTGTCGTCGCTAAATACATCATTATTAGCGATGCCATAGAACCGTCACTATCAGTATTGCTATTTGCGTTGCTATTTACGTCATAATAACGACACAAATAGCGATGCAAACTGCGACAATAATAGCGATGCGTGCAGGTAAATTTGTGATGCGAATAGCGATGGTTATAGAGGAAAAAAGAATTTAGTGGCATGGCAGTAAGCTTTCCTACCACATGTAGCACTACGTGCTTTATTTGGGCCATACAAAAGGGTTACAATAAAGTGTACAATGGTCATCAAAATGAAAGTGAAGTGTACTTGAATCCACAAGATTGATACATAAAATAAATACAAGATTTCTTAATGAAAGCACTCATGGAATCATGGCAAGATACAAAGGATGATAATAACATAGTGCATAGAAATATCTACATAAATCATATGACCAAAAGAGAATAGGATGTGCGCTCCACGGATCCATGCACGAGCTATAGATCCTTGCCATCCAAAAACTTGTCCCATCACAAAGGAGTATTAAACGGACTCTGCAAAAAAAGAAACAACTATACATCAATCCACCATACAATAATGCATTTTAATTAAAATTAGTAACTACAGACAAGAAAGATGAGTGACTTACTGGGTCGTCATGTACGTACAATCTATCGATCAATGCAGTGAGACCGTGTCTCTCTACATATCGAGTCTCTAGGCCGGTGGGATTGTGGTTTATAATGGAGTCACTACAAGAATTTAAACCTATAGCGATGGCGGGTAGCGACGTAGGTAGCGGCATCTCTATTTGCGTCGCTATTGCCACGCGAATAGCTATGCCCCACAAGGAAAAAAAATAGGCCGAAATCGAGCGTGGGTTCATTTCGCGCATTTTCGTCGATCATTTTGAGAGGGAGAGCGAGAGAGAGAGCAACCATCGTGAGAGAGGGAGAGGAAGAAGGCTTGCCGCCCACCGCCGTCGTTCGCAAAGGAGAGGAGGAGCCTTCATCACGAAGAGGAGACGCCAAACCCTTGCCATATCTCATCGGTGAGTCCATTCTCTCCTTCTTTTGCTTGTTTAGGGTTTAATTCTCTTTCTCTTTTGCTTGTTTAGGAGAGTAAATGAGAGAGAAAGAGAGGGAGAGGGAGGGAGAGAAAGAGAAAGAGAGAGAAAGAGGGAGAGAAAGAGAAAGAGAGGGAGAGGGAGAGGGAGGAAATGAGAGAGGGAGAGGGAGGGAGAGTGCATTCTCTCTCTCCCTCTCCCTTTTGCTTTTATAATTTGTGTATATATACTGAGAGAGGGAGAGAAAATGAGAGAGAAAGAGAGGGAGAGGGAGAGGGAGGGGGAGGGAGGGAGAGGGAGAGGGAGGGAGAGGGAGGAAATGGAAGAGGGAGGGGGATGAAATGAGAGAACGAGAGAGAAAGAGAAAGAGAAAGAGAAAGAGAGGGAGAGGGAGGGGGGAGGAAACGAGATAGGGAGAGAAAGAGAAAGAGAAAGAGAGGGAGAGGGAGAGGGATGGTGAGGAAATGAGAGAGAGAGAGGGAGGGAGAGTGCATTCTCTCTCTCCCTCTCCCTTTTGCTTTTATAATTTGTGTATATATATTGAGAGAGGGAGAGGAAATGAGAGAGAAAGAGAGGGAGAGGGAGGAAATGGGGGAGGGGGGGGAGGAAGGGAGGAAATGGAAGAGGGAGGGGGATGAAATGATGGAGAGAACGAGAGAGAGGGAGAGTGTATTCTCTCTCTTATTTATTTAATTTTTGTATAATTTGTATATAATGTGAGAGGGAGAAGAAATGAGGGAGAGGGAGAGGGAGAAAGAGAGTGAAATTAAAGAGCGGGAGAGGGAGGAAA
Source organism: Lygodium microphyllum (assembly GCF_053477565.2). Lineage (NCBI taxonomy): Eukaryota > Viridiplantae > Streptophyta > Polypodiopsida > Schizaeales > Lygodiaceae > Lygodium > Lygodium microphyllum. Next base: position 48,652,086 of record NC_141136.1, read on the forward strand.
TGAGAGAGAAAGAGAGGAAGAGAGAGAGGGAATGAGAGAGGGAGAGTGTATTCTCTCTCTTATTTATTTATTTTTTGTATAATTTGTATGTAATGAGAGAGGGAGAAGAAATGAGGGAGAGGGACAGGGAGAAAGAGAGGGAAATTAAAGAGAGGGAGAGGGAGGGGGAGAGGAAATGAGGGAGGGAGGGGGAGGAAGAGAGAGAGAGAGGGAGAGGGAGAGGGAGAAGGAATGAGAGAGGGAGTGGGAGAGGGAGGAGAGACGAAAACATAATAGGCAAATGAGAGAGGGACAGGGAGGGAGAAGAAATGAGAGAAGGAGAGGAAGAGAGCAAAAGGAAATGAGAGAGAGAGAAAAAAGAGAGAATGAGAGGAGAGAGAAAAAGAGATCAGATGTTAAACATTATAGGCAAATAGAGTAAGAGAGGGTATGGGTGAGGGTGAGGGCAAGGGAGGGAGAGGAAATGAGAGAGGAGAGGAAGAGAGAAAAAAATGAGAGGGAGAGGAGAGAGAGAAAGATAAAAATTTATTAAAAATAATAGAGAAAGAGAAAAAGAGAGGGTCAGGGTGAAGAAGGGACAGGAAACGAGAGAGGGAGAGAAAGAGAGAAAGGTAAATGAGAGAGGGAGAGGAGAGAGAGGAGAGAGAAAAAGAGAGAAAAATCATTAAACCTAATAGGGAAAGAGAGATAGAAAGAGAGGGTGAGGGTGAGAGAGGGAGAGGAAATGAGAGAGGGAGAGGAGAGAGAAAAAGAGAGAAAAACCATTAAACCTAATAGGGAAAGAGAGAAAGAGAGGGTGAGGGCGAGGGCGAGGGAGGGAGAGGAAATGAGAGAGAGAGAGGAGAGAGAAAAAGGAAATGAGAGAGGGCAAGGAAGGGAGAGGAATGAGAGAGAGAGAGGAGAGAGAAAAAGAGAGAGGGAGGGAGAGGAATGAGAGGGAGAGGAGAGAGAAAAGGAATGAGAGAGGGAGAGGAGAGAGAAAATGGAATGAGAGAGGGCAAGGGAGGGAGAGGAATGAGAGAGAGGAGAGAGAAAAAGAGAGAGGGAGAGAGAGGAGAGAGAAAATAGAATGAGAGAGGGCAAGGGAGGGAGAGGAATGAGAGAGAGAGAGGAGAGAGAAAAAGAGAGAGGGAGGGAGAGGAATGAGAGGGAGAGTAGAGAGACAAAAGGAAATGAGAGAGAGAGAGAGGAGAGAGAAAAAGAGAAATATCATTATACCTAATAGGGAAAGAGAGAAAGAGAGGGTGAGGGCAAGGGAGGGAGAGGAATGAGAGAGAGGAGAGAGAAAAAGAGAGAGGGAGGGAGAGGAATGAGAGGGAGAGTAGAGAGAGAAAAGGAAATGAGAGAGAGAGAGGAGAGAGAAAAAGAGAAATATCATTATACCTAATAGGAAAGAGAGAAAGAGAGGGTGAGGGCGAGGGAGGGAGAGGAAATGAGAGAGGGAGAGGAGAGAGAAAAAGGAAATGAGAGAGGGAGAGAAGAGAGAAAAAAGAATGAGAGAGAGGAGAGAGAAAAGGGAATGAGAGAGGGCAAGGGAGAGAGAGGAATGAGAGAGAAAGGACACTACAACAGAAACGAGGCATAGACGTGCACGTTAGACGCGCGATGTCGTGCTGCTGCGCATCCGAGCTGTATACACCTCCATTTCTTTTGTTGTGCATTAGTGTTATTTTCTGCGTGTGATTCATTGTGTGTGAGATGCATTATAATAATCCGCACCCAATGTATATATTCCGTTAGTGTGTGTGTATGATTTTGTTTGGATGCATGATGTGTGTGTATTAGAAAAATATGAAAAACTGATGCCAAAGGACATTATCAAACTAATAATTTCAATGATGATCTCTAAGAAAAGTGCAGGGAATTATGGAATCAAAGGAAGGTTTGTGGAAGTGATCATCTAAGTTCAAAAGTTCCCATGACATAGAGTTGAAGGAAGTCTCTCCAAAGCTGCTTAAACGAGCAAAGCGCTAGTGAAGCACCGAGGGAGTATTTTGCTGTCCAATTTTCAAGACCGAAGTCGAAGTTTCTGCGCAGATTACTCATTGTAAAGCTGACTGTCAAATGGGCAATGGATGACTTCAAACGTAAACCTCAAAGTCAAAATCAATGTTGATGCTTAGATCTTGTAAGGGTGTACAGAAATTATCTTGTCAAAGAGGAGATCGTTTTTTATTCCTACTCAACTAAAAGAGGAGAAGGGGAGACTAATTTGGTTTCAAAAACCATTTTTGGAGGGAAAAAGCATCTTTTGGTAAAAAAAAGAAGGGATTTTTCAGGCGCCTTTGGGGAAAGAAAGAGGATAATCAGAGAACAGAGGTCTCGGGGGGGCATAACTCTGATGGAAAAAACTAGTATGGAAATGGGGCACTACCAGAACATGATGAGGACAGCTCTTTGTTTTCGCCGCTGCGCTAATTCCTGTCGACACAGCAGGTCGAGTGCTTGAACTTATATTACATTTGGAGCAGTATTGGTCTTCGCATCGCTTTTCCTATCCCATTCTATTTCTGACGAATGTATCAATAAGCATAATAGAGTTTGCAAAAAGCTTATTGGAGTGTATGAGTGATGCTATTGCCAAATCCTTCGAAAGTAATCGAGATAATGCATTCCAATTGAAAACCTTCCGAATATGTTCCAACCGGAAAGGGTTGTATGCTGTGCCAGCATGCCTAAATTACTGATCATCCATGGATGGAGAGCGTTGAAGAAACTTTTCATGGTAAGTTGCTGTATTACTACGCTTTTGACTCTGAATTGCTGATTATAACTCCGTTTCCCTGCGTCAACATCAGCAGAAACCTCTAGAGTTTCTTTCGTTTGCTACGAATTGACACAGAAGCAACGTCAAGGGGGGGAATTTGGGCGCTTCGCCATCAACAAATACTCCCGAAGAAAATCAATGATAGTGGGAACGAAATGAATCTCATGATGATGCCTTTCTGTGTTAAGATGAAGGAGAACACCAGCAGGAACGACGCACAACAAAGAAGAAACTGGATGGGAAGGTCTTTCCTGCGCTGGCGTATGATCAGATATAGTTGGCAAGCTAGTAAAAAATGACAAACAAATCGAAGTCTTTTCATTTGCTAATGCATTTGAGCTTTTGGATAATTTTGAGCCCGATTCACTACTCAAATCTTACCTTAAAGAGGCAAAGAAAGTAGTGCAGACTACTCTTAAGAATGGCAACAACTCAGCTGCAGCACAGAATGATACCAATCAAAAAGAACTTGTAGCCATGCGAGCTGTTTTGAAGGCAATCAGTGAATACAAACTTGAAGACAAGTATGTCCTTGCTCCCTTGGATAAAAGAATTGCACAACTAGAGAAGGCAAAGCTAAACAGAAAACATTCTGCCAATGTTGGAAAGAGTGAACAAACTAAAAGGATACGCACTAACAACGGAGGTACTGCATCTGAAAACCCTTATGAGAAACCCTCATTTCGTGGATCTGAGACGGCCCAATATACTGAAATAGGTGTATCTACCTATGGTGCAAGGTCAGCTTAAGCTGGCTTTGATCATCATCCTCTCAGTGTTGGCCATTATCCTGGTTACAGTGCTGGGAACAGGAGTCCTATTTCACTTCCAGGATCTTACTTGTATGACAATCTAGACTACAGAACTTCAGTCTTCATCAATACTCCTAGCTCTTATAATGGTTATGGATATGGATCAGGATTAGGAACTACACCATCTGGCTATCAATCGTACCTGTAGAAATGTATGCTAATATTGCAATCTTTGCAAAGATCTCTTCACAAACAGGAAACTGAACATGTTCAGAATTTTCTAAACATGAGCTTCATGTAACTCACTTGACAAGAAATTTAGTGTACTTTGGCATCAACAATTCAATTTTCTTCTTGTTAGTCTCTTCCATTGCTGTATCTTGAACCCTGTGTTCTGCAGCCCTTGTGTGAACTCTACGACATTTCTGGTGAACCCGACGTGAAAGTGCTGCGTCATTTTTCAGCAAGATGGGAGACTCGCAAGAAGAGATGACAGATGATAATGTCATGAAGAACCTGTTTCAGTCATTTACCACTTATATGCAGCAGCAAGCTCACGCAAAACGTGATAGTGATGCCATGGATGCCTTGAAAGCTGTCCAACAGGAGATGAAGCAGTTTAATGGCCAGCAAGTGTCAACTTACCTCCATTTGTATGAAGAAAAGATGAAGTTTTTTGGGGTTTCTCAATATGTTTGGAGCCGCTACTTCTTGCGGATCGTGGTCCACGCTCTTAAAGTCCGAATTTCAGAAATTCAAGACACACATGCAGGTTGGGCAGAGTTTAAGAAGGCATTAAAAGATGAATATTTCCTGGAGGATACAGGTCTTATGAATCGCAGGAATTTCTTAGCATGGGTTTCTATGCCTAATAAGGGACTTTCAGTTACCGCTCTTCTGCGAGAGTTTGAGAGCCGCTATGATCAGTTGGATGGAACTGAGCAGCAAGCTTTGGAGATGCAGAAAGTGGAGTTATTTTTACAAGCTGTTGATGCTGATTTACAAGAAAAGTTGGATGATCTTTTGGAAGATCAAGCTACTGATTCAGGTTTAAAGATCGAGTGGAGACATGTCATTGATGCTGTGAATGCTCTTGTTAAGAAGCAGCGCAGGAGAGTACGATTGCATCGTAATACAGGATCAGTTTCTGAAAAATCCTTGGAGACTTCTTCTTCTACCGCTGTTGCAACTTCATTGCTTAAGCCTACTCCTCCTGTTGTGAATCCACCAGTTCCTGCTGCTCCAGTGCCCTTATCTGTAGATGATGTTATTAAAGGCTTGGCAGATTTGACGATAGAAGTAGTCAAAGCTGAAGTTGGTAAGTTAAAAGAGCAACTTATGTCAGTACCTGCTGTAGCACCTGCTCCAGCGACTGCTTTTCCAGCTGGTCAAAGAAAAGGGAGACGATGTATTTGGTGCGATAGTATAGAGCACCAACACTGCAGAGATTGTGATGCTTTTCAGGAAGCACATAAGAAGAATGTAGTGTTCTGGGGACAAGATGGGAAGATATGGCTGACAGAGACTGGCGCTCCTCTTGACAGGAACTTCGGTAAGGGAGGCATGAAGAAGCTTGTTGATGATATGGCTGCGCGATCAGCTTATGTGAGTGTAAGAGGAGATGCTTCAGCTTATGGAGTCCAGCTTGAGCAGAAATTTGATGGAGACTCTGCTTTATGGTCCTCTGCCTTGGAGATAGTGAGAAGAGGGAAAGTTCAGGCATCTACTATTACTTGTGTGGGCTCCAGCATCCGAGGAGAAATGGGATGGGATTCTCCTGTTGACAGGTATTCTATTTTTGCTTATATGGCTAAAACACAGGGTTTAGATACCATGGTTGAGGAAAAGAGAAGAAGAGATGAGGAGGGTCCCAGCACCTCCCAAAATACTAGAGGGGGTGACTTTGTTTCACCACCTGTTACAGCTCCACCTATGTCAAGTTCTCCAGCTCAATCAGGTCCTGAACAACCTATGGGAGACAAGCAGATGAAAGAGAAGAGGCAACCAAGAAAGGAGCCAGGATTTAAGCTCTTGTCAGACCTTGATATGCAGATGGATATGAGTAAGATTTTTCATGAAGGAATTTTGAATAGTGAAGTCACTTTTACTATTGGAGAAGCTTTTGGGATTGCTAGAAGAGAAATACAGGATCAGATGCAGGATCTTTTGCGAAGGAAACGACATGCGATGGAAGGACCCGCTTTACAGGGATTGTGGCTGGAGCTCTTGGGGAAGAGCATGATGATGCAGTGATGGTTGAGAATGCTTCTGTTAATCCGCA